>NC_053394.1:150205514-150830514 GCF_905171765.1 Bufo bufo
CCAGATACGGCTGCAGAGCTCCCGGATCACTAGACTAAAAATGCAGCAGCCGCTGCGGGACAAGAAAATGTGAATGTGATCTCCATGTGAACGGCACCATAAACTGACACTACAAAATAGCGCCATCCGCAGAAAATGCTGCGAATGTGTCCTGTTATGTCATGCATGGTGGCCAGTTGAAAAAGAGACATACACATAAAGAGGCTGAACAAAAAAAACATGCTGACAAAATTTTTCTCACTTTTATGCAGCCTAGTTAATACTCTGCGAGCTAAACACAGCAGCAGCATAAATCTCTCTTCTGTCCTGATGAGGCCTCGTTCACATTCCCTTTTTTTCCCTTGACGTGCGCGGTATGCATTTTCCATGCACATGTACCCATTGACTTTAATGTCTGTTCACACATCAGTACATTTTTGGGTGATCGTGGGTCAGTGAAAAAAAAGAAAAATGACAGAAACATGCACTATTGTGGTAGGTGATGCAGAGCCAACAAGCCCATTAAAGTCTATGGGTCTGTGAAAAACCACGGACACAACACGGATGGCATCTGTGTTTGGTCCTTTTTTTTTTTTTTTCCACTAGGAGATGCTCTGGAAATGTAATTTCAGTAATCAGTGTCCGTGGAATATAGATGGGCAAAAACGAACACACGGATCCTTCGCGGACAACTTCACAGATAAAACACGTATGTATTTTCCACAGACATGGAAATCTGAACAAGGTCTTATTAGGAGATCTCAAAGCTATCATTTCCACCAGCCTGCTACGGTGTGAGCAGGATTAGGTTAGGCCGCGTTCGCATCTGCGGCAAGCCGATTCGCTACAAATGTCGGCTGTCAGCAGTGTTTTTTGTCTAGCTGAGACCCAGCACTTATGCCAGAAAGCGTCCGGATCACCCAGAAACTCATTACAATCAATGGGGATCCGGCTGTGAACCATAGAATCTGGCAATACTGGAAAAGCCTGCCGGTTCTGCTGCTGGAGATGTGAATGAAGCCTAAGGACAGGCTTTCTGATTCTGAAAGTGAACAAGAATGTTTTTATTCACTGACAGCAGAGATTTTGGAAATGGTGATGTAAATGCTGAAAAATGTACAGGATACATCTCCTTCCTCCATAATGCTGAATAACTCGACCGATAGTCCATACAACAGTCTAGGAAAGATGGGTCACAACCACAAAAAATAGCAGCCATATTGTTGATTATCCAGGTCATAAAAAAAATAACCCTAGGGCGGAACTCAGGGGTATAAAAGGATGTACTTCCCATGACTGCACCAGAAATGAGTCAGTGACGGATCCTGAAGGTTTCAAGGTTCCTCAAGAATCTACTTTCTATGGAGGTAGCTTGACATTCACTAGAGGAATGCGATTAGTATCGCCTTCGTTTTTCTGTTTATTTCATGTGTATGTCATCTGTTTTTCATGTCCGTCAAAAAATTAAAAAAGCGTCAAGCAACATCCCACAAAAACAGACGGCACATGTATGAAATACGCGTAGAGGCGGACTGAAAATACGGTTGTGTGCATGGGGCCTAAATCAGTATTCCGGGGGTTTACTTTCGAAATGCCGGCTTGCCGTCAATGAAATGGAATCCTCCTTCTGTCCTGAGCAATTTAACACGTCCGATCCTTTTATCCCCGACATCATTCCTTTGATGGGCAATCTGCAGTACTCCATAACTGAGACAGTTGGCCAATCCCGTCTATCATTGGGGTAAGCTAACTTTTCTTATGCGATATTAAAGCAAATGGCGGCTTTGTAAGCAGGAAAACATCAAACTGGCTGCCTCTCACCGCGAACTGCCGTACTGTGCCGAAGCTCCGCCCCGTCCCTATTATAGTCAATGGGGACGGAGCGGCGGCACGGCGAAATAGCGGAAGGACGAATCCGACAGGGTGAACAGCCTGTCGGATCCGTCCTGCCGCAAGTGTGAAAGTACCCTAAGTAATTTAAATTATGAATTGCTAACTTGGAAACTACTGTTATAGAGGTTCAACCAACTGAATATCTATGGGATTTAGAGGACTATAAGGGCTCATGCACACAACCGTTTTTTTTAAGGTCCGCAAAAACAGGGTCCGTGATCAGTGACCGTTTTTTCGTCCGTGGGTCTTCCTTGATTTTTGGAGGATCCATGACATGAAAAAAAAGTCGTTTTGGTGTCCGCCTGGCCGTGCGGAGCCAAGCATTGCTTATAGCACAGACCTGTCACTTACCAGTAGGAGGAGCGCCCGGACGGACACAGACATCGCAGGTAAGTATAATGCTTCTAAAAATTGCTAAGTAACCATGGCAACCAGTACTGCAGTAGCATCCTGGTTGCCATGGTTACCGATCGGAGCCCCAGCGATTAAACTGGGACTCCGATCGGAACTCTCCGCTGCCACCAATGATAGGGGGGGAGATTTTAATTAGGAGGGGGGGGGGGGGGGGGGCCGCACTGGCCACCAATGAATCTACAGTACTACAGGGGAGGGAGGGGGGGGCCGCACTGGCCACCAATGAATCTACAGTACTACAGGGGAGGGAGGGGGGGCCGCACTGGCCACCAATGAATCTACAGTACTACAGGGGAGGGAGGGGGGGCCGCACTGGCCACCAATGAATTTAAAACTGGGGAGGGAGGGAGGTGTGCCCCCTCCTGCCTGGCAGCACATGATCTCTTACAGGGGGCTATGATACGCACAATTAACCCCTCAGGTGCAGCACCTGAGGGGTTAATTGTGCGGATCACAGCCCCCTGTAAGAGATCGGGTGCTGTCAGGCAGCAGGGGGCAGTCATGTACACAGTTCAAAGTATATTCTAACTAGAAGCGTCCCCATCACTATGGGAACGCCTCTGTGTTAGAATATACTGTCGGATCTGAGTTTTCACAAGTGAAAACTCAGCTCTGAAAAAGCTTTTATACAGACGGATCTGCGGATCCGTCTGTGTGAAAGTAGCCTACGGCCACGGACGCGGATGCCAATCTTGTGTGCATCCGTGTTTTTTCACGGACCCATAGACTTGAATGGGTCCGTGAACCGTTGTCCGTCCAAAAATTGGACAGGTCCTATTTTTTTGACGGACAGGAAAAAACGGATCACGGATGCGGCTGCAAAACGGTGCATTTTCCGACTTTTCCACGGACCCATTGAAAGTCAATAGGTCCGCGAAAAAAAACGGAAAACGGAACAACGGCCGCGGATGCACACAACGGTCGTGTGCATGAGGCCTAAGAGGAACACAGTATATTCGTGGCCTAAATCGACCAACAAAATCCATAAGAAAACAAAACAAAACCTCCAGGAACCACATAACTCATCAACTTCAGCTCCACTGAATTACATACATCTGACACTGCATCTGAAGGGTCCTAGTCAACTGATGCGATTCCTCCTCTAAAATGTCAAAGGATATAAAAAGACGACAAGCAGGAAGGAAATGCTGGAGAAGGCCGCAGATACAAATGTCAGCATAAGAAGAGGTAAAAGTGTTAACCTGTCTGCCAAATTATCAGGGTACCACCACATGGTGCGGACGAGGCGGCTCTGCATTACCGCCCACTGAGATTAAAGGGTAACTGTCATATTTTTTATTTTATTTGCTAGTTTATTAGAGCTAGGCATGTATACCCGAGTTAGTCTGTCAATGATTGTCAAAAGATCTGTAATTACCTTATAATAACAGCTTTCATTAATGTCCTCTGTCCCTTTCCACTGCTCACTTAAAAGACCGTTGCTATGGCTTGTCTGTCTCTGGCTAAGAATACAGGAAGACGTAGGGGCGGTCCTTCACACTGCATGCCTGCCTTAGGCTTCAGAGTGAGGAGGAGTGTCTCAGCTATCCAATCTGATTGGCTGGCAGGGAGCTGCTGGCTACAGCAAGTGTGTATGGGAAAGAAGTTTTGGCCTCAGAGAACTGGCAGAGGAGCCATCTTGAGAAGGTCCTCATATTGTAAATGTTTAAACAGCCGTAACTAAGGGAAAAACTCAAGGAAAACAGTGGTGTGTGAAGAAACTAACGATTGCTTTATGCATAATGCTGCTGCAACAGTAACATATGAAAACATGACAGTTACCCTTTAAACTTATAAGACTGCACTGTTTAGTCAGTCTGTCCTGTTTATGGCCGGAACCTCCAATACCGCTCACCCGTTAACAATGCAGACCGACTACACAGCGTGTCTTGATTAGTTTAAAGGGGTTATACGGGAATTTGATATTGAGGGCCCATCCTCAGGTTAGATCATCAATATTAGATCGGCGGGGTCTGACTCCCGGGATCCCCACAATCGGCTGTGTGAAGAAGCTACGGCACTCCTTGAGCACTTAGGCCTCTTCCTAGGCCAGTGACGTCTGTCACATGTCACAGTGCAGCTCAGTCCCATTCAAGTCAATAGGGCTGAGCTGCAATACCAAGCACAGCCACTATACGATGTACAGCGCTGTGCTTGGTAAGATGTGAAGAGACGACGGCAGTGATCACCAGAGCGCTGGTGAGCTCAGCGGCCTCTTCAAACAGCTGATGGGCAGGGGTGCCGGTAGTCAGACCCCTGCTCATCTGATACTGATGACATATCCAGAGGATAGGCCATATCAATATTAAATTCCTGGATAACTCCTTTAATTAGAACCAGTTGCACCCCTACAGCCTCGTGGCCGCGTCACAAGCACCACATGACTGAGTCGGGTGGTCGTACCCTCTGAGGAGCAAATGGCTGTTTTATCCAAGGGGCACAATTTTACTTCAACTAATCATTTCACCTTATATAAGACACTTCTTGATCTTAAGAGGTTTTTATGAAAATTAACTGTTAAAAAAATATGTTTTGTCTAATGTTTCTGTTCTACCGGTAATGTAGATATGAATCTGAATATGGAGGATACCTCTACAACCATTATTAATAACCAGACTGATTTTTACTTTCAGGAACAAGTGTCTCCATTCGCATTGTCACAGTTTCAAGCTGAGTCAGCTCCAGCGGGAGACATTCTGAATTTGAGCAATTTTGGAGTTAAAAATGTGTCCTTTTATCTGATTAAGGCCTCATGCACACAGCCATGTTCCGCGGCCGAGAGCGGTCCGTGGTAACCTGGCCGGGATTCCTTCTGACAGCAAGAGCGCACGGCGTCATTGGTTGCTATGATTCGCTCATCCCTAGTCAGTACAGCTACACGCCAATACTCCCAGTGTAAATACAATTTGACATGCAGTACAGACAGAGGGTGGCACTAGCAGAGTACTACCATCTAGCAGACATGGAGGGAGGGGACTACACCCCACATGTATCACCAGCAACTGTGCCTTCCTCAGGGGACCCGTGGGGCATAGTCCCCTCCCTTCTGGTCTCTGCGAATCATATTTGTTGTATACACTCTGTACCTTCATTATATTACACTCATTAGCTGGAATATTTGGATATTTTGTATATCTTGAATGGAGTCAGGGAGCCTATGCATGACTTATTCTTGTATTGTCATTTTTAAAGGACATCTGTCAGCAGATTTGTACCTATGAGACCGGCTGACCTGTCACTTGTGTGCTTGGCAGCTGAAGGCATCTGTGTTGGTCCCATGTTCATATATGTCCACATTGCTGAGAAAAATGTTTTAATATATGAAAATGGAGTTTGTTACTCCTAGAGGCTCTGCTCTCTCTGAAACTGCCACACCCTTAACCCCTTAAGGACACAGCCTTATTTCACCATAAGGACCAGGCCATTTTTTGCAAATCTGACCAGTGTCACTTTAAGTGGTGATAACTTTAAAACGCTTTGACTTATCCAGGCCATTCTGAGATTGTTTTTTCGTCACATATTGTACTTCATGACAGTGGTAAAATGGAGTAAAAAAAAAAAAGAAAAATTAGCAAATTTCCAAGTTACAATTTCACTACTTCTATAATACATAGTAATACCTACAAAAATAGTTATTACTTTACATTCCCCATATGTCTACTTCATGTTAGGATTATTTTTGGAATGACATTTTATTTTTGGGGGACGTTACAAGGCTTAGGCCTAGTCCACACGAACGTATGGCTTTTATAGTTTTTTGCAGTCTGTTTTTCACGGATCAGTTGTTCCGTTTTTGAGTTCCGTTGTTTTTCCGTATGGCATATACAGTATACAGTAATTACATAAAAAAAATTGGGCTGGGCATAACATTTTCAATAGATGGTTCCGCAAAAACGGAACAGTGCCGGAAGACATACGGATGCATTTCCGTATGTGTTCCTTTTTTTTTGCGGACCCATTGACTTGAATGGATCCATGGAACGTGATTTGCGGGCAATAGGACATGTTCTATCTTTCAACGGAACGGAAAAACGGAAACGGGATGCTTACGGAACACATTCCGTTTTTAATGCGGAACCATTGAAATGAATGGTTCCGTATACGGAACACAAAAAAACGGCCCGTACACTAGCAAAAAAAAAACATGTTTTAGGGTCTCCATAGTCTGAGAGCCATAGTTTTTTCAGTTTTTGGGCGATTATCTTAGGTAGGGTCTCATTTTTTGCGGGATGAGATGACGGTTTGATTGGCACTATTTTGGTGGGCGTACGCCTTTTTGATTGCTTGCTGTTGTACTTTTTGTGATGTAAGGTGACAAAAAAATGGTTTATTTAGCACAGTTTTTATTTTTTACGGTGTTCATCTGAGGGGTTAGGTCATGTGATATGTTTATAGAGCCGGTCGATACGCACGAGGCGATACCCAATATGCCTATCCCCCCCCCCTCCCCTATTTTTTACCAATTTTTTTTAATTTTTTTTGGGGAATGACGTTTTTGTTTATTTTTACTTGAAACTTTGGGACTTTAACTTTTGGGGGTCTGATCCTTTACAATGCATTCCAATACTTCTGTATTGGAATGCATTGGCTGTATGAGTAATACAGCGAGTATTACTCATACAGCTTCCGGCCTGTGAGATCCAGGGGGCTGGATCTCACAGGCTCGTCACCAGAAGGCAGCGCAGATGCCTCAGGAAGGAATCGCGCTGCCTTCCATGCCATCGGGTCCCCCCCACAGCCCCATGGGCACCCGATGGCATCACCGCCTGCACAATAACCGCGCATTTAGCCGAGGTGCCTGCTCAATGATTTGAGCAGGCACCGGCTTCCGATCAGCGCCCGCCTTAAGTACCAGGACATAAGGGCGTACCTCTACGCCCTGTGTCCTGAAGAGGTTAAAGGGTTTCTGTCATCAGAAAAATCGCTATGTAGTTGGCTGACATTAGCGATGTGCTAATGTCAGCAGTACATAACTGTATGACTTATATCTCCCTGCCTGCTACCGTTCATGCTAAATAATGACTTTTATAATATGCAAATGAGTCTCTAGGTGCTAGTGGGGCGTTGCTGCAGCACCTAGAGGCTCCGTCCTCTCACCGTTTGGCACGCCCTTGTAAAGGTGATTGACATCCTCTGTCTCCTCCGTGCCCCGCAAATCCTGCGCCGTCCATTTTAGTATTAGGCACAGGCGCAGTAAGTGAAGGACGCTCGCCTGCTGCCGCCCTTCATTCACTGCGCCTAATACTAAAATGGACCGCGCGGGATTTGCGGGGCACGGAGGAGACCGAGGACGTCAATCACCTTTAAGGCTCGTTCACACGAACGTTTTTTGGATTCCGTATACGGGCCGTATTTGGCGGTCGTTATACAGAACCATTAATTTCAATGGGTCCGCAAAAGATGCGGACAGCACTCTGTGCTCTGTCCGCATCCGTTGCTCCGTTCCGTGGCCCCGCAAAAATTATGAGGCATGTCCTATTCTTGTCCATTTTGCAAACAAGAATAGGCATTTCTATAATGGGCCTCCTGTTCCGTTCTGCAAATTGCAGAAGGAACATGGGCGGCATCAGTGAGAGGATGGAACCTCTAGGTGCTGCAGCAACAACCCACTAACACCTAGAGGCTCATTTGCATATTATAAAAGTCATTATTTAGTGCAAACGGTGGCAGGCAGGGAGATACAAGTCATACAGTTATGTTCTGCTGACATTAGCACATCGCCAATATTAGGCCTCCTGCACACGAACGTATTTTTTTGCGGTCCGCAAAAACGGGTCCCGTTTTTCCGTGATCCGTGACCGTTTTTTCGTCCGTGGGTCTTCCTTGATTTTTGGAGGATCCACGGACATGAAAAAAAAGTCGTTTTGGTGTCCGCCTGGCCGTGCGGAGCCAAACGGATCCGTCCTGAATTACAATGCAAGTCAATGGGGACGGATCCGTTTGACGTTGACACAATATGGTGCCATTTCAAACGGATCCGTCCCTATTGACTTTCAATGTAAAGTCTGGAGTCCCTTTTATACCATCGGATCGGAGTTTTCTCCAATCCGATGGTATATTTTAACTTGAAGCGTCCCCATCACCATGGGAACGCCCCCATGTTAGAATATACTGTCGGATATGAGTTAGATCGTGAAACCTCATTTCCGACAGTATATTCTAACACAGAGGCGTTCCCATGGTGATGGGGACGCTTCTAGTTAGAATATACTACAAACTGTGTACATGACTGCCCCCTGCTGCCTAGCAGCATCCGATCTCTTACAGGGGGCCGTCGTGATCAGCACAATTAACCCCTCAGGTGCCGCACCTGAAGGGGTTAATTGTACTATCATATCCCCCTGTAAGAGATCAGGGCTGCCAGGCAGCAGGGGGCAGACCCCCCCCCCCTCCCCAGTTTGAATAATTAACAACATTGGTGGCCAGTGTGCGGCCTCCCATCTCCCCCCCCCCCCCGATCATTGGTGGCAGCGGGTCACTAGCAAAGATTCATACTTACCTGGGAGCTGCGATGTTCGTGTCCGGCCGGGAGCTCCTCCTACTGGTAAGTGACAGTTCATTTAGCAATGCGCCGCACAGACCTGAGGCTGTCACTTACCAGTAGGTGGAGCTCCCGGCCGGACACGAACATCGCAGCAGCCGGTAAGTATGAATCTTCTACTACTGTACTATTGCTATGTAACCATGGCAACCAGGACTGTAGTAGCGTCCTGGTTGCCATGGTTACCGATCGGAGCCCCAGCGATTAAACTGGGACTCCGATCGGAACTCCGCTGCCACCAATGATGATGGGGGGGGGGGGGGGGGGGGGAGAGATGCGAGGCCGCACACTGGCCACCAATGTTGTTAATGCTATAGAGGGAGGGGGGGGCCGATGGGGGGCGCACACTGTGCCACCAACGAATTATTACAATAGAGGGAGGGAGGGGGGGGGGGCGCACACTGTGCCACCAACGAATAATTACAATAGAGGGGAGGGGGCCGCACTGGCCATCAATGATATTCAAACTGGGGAGGGGGGGGGGGGGGTCTGCCCCCTGCTGCCTGGCAGCCCTGATCTCTTACAGGGGGATATGATAGTACAATTAACCCTTTCAGGTGCCGCACCTGAAGGGGTTAATTGTGCTGATCACGGCCCCCTGTAAGAGATCGGGTGCTGCCAGGCAGCAGGGGGCAGTCTTGTACACAGTTTGTAGTGTATTCTAACTAGAAGCGTCCCCATCACCATGGGAACGCTTCTGTGTTAGAATATACTGTCGGTTCTGAGTTTTCACGAAGTGAAAACTCAGCTTTGAAAAAGCTTTATGCAGACGGATCTTCGGATCAGTCTGTATAAAAAGTAACCTACGGCCACGGATCACGGACACGGATGCCAATCTTGTGTGCATCCGTGTTCTTTCACGGACCCATTGACTTGAATGGGTCCGTGAACCGTTGGCCGTGAAAAAAATAGGACAGGTCATATTTTTTTCACGGCCATGAAACACGGATCACGGATGCGGCTGCAAAACGGTGCATTTTCCGTTTTTTCCACGGACCCATTGAAAGTCAATGGGTCCGCGAAAAAAAACGGAAAACGGCACAACGGCCACGGGTGCACACAACGGTCGTGTGCAGGAGGCCTTAGCCAGCTACATAATGATTTTTCTTATGACAGAAACCCTTTAAGACTCGGTGAAGAGACGAAATGCGTCAGAGTGGTGTCACTTTCCTTGATGTCTGAACTTAACTTTTATCTAACTTAAAGAGGACCTTTCATCAGTTTTGACATAGGCTAATTATGGTATTACCATGTAGGGCGGCCCCCACTGATGCCATGGGTGTATTTTTTTTTTAACCCCCCCGGTGTAAAGTAGAACAGGCTTAGTTGCCCACAGCAATCAAATTCCACCTTTCCTTTGGAAAATGAAAGGTAGAATCTGATTGCTTGCTATGGGCAAGTAAGCCAGTTCTACTTTACACCAGTTTGATAAATCTCCCCCCTATATTCGTAAGTGTCATATAGCCATCATACAAACACATTGGTCATAAGTTGCCTGTCCCTTTAATAAAGCTGGCTCCGTTTATAGATGCACGCTGGACTTTTTTTTTTTAGCTATAGTTTACTCAGGATTTTCTGGCATCTTCCTTCCTTTAGTTGAGCTTAGTTTTTTGTTTTAATTTCTAAATTGCAGAACTTACAAAAGACTAGACAGTACAGACCCCATCTATAACATGAGATATAAGAGCAGTGACAGCCCCTCCTGTGTGATCAAGGACGGACACTGATAAAATAGTAACCAGGGAAGTCGGTGCCACTACAGTTACGAGGCATAAAGAAGGAGAGGGCAAGGTTGGCAAGCAACAGGAAGATGCTATGTACACTGACAAACTGTCTTGAGCCATCTCTGTGACTGAAAAAGTTGGGTGAAAGGCACTATGGCGGTCACACCAGCTTTCCAAGAATACTGAGTGGCCGATATGCCGGGTTACACAGCGATACAATGTATGGGTCACAACATGTTTATGTATTGCTATTCAGGAAAGCTGGGTGATATTGCTAACAAATAGCTGAACAGGTGGGTGACAGCTTGTCCTGCCTTCTGGATGGGCCAGCTTCTCCTCCTGCTATGTACTGAGCCTCGGTAATGCGTGCGGTGCATTCCACACACGGAGAGAAGCGCAGCAGGAATGATGCACAGGTCAAGACTTGCTTCATTATCGCAGGAGGAGATCTTGGACTTCTTCCAGGGTTTGTACAAATGAACAGCGCATGGAGCAGGAACCTCACCATCACCCAGGCAAGAACTTGCACAAGAATGTGTCTAGTGATAGCATACAACACCGTCAGCAAGCAGGTGACCCCTACAATAGGGCAGCAATATATTAACTGAACCTTACACTGGAGCTGGATGCTTTACAGTAGCGTAGTTTCGCTTTATAAGAGACACCCCAAGTTTTAAAGGATGAAAATAAGAATAAAATATTTTTCATCAGACCTCATATCATTTCAGACTCCCATAAATATCAGGACATCACAACAGACCTTAGATCATCCCTCCATGTCAGAACCCCATCAGATCTCCATGTCAGACCCCGAAATGACCTCAGAACTGCCCTCAGTGTCAGACCTTATATCAGCCCTTTATTTCAGACCCTTCATCAGACCTCAGACCAGCCTCTAATCTCAGACCCCCATCAGACCTCAAATCAGCCCCCACCCCCAATCAAAGTTCCTTGCTAGAACACCATCAGACCTCAGATCAGATTAAAATAAACTCCTCTTACCTTTCCTGCACCGCGACTCCTCTCCACGTTCGGCGGTTTTTGCAGAAGTCGAGCTCCCCTGTCCTCTCTGGCCCACGCTGCACTGTCACCTGACTGCGTGCAGCAGCTTCAGGTCACTTGGTTGATGAGCAGTTAAAGAGTAACTAAACTTTAGTATAAATTTTTGCCGTAATGACAGCTTTTGTGATATAGTTTATTACTGTTTTCTATGTATTTTTAATACACGTTACCCCCCCTAAAGCGCACTTTCGCTGTGCGTTTAAACTCTACTTCTCTTTACACCGCTGACTGCTCATCGATGTACGGAAAACACATTTTATGAATGGGGCCACATCGCAGGGAGTACGGGCAGGAGGTTTACTAAATCCTGGCATAGCACATGGGTACCTTGTAACTAGAGATGAGCTTCACTAAGAAATTCGTTATAATTATTGGGCAGACTAGATGGGCCAAATGGTTCTTATCTGCCGACACATTCTAATAATAATACTGCACGAAGATTTGTCTACGTACAATATTAGAATGTATGGGCTCCGATGAACCGAAGTAAGTTATTCATGAAGTCGTGCAAGACTTTGTTGAATAACTTTGATAATTGATTATTACAGTGAAAAACCACTTCAAAACTTGGAACCGAACTCTGCTTCGGTTCCAAGGTTTTTCACTGTAATAATCAATTACCGAAGTTATTCAACGAGGTCTTGCGCGACTTCCATACAGTATTATAAGGAATTTTTTAACAAAGTGACTTCGGATGCATCATGTACTATGCCAGGATTAGCTGAGCGGAGTGGGCTCCTGCCTGTGCCTGCTTCGCTAAGCTAAAAGCTAACATACAGTTCTCTTAGCTTAGCGAAGCAGGCACAGGCAGGAGTCCACTCCGCTCAGCTAATCCCGGCATAGCACATAGTTACAGGGTACCCATGTGCTATGCCAGGATTTAGTAAGCCTCTGGGGTGCACGGGCAGAAGAAGCAATATGCGCTCCTGCCCGTACCTCCTGCACTGCGGCCCTACTGATAAAAATGTCAACTCTATACACCGATGAGTCTATACATCGATGAGCAGTCAGCGGAGTACAGAGAAGTAGATTTTAAGCGCAAAGTGAAACGTGTGCTTTAGGGGGGGTAAAGTGTATTAACTTCTTAATTAAGGACACAGCCTTATTTCACCTTAAGGACCAGGCAATTTTTTGCAAATCTGCCCAGTGTCACTTTAAGTGGTGATAACTTTAAAACGCTTTTACTTATCTAGGCCATTCTGAGATAGCTTTTTCGTCACATATTGTACTAAATGACAGTGGTAAAATTTGTAAAAAAAAATTATTTTTATTTATAAAAAATACCAAATTTACCAAAAATTTGTAAAAAAACTGCAAATTTCCAAGTTTCAATTTCTCTACTTCTATAATACATAGTAATACCTCCAAAAATAGTTATTACTTTACATTCCCATATGTCTACTTCATGTTTGGATCATTTTGGGAATGACATTTTAGTTTTTGGGGACGTTACAAGGGTTAGAAGTTTAGAAGCAAATCTTGAAATTTTTCAGAAATTTTCAAAAACCCAATTTTTAGGGATCGGTTCAGGGCTGAAGTCACTTTGTGAGGCTTACATTATAGAAACCACCCAAAAATGACCCCATTATAGAAACTACACCCCTCAAGGTATTAAAAACTGATTTTATAAACGTCATTAACCCTTTAGGTGTTCCACAAGAGTTAATGGCAAATGGAGATAAAATTTCAGAATTTTAGATTTTTGGGCAAATTTTCCATTTTAATCATTTTTTTCCAGTAACAAAGAAAGGGTTAACAGCCAAACAAAATGCTAGATTTATTGCCCCGATTCTGTAGTTTGCAGAAACACCCCATATGTGGCCGTAAACTACTGTACAGGCACATAGTAGGGCGTAGAGGGAAAGGTGCGCCGTATGGTTTTTGGAAGGCAGATTTTGCTGGACTGGTTTATTTACACCATGTCCCATTTGAAGCCCCCCTGATGCACCCCTAGAGTAGAAACTCCATAAAAGTGACCCCAGTTTGGAAACTACGGGATAAGGTGGGAGTTTTGTTGGGACTATTTTTAGGGTACATATGATTTTTGGTTTATCTATATTACATTTTTGTGTGGCAGGGTTACCAGAAATTGAGATGAAATTTCAGAATTTCTATTTGCCAATAACTCTTGTGGAACACCTAAAAGGGTTAACAGTGTTTGTAAAATCAGTTTTGGATACCTTGAGGGGTGTAGTTTCTTAGATGTGGTCGCTTTTATGGAGTTTTTACTCTAGGGGTGCATCAGGGGGGCTTCAAATGGGACATGGTGCCAAAAAAAAAAGGCCATGAAAATCTGCCTTCCAGAAACCATACGGGGTTCCTTTCCTTCTGCGCCTTGCCGTTTGGTCATACAGCAGTTTACGACCACATATGGGTTGTTTCTGTAAACTGCAGTATGAGGGTAATAAGTATTAAGTTTTGTTTGGCTGTTAACCTTTACTTTATTAGAAAAAAACGGATTAAAATTGAAAATTTGCCAAAAAATTGCTTTTTTGGCACCGCTTTTTTTTTACCGTGTTCATCTGAGGGGTTGGGGGGGGGGGGGAACGCGGCGATATCCAATATGTCTACTTTTTTCAATTTATGTTTTACACTATATTATCTTTTTATAAACCCCAAAATTTTTTGGGGTATCTCCATAAGTCTAAGAGTCATTTTTTAAAAGTTTTTAGCCGATTATCTTAGGTAGGGGCTCATTTTTTGCGGGATGAGAGGACGGTTTTATTGGCACTATTTTAGGGGGCATATGACTTTTTGATCACTTGCTATTACAATTTTTGTGATGTAAGGTGACAAAAAAAAAGACCTTTTTTTTACCGTTTTTTTTTTTACCGTGTTCATCTGAGGGGTTGGGGGGGGGGTATTTTTATAGAGCAGATTCTTACGGACGCGGCGATACCTAATATGTCAACTTTTTATTTATTTATTTTTGTTTTCCTAAATAATATTTTTGAAATTTTAGTTTTTTTGTTTTAGTGTCTCATGTCTGAGAACCAGTTTTTTATCCGATTGTCGGTGGCTAAATTGGGATATAAATTTAGTACTCCATGGAAGTGTGGTACTCCCTGAAGCAACCAATAATGCAGAGGTCCGGATGATCGGGGCACGTGTCACACTGAGTAGTGGTGTCCTTTCGCATCCCCCTCCTGCGACACACTCTGCACTTTTTTGGGGTCCGTCCCTTCTTTCCAGTATGGGGGACCACACCTGGAAAGTGTTGGCCAGGGACGATCTGGGCGCCTACAGTTCCCGAGGTACTCCGGCCTGCTCTTTCCCGGTCAGAAAAGATCAGTGCCTTGAGGACTGCCTCATAGAACTGAAGGAATGTCCCTGTGTTGCCAGCGCTCCGGGACAGCACAAAAGAGTTGTACAAGGCAACCTGTACCAAGTAGACCGCAACTTTTTTGTACCATGCCCGGGTTTTGCGCAAGGCGTTATATGGCTTGAGGACTTGATCAGAGAGATCAACTCCTCCCATATACCGATTGTAGTCGACGATACAACCGGGCTTGAGGACCGTTGCCGCGGTACCTCGCACAGGGACAGGGGCGATGCCGTTACCATGAATTGTGGAAAGTACAAGGACATCCCTCTTGTCCTTATATCTGACCAGCAACAGGTTTCCAGTGGTAAGGGCATGGGTCTCACCCCTGGGGATAGGTACCTGGAGGGGGTAGGTAGGGAGGCCGCGTTGATTTTTCTGCACGGTCCCACAAGCGGACGTGGATCTGGCGGCGAGGGACTGGAACAAGGGGAATAAAAGTTATCCACGTACAGGTGGTAACCCTTATCTAGAAGTGGGTGCATAAGGTCCCACACAAGTTTCCCGCTAACACCCAGAGTGGGGGGACATTCTGGGGGTTGAATACGGGAATCTCGCCCCTCGTACACACGAAACTTGTAAGTGTACCCTGAGGTACTCTCACAAAGTTTGTACAGCTTCACGCCATACCTCGCCCGGTTAGAGGGAACATACTGGCGGAGTCTCCCCTTGAACGCAATGAGAGACTCATCAACCGCGACCTCCCTTCCAGGTACATAGGCCTGTACAAATTTGGCCCCAAAGTGATAGATGACCGGCCTGATTTTGTACAGGCGGTCATAGGCAGGATCACCTTGAGGGGGACATGCTGCATTATCTGAATAATGCAGGCATTTCCGGATGGCCTCAAACCGGGAGCGTGTCATGGCCGTACTGTAAAGTGGGGCCTGGTAGAGGACGTCCCCACTCCAGTAATGCCTGAAACTAGGTTTCTTGACTAGGCCCATATGCAGCACGAGGTCCCAAAATTTCCTCATCTCGGCTGCACTGAACGGAGTCCAGCCACCGGGCCTAGCCAAAAAGGAGCCCGTGTGTTGAGCAACAAAACTGTTGGGCGTACAGGTTCGTTTGCTCCACCATCAGATTTACAAAGTGGTCACTGAAAAAAAGACTAAAAAAGTCGTATTCAGTGAAGCCCACTGTGGAAATCTGGATTCCTGATAGGCCGGTGATCGGAAATACATAGGACGTACCGGTACGCCCTGTGTCCATAAAGGATAACTATCATATATATATTTTTTGGAGTATTGGATTGTGGTGATTAATATCACCTTGGTGGCCCTATTTCAACTTTTCACTGTGTATTCAATTACCCCTTAATTCCACATTTTTGTTCCCTGTACTGCCTACTTTTACCTGTGCTTAAAATAGGGTTGCTAGGCATGGTCCTGTTGAAGGATGGAGGACATAGAAGCAGGCTGCATGCAAGGTCACATTAATGACAGCCAGGGACTGTAAGTAAATGATTAAAGTCAGGTCCTCCCCAGCAGCTGATAACAGTGCCTGGGTTGTGTGCACTTCTCCCTGTCCCTGCGCTTGGCAGATGCTCCCTCACTCAGCAGAGCTGGACAATGCAGAGTTGGTGCAGCGCAGACCAGGGAAGGGAGATCTGCCATCTGCTCAGTGCATAAATGAAAGCAACATGTGGTAAGAGGACCCCTTTGTGCTGCAGGAGATTAACCCTTTAGGGGGGAGGGCTCTGGTTACTGGCACTTTTGGGGGGCTATTGTTACTGGCTAGTGAGAGCAGGCGGGATTAGCCTCAGGGTGAGGGCAGTGGCGGCCATCTTAACTGAATAGTGAAATTGCAGTTTTATGCAGACTGGTTGCTAAGGGCTGAATCTTATTAAATATGGGGTAAGTCAGTCTAATAGTAACTGATTCTGGAATATCAATTAGTAACTACATATATGAAAATTGAAATTAGGGTCTCAATGCGACAGTTATCCTTTAAGGATCGGGAAATCAGGGCGTACCGGTACGCCCTATGTCCCCGGAACAGGTTAAAAATACAAAAAACATTAATAAACTATATTACAAAAACTATTATTAGGGCATTAGGGACAGGTGTCACGGTCCCTCCAGTGACAGAGGTTAGAAGATCTGAGAGACAGGTTCTGACAGCCTAACGTTCAGCCAATCTGTTTTCACTTGTTGCAGTGTTGCTGTTGGTAATGACCACACCTCTTGTCTCAGGTGTAGCTTGTGGTCATTACTGCTCCTCTATTTAGTCTGGACTCACACTTCATACGATGCAGTTGATATTATCTGCCTGGAGTTGGAACAGCTGGTGTGTGGTCCTCATCTGAGTTCCTGCTCATCCATTTTCTATTGAAGATAAGTGTACTTCCCTTTGAATTTTGTTGTTACCATTTGCTCGTTGTTTACTAGGCCTCAGGGAGACGCTGGTTCGTTCAACTGGGAAGGAACCAGTTGTCTCAGACACTGTCACTACTCCCAGGGCTATTCAGGTTTACGGTGTATGAATATTCCCACCTTCAGGGTCTATTCATACTGACAGGAGACAGGGCTAGGTTTAGGGTTTCCTAGGTGGTGACCCTTTCCCTAGCCATAAGGCCTAGTTTCTGGTCATTCTCCTTCTGTTGTCATTTTATGTACCTCCCCTCCCCCTACAATGTGACAACAGGTTAACAAAAATTTATATAAAAGTTCAGTTAGTCTTTAAACAAATTCTGGCAAACATATTCCTATGAACCTTCCTTTCACAGACACGGCCATTTACGTTTTAATCCATATTGGCCATTACTATTGTTTAAACTGCCCATATACCTGCAATGAAACGGATGGATGAAAGATCTTTCTGGGAACGTTCTTTCAAAGAAAGATCTTTTGTCCGACTATCACATACAAAATATTAAAACACAGCTGACTTATTTTCAAACGATAATGGTCTGTCATCAGCTAAATCAATTATTAGTTAAATTTCAACTGACAAACGTTCATTTTTGGTGAAATCACCCATTTTGATCAACTTTAGACTAATCTGTCTTTGAACAAAAGATCTGTTGTCCAGCTATTGGATGAAAATTTCAAGCACAACTAAGGCAACTTTCACATCTGCACTTTTACTTTCCAGTATTGAGATCCGTCGTAGGATCTCAATACCGTAAGAAAACGCTTCAGTTTTGTCCCTATTCATTGTCAATGAGGACAAAACTGAATGGAAAGCACCAGAATCCATTCTGTTCAGTTTGGTTGCGTTCCTGTGCCGGATAGTAAACCGCTGCAAGCAGTGTTCTTGAGTGCGTCATGGGGTGCGGAGCAAGACGGATCCGGCATGAAATACAATGTAAGTCAATAGTGCCAGATCCTCGGACACAAAAGAAAACAGATCCGGCACCCATTGACTTACAATGGTTTTAGTGGCGGATCCGTTGTGGCTATTTCAAATATAATACAACCGGATCTGTTCATGGATATGTGAAAGTAGTTTTCAGACTATGCTCGGTCAGCTAACATGATTATCTGATATAAAATTTCACCCAACAAACACTTATTTTGGTTGAAATCGCTTGATCAACTTTAGACTTATGAGTATGGCTAAGGTTACACAAAATTGTCTCAAGAGATACATGACTAGCTTCGACAAATTTAAATGTATGGGTTTTATGGTGCATTTTTTTCAGGCTTTTTCCCCCGTAGAGAAGACTATGGAAAAACAGCTGAAAAAACACCACACCCAGAGCATGTTTTCACATGAAAAAAATGCCAAAAGGGCCAAAAAGAAAAAAGGCCAGGAAACGATCTTAAAAAAAAAAAATGTAATAATAATAAAGCTGTGAAGTTTAATAATTTCCTAATGCTCAATATATATCATCTGGCTGCAGCATTTATGCTCCCCTCCTACCCAAAAAAAAACAAACTAAACAGTGACATGGGTGCAGCCACAGAGACACTGCACAGAAGACCTGGATATGGAAGGTCATCAATATATCCCGAGGAAATGGGTGGAGGTGAATGGTACCAAGGAGGAAGGGAGGAACGTCTGGGAAACTGACGATGTCGGAGAAATCTGATTCACAAGGAAAGAAAATGATAAAAATACAGTATCTGTACATAAAAAGAGTCAGGTGACAGAGGAGCTGCGGCCATCACCCCGCACTCACTGCAATCAATAAAGCTTCATACATTAGGCGGGCGGCCAGTCCTGGGGAACAGGACAATAAAAACAGCATAAATAGTTTTCCAGCAGAAATAGTGTAATCACACGGGTTGCGACAGTGCAATGTAGCTCCTAATGTATCTCTATGGATGGGTGGGTGTGACACAACTGGTAAGGATATGATCTTTAAGATCAACGTTTAATTCCAGACAAACCTTCTCCATGGACTGTGTGACCTCAATACCCTCAACCTGGACAACACAGTCCAATCAATCACAGACTAATCTGCTACACAGATTCTGTGACATCACTGCACTCAACCTGTGACATCACAGTCCAATTAATCACAGACTAATCTGCTACACAGACTGACATCACTGTCGTATCATAGACAGACCAGCATTTCCAGGAAATCTCCCCAATATATCTCATTACACACTGTGGCATGCCTTCCCCCAAAAGAAGCTGCCTGTGACATGTAAGTGGATGAGGGGACAACATGATTCAGTAACACTTAATCTCCTGAGTCCTTGAGACACCAAGGTTTATTGAGATTCTTCGAGGCTGTGGCTTTAACCTTCAGCTGCTCAAAAGAAATCAATAATCTTCCCTAGAATATATAGATTCTCACTACTGCAAGGAAATCATCAGCAATTATAGCACAATGGGGGCAATCGCTTTCTTAGAAATTCTATTCGGCTCCTATCCAGTCTGGGATTATCCGGCGTTCCTGGCATTAAAGCATCTGCTCCTATCAAATGTAAACCCATGCACACAGTGTGGGAATGACACAACCCCGCCGCAGGATTTAAAGGGCCACTAACCATGAAGTGCAGTATTAAAAAAAAAAAAAAAAGAAAAGAAAGTTCTCAGCACTGGCTAACTGACCTCAACAACTAGTGATTGTGGGGCAGTAGAAAGTGTCTACACTTTGTGTAATTCATCCCAATGTAGACCTTACAGTCAGCCTCTCCACAGCCTGAAATGGCTGAAAGTAGGGGGCAATAGACTGCACTCAGCAGACCTACAGTCATCCCCCCGCCCTATTGTGAAACGGCTGATAACTGGAAACTATAGACTACACTCACCTGTCGTACAGTCAGTCCTAGTCAAAAACAGCTAACAGCACAGAGTATATTGTTCTCAGTTATCAGCTAGTTCAAGCTAGGGGGAGACCGATTGGAGTCCCATACCATTGAAGAAAACTGCTGAGTTGAGAATATGCAGGGATATTTACATCCATGGATGAGGCTGATGTTGGGTGCCTGTCTTGACTTCATGTTTAGGGCTCCTTTAATCCCTTAAGGACCCATGCCGACATGTACGTACATGTATGGCACAAGGTCCGCCGGGTGCTGGGGCAAGATTGCAGGGGAATCGGGGCACCATGACTGCTCTTACCGGCAGGCATCCGTGCCGGGTAAGGGCAGCACCCAGCAAGGTGTCTATCCGTCACCCTGCAGCTTCAAGCGCTACGATTGGCCAGTCAATGAAGACCGGCACATCGCAGCGCCGGAAGCAAAAGGAAGCTGTGAAACTAGTCAGCACCGGTCTCCTCCAAGGTCAGGCAGGGGACTCCAGTGTTTGGCGTCCCCTGCCAGCACTGCGATTGGCTGGAGCAACGCTGGCAGGGGACAGGGACGCACAGGGACTTGTAGTGCACCACCACTGCTTACTAGTACCTGTGAAAAGAAGAACATCTGGAACATCTGTTTGTTTTTTTTGCAGCAGTTCCAGATCCCTAATCCAACCCCCTTCCCAACCCTAATCCCTGTCCCCCCCACCCACTTGTCTACAGCAAACAAATTGTGACTTTTTTGTCACTTATCTGGCTTTTTTCTTTCCTGCTCTGCATCATTTTTTTGGTGCAGATATTTTCTTTCCCATCTGTGCTTTTTTTCTTTAAGTAATAGTAAATATATATATAATATTAAGCAATCACATTCAAAATCCTGTTAAATAGGAGTCAGCATACACCTGCCATCATTTAAAGTGCCTCTGATTAACCCCAAATAAAGTTCAGCTGCTCTAGTTGGTCTTTCCTGAAATTTTCTTATCGCATCCCACAGCAAAAGCCATGGTCCACAGAGAGCCTCCAAAGCATCAGAGGGATCTCATTGTTAAAAGGTATCAGTCAGGAGAAGGGTACAAAAGAATGTCCAATTTCCTGCTTGAAAAAGGCTCATTCCAGAGCCGAAACATTGCACCGGATGGTTGAATAAAGGAATCACTATTTTTTTTCATCTGACTGGAGTGCCATCCATTTTCTGGATTTATTGGTGGGGTAAGAAGTCGATTCCCCAGGAACGTGCACCCAATTTTTCTGTCTATTGCCAGTGCCGCCATTTTCTTCTATATATATATATATACACAGGGTGGGCCATTTATATGGATACACCCTAATAAAATGGGAATGGTTGGTGATATTAACTTCCTGTTTGTGGCACATTAGTATATGTGAGGGGGGGAAACTTTTCAAGATGGGTGGTGACCATGGCGGCCATTTCGAAGTCGGCCATTTTGAATCCAACTTTTGTTTTTTCAATAGGAAGAGGGTCATGAGACACATCAAACTTATTGGGAATTTCACAAGAAAAACAATGGTGTGCTTGGTTTTAACGTACCTTTATTCTTTCATGAGTTATTTACAAGTTTCTGACCACTTATAAAATGTGTTCAATGTGCTGCCCATTGTGTTGGATTGTCAATGCAACCCTCTTCTCCCACTCTTCACACACTGATAGCAACACTGCAGGAGAAATGCTAGCACAGGCTTCCAGTATCTGTAGTTTCAGGTGCTGCACATCTCGTATCTTCACAGCATAGACAATTGCCTTCAGATGACCCCAAAGATAAAAGTCTAAGGGGGTCAGATCGGGAGACCTTGGGGGCCATTCAACTGGCCCACGACGACCAATCCACTTTTCAGGAAACTGTTCATCTAGGAATGCTCGGACCTGACACCCATAATGTGGTGGTGCACCATCTTGCTGGAAAAACTCAGGGAACGTGCCAGTTTCAGTGCATAAAGAGGGAAACACATCATCATGTAGCAATTTCGCATTTCCAGTGACCCCCTTAGCCTTGAGAAAGGCTTCATGTTGGAGCCGAAACGTTGCGTCACCAATGGGTGAATAAACCACTATTTTCCACATTATCCTGGAGTGCTGCTCTGTTTTTTGGGTAAGCTTGCCCTTTTGAGCCTGCACCCGCAGTATTGTTTATAGGTTGGTGCTGCCTTACTTTTGCTATTGTGTGTTTATTCACCCATGTGGTAAGGCAACATTTCGGCTCAATACCAGAGCCTTTCTCTCGAGAAAGGCTCTGGTATGGAGCCGAAACGTTGCCTTATCACATGGGTGAATAAAGCTCGAGTTCACTGTTCCATGAATTGGAGTGCTGCCCGTTTTTTGCTTCCTGAATATTGGGTAAGCATAGTCCCATTGGGCTCTACACCCTCTTTTGTCAGTCGGTGCTGCTATTTTTCTATAATCATCGTGGATGGTAGGTATGTGTCACCAAGGTTCCTGGCCTCGGTGATTTAAGAGCCGGTATTTTGTGTGTCAGCAGCAGCTTTTGCTAATTGACACCGTGAGATTTAGCATGGCTGTCATAGCTGATCCAGGATAGCTCTTACTGGGAGTAGTGAAAGTGCCGGGTGAGTGACTACTCCCCATGTTCCAGGCCGGGTTTCGCCAGGCATAAAAAACAGCCAGCACTGCCAGGTGGGGTGGATTTACCTCCCTCTGACAGTGGAGCTCAGGAGTCTGTGTGCTGTGAACTGAGGGCTGTGCTGGGATGGGATTTGAGGTTTGAGCCGGGCTGGAGGACTCAGGCCCCTCTAAAGGCGAAGAGGCCGCCTATGGACTTGAGGCTGAACTGCTAACAGGTTGTGAATTAACACCCAGCAGAAAAGGTGACTTATTGTTTATGGACTTTCCTTGTGTGTGAACAAACACCAAGCCAGCTGTGTTTTGTGATTCACCTTATCTGCATTTTGTTATACACCAATGTGTGAATAAACACTGCTGTTTGATTCAAGAACTGTGTACTTTGCCTCTATACTGCATCCGCTAGTTCTAACTACCAGAGCGAATCCCCACTAATATATATATTATATATTTTTTAATTCGTTTTTTTTTTTTTTTGTATCTGCAGTAAATTTTTATACTGCAGTGTCTGCACGGACGCACCAAACGTCAGCTCTGCAGCCCTGAGCACCAATAAGTACCTTTTTTTTTTTTACTGGTCGCTTTTGTGCTCAGTTTTCTTTTTTTTTTTGTGTGTGTGTAAAAAATACATTTAGTGCAAAATTGAAATAAATTTTAGGTAGTGCCAGTGTAGATTTTTGCACCCACATAGTATCTGTGTGCGTGCGTGCTGCACCTGCTGAGCGCTGATCAGAAACATCAAATTTTCTGACTGGTCTGCTCAGTTTACTGTGCAGATTTATTTTTATTTTTTGTGTAGTTAATTATATCTCATTATATATATATATATATATATATATATATATATAAATAATATATTTATTTATTGATTAGGGATCGATTATCGAAAGTACATATATTATCGGCCGATATTTAGGATTTTGTACATTATCGGTATCAGCATCTAACCTTGCCGATATACCGATAATGCGTATAAAGCGAATACTAGTGAGCGCTTCCATTATGGAAGAGCACACTAGTATGCATCGGGTGCCAGGAGCTGGGAAGAAGTGCAGAAAGCGTTTCTTATACTCGCCCTCCCTGGTCTTCTTTGATTGGCATTTGGCACTAGTATATTATAAATGAAATTATAAACTGACTACCAACTAAGGGCTTTATTAATTTACATTTATAATATACTAGTGCCAAATGCAAATTTCCACCACCTCAGTGACTACCAACTAATATAATATATATTATAAGATATAAAATATCTGTATAAATTATCGGCCATCGGCCTAAAAGTTCACAGATTATTGGTATCAGCTCTAAAAAAAAAATCAATATCGGTCGATCTCTAATATATATATCCAGGGCTTTTTTTCTGGCGGAACGCCACGGAATGGCGTTTTGCCACCTATTTTCCCCTGCCCCCTTCAGTTACTGGGCCCAGCCGGCCCGCTGCTTAGCTAATGTTAGCTACATCACGCTGTGCCCCCCCAACTAAAATGCCCCCCCCCCCCCAAAGTGAGCCGCCGCCGGGCACAGGGAGAGGAGCGCTTCCATTGCGCTCATCTCCATAGTAATCTGCCTGTGCTGTGGCGGTGCAGGGGAGGGAGAGGCGTGTCCCTTCCCCTTATAGGCTGCAGGCACGAGGCCGGCGTAGGCGGCGCGATGACGTCATCGCGCTGCCCGAGCCATACAGCGCGGGACACAGGCTGGAAGAGGCCTGCATCGCATCGCTGACACTGAGGTAAGTATAAGTTTGTTTTGCTTTTTTACAATAGTGTTACTGGCACATTGGGGGGGCGGGGGGTGAATAAAGCGATGTGCTAATGTCAGCAGTACATAAGTTACACAGTTATCTGCCTACACGCCGCCGTTCACCCAGAAAACTAACTTTTAAAATATGCAAATGAGCCTCTAGGTGCTATTGGGGCATTGCTGCAGCACCTAGAGGCTCCGTCTCCTCACTGTTCGGCACGCCCATTTTGGTTTCATGGACAGCTCTACGCTTTGAAAGTAAAATCCAGTGCCTGCGCCGTCCCGTTTACTATTCGGCGCAGGTGCAGTGAGTGAAGGACGCTTGCCTGCTGCGTCGAATACGTCACAGGGCTCCCCGGAAGTGAAGGCAGCAGGCGAGTGTCCTTAACTCACTGCACCTGCGCCAAAAATGGGCGTGCCGAACGATGAGGAGACGGAGCCTCTAGGTGCTGCAGCAACACCCCAATAGCACCTAGAGGCTCTTTTGCATATTTTAAAAGTTAGTTTTATGGGCGAATGGAGGCATGTAGGCAGATAAAGTTACACAGTTATGTACTGCTGACATTAGCACATCGCTAATGTCAGCCAGCTACATAACGAATTTTGTGATGACAGAAACACTTCAAACTTTTTTTTCTCTACATTTCAAATTTATTACAAGCCCCTTCACATGTGAAAACAGAACATATACAGTACACCCCTCATACTAAATAAAGGTTTACACATTTCACACGTCACACCAAATCAAAAATGGCCCATCCATCACAAGGAGTATACTCCGCCGAAGAGGCATCCTCCATGCTTGCCTCCGATACGGAGTCTGCCAGTGAGGGAGAAGAGGATGCCACATTCCTCTACTCCTCTACTACATCATCTACATCATCATCATCATCTACATCATCTACATCATCATCATCATCATCATCATCATCTGATGAGGGACCCTCTAGAAGGCGCCCCAGAACAACAGCTGAGGCAGCCCCCCAGAGTGAGCCCATATGGACTCCACCCCCTGACTATTATCGGCCCCAAATTACAGATTTTAAGGGCAGCTCTGGAATACAGATAGACAGTGCGGGCTTCAGTGAACTAAATTTTTTTTAGATCTTCTTCTCGGAAGATTTTGTAAATGTAATGGTGGCCCAAACCAATTTATACACCCAACAATTCATTGATCAGAACCCTACATAAGCATACGCTAGACCCCTAGGTTGGACCCCAGTAAGTGCAACAGAGATGAAGTTTTAGGGACTCCTGCTGCATATGGACATTATAAAGAAGCCAAACGTTAGACAATATTGGAGTTCATATATTTTCTACCAGACTCCAATTTACTGTAAGACCGTGACCCGGAAGCGATTTGAGTCAATTAGGAAATTCCTACACTACAATGACACTTCACAGTGCCCACCCCAAAATGACCCAACATTTGACCGTCTGTTCAACGCTAGGCCTGTCATTGACCACTTTAACACCAAGTTTGCTGAGGTGTACAACCCTGATAAAAAATGACTGTGTAGATGAGTCCCTATTACTCTTCAAAGGGAGGATTAGATTCCGCCAGTACCTGCCTAGCAAACGGGCAAAAGATGTACAAACTTTGTGAGAGTAGCTCTGGGTACACCCACAAGTTCAGCATTTACTAAGGGAAAGATTCCCAGATAGAACCCCAGAATGCCCCCAATCCTCAGAGTTAGTGGGAAGATTGTGTGGGACTTGCTGCACCCACTGCTGAATAAGGGTTACCACCTCTATTTGGATAACTATTATACCAGCATACCCCTATTCACGTCCCCAAATGTCAGAGGTACTGTGGCTTGCGGCACAGTGCGCAAAATCAGAAAGGCCTCCCTAGATCCCTTGCAGGGCAACCAATGAGAATGGGTTAAAGTAGGGCTCTCGGCAATGAGAACATGCTGGTGGTTAAGTACAAGGACAAGAGGGACATCCTTGTACTGACCACCATTCACACTAACACCAGCTCCCCTGCTCCTGTACAAGGTACCACAACCACTACCCCCAAACCAGTTTGTATCCTGGACTACAACAGGAACATGAGAGGGGTTAATCTTTCAGATCAACTTCAGAAGCCCTACAGTGCCACACGAAAAACTAATGTGTGGTACAAAAAGCTGGCCGTACACATTGTACAGATGGCAATGTGCAATGCGTACAATCTATTTAAATCTTCAGGCCACAGAGGAACTTTCCTTCAGTTCCAAGAGGTGGTTATCAAGGCCCTAATTTTTCAAAGCCAGGCAGGGGAGGGTCCCAGTACTTCAGAAAGTCATGATGCCCGTGTTGTACCAAAGCAACATTTTCTAAGTCAAGTCCCCCAGACAGCAGGGTGTGTTTCAAAAGGAGGATAAGGAAAGACACCATTTACCAATGTGAAACCTGCCCTGAAAAACCTGGCCTGTGCATGCAGGAGTTTTTTAAAATCTACCACTCATCCATGAAGTACCCTGTAGTTTTACCACCTTATATCTCTGATTTAGTCCGCATAGCTTACAGATTCACTTGTCACCAACCATTACATATTCATTTCTGTGAAACACCTGTTAGGTCAAAAGTGCCCTTTCAACCCCTTAAAATGTTCGTACGGGGGTGCTCTTTCCAAAATGGGTTAACTTCTTGGGGACCTCAGGAATTTTTTAAATGCGACATGGCACCTAAAATCCATGTCTGCCAATTCAGGCCTGCCAGCAAAATCCATATTTTGCTGTTTGCCTGTTGTGCGCCCATACAGCAGGCTACAAGCACATATGAGGTGTTTCCTGAATGGGAAGAAAATGGGGAACATATACTGGGGTACATTTTCTCCTTTAAAGGGAACCTGTCACCTCAAAATCGCATATAAATCCGCCAGCATTAACTTATAGTAGCCCCCAGTCTGTTATTAATGATGTGTTTGATCTGGCAAACTGATGCTACATACAAGACAAAAACAATGTTTAAATCTCAATCAGCGCTATCTCGCTGGTCAGTCTGAAGTCAAGGGGGCAGCGGCCTCCTTGCTTCTAAGATAAGCACTGCCCCTAACCGTCCCCTATTTTGTGTGATTGACATCCTGCAGTGCGGCCTGGGATCGCGTTAGTCTCGCGCATGCGCGATGTGTTCATGAAACCCAGCTAACTGCGGGAGCCGGGATCGCGCAGTAACAAGGAGCGCACCGCGCATGCGTGAGACTAAAGCGATCTCAGGCCGCACTGCAGGATGTCAATCACACAGAAGAGGGGATGGTTAGGGGGCGTGCTTATCTTGACTTGAGGCAAGAAGGCTCCTTCCCACCTTGACTTCAGACTGACCGGCGAGATAGCGCTGATGGCGATTAAAACATTGTTTTTGTCATGTATGGAGCATCAGATTACCGGATCAAACACATCATTAATAACAGACTGGGGGCTACTATAAAGTAATGCTGGCGGTTTTATATGCGATTTTGAGGTGACAGGTTCCCTTTAACCCCTTGTGAAAGTGAAAAATTGGGGTCTGCTAGTAATTTTTTCATTTTCACAAATGTGTGCTTTGAAATCCTTTAACAAGCGTTTCTGCCTTCTGTGAGACAACTGTACCCTTTCCACCACTTAAAATGTTCGTACATGGGTGCTCTTTCCAAAATGGGGTCACTTCTTGGGGTTTTTAATTTCTGGGGACCTCAGAACGCCATATGGTGCTCCTTCCACTCTTAAGCCTGCTGTGAGCCCATACGTCATTTTTTTTTTTAGCCCATATTGGGTGTTTCTGTAAACTCCAGAATCAGGGTAATAGATTTTGAGTTTTGTTTGGCTGTTAACCCTTGATGTGTTACAGAAAAAAATAGATTAAAATTTCAAATCTAAAATTTTATTCCCATTTTCCTTTAATTCTCGTGGAACACCTAAAGGGTTAACAAAGTTAGGCCTCTTTCACACTACAGTATGTCCATTTCAGTGTTTTGCGTTCCGTTTTTCACGGATCCGTTGTCCCGTTTTTGGGTTCCGTTGTGTCTCCGTTTCTGTTCCGTTTTTCCGTTCCGTTTTTCCGTATGCCATATACAGTATACAGTAATTACATAGAGAAAATTGGGCGGGGCATAACATTTTCAATAGATGGTTCAGCAAAAAACGGAACGGAAACGGAAGACATACGGATGCATTTCTGTATGTGTTCAGTTTTTTTGGCGGACCCATTGACTTGCATTGAGCCACGGACTGTGATTTGCGGACAAACATAGGACATGTTCTATCTTTTCACGGCACGGAAAAACGGAAATACGGAAACGGAATGCATACGGAACACATTCCGTTTTTTTGCGGACCCATTGAAATGAATGGTTCCGTATACGGACCGTATACGGACCGCAAAAAACGGACCGCAAAACGGAAGAAAAAAACGGTAGTGTGAAAGAGGCCTTAGTAAAATCAGTTTTGAATAGCTTGAGGGGTGTAGTTTTTCAAATGGGGTGATTTATGGGTGGTTTCTAATATGCAAGCCCCACAAAGTGACTTAAAAGGGGTATTCCCATCTTCCCTTTTCATACTTACCTTCCTTGAGCGCAACGTTCACTTCCTGGATTCTTCTCCCGGCTTGCGCAGAAGACTGAAGATTTTCTCCCGGCCGGGCAATGTCCTGAACGTGCACGCCGCCGCGCATGCGCTATGGTGACTTATTCCTGGCCTGTATAGTACAGAGTCGGCGTGCGCGTTTGCGGCTCTGTACTATACTGGCAAGGAAGAAGTCATCATGGCGCATGCGCGGCGGCGTGCGCGTTCAGGACATTGCCCGGCCGGGAGAAAATCTTCAATCTTCTGTGCAAGCGAGACCCGGCGGGATTCGACAGGAGAGGTGGCCGTAACCAGGGGAGACCAAAGACAACGATCAGGTAAGAGGGGACTTATTTTCTCTAAAAGGGCGGGAATTGGGTAATTAAATGTATTTACAAAAATTATCACTGTCAAATCATTAACAGATTTAACAGTGATCATTGGGATGGGAATACCCCTTTAATAATAAAAAAATTGGGTTTTGGAAATTCTTAAAAATTTTAAGATTTACTTCTACACTTCTAAGCCTTCTAACGTCCCCAAAAAATAAAATGACATTCCCAAAATGATCCAAACATGAAGTAGATAGATGGGGAATGTAAAGTAATAACTATTTTTGGAGGTATTAGTATCTATTTTAAAAGTAAAGAAATAGAAATATGCTAATTTCCCCATTTTTTTTTGTAAATTATGTATTTTTTTAATAAATAAATTTGACTCATATTTACCCCTGTCATGAAGTATAATATGTGATGAGAAAACAATCTCAGAATGGCTTGGATAAGTAAAAGCGTTTTAAAGTTATCACCACATAAAGTGACACTGGTCAGATTCGCTAAAAAATTGCTTGGTCCTTAAGGTGAAAAATGGCAGGGTCCTGAAGGGGTTAAGAAGCTGGATGTTATTTTTCCATTAGGCTCTTTATAAACAATGTACAGTGATGATTTGGGCAATAAACACAGAAGCTCTCCCCAACTTTGGGGGAAGTGAATGTTCTTATTTTCCAGAATATAAAAAAAAAAAAAACTGAGAAATGAGGAATCCGAAAATACACTTCGCTGGAAATATAAAATTTTCCTTATAATAAAAGTTTCCCTCCAATACGTTGCCTGTAGGTCCAAATGTGAAGTGGGTCAAGTTCACAAAAGTCAATCCGTGCGTTTCTGTGTTGGACCGCGCTGCTGTTTCTTCACTGAAAAAAAAACCTTCCTTCCAGCAAAAACCATTCACATCCCTGGACATAGGGGAAAAACACCAAATTTCCACGTGTAAGCTCCTCTTATTCAACACACTCCTGTGGAATCTCAAGAGGGCGCACCGATGGTGAAGTACTGATAACTCAGGTCTACTAAAAGTGGTTTATTGTACTCACAAACAAATTCTTTGTAAAAGCATATCAAAGTTGTTAAGACACTAATCGTCCTCCTGCCCGACCCGGGTTTTCGCTTTCGCGTTTCATCAGGGGCGGGTATCCAACCCCTTACGGGGATGTCTTAAATTCGGTAAAAGTGTCCCACCCGTTTTTACCCTCCACCAATAAAAGCTTATACACTCTTTAAACACATAAAATTATATTTATACAAAATACCAGTATACCATCATTTAATTAATAAATTGAACTTTTTCCCAAAATAGGGCCATTTTTCAAGATACCCCAGTTTGTCCGAATGGCGTTTTTAAGTAAACCTATTAGTGTTGTACTGAGTGAGAAAGGCGAACCTAAAATCCTTACTTTTCTTTGTAGCCCTTTGTTCTTTTAATTTTACACCCCTTTCTATATCATTACTGTATCTATCTAAAACTTCTTCATCAGATCTCTTTTCCAAAAAGCGCTCCTTAATAACCTGACTCTGATCTCTAAAATCTCTATTTTCTGTGCAATTATGGTATATTCTTTTATGTTCTTTATCCAAGGTGCATAATGACAGCTAGTAACGTCTATATATGCATTGACATCCGTAGCTTTAAAAAATGTTTCAGTTTTAAAACTGTTATTTTCAATAAAAATCGTCGGGTCTTTAAAAAAATATATATATATATTAATCTACCGAAGTAGCGCTGATATTCATGGTGAATCATTCATGTTCAGTTCTGAAATAAATTCCTCCAGACCTTGCCTCTCCCCTTTCCATATTAACAGGCAATCGTCGATATATAGCGTCGCCACGATATCAACTCACCTTTTTGTGTTTTTTTTTTTTATTCAAAACAGGACTGATTTTCTCTTTTTCCCAGAGGGCCATGAATAAATTGGGGAAGCTTGGGGCACTGCAAATAATAAGTGTTTTAAAAAATAAAATAGTTATGAGAAAGACAAAAATGTAGGCAATCTAAAATACATTTCTTTTGCAGGTTGTTCATAAGGGGATCCCCATTCAATGCTTCCTCCACTCCGAGTTTTTGGAATAATCGTATAGAGGCAGGTGACGTCTGCTGTAGCCAACGACATATCAGCACTACTAATCCCTAAATTATCAACCAGTTCTATCACACTTCCAGAATCTTTTAAATATGATGTAACCTGCGTTACATATATCTGCAGAAAAAAAATATAAATAAATCAACGTACTCAGTCTGCATGTTAAAGAATTAATCGCCGCAATGATGGGTCTCTGGGGGGGGGGGGGGGGGGGAGATTTGCAATCTTATGAATTTTAGGAAGCTCATAAATCACTGGGGTGTTTAATCGCCAGATAATCAAGTTATTTTATTTTATTTATGACTTCCTTTTTATAACCTTCCTGAAGAAGCTTATACATCTTCCCTTTAAACTCAATTAGGGGATTATTTCTCAGGATTCGATATGTCTTTTCATCCAATATTAATCTCTGCATCTCCATTATTACCACTCCCTCTCCTTTATCCACAGGTTTTATCACAATATTAGTGTTTTTTTCAATGCCATTTTTTCTTCACTAGTCAAATTATGTTGTCTTCATCTCGTATCTAAATTCTCCAATTCTCCTAACATTCCCCTTTTGAAAGCCTCGATACAGTCATTGTCCCAATTTTTGGGGAAAAAAAAAAATCTTGATTTATCACGCAGCTGAGTGTGAATGATTCCATTCAAGCTCCCTGAATTTTTGAGGGGAGGTGCCTGCTTATTAATATGGTACTTGGCAATGTTTAATTTCAAAATATACTTCTTATGTACAGTCGTGGCTAAAAGTTTTGAGAATTACATAAATATTGGAAATTGAAAAAGTTGCTGCTTAAGTTTTTATAATAGCAATTTGCATATACTCCAGAATGTTATGAAGAGTGATCAGATGAATTGCATAGTCCTTCTTTGCCATGAAAATTAACTTAATCCCCAAAAAAACTTTCCACTGCATTTCATTGCTGTCATTAAAAGGACTTGCTGAGATAATTTCAGTAATCGTCTTGTTAACTCAGGTGAGAATGTTGACGAGCACAAGGCTGGAGATCATTATGTCAGGCTGATTGGGTTAAAATGGCAGACTTGACATGTTAAAAGGAGGGTGATGCTTGAAATCATTGTTCTTCCATTGTTAACCATGGTGACCTGCAAAGAAACGCGTGCAGCCATCATTGCGTTGCATAAAAATGGCTTCACAGGCAAGGATATTGTGGCTACTAAGATTGCCCCTCAATCAACAATTTATAGGATCATCAAGAACTTCAAGTAAAGAGGTTCAATTCTTGTTAAGAAGGCTTCAGGGCGTCCAAGAAAGTCCAGCAAGCGCCAGGATCATCTCCTAAAGAGGATTCAGCTGCGGGATCGGAGTGCCACCAGTGCAGAGCTTGCTCAGGAATTGCAGCAGGCAGGTGTGAGCGCATCTGCACGCACAGTGAGGCGAAGACTTTTGGAAGATGGCCTGGTGTCAAGAAGGCCAGCAAAGAAGCCACTTCTCTCAAAAAAAAACATCAGGGACAGATTGATCTTCTGCAGAAAATATGGTGAATGGACTGCTGAGGACTGGGGCAAAGTCATATTCTCCAATGAAGCCTCTTTCTGATTGTTTGGGGCATCTGGAAAAAGGCTTGTCCGGAGAAGAAAAGGTGAGCGCTACCATCAGTCCTATGTCATGCCAACAGTAAAGCATCCTGAGACCATTCATGTGTGGGGTTGCTTCTCATCCAAGGGAGTGGGCTCACTCACAATTTTGCCCAAAAACACAGCCATGAATAAAGAATGGTACCAAAACACCCTCCAACAGCAACTTCTTCCAACAATCCAACAACAGTTTGGTGAAGAACAATGCATTTTCCAGCACGATGGAGCACCGTGCCATAAGGCAAAAGTGATAACTAAGTGGCTCGGGGGCCAAAACGTTGACATTTTGGGTCCATGGCCTGGAAACTCCCCAGATCTTAATTCCATTGAGAACTTGTGGTCAATCCTCAAGAGGCGGGTGGACAAACAAAAACCCACTAATTCTGACAAACTCCAAGAAGTGATTATGAAAGAATGGGTTGCTATCAGTCAGGAATTGGCCCAGAAGTTGATTGAGAGCATGCCCAGTCGAATTGCAGAGGTCCTGAAAAAGAAGGGCCAACACTGCAAATACTGACTCTTTGCATAAATGTCATGTAGTTGTCGAGAAAAGCCTTTGAAACGTATGAAGTGCGTGTAATTATATTTCACTACATCACAGAAACAACTGAAACAAAGATCTAAAAGCAGTTTAGCAGCAAACTGTGTGAAAACTAATATTTGTGTAATTCTCAAAACTTTTGGCCACGACTGTATATCTAAGAAGACCCTGCTTAGTTTGAATGCACCGCCGAGGGCTACACAATGCCGGGATTATTTACTTTGGAGTTAAAAGCGTGGATCTTTTAATGAATGGGAGATGTGTAGTTATTGATAGGGCAGAACCCCTGGCGTGATCAGATCACGTGGTGGATGATGCTGTAGAGTTCTTATGAATGAAACTAGTGAAGTATAGGAAGATAGTCCCTTGCCAGGTATTTTTTTGGTTTAGGCTGGGTATTAGACAGAATTATTATTATAGGGATTATTTTGTCTTAGTTCAAATTATTTATTAAATGATGGTATACTGGTATTTTGTATAAATATAATTTTATGTGTATGTGTTTAAAGAGTGTATAAAGAGGGCGCATGCGCGAGGCTCGCATGGCGGACGTGTTCCCCTGAGCTCCGCTCCTAGCGCCGAACTTTTCCCACATTTAGCGCTGATTCGTCAGCTCCACGGGCCTGATTCTACATGAAAGGGACCCCTATGAAGACCCGCAACAAAGGGAGGACAAAATCGATGGGAACACCCATGCTTTCCCAAACCTTGCCGGAACTATTCAGAAACTCCGGCCGAAGCAATATGGCGGACTCTGCTCCCACACCCAGAAGTCCAGCGTCCTCAGAGGTCAGCACTGCCTCACAGCCGCCGGAGATACATGATCCAGGTCAGGCTGAGCTGTATAAGAACATTGCATCCCTGTTCCGCTCAGAACTGTCCCAAGCTGTGGACGAGTTTTCCCGCCAGATTAACGACCTGGGCGCACGGGTCTCAGACTTGGAGACACGCACCGATGATTTGGCGGACGCCCTACATGCTGACAAGGCGGATATCTCAGCGCAAGCTGCCCAGATTACAGCTCTGGAACTCAAATTAGAGGATCTGGAAAATAGAACCAGGAGGGGCAATCTCCGGGTCAAGGGCCTACCTGAAATTTTCACTGATCTCCAGGTCACTTTGATGGATCTGTTCCAGGCCCTACTGCCGCAAATAGAACCAGCAAAACTCCTGATGGATAGGGTTCACAGAGCCCTAGGGAGACCTCGTTCTGATGCCTTACCGAGGGACGTTATACTAAAATTCCACCACCCAGGTACTCGGGACTTAATTTTGGCGGCCGCCCGCAACCTTACTGAACTCCCTGGTGTACCCTCATCAGTTCACCTATATGCCGACCTGGCCCCCTCCACTCTCCGCAGACGCAGGGACATGAAACCGGTGACTTCGGCTTTACAAAATGCGCAGGTGCGATATAAATGGGGGTTCCCTTTTTCCCTCTCATTCCGATTGAATTCGCGGGATCATACAATCCACTCACCAAAAGAAGGATTTGAGATCCTCCGGAAAGCGGGAATTCCATGCGACCATGATCCTGCCCCAGAAGCCGTCCCGGAGCCGCAGCGTCCGGCCAGGATCTGGACGAAGGTACCTTCATCCTCGCGGAAACCGGCCTCACCACCATCTGTTTAGATTTGGGACTTATGTTCCTGATCTTCAGGCCTGCTATAAGGCCCAACCTGTTGTTATTCCCCCAACAACTTTGCTCCATACTAATTACTCTGTCCCTAATGTTGCAGAACACTTCTCTACCTTTATGGCCCCTTCACTACTGGCTGATATTTTCACATCATTGTCTTTTAACAGGGAATCGGCGTGAAGGACTGTCATGTTAGACCCCATGTTTGGGTTCTTTGGGTTGGGTTGGGTGACTTTGTCCTCTCCCCACCCTACAGCACCCACCTACTCTTCTCAAGCCTATTTAGGCTTTATTTCATTTTGTTTAATGTGTTTGAAATTTTTTGTTATTTTCACTTCTTTTACCCTTTTTGTCTTTATCATTATATGTGTCAGGGGAATTGAATATGCTGCATTGGTGTTCAGGAGGCGACCTGAGGTGGCATTCCTGTGGCGGATCGCATGGGCTAATTCCATACCCTTCTGGTTATACTGACATGTGTAAGTTACTTTCACATAATGTGAGGGGATTTAACTCCCCCAGAAAACGTAAGTCAGCCTTTTCCACCTATGTTAAACATACACCTGATGTGATCTGCCTGCAGGAATCCCACTTCACGCCCACCTCCCATCCCAAATATTTCCATCTACAATATTCACGTTTCTATTCATCTACTTATGTTTCTAAGAGTAGGGGGGCTATAATACTATTGCGTAATTCCTTCCCTTTTACATTGCAGAGTTCTATGGCTGACCCCAATGGAAGATATGTCATTCTTCTAGGCACCTATAGGGAGGAAATCCTATGTATAGTGAATGTATATGCACCCACTGAAGACCCTATTCAGTTTTTTGCTACTATGCATTCTATTATTGAACCCCTCACCTTCCACAAGGTACTATGGTGTGGTGACTTCAATTTTGTACCCAACCCGGTTCTCGACAGATCCGCCTTCCCGGCCCAATCGCGCCCATTATCCCATAATGTCAAAATAAAAGAGGGGATGGAATCTCTGTCCTTGGCGGATTCCTGGAGGGAGCACAATGGCCCACAAAGGGGATACACCTACTATTCTCCTTCTCATCAACTCTACTCCCGGATTGATTTAATCCTAGCTTCCTCTTCATGTCTCCCGTCACTAACCCACTCCAGACATATTGTGTCCTCTCTATCGGACCATGATATGGTTTTAGCAGACTTTGCATTCAACAATAACCCTAGTACTCCCCCTGCCTGGCGCCTGAATGAGTCATTACTGACCCGTCCGGCTGTGTTTGATTCACTATTAGATGAACTTAAACAGTTCTTTTTGCTGAATGACACGCCAGATACTGACCCTATGAACCTGTGGTTGACTCACAAGGCTGTCATGCGGGGTAAGCTCATTCAGGTGGCATCGCGGCTTAAAAAGGACAGGTCTTCAGCTCAGACTACCCTGGAGTCTAAATTGGCTAAACTAGTAAGAGCTCATCAACAAACCCCATCCCTATATTTACTGAAGGAAATAAGGGACGCTAAGTCACAACTGAATACCATACTTTCTAACAATACAGAAAAAGCACTCCGCTGGACCTCCTCCTATTACTATAGGTATGCCAACAAACCAGATAAAATGTTAGCTCGCCAACTTAAGGCTAAGCAGAAAGTAAATCTAGTCTACCAGATCCGTACACGATCTGGTAGAACTACTACTCACCCGGACATCATTTATGACACTTTCCAATCCTACTATAAACAGCTATACTCAGACCACAACAATAGCCCCAGCAATAGGACTGATAACTTCCTTTCATCCATTCCTCTCCCTAAGGTCTCTCCTACTGCACTAGTAGAACTTAATAACCCCATTACAATGGAAGAAGTGACCTATTCAATCAAAGCCCTAAAACTGGGAAAAGCCCCAGGCCCAGACGGCTACACAGCACTTTATTTTAAAAAATTCTCAGACCAATTAATCCCTTTCATTACTAAATATTGTAACCATTTGCTGCAGGGCTCCACACCCCCAGCCGAGTTCCTAGAGGCCAAAATCACAGTAATTCCCAAACCACACAAAGATCCTCTTCTCCCTTCTAACTATAGGCCCATCTCACTCCTGAATATAGATAACAAACTATTTACTTCCATCCTGGCGCGTAGACTAAATAGACTTCTCCCTGATCTGATTCACAAAGACCAGGTTGGTTTTATCCCGGGCAGGGAGGCTCCAGATAATATAAGAAAAGTGTTGGGTCTTGTCCAAGAGGCAAACAGAACCGTAACCCCAATTGCTCTATTAGCTTTGGATATAGAGAAGGCATTTGATACGGTGTCTTGGACCTACCTCTGGCAGACTCTTTTCCATTTTAACATTAAAGGTCCCTTCCTTTCTGCCATCCAAACTTTATACTCTTCACCACAGGCTTGCCTCAAATTACCCTCATCACATTCGTCATCTATCCCAATCTTTAGGGGAACACGTCAAGGATGCCCCCTATCCCCAGCCCTCTTCGCCTTAGCCATGGAACCGCTAGCAATTAAGATCAGATCTCATCCGGATATAAAAGGGATCTCGGTTGGGGGTGTGGAATATAAACTAAGCCTTTTTGCTGACGACTTTTTGTTGACACTCACCAACCCTGTCATTTCATTCCCCTGCCTTTTATCAGCTCTCAAGTCCTTCTCGACCACATCTGGCCTACTAGTTAACCAGTCCAAATCTGAACTTTTGTTAAGTAATGTCCCCACTAGAGATTCCGAAATTCTCCAAAGAGGATTCCCATTTCAACACAATCCACATCTCCTCTCATACTTAGGTATATCACTGACCAAAACGCTCGACACCCTATATAAGCACAACTATCTCCCCATGTTTGCTCGGATACGGAAAGACCTACAGTCATGGGAATCCCTTCCAGTGTCCTGGGTGGGTAAGATACACATAGTACGAATGGTAGTCCTCCCTCGACTTTTATACATGTTCCGTGCCCTCCCTGTATCAATCCCAGCGTCTGATCTGAGGGCTCTTCAGGCGGACATCCTTAAATTTATTTGGGCCCATAAACGTGCCCGTATTTCAAAACTGGTAATGTGCCGTCACAAGGCTCACGGAGGCCTTTCAGTACCAAATTTAGCTCAATACTACAAGGCAGCCAGATTAGCGCAACTGTTCCTGACACATCTATCCGAGCAAGCTCAACCTATATGGGTCACCCTTGAGCAGTCGCTGTTTGGCCCGTTCTCCTGGAGAGCCCTCATTTGGACCACATCCACCCTGCCCTCGTCTCTCCGCTCCAAATCCCAACTCTCATACTATGCTTTACTCCTATGGAGATCCATCAGATTCAAATGTATTCTCCAATCCAAACCATCCCCCTTAGAATACATGTGGGGCAATCCTGCCTTCCCCCCTGGACTTCAATCTAGGACCTTCTCATGGTGGGTTGGGAAAAAATTGTGCTCCCTCCGGGACTTCCTAGAGCGGGGTAAACTACTGACTATGTCAGCCTTTATTGAGAAATACTCCCCCCCAGCTTGTGAACAATTCAATGTCCGGAGAGTATTCTCCTTCCTTCACTCCCTGAAGACTAGCCTCCATAAAGTTGAATATACACCTTTTGAAAGAACAATGTCCTTCTCTCTATATAAACAGGGTCTATTATCCCGGATATACTCCATCCTCACTGCACCTCCAGAGGACACCAAACTCCACTATATGTTGGAGTGGGAGGCGGATCTGTCGGAAGAATCAAGCGTATCTAGGTGGCACCAGCGCTCCCAGACATTAACCAAAGGGTCATGGCAAACTACCTTGGCTGAGACCTCTATTAAAATACTCCACCGGACGTATTTAGTACCAGCCAAATTACATCGCTTTTACCCAGAGGTTCCCTCTACTTGCTTTCGAGGATGTGATGAGGAGGGCACGATGCTCCATACCTGGTGGACTTGCCCAGTGGTGGCCAGGCTATGGGGTCGCATCTGTGACCTGCTCTCTTCTCTGCTGGGGTACGTCCTCCTCCCCACACCCTCGGTCTTGCTACTTGGCGACAAGCCGTCGAAATTAACAAATGCCAAATTCAAATTGACCCAATTTATCCTGCTTGCGGCTAGAATCTACATTGCCTCCCAGTGGCGTTCCTTGTCACTAAGCTATCAAGCAGTAATTGATAGAGTCAACAAGATATACCAATCTGAAAGGATGTCGGCAATCCGCTCAGATACATTTGCTTTGTTTGAAAGAGTCTGGGAGCCCTGGTCGTCCTCTTCACACTCTATTGACCTCTCCCTTTACAGGGGGCTCTGATAATTTGTCATGGATGTACTGCACACTGAAGGGGGGTTATGCAGTTATGAACCTTTCTACTCTTGATCGCCTCCTGACACCAGACCTATGTACCTTGTAAGTATAAGTCTAATACCCCTGATTTCCTGACGCTTCCCTTTTATTTAAATCTTATTTTATGTATGTCTTTTTGTTCTATTTATTTCTTATTTTATTTTATATGTTTGGAATGTACAAATAACTGGACTCCAAGTCCCCTGTATTAAGTACATTTTACTGTACACCTTATTATTGAAAAAAAAAATCCAATAAATACTATTGAAACATAAAGAGTGTATAAACTTTTATTGGTGGAGGGTAAAAAAGGGTTGGACACTTTTACCGAATTTAAGACATCCCGGTAAGGGGTTAGATACCTGCCCCTGATGAAAAGCGAAAGCAAAACCCGGGTCGGGCAGGAGGACGATTAGTGTCTTAACAACTTTGATATGCTTTTACAAAGAATTTGTTTGTGAGTACAATAAACCACTTTTAGTAGACCCGAGTTATCAGTACTTCACCATCGGTGCGCCCTCTTGAGATTCCACAGGAGTGTGTTGAATAAGAGGAGCTTACACGTGGAAATTTGGTGTATTCCCTTATGTCCAGGGATGTGAATGGTTTTATGCTGGAAGGAAGGTTTTTTTTCAGTGAAGAAACAGCAGCGCGGTCCAACACAGAAATGTCTAGATGCTTTCCTGACTTAACTCCTTAAGGACACAGCCTTATTTCACCTTAAGGACCAGGCCATTTTTTGCAAATCTGACCAGTGTCACTTTAAGTGGTGATAACTTTAAAGAGAACCTGTCACCAGGATTTTGTGCATAGAGCTGAGGACATGGGCTGCTAGATGGCCACTAGCACATCTGCAATACCCAGTCCCCACAGCTCTCTGCGCTTTTATTGTATTAAAAAACTGTTTTGATCCATATGCAAATGACCTGATATGAGTCCTGTGTCCGGAGATGAGTCAAGCGGAAAGGAGCCCAGCACCGCCCCGCGTCCTCCGAATCTCCTCCTTGCTGGCTGACGTCACAGAGCTGGAGCGCCGAAATCTCGCGATGCGCGAGCTAGCGCATGCGCAGCGTCGGCATCATGTTCATTCCCTGTACTGGCATCAGTACAGGGAACGAACTACGCATTTAGCCGAGGTACCTGCTCAATGATTTGAGCAGGCACCGGCTTCCGATGCCCGCCGTGCGGCGGTGATCAGAAATACACAGGGCGTACAGGTACACCCTGTGTCCTTAAGTACCAGGACATCAGGGCGTACCTGTACGCCCTGAAGAGGTTAAAGGGCATATGTCAGCAGATTTGTACCTATGAAACTGGCTGACCTGTTACATGTGCACTTGGCATCTGTGTTGGTCCCATGTTCATTTGTGCCCGCACTGCTGAGAAAAATGAAGTTTTAATATATGCAAATGAGCCTTAGGAGCAACAGGGGCATTGTTATTACAACTAAAGGCTCTGCTCTCTCTACAACTGCTGCACCCTCTCCACTTTAATTGACAGGGCCAGTGGCGATGACATTTTCACTGTCTGGCCCTATCAAAGTGCAGAGGGCACAGCCGTTGCAGAGAGCAGAGCCTTTAGGTGTAATGGCAACGCCTTCGCTGCTCCTAGAGGCTCATTTAGAAACATAGAAACATAGAATGTGTCGGCAGATAAGAACCATTTGGCCCATCTAGTCTGCCCAATATACTGAATACTATGGATAGCCCCCGGCCCTATCTTATATAAAGGATGGCCTTATGCCTATCCCATGCATGCTTAAACCCCTTCACTGTATTTGCAGCTACCACTTCTGCAGGAAGGCTATTCCATGCATCCACTACTCTCTCAGTAAAGTAATACTTCCTGATATTACTTTTAAACCTTTGCCCCTCTAATTTAAAACTGTGTCCTCTTGTGGTAGTTTTTCTTCTTTTAAATATGCTCTCTTCCTTTACCGAGTTGATTCCCTTTATGTATTTAAAAGTTTCTATCATATCCCCTCTGTCTCTTATTTCTTCCAAGCTATACATATTAAGGTCCTTTAACCTTTCCTGGTAAGTTTTATCCTGCAATCCATGTACTAGTTTAGTAGCTCTTCTCTGAACTCTCTAGAGTATCTATATCCTTCTGGAGATATGGCCTCCAGTACTGCGCACAATACTCCAAGTGAGGTCTCACCAGTGTTCTGTACAGCGGCATAAGCACTTCACTCTTTCTACTGCTTATACCTCTCCCTATACATCCAAGCATTCTGCTGGCATTTCGTGCTGCTCTATTACATTGTCTTCCCACCTTTAAGTCTTCTGAAATAATTACTCCTAAATCCCTTTCCTCAGATACTGAGGTCAGGACTGTGTCAAATATTCTATATTCTGCCCTTGGGTTTTTACGCCCCAGGTGCATTATCTTGCACTTATCCACATTAAATTTCAGTTTCCAGAGTTCTGACCATTCTTCTAGTTTTCCTAAATCCTTTTCCATTTGGCGTTTCCCTCCAGGAACATCAACCCTGTTACATATCATTGTGTCATCAGCAAAAAGACAAACCTTACCAGCGAGGCCTTTTGCAATATCACTTATGAAGATATTAAACAAAATTGGTCCCAGTACAGATCCCTGTGGAACCCCACTGGTAACATTACCTTGTTTTGAATGTTCTCCATTGACTACAACCCTCTGTTGTCTGTCACTCAGCCACTGCCTAATCCACTCAACAATATGGGAGTCCATGCTCAATGACTGCAGTTTATTGATAAGTCTTCTATGTGGGACAGTGTCAAAAGCCTTACTAAAATCTAGATATGCGATGTCTACTGCACCTCCACCGTCTATTATTTTATTCACCCAGTCAAAAAAATCTATAAGATTTGTTTGACATGATCTCCCTGAAGTAAACCCATGTTGTTTTTCATCTTGCAATCCATGGGATTTTAGATGTTCCACAATCCTATCCTTTAATAGGGTTTCCATTAATTTGCCTACTATTGATGTCAGACTCACTGGTCTATAGTTGCTCGATTCCTCCCTACTACCTTTCTTGTGAATGGGCACGACATTTGCCAATTTCCAATCTTCCGGGACGACTCCTGTTACTAATGATTGGTTAAATAAATCTGTTAACGGTTTTGCCAGCTCACCACTAAGCTCTTTTAATAATTTTGGGTGTATCTCATCAGGCCCCTGTGACTTATTTGTCTTCACCTTAGACAGCAAACTTAGAACATCTTCCTCTGTAAAGATACATGCATCAAACGATTTAATAGTCATCCTTTCTAGTGGAGGTCCTTCTCCTTTTTCTTTTGTAAAAACTGAACAGAAGTATTCATTAAGGCAGTCGACTAGCCCTTTATTCTCTTCTACATACCTTCCGTCCTTTGTTTTTAATTTAGTTATTCCTTGTTTTAATTTCCTTTTTTCATTTATATATCTGAAGAATGTCTTATCCCCTTTTTTCAAAGACTGAGCTAGTTTTTCTTCTGCCTGCGCTTTAGAAGTTCTTATAACTTGCTTGGCCTCTCTCTGCCTAATCTTGTAGATTTCCTTATCTTCATTGCTCTGGGTTTTTTTATAATTACAAAATGCTAGCTTTTTATTTTTAATGATTTGGGCCACTTCTGCTGAGTACCACATTGGTCTCCTCCTTTTTTTGCTTTTACTGACAAGTCTAATGCAATTTTCTGTTGCCTTCAATAATGCACCTTTTAAGTAGTCCCATTTCTCCTGGACTCCATGTAATCCGTTCCAGTCTGATAAGGACTCATTTATGACTAATTTCATTTTTGAAAAGTCTGTTTTTCTAAAATCTAAAACTTTTGTTTTTGTGTGGTGGGACTCTTTCACAGTTCTTATATTAAACCACACTGACTGGTGATCACTAGATCCCAAGGATTCGCCTACAATGACATCATATACCGAATCCCCGTTTGTGAATACCAAATCCAAAATGGCCTCCCTCCGGGTTGGCTCCTCAACCACTTGTTGTAGAGATAACCCCAGTAGGGAATTTAGAATATCTGTACTCCTGGTAGAACTTGCTATTTTGGTTTTCCAGTTTATATCTGGAAGATTGAAATCTCCCATAATGATAACTTCTCCTTTCATTGTCCTTTTAGCTATTTCTTCAACTAGTAGATCATCTAGTTCTTTAACTTGACCAGGTGGTCTATATATCACACCTACACGAGTTACTGCATGGTTAGCAAACTGCAACGTAACCCAAACTGACTCTATGTTGGCCTCACCAACTTGTATTAGGTTAGATTTAATGCTATCTTTCACATACAGGGCCACTCCTCCTCCTTTCTTGCCTTCTCTGTCTCTTCTGTATAAAGAGTACCCTGGTATGGTTATGTCCCAGTCATTTCTTTCATTAAACCATGTCTCCGTAACAGCCACTAAATCTACATTCTCAGATGCCATTATTGACCCAAGTTCATTGATTTTTTTACCTAAACTGCGAGCATTTGTAGACAGGACTCTGAGCTTATCATTTCTTAACCTCTGTGCTTCTGACCTGTTCTGGCATTGTTTCGGGGGGCAATTGGACTCTTTTATTTTCACTCTTTGCATACATTAAAATATCATTTTTCTCAGCAATGCGGGCACATGTGTACAAGGGACCAACACAGATGCCATCAGATGCCAAGCGCACATGTAACAGGTCAGCCAGTTTCATAGGTACAAATCTGCTGACGGAAACCCTTTAAACCCAATTCAGACAATGGGAATTTCCATCTGTTTGCTATCTAGACTGTACCTGCATAGCACACAGACCCATAAAGTAAATGCTACCATTCACACTTCAGTTAATCAGCACGGTGAGTCCATGCAAAGGAAATTGCAGCATGCACCATTATTGTCATTTTCCAAAGGAGACTTGTTTATTGAAAAAATTGATTTGGAAAAAAGGATGCCATACGGACATGAAAATATGTAAGCGTTTTGTGGATGGAAATCAGAGCACCGGTCTGAATTAGGCCTTACATTGTGCCTTGTAGTTAGATGATGGGAATGTACAGAGGCCCAATACTATGGCAACTAGGGCCCATTTACACTAAACATGTAAGCTACAGCACAAACACATCCACGTCTTCATGCATGTGTGTGCATGAAGCCTAAGACGTAGACAATGTAAACCAGGCAGGGTAAAGATGCTCCAAATTTACCACAGTGGCTCATGCTGATTTACATACTTTTGTCCTGTCGGCTGGCTTACTCTGCTCCAAAATTTAGCATGAAAATGTTTAGTGCATCTTAAGCCACACCCGTTTTCCCTAAAAGCCAGAAAACGGCGTGCTCTATGGTCTGACAACTTGCAGTCGTCTCTAGCATAGGAGCCTACTATATACTATTTTAGGCCGAATGCACGGCCGCGAGCAGTCCGTGGTATCCCGGCCTGGCATCCTGCTGACAGCAGGAGCGCACGGCGTCATTGGTTGCTCCGACGCCATTGGCTTCATGCCGCCCCTGCACTACAGTAATACACTCGTTACATTCGGCCTTACACTGCACTCAGTAATGACACGGTATGCAGTAAGCTCCCTAGTTCCCTCTAGTGGCTGCTACAGGCAGCCACAATGTTAGGCTTTATAGGTATTGTCCGGTCTTAGGGCCGAGAATCCCTGGGGTCCTCCGCTGTCCTCTGAATATTAAAAAGCACTCCCCTGTCCACAGTCCCATTGCTGCTCCATTCACAGCCACTTCCAGTCCCCACAGGACTAGGAAGCAACTTGGTCCTGTGACCACTGCAGCTAATCACATGTCTCAGCAGTCACAGTGGCATGAACAGTACATCACAGCCGGTCTTATGTTCTTGGATCTTATGGGATTTTATTATTTGAGGGTGGAATAAGATGTGTCATGTAGGGCTAAAACAATACTTGATTGAATCGAGTAATTCGACACACAAAAATAATTGATGCAAATTTTTTGCATCGAGGATTCATTTGTGTCATGTGACATTGGAGCGGGAGTGAAGCGCTTGCTATTACTTACCACTCCGCGGTCACCCGCCGGCCCGTACCGCGCTGCACTGGATCCTGACACATCGTTAGGTCAAAGTGCACGTAAGAGCGCACTATGACCCGACGCTGTGTTACGTCAGGATCCAGTGCAGTGTGCGGAGAAGAGGAAGGAGCTGTGGAGCGGCGCCCCTACAGGAAAGGTATTTTATTTCACTGGCGCTGGGGACATGGCACTGAAGGGGGACAGCTGGCAATGGATGGCATGGCCGGGCTGATCTGATGGCACTGGGGGGACATGGCCGGGCTGATCTGATGGCACTGGGGGGACATGGCCGGGCTGATCTGATGGCACTGGGGGGACATGGCCGGGCTGATCTGATGGCACTGGGGGGACATGGCCGGGCTGATCTGATGGCACTGGGGGGACATGGCCGGGCTGATCTGATGGCACTGGGGCAGTGCAGCTGGAGGCACTGGGGTGGGGGACAGCTGAAGGCACTGGAGAACGGAGCTGATGGCACTGGGGGATAGTGGAGCCGATGGTACTGGGCGGAACTGTAGCACTTGGGCTGATCACACAGGGGGAACGAAGGGTGTTGGGGACTGATGGCAGGGGGTCTGATGAGTTTTTATAAAGGAAAACAGTCTATTAATTCACTTTTTCTTATTAGATTACTCGATTAATCATAAAAAATAATCAATAGAATACTTGATTACTGAAATAATAGTTTACAGCAGCCCTAGTGTCAGGGCAAGGCTGGTGGGCAGCAGTCTGACCACAAAGTCTGTAGCCAATACAATAATAACATCATCAACGGGTTCGTTAGAGGGGTTGGCCAATAAACAACCTGCACAGTGCTCCAGATGGGGACCAAAATGGTCACCAATGCGACTTAGAATTTACAAATGGCGACAGGACTTTTTAGTCTTGTTGCCATTTACGACTACTAGACCCACCGCTGCAACACTGCAGTTTAATCATGGGAGACCGGATCGTTCACATCAGTAGCCGCTCTGCAGCAATGATCGCCGGTGCGGGGCTCCTCTAGATGTGCTGCAGTATCATCAGCACGAGCCGAGTCTGGCCTCTTTAAGAGGCCGTGACACTGACTGTGAAAGGGGGCGTGTATTAGTCATGTGACCTTGACCGGTCGTGGTTAACCCCTAGTTGGCCGTGTGACAGCATCGCCTGTGTCCTGCTGCTGTAGCTGTGTGTTCCCAGGACTGGTGCGGGATGGGCGGGTAGGTGTTGTGCTGGGGGTACGCCGCGCGTAATATATACGGTGTATCGCCGGCTGCATGCAATATATACGGTGTATCGCCGGCTGCGTGCAATATATACGGTGTATCGCCGGCTGCGTGCAATATATACGGTGTATCGCCGGCTGCGTGCAATATATACCGTGTATCGCAGGCTGCGTGCAATATATACCGTGTATCGCAGGCTGCGTGCAATATATACCGTGTATCGCAGGCTGCGTGCAATATATACCGTGTATCGCAGGCTGCGTGCAATATATACCGTGTATCGCAGGCTGCGTGCAATATATACCGTGTATCGCAGGCTGCGTGCAATATATACCGCGTATCGCAGGCTGCGTGCAATATATACCGCGTATCGCAGGCTGCGTGCAATATATACCGCGTATCGCAGGCTGCGTGCAATATATACCGCGTATCGCAGGCTGCGTGCAATATATACCGCGTATCGCAGGCTGCGTGCAATATATACCGCGTATCGCAGGCTGCGTGCAATATATACCGCGTATCGCAGGCTGCGTGCAATATATACCGCGTATCGCAGGCTGCGTGCAATATATACCGTGTATCGCAGGCTGCGTGCAATATATACCGTGTATCGCAGGCTGCGTGCAATATATACCGTGTATCGCAGGCTGCGTGCAATATATACCGTGTATCGCAGGCTGCGTGCAATATATACCGTGTATCGCAGGCTGCGTGCAATATATACCGTGTATCGCAGGCTGCGTGCAATATATACCGTGTATCGCAGGCTGCGTGCAATATATACCGTGTATCGCAGGCTGCGTGCAATATATACCGTGTATCGCAGGCTGCGTGCAATATATACCGTGTATTGCAGGCTGCGTGCAATATGCGGTGTATTGCAGGCTGCATGCAATATACAGTATAATTATATGTATTTATATGTGGAATCTCATCGCTGGGACCCCCCCCGATCATGAAAATGGGAGCCCATGATGATACTTCTTTGTGATCAATGCTCAATTCACTACATGACGAGATTGCTATAGTTGAACCCAATACTCTGCATACTTATCCGCTGTGGTAACAGGAGGGAACCTCTCAGTAGGTGCACACCCCCTAATCCACCACCTTGACTATGTTGCTGTACTCTTTTATAGCTTTAGCATCATGCTTTTACATCAGCTGTATGATATCACAAGCAAAAAAAATAATATGTTGGAATCATCCATGTGCCATATGCAAAGTACATGCGTCAAGTCATCTGGGTGGTGCCATAAAGTCACACAGTCCAGGATGAAGCTGTATCTCCTAGGCATGAGCAGTGAAGCGAGATGTACTCGTCTTGGCTTCATCTGCACACTGCGCATGTGCCAGGTATCGCAAGGCTGAGAGATGGAGATTCAGCGAATGCACAGGTGAGGCCAAGAGAAGTGCACTGCGCTTGCCCACTAGTCATGGCTACTTCCCAGTATGACACCACATTACAAGTAGCAGGCAATATGCATACAGCACGGAGATGATTTTGCCTGTTTTTATACAATGCAATATTAGACATGATGCTAAATCCATTAAAGGGCACAAAACACAGGGGTGGTGGTTTAGGGGGTGTAAGCCAACCGACGGGTCCCCTTTAAATGTTTATCTGTTATTCTTTGCAATGTTCACATAACTTTACTGAGTATCCCCTAAGGACTACGAACTCTTGTAGCTACAGGTCCAGTGACTGCTGCACATTTGCAGATGACCGGTGATCTCGTTTTCACTCACAAACTCCACTACCAGCCTCTCTGCAGTGAAAGTGCAAGTACCTGGCAGCTTCCTTCCAACTTTACTGGTGACCTTTGTGCCAGCAAAGGTCAGAGACTTCTCTGAAGTGTGCGGCAGAACATCCTCTCTCCCACACACAGCAGATGTGCAACCTCTTCCCCTAATTTCCGGATCTAGCCGCTTCACACGGTCAAACTCGATGGGTTTTGCAGAAATTCAAATGTGCTCAAGTCAAATATTAACCCAAGGGAAAACAGAAGGGAAGGACAAGCTTCTGCCACCGGAGGATGACTGCGCTGCCAGGGGGTAAGGAGCTGGTACTGGGATGGAGGAAAGAATCTCTTCATCCCAGGACCATGGAAATAACCCTTTTATGTAAGAACTGGGCACATCAGCAGCTTCTGCATTAGCTCTCCCTATAAGGCCTCATACACATGGCTGTATCCATTTTGTGGTCTGCAAAAACCACGGATCTGCCAGTGGTCACGTGATGCAAGTGGAGTGGGTCACTGCTGCAACCAGCGATCGGCCGCAGCAGTGTCAAACAGGAAGTTTGTCGTTAATACCGGTTTATTGCCCAACCCTAGCTCCGCATCCCAGGACGGACAGAAAAACGCTGAAGGCAGCGTTTTGGTGTCCGCCTCCAGAGCGGAATGGAGACTGATCAGAGGCAAACTGATGCATTCGGAGCGGATCCTTTTCCATTCAGAATGCATTAGGGAAAAACTGATCCGTTTGGGACCGCTTGTGAGAGCCCATGACTGATCTCACAAACGGAAAGCCAAAGCGCTAGTATGAAAGTAGCCTAACAAAGCTAGACCCAGCCCTGTACCTCACATAGATCCAGAGATCTCCACATTCTTTTCTCTGCTAGATTTATATCAAGCTGAAAGCTCAAGGGGAGTGTCTCTTCTGCTGGAGCTCAGGAGGCGTGTCCATGGTCTCCCTATCACAGCTCAGGAGGCATGAAACTGAGCATGTGCGGCCTTCTCACTGAGCCAGACAAAGAAATAAGGAAAATAAAAAATACAAACAGTAGGTGGCACTATACAGATACATTTTATTGAATAACTCAGTGGCTATGCTACATTTTTAATAACATGTTACAAAAGTATTCAGATCCAGGTGCTGGTTTGAAAACTGTAGAATATTTTTAGTGGGAGAACCCCTTTAAGTAAGTCTTACTGCCTCAAAGTATACCAAGAGGAATCTTCAGTGCACCATACTATAACTAAAATAACATCTACACTCATAGCTACCCACCAACACTCACTACATTAGGGGTGTATTACACCAACAGATCATCTGACCAATTTCTGTCCAATCAGACCAATAGTGTGTAGAACAAAAGATGTGTGTGTGTAATTGGCCAGAAAATCTATCGATGTAATACAGCCCTTACACTCATCCATTATTTACTTATAGATCTATCTGCGAATAACCATAGGTGTGACCAGCCAATTCTATTAAAAAAAAAATTATTTCTACTGTAAAAAACCCTTTACCGAACTCTGGATCAGTACAAAGTGGTACCTTGGAACCGAACCAGAGTTCGGTGAAAGGTTTTTTACTGTAGAAATGAAATTTTGAAGTTATCAAGACTTCGCGAAGTAATAACTTTGACTCATCGGAGCCAATACATTCTAATGCTGTACGGCGCTCCTGCACCGTACAGTATTCTAACAGTTTTATGCGAATAGACTTTGGATGTTTCATCCGAAGTCGATTCGCTCATCCCTAATAGTAACAATACATGAGTAAGTGCCTTGTATTAACTTTCTCTACATGACAAATACCACTTGCTGAAGTGACACAATCCCTTTAAATTTAGATCACCTGAGAGAGAATAAATGGCCTCAAGATGAATTACTCTCATATTTGGGTGATAACAGAACAGATCATAATGTAATCATTCCACAATATCCCAGGACAACCCACTGCTTGAAGGTAACAACTACCCATGTCTTCAAGTAAGATGGTCATGGCTATTACACACGATCCATAACCCCCTCTGGGAAGGAACAATAGCTCTGTGCACCCAGAACCTCCGGGTTCATAAACTAAATGCAAACCTACAGTTAAACCTGACACAGAGAGAGAAGGCGAGATGAGAGGGAACAGGATGGGAATTCCAAAAAGATTTTCAATACCATTCAGGATAGAAAGTAGTGTGGGATCTTTGGACAGATATATATATATATATATATATAATATATAAATAATATACATACACACACTGGTCTTGTCGATAGGAGATTGCCCTCAGGATAGGGACTGCTCTGATGGGTCTGGACTTGCTGTGTGTGAGGAGCGTTGATGTATGAGCAGGTTCTGACACAGGCCCCTCACAATGATTCATGGAGGATAAAAGATTTTTTAGGGAGCGTCTGTGCACAAATAACCTCATGCAGGGTGTAAAACACTGACACAAGCAGAGAGGATTGTGGGGTATGGGCTAAGAACGATACATGAGGTACAGAGGATTCTAAGATGTGCGTCAGGGATGATACATGGAGCAGAGATGATTCTGGGATGCTTGTCAAGCACGTTACATCGGGCAGAGAGGATTCTGGGTTTTTGGTCAGGGACATTACATGAGGCAGAGGGATTCTGGGATGTTGGTCGGGGATGTTTACATGTGGCAGAGAGGATTTTGGTATATAGTTCAGGAGCATTACATGAGGTAGGGGGATTTCTGGGGTACGGCTCAGGGATATAACACAAGGCAGATTAGATTCTCAGATGTGGGTATGAGACGATCATACAGGTGTCAATAACATTACACACTTGTGAAACCATCAGCAAGAAGGGAGTAATGCAGATTCACAAAGTACAGTGACCCGCACAGCTGAGGTGCACACGTTAAATCTATACAAGCGCACTTTAAAGGGAACCTGTCAACCTGTCACCTCCTAAAAAACATCCCAAGCTGGCAGCAGTACCTGAGAGTAGCCAGCAGCAGGTTTGTAACGATCCTTTTCTTCCTGCAGGTAGTTCAGCAGAAGCTGTAAAAACGATCTTTAATCCCCTGCCGGCGCACTTCTCTAGTCAGGCTTGGTCACGGTAACCACGCCCCCTTCCCTGCCCCTTCGCTGTGATTGACAGCGCTTATGCAAGACAGTTCGGCTGGCCGAACTGCCGGCTGTGAGTCACAGCGAAGGGGCAGGGAAGGGGGCGTGGTTACCGTGACCAAGCCTGACTAGAGAAGTGCGCCGGCAGGGGATTAAAGATCGTTTTTACAGCTTCTGCTGAACTACCTGCAGGAAGAAAAGGATCGTTACAAACCTGCTGCTGGCTACTCTCAGGTACTGCTGCCAGCTTGGGATGTTTTTAGGAGGTGACAGGTTCCCTTTAAAGCAATGGATATAGTGGAGCTTCTTATTGTATATAGATTACACTTTAGATCTAGGTTTATAATAAGCGATCATGGCGGCACAATATCTACTACAAGACGCCCCCTGCGTGTAGAGGAAGCAGGAGAGGTGACACATGGGAAGTGCCATCACCAGCATTACTGGCACAGAGCTACAGGTGATGACAGGCGGCAATGTCTCAGCATCCTGATGACCCCACATCTGTGCCTCCTGAAAGTTCAGACTCAATTACCAGCACAGAGGAGTCATAATAAAAGCCGACATACGCCGCTCCACACCAACTGCAAGACTTCAAAAGAGGCCAAACCCAGGGAATGAGGCGCTGCACTCACCTTTAAAGGTTATTAAGCTCGATGCAGAACAGAAGGGCATGTCCCTACAAACCGATCAGCGTGTACACGCCTTCAGCATCCCAAACTAGGTCCCATTCACCATCTGTAAGTGATCACCTAAGGCTGGGTTCAGACCTGAGCGTCTTTGATATGCGCGTTTAACGCGCGTTTTTTGCAATAGTAAACGCGCGTTTGACGCGCGTTTGTGTGATTGACTGCAATGTCCTATGGCCACAAACGCGCGTCAAAACGCCCCAAAGAAGCTCAAGTACTTGTTTGAGCGTAGGGCGTTTTACAGCGCGTTTTTCAGCGCTGTAAAACGCTCAAGTGAGAACCAGGGCCATAGGGAAGCATTGGTTTTCATGTGTTGAGCATTTTACAGCGCGTGTGAACCCAGCCTAATAGACCTTCTGCTCTGTATATTAGTGGCGGACCTATTGCTGTGTTCTACTGACACATAGGTATAAATACCATTCAGAAATAAAAAAAAGACGGAGATACCACATTGCGGACAGAAAAACGCTGCTTGCAGCATTATTCTGTCCGCGATGGGGACGCAACCAAACAGAACGGAATGCATTTTAGTGCATTCCATTTCGTTCAGTTCAGTTTTGTCCCCATTGACAATGAATGGGGACAAAACGAAAGCATTTTCTTCCGCTATTGAGATCCTATGATGGATCTCAAAAGCGGAATTGAAAACGCTAGTGTGAAAGTAGCTTTACAACGAATCCGCAAGAAATCTTACAAGGAATCTATGTGTGGTAATTATGGGATCTGACAATCATCTCACATCGGTGCATGCACAGGCTGTTTCATTCCCATATTAGAGGCTCCTGACCTCAGTCCAAGACAACGCAAGCCCAAAGCCAACGCCATGGGGACAATGAGGGGGGATTTATCAAAACTGGTGCAAAAGAAAACTGGCTTAGCTGCCCATAGTAGCCAATCAGATTCTACCTTTTTATTTTTCAAAGCTCCTTTGGAAATTGAAAGGATCAATCCGATTTGTTGCTATGGGCAACTAAGCCAATTTTCCTTTGCAACAATTTTGATAAATCTCCCCCATTGTCTCACAGGCCGGTCACGCATGATACCACGTGACATGCAGCTATGGTATATCAGATAATTATTATCAGATGGAATTCCTCTTCTGTAATCTACAGTAAACGTTTTCTGCTTTTATATAAATAAAGCTTCATCATATGATAAAACTACAACTTTTCAAGAGCTCCGCTTGCTGTCTGTGAATAATGTATTTCACCTGCAGTAGCACAATGCATCCAACAATAAGGACAGTGAAGAGATTTTTGCTGCTGCTTTATAGGGATGAGCAAACTTGTGTTTCAAGTTGGGGTTATCTAAGAATTCCGCTATGACAGATGGTGGACGCTGCAATGATTATTCCTTTGGTGGGTGTTGAGGAAGGGTTGAGACACACACACACATATATATATTATATACGCATTCATAGATAGGCACATTATAGGATGATGTGTGCAGATGTGCCCAACATCTGCACACATCTGTCCTTAAGATTCCACAGGGGCTCATTGTGGCCCCTGTGGGGAATACATGTGCCCCCTTATAAATTAGAGTCCCCTTATGATATCCCCTGATTGACCTGAAACCAGAGGTATCAGTGTGAATGTGCCCCAAGCATTCACACTGATGCCATCTGGTTAATTGCATCAGAATAACCGGACAAGAGTCCGGTCAACCTGCATGCTTCAAAGAACTCTGATTCAATAGAATCGGGGTCCTTTGTAGTAATTATCTCTAGCGCTGCTGGAGATAATTATGCATGATAGAAGGAAGGGAGAAACCTCCCCTCCTTCTATTATGTGCATTCCGGCAGCGCGATTCGTATCGCACTGCCTGGAATGCAAAGTGTTACAGGCGGGAGATCAAAGGCTTCTACCGCCGGTCAGGAAGTGGCGCAGCCCCGACACGCTCGTGCTGGGACGCGCGGGCTGGGCCACGTGTCCCTGATGGTGGCGTGCGTCCGCGCGCCACCGTGTGGGCGGTGCGGGCCGCCGGACATAAATATCCGGCGGCCCCTGCAGTGGGAGAAGGAAGAGCCGAGCCGCCCCCCTGAAGAGGATCCCCCCTGGACAACGAGCATACCTGGAGGGCTGAGTACCACTATCCCACTAACGATCCTATTCCCCAGACCACTATCCCACCAACGATTAACCCTTATTTTATCCTATTCTCCATACCACTATCCCATCAACGATCACCCCTACCTCTACCCACTACCTGCCCATATTCTATCCCACATCCCCCCTGAACCACCAAAATCCCCTGTCCTATCTTAACCCTTATATACCCCTACTCCTGTTCCACCTGTACCCCTGTTCCTACCATTAACCCCTACTATTCCCCTGCCTGCTGTACCACTACCCTTCACCAACACCCTACCCTAACCCTATAGGAGCATCTGCTCACTATTCTGTGTTAACCTCTGCAACCGTGTCTGTGGCCTGCATTTACCCTTGCAGCGCCACCGTAAACCCTTCGTTCATAGGGATAGTTTTTAGTCCAGGTGGGTGGGCTAGCTCAGTTAGGCGCTTGCAGCTAGTTTAGTGATTAGCGTAAGGCATAGTGAAAGTGTTATCTTTAATAAAAGGTATAAATAGGCGGAGTCATCGGTAGAGGACTCCTTATTTATGATTATTGATATTTACATAAATATTGGTAATTAATATTCCCCCTTTACAGTGTGCGACCCGTGCTGTTGTGGGATGACTGTTAGGGCTCATGCACACGACTCATAAGATCTTATGAGTGCAGGACAATAACCTCGCGGGCGGCCCGATGCGCACAGTATCATAGTAACATATGATGCTGTGCGCTCCATATACAGTTGCAAGAAGAAGTATGTGAACCCTTTGGAATAATATGGATTTCTGCACAAATTGGTCATAAATTGTGATCTGATCTTCATCTAAGTCACAACAATAGACAATCACAGTCTGCTTAAACTAAAAAACACAAAGAATTAAATGTTACCATGTTTTTATTGAACACACCATGTAAACATTCACAGTGCATGTGGAAAAAGTATGTGAACCCCTAGACTAATGACATCTCCAAGAGCTAATTGGAGTGAGGTGTCAGCCAACTGGAGTCCAATCAATGAGATGAGATTGGAGGTGTTGGTTACAGTTGCCCTGCCCTATAAAAAACACACACCAGTTCTGGGTTTGCTTTTCACAAGAAGCATTGCCTGATGTGAATGATGCCTCACACAAAAGAGCTCTCAGAAGACCTACGATTAAGAATTGTTGACTTGCATAAAGCTGGAAAGGGTTATAAAAGTATCTCGAAAAGCCTTGCTGTTCATCAGTCCACGCTAAGACAAATTGTCTATAAATGGAGAAATTCCAGCACTGCTGCTACTCTCCCTAGGAGTGGCCGTCCTGTAAAGATGACTGCAAAAGCACAGCGCAGACTGCTCAATGAGGTGAAGAAGAATCCTAGTGTGTCAGCTAAAGACTTACAAAAGTCTCTGGCATATGCTAACATCCCTGTTAGCGAATATACGACACGTAAAACACTAAACAAGAATGGATTTCATGGGAGGATACCACAGAGGAAGCCACTGCTGTCCAAAAAAAACATTGCTGCACATTTACAGTTTGCACAAGAACACCTGGATCCACAGCAGTACTGGCAAAATATTCTGTGGACACATGAAACCAAAGTTGAGTTGGAAGAAACACACAGCACTATGTGTGACGGAAAAAGAGGCACAGCACACCAACATCAAAACCTCATTCCAATTGTGAAGTATGGTGGTGGGGGCATCATGGTTTGGGGCTGCTTTGCTGCGTCAGGGCCTGGACGGATTGCCATCATCGAAGGAAAAATTTATTCCCAAGTTTATCAATACATTTTGCAGGAGAAGTTAAGGCCATCTGTCCACCAGCTGAAGCTCAACAGAAGATGGGTGTTGCAACAGGACAACGACCCAAAGCATAGAAGTAAATCAACAACAGAATGGCTTAGGCCTCATGCACACGATCGTATTTTTTTGCGGTCCGCAAAAACGGGTTCCGTTTTGCCGTGATCCGTGACCATTTTTTCGTCCGTGGGTCTTCCTTGATTTTTGGAGGATCCACGGACATGAAAAAAAAGTCGTTTTGGTGTCCGCCTGGCCGTGCGGAGCCAAACGGATCCGTCCTGAATTACAATGCAAGTCAATGGGGACGGATCCGTTTGACGTTGACACAATATGGTGCAATTTCAAACGGATCCGTCCCCCACTGACTTTCAATGTAAAGTCAGGAGTTAATATACCATCGGATCGGAGTTTTCTCCAATCCGATGGTATATTTTAACTTGAAGCTTCCCCATCACCATGGGAACGCCTCTATGTTAGAATATACCGTCGGATTTGAGTTACATCGTGAAACTCAAATCCGACGGTATATTCTAACAGAGGCGTTTCCATGGTGATGGGGACGCTTCAGGTTAGAATATACTAAAAGAACTGTGTACATGACTGCCCCCTGCTGCCTGGCAGGTGCTGCCAGGCAGCAGCCCCCCCCCCTGTAGTTAACACATTGGTGGCCAGTGTGGCCGCCCCCCCCTCCCCTGTAGTTAACTCATTGGTGGCCAGCCCCCCCCCCTCCCCTGTAGTTAACTCATTGGTGGCCAGTGGGCCCCCCCTCCCCTGTAGTTAACTCTTTGGTGGCCAGTGCGGCCGGCCCCCCTCCCCTGTAGTTAACTCATTGGTGGCCAGCCCCCCCCCTCCCCTGTAGTTAACTCATTGGTGGCCAATGGGCCCCCCCTCCCCTGTAGTTAACTCGTTGGTGGCCAGTGGGCCTTCTCCCCTCCCTCCCCCTCCTAATTAAAATCTCCCCCCTATCATTGGTGGCAGCGGAGTGTACCGATCGGAGTCCCAGTTTAATCGCTGGGGCTCCGATCGGTAACCATGGCAACCAGGACGCTACTGCAGTCCCGGTTGCCATGGTTACTTAGTAATTTGTAGAACCATTATACTTACCTGCGAGCTGCGATGTTTGCGTCCGGCCGGGAGCTCCTCCTACTGGTAAGTGACAGGTCCGGCCGGGAGCTCCTCCTACCGGTAAGTGACATGACCTGACACTTACCAGTAGGAGGAGCTCCCGCCGGACCTGTCACTTACCAGTAGGAGGAGCTCCCGGCCGGACGCAGAGATCGCAGCTCGCAGGTAAGTATAATGGTTCTACAAATTGCTAAGTAACCATGGCAACCGGGACTGCAGTAGCGTCCTGGTTGCCATGGTTACCGATTGGAGCCCCAGCGATTAAACTGGGACTCCGATCGGTACACTCCGCTGCCACCAATGATAGGGGGAGATTTTAATTAGGAGGGGGAGGGAGGGGAGAAGGCCCACTGGCCACCAACGAGTTAACTACAGGGGAGGGGGGGCCCACTGGCCACCAATGAGTTAACTACAGGGGTGGGGGGGACCCACTGGCCACCAATGAGTTAACTACAGGGGTGGGGGGGACCCACTGGCCACCAATGAGTTAACTACAGGGGAGGGGGGGACCCACTGGCCACCAATGAGTTAACTACAGGGGAGGGGGGGGGCCCACTGGCCACCAATGAGTTAACTACAGGGGAGGGGGGGGCCTGCCGCACTGGCCACCAATGAGTTAACTACAAGGGAGGGAGGGGGGGGGGGCCGGCCACACTGGCCACCAATGTATAAACTACAGGGGGGGGGGGGGCTGCCCCCTGCTGCCTGGCAGCACCTGCCAGGCAGCAGGGGGCAGTCATGTACACAGTTCTTTTAGTATATTCTAACCTGAAGCGTCCCCATGACCATGGGAACGCCTCTGTGTTAGAATATACTGTCGGTTCTGAGTTTTCACGAAGTGAAAACTCAGCTATGAAAAAGCTTTTATGCAGACGGATCTTCGGATCCGTCTGTATCAAAGTAGCCTACGGACACGGATGCCAATCTTGTGTGCATCCGTGTTCTTTCACGGACCCATTGACTTGAATGAGTCCGTGAACCGTTGGCCGTGAAAAAAATAGGACAGGTCATATTTTTTTCACGGCCAGGAAAACACGGATCACGGATGCGGCTGCAAAACGGTGCATTTTCCGATTTTTCCACGGAGCCATTGAAAGTCAATGGGTCCGCGAAAAAAAACGGAAAACGGCACAACGGCCACGGGTGCACACAACGGTCGTGTGCAGGAGGCCTTAAACAGAAGAAAATACGCCTTCTGGAGTGGCCTAGTCAGAGTCCTGACCTCAACCCGATTGAGATGCTGTGGCATGACCTCAAGAAAGCGATTCACACCAGACATCCCAAGAATATTGCTGAACTTAAACAGTTCTGTAAAGAGGAATGGTCAAGAATTACTCCTGACCGTTGAGCACGTCTGATCTGCAACTACAGGAAACGTTTGGTTGAAGTTATTGCTGCCAAAGGAGGTTCAACCAGTTATTAAATCCAAGGGTTCACATACTTTTTCCACCTGCACTGTGAATGTTTACATGGTGTGTTCAATAAAAACATGGTAACATTTAATTCTTTGTGTGTGATTAGTTTAAGCAGACTGTGATTGTCTATTGTTGTGACTTAGATGAAGATCAGATCACATTTAATGACCAATTTGTGCAGAAAGAAATCCATATCATTCCAAAGGGTTCACATACTTTTTCTTGCAACTGTATGTCACTCTAGGACATATGGCACGCTCTCGGACCGTATGTCTTGGAGGGCATACGGTCGTGTGCATGAGCCCTTACCCTAAGTTACTGCAAAAAAAAAAAAAATGCATTGACAATGCAGCCTGAGATGAGGTCTGGTTGCTGAGCATACACTGTAGCAATCATTAGGAATCCATGCACTCTCCCCTGACTCTCCTGCCATACACAATTACTTGGTCTGGCCGAGTGTGTATACGCTTTCAATAGAGAGAGGAGAAAACCGCTGCCATACACCTCTGGTGGCTGCTCTTCTCCTGGGAGAACAAAGCAATCGGGTGTTAAAATTCAAAGCACCCGATCATCTGTCCTGACATCAAATCGGGAGACTCCCCAAACACCCGACCGTGTCTGTTTTGTGGATCGCATATCATACGGCAGCTGTGTACACACCGCATCAAGGTGCAGGCTGCATGGTGCTCCATCGTTTGCGTCACGACCAAACGGACCCAGAAGCACATGGAAGCCAATAATAGTGTATGATGGGCTTCAGATAACTCAGGTCTTCAGCTCAAAGCGAAATAAGGGTACATTCACACAAAAATACAGATGACGTCCACGTAGCATCTTTTTTTTTTTTGCAGACCCATTGACTTCAAATGGGTCCATGGTTTGCATTTGCAGCCAAGACTAGGGCATGTTCTATCTTTTGCAGAACAGACATATGAATGCAAAAATTACATGGATATTATCCGTATTTTGTAGATCCATGTTTTGCGGACTGCAAAATACATACGGTTGTGTGAATGCACCCTTGGTTTTCCAGCAAAAAAATAAATTGTGGTAGCTGGCTCACTGATCCCTTCCGTTGCCAGAGTTCACGTTGCTCTCTACCTCCATTTCCAATGCTTGGATATCCCCCCCTCAGACAATCACTGGATGCAGTGCAGACCCATGTAGCATCAGAACGGCAGCGATGGGAGTGAATGAGGAGAGTATCCATTCAGTTTTTAACCCACCCTGAGCCCATTGCCAAAATTGTTTCACCCTGGACAACCCCCTTAAACAGATTATAGTAAAGCTAATACAGGTGAAACTCGAAAAATTAGAATATCGTGCATTTATTTCAGTAATACAACTTAAAGGTGAAACTAATATATGAGATAGACTGATTACATGCAAAGCGAGATATTTGAAGCGTTTATTTGTTATAATTTAGATGATTATGGTTTATAGCCTATGAAACCCCCAAAGTCACAATCTCCAGTACCCTTTGCTCAGAGGGTATGGATTAATTAGCTGACTAGAGTGTGACACTTTGAGAATAGAATATTCAACCTTTTCACAAAATTCTAATTTTAAGTTGCATTACTGAAATGAATGAAGTTTTGCACGAGTTTGACCTGTATTAGTTTTGTCTCCTTTAAAGAGGTTGTGTCACTTCAGCAAATGGCATTTATTATACAGAGAAAGTTAATACAAGGCACTTACTAATGTATTGTTATTATCCATATTGCCTCCTTTGCTGGCTGGATTAATTTTTCTATCACATTATACACTGCTCATTTCCACAGTTACGAGCATCAGCGGAGGCCACGCTTGTACCCTATACGAAAAAGTGCCGGCCTCTCTGGTGGCTGAGGCCCTGGGGAGCTCACATAGGTTGGTGCCTTTTCCTATAGTGTGCAAGCATGGCCACTGTGTCCGCTTTCATGCCCCCACCCTTTATCATGTAGCAGTGCAATCATAGAGATCCAATTTCCTGTACGATACCATGAGGAACGTTGCATCATCAGCAATGTCGACAATGTGGAACACCACTGACTACAACATTACTACGTAATAGCAGCGTCAAGGGTCATCACCAGTATCCGGTGTGTGACAACACGAGGATGGCAACAACGGATCCCCTGTAGAAGGGGAAGTCTCCTGGTCATGTTCAAGGTACAGTCATAACTGTGCAATGCTCAGTGGCAGGATATTGGCATGTGCATCGTGTCAAATAGTCATGTGATTGCCAAACATCAAAATCCCCAGTAAATGTAAGCTTCATTTTATATCATATGTTCTTTCTTCTGTGATCTTCCCCTATTCCATATACAATTCCACTGCACTGGATGGAGCTAATAAATGTTCATCCTGAGCCCCCTAGTTCATAAATAAAAATCCTGAACTAATGTGCAGTACAGCACAGATTGAAAAGGTCATTCAGGCTCTGCGGAAAGCTGGGTGGCGGTCCTTATGGGCACCATAATCACAGTCATTATTGGTTATCACAGAGATAATATTCAAACAGCCGAATGAGGCTTCGTTCCCATCTCCGTTAGGAGATCTGGCAAGCTGTTTTGGCAAAGAGCAGCCTGCCGTATCCTCTATTTCACAGTCGGATCCCCATTGACTGCAATAAGGTCCGGCGGTGATCCGGCTGCCTTCTGCCATAAATGTCAGGTTTCAGCGGGACAACAGCCGGCATTTGCACCGGATCAGGCAGCCGGATCTCCAAAATGGAAATGTGAACACAGCCTGAACTATTAACTGACTGAAGGAAATAGTTTTTATGCTACCTGCACACAAATTTCTGTGTATTCCTGTGTGTTTCTGCACCAGATCCACATGTGTTGTTTGCGGATTTGGCGCAGTTTTGCCGCAGATCTCACCCTTCCATTGATAAGGGTGAAATCAGCACCAAAAATTGCTCAAAAACTGACATACCACGGATTTCAAAGTCCACACAGTAGGTCACTTTCCGCACACAAAAGAAAAGCAACTTGTACGTGAGATTTGTCCAAAAACATGCGTAATCTGCATCATGTGCGAGTAGCTTTAAAGTATTACTTATGAGTGATCAGAGGGTGAAATCTTGCGCCTTTGTACCCCATGAAAATACTTAATATGGACTCTGGAGCAGAAAGTGATGTTATAGAAGTATAGGCACCAAAGCTCTTCTCACAGGAGGTCTGGACCTTCAACCACTGATAAACTTGGCACAAACCAGCTAATCACCCTAGGAGAACCAAACTGCATAAATAAGATACCATGTGCCAAATACACAAATAATGAGCAGCTGCGGACAATGTTCCCGTACTGGAGCAGCAGAGCTCCACCTGGGACACACAGTCAATACCAGCCATTAATAGACCGGGCCATATCTCAGCTGAACATCCCAAGTAGCACTGAGAGGAGACCTCAATGGAAGAGGCCGTACCTCAACCGACCGGAATCACTGTCACAGTCGTGCTGAGTAAAATCCATTAAAGAAAATCAATGTCACAGCGCAAGCGCAGGACGAGTGCAAATCAATGAAAAGATAGTCAATAACCGAGATGTAAAAACTAAGCCCACCCAACAAGAGGCGCAAAACTATGTAAAAATGGTCCAACACACATAACACATCTGAGGCGTGTACTCCATGATCTTATACAATGGGCAGATATCATCGACAACAAAACCGAGTCGGCCCTCTAAATACCCCTTGAAGGGTCAGACTGAAGAGGCTTCAGTGTCATGTGACCTGCCCTCAGTATGGACTAGAGACAGTGCAGCGAAATAGCTGTCATGTGACCTCATTGATTCCCTAGGGGTGTAAAAGCTGTAGGCTTTCAAGAACTGTGACGGTGTTGGAATTTTTGTGAAGGTTGCATAAAGTTTTACCCCTTAGGCTACATTAACATGACGTACGTGTTTTGCGGTCTGCGAAACATGGATCCGAAAAAAAAAAAAGATAACGTCCATTGGGAATCTGTATTGCATCTGTTTTTTTGCGGATCCATTGTAACAACGCCTAACTGTGTCTGAAAAACGGACAAGTTCTATCTTTTTTGAGGGGCTATGGAACGGACATATGGATGTGGACACCAGACGGACCCATTGAAATGAATGGATACACATCCTATCCGGAAAAAAAAACAAAAGCGGAACGGACACGGAAACAAAATATGTTCGTATGCATGAGGCTAGGGCTGCAGTAAACGATTATTTCAGTAATAGAGTATTCTACCAATTATTTTTACGATTAATCAAGTACTCTCATAAGAAAAAATGAATTAATAGACTGTTTTCTTTTATAAAAACACATCAGACCCCCTGCCATCAGTCCCCAACACCCTTCGTTCCCCCCTGTGCGATCAGCTCCACTATCCCCCTGTGCCATTAGCCCTCCCCCCCCCCCCCCAGTGCCTTCAGCTCCACTCCCCCAGTGCCATCAAGATGACATTATACCGCATGGAGCCACAAGAGTGACATAGTGTATGAGGCGGCTGGGGACAAGGTGACACTATACTATATGGGGAGGATTATACTGCATGGGGTGGCCGAGGCCAAGGAGACATTATACTGCATGGGGCGGGCCAAATGGTGACATTATACTGCAAGGGTCAACAACCCCCCCCCCCCCCCATACAATATCTGTTCAGTGTCTGCGTGGCATAAATAGCTGAGCGCTTGCTGGGCTTTGTAGTGCACTTAAGACCACAGGTTGCTTCTTTAACATTAGCTTATTGTATGATGCAAACACAAAGCATCACCTACCTCAGGCAGTAACAGTGACAACCCCATGACAGCAGCTAGGGCCCACTAATGTACAGCAAGCCACACTAACCTGAAACCACTACACTAACTGGCTGTGCTAAGCCCTGCCCCCAATCCATTTATAGCCAATCAGCATTTGTCTTACCACTAACCAATCAGTGGGCCTGTTATGTCTGCTCTCACATGAGGTATATATGAGAGAAGCACTGGGATTGGCTGGGAGCAGCTGCCTGAGGGATTGTCATACTGGTATGGAGAGTGACGGCTGCAATCGCTTCAATCCCGCTCTGTGGTCCCATGACACAAACTAATCCGATTTTCTTGTGTCGAATTACTCGATTTAATCGAGTACTCGTGGCAGCCCTACATGAAGCCTTAGTGAAATACTGGCTGCACAACACAATATTAGGCTACATTCACACGACCGTATGTATTTTGCAGTTCACAAAAAATACGGATGACGTCCATGTGACATCTGTGTTGCATCCGTTTTTTTTTTTTGCAGATGCATTGTGACAATGCCTATCCTTGTCAGCAAAATGGACAAGAATAGGAGATGCTCTATATTTTTTGCGGGGCTACGGAATGGACATACAGATGCGGATAGCACACAGCGAGCTGTCCGCATTTTTTGTGGACCCATTGAAATGAATGGGTTCTCATCCAATCCGGAAAAAAGAAAAACTGAGAGGACACCGAAATAAAATACATTTACGTGAATGCAGCCTGGTCAGGAGCAGGGGACATACTGACAACTCACTAACCTATAGGAGGGGTCTCCAAACTGTGGGTGCCCAGTGACACTACTACTTGTGCATGTCCTTGTTGCCTATTGCTGAATTTTGCATAGGCTGTGACCTGCCGACGTCGCTGCTAACATGTGAAGGGTTAACCAGCCGGTCACCTGAGATTACTTGATGTGTGGTAGAGTCGGCCGGATGCCTCAACAAAAGAGGCAAAGGGATCCCGACGTGCACAGACCTTCAGGGGAGATGATGAATGGAGATGACAAAGTATCTGATGACAAAACACAAGAAACAATACCGGACTCCACACTGGGCGACGGACCAACACCGCCACTGACCTCACTCGCTCCCAGTAATATACTGGATTGTAGGAAAATTCGGTCTACACCAGTACACGGCCAAAGACAAACACAGAGCAAAGATGTCAGCTGTTACAACATAAACCCCTCTAAATAACAATGACAATGAGAAAAACATGTACAATATCAACACTCAGAAACATGTTGGAAGAATGATTATATGCTCCGGAGATGTGAGGTAGTAACATTATTCTACACTCGGAATAGTGTGTGATGTAATATGGCAATTATACGCTCAGCCCAGCAAATAACATACACTCAGGACAGTGTGTGACGTAACATTATTATAAGCTTAGGATGGCACGTGTGACAAAATACCATGTGCACAGGATGGTATGTAACGTAATAACACCATTATATACTCAGGGCGGTATGCGACATAATAAAGTAGCATTCTCAGGACTGGGAGACATCACAACATTATTGTACAGTATATAACGCAATAACGTGATTAGACACTGAGAATGGAGTGTGACATAACATTATTATACACTCATAATAACATTATTACACATGAAGGACAGTGTGTGATGTAACAATATTATATATTTAAACATGTGACTTAATATAATGATATATTTCAGACAGTGTGTGACGTAATAAAATTTTGGATAGTGTGTAACGTAATATTATATAATTCACAGTGTGTGACATCATAACATTATTATATATTTAGGGCGGTGTGGGACAATAGCATTATTATACCAGGTGCTGTAGTGAAGACCTTATGTAGAACCAAATCCCTAACTATACCGACGTCTACACACAGATATTCATCGGGATGATGCCACCAAGACATCACTGTTCGGACTGATCATGAGGAGACTGTAACCTCTAGTGATCAATTATACACTAGTCAACACCAAGAAGGTCAAGCCGTAAGGTTATGCAAATCTGATCAAATTTTCAAGCACCTAGCTCCAATCTGCATCATGTGCGAGGGGCATAAAAAGCAGATCGAAAGCAAAGTTTTTTAGGCACATGAAACCTCAATATTTAGATCAGGTCATGTGGGATGACTGTGCGATGCCTCCTGTTTCTTGACGCGCCAGTTATCGCCACTTGTCACAGACCGAGAGTGACAGAAACCTTGAACTAAGAGACCTTTGTTTATCACTATGGCAGAATGCTATGTACCTAGGCCGAGATGTCAGCACTGTTTAAATTTGCAAGACCCACTGACAGCAAGAAGGTGCACAGAGGAAAACCTCTGCGATGGATCATCTGATTAGAAGAATGGCGCTTAGTGATCCATTCTGTGCTGCAAGTGAAATTGGACGTCACATCCTAGGCCTAGGGAAGCAAACATTGTCTAAACAAACCACCAGAAGGCATAATGCCTAACACTAGACTATGAGCCAGACAAGACAGCAAAAGGCTGACAAAACAGCAATGGGGGCTGGAATGGAGGTCTGTCCTCTTCAGCGATGGTCCCATTTTTGTCTCGGATGCAATGATAGCTGGTCTGGAGACCTTGCGCACAACACCCTGAAGAGGCCTTCACAAGGGAACGTCTCACCTGCCCTACTCCCAGGATTAAGGCGTAGCCTGACCCCTCCAGTCTTGATTTCAGGTACACTAACAGCTAGTGTTACAATGATTTGGTCATGGAACCAGTGGTACGGTCATTTCTCTAAAGTGTGCCAGCCTAGGAGCCATTTTCAGCAGGACAACGCCAGGCAGCATGTTGATTGTGCTACTGTGAGCAGCCTTTGCGGCCTAAACATGCTACCATGGCCTGCAGGGTCTCCTAACTTGTTTCCCATCCATCACATCTGGGACGTCGTCATTTGTCATCAATTGCAAAGGGAGCTGCCAGCAGCAGATCTTTATGATTAGCGTGCCCAACTGCATTCAGAGTGGCATATCATTCCTCAGACAACCATTAAAAACCTCAATAATAGCATGCCAGGTGTAGGTGTGCAAATGCCTGTATTTCTGTATGTCACACTAATATTCTGTACTGAACAAATCAAGATGCTTTGATTATTTTTGTTTCAATTTTTTAGCACTTGCATATCATTAACTATGGATCATGTGACTTCACAACCTTTCCTTCTTGGTGTTGCAATATACAATAATTTCTCCTTACAACTGGAGGTTTAAAACTGCACTATCACTGTTAGGGTCCATTCACACGTCCGGAGCGTGTTTTGCGGATCCACAAAACACGGACACCGGCAATGTGCGTTCCGCATTTTGCGGACCGCACATCGCCGGCACTAATAGAATATGCTAATTCTTGTCCGCAATTGCGGACAAGAATAGGACATGTTCTATTTTTTTCGGGAACGGAACTGCGGACCAGGAAGTGCCAGTCCGCAATTCCGTATCCGGGCAGCACATGGTGCAGCCCCATAGAAATGAATGGGTCCGCAATTCCGTTCCGCAAAGAAATTGCGGACGTGTGAATGGGGCCTTAATCAAGCACATTTAATAATCTGCCACCTACCAGATCCCGCTACTGAATGCTACTATAATAACACTCCCGCTATATCAGTGGATACTATAACAATGTGTGCCATAAAAACACTGTTACAGTATAATAAGGAGAACAGTAGCAGTGTGTGAGAACGTTATTACAGTAACTGTGCCTTACATAACATTACACTATCAGCATGTGATAAAGTTTTTACAGTACACCACGAATATGGAGAATGCTGTAATAACAAAATGATGTGTGTTATAAAAACAGCGTTATTATGGCACATAATCAACATTGCAGTTCACCAAAAGTACGAGAGATTGTTATTACAGTATAACAGTGTAATATAATACCATTATTAAACTAGCCCATCAGCCTGTGATATACCGGTAACATTTTCCCAGAACATCAGTGTGTAGTATAAATACGGTTATGTCAGTACGTTCTCAGCATGCTGTGTGTTATTACGCTGCATTAAGTGTGGGCTTGAAATGACGTTATAACAGCAGTGTGTAATAGAATTATCTTAGTGCGTTATATACATGTGGTATAAGGACCATGTAAAACTATACTGTTACTATGGTGTAATGAGACCAGTGTATGATATGATACCATTACAGTACATTTCCAGCGTGTTGTAAGACGCTATTACAGAACATTTCCAGTTTCTCATTATACCACCGTGCACCCCAATGTGTGACCTTATACCGTTATTACAGTAAATTGTCAGGGTGTGATATTATACCACTATTACAGTACACTGTCAGCAAGTAATATTACACTTAATGCAGTATATATTGGTAATATGTGTCATGTAATAACATGATTACATTAAATTTATATTTGTGTCATTACGCCATTATTACAGGGCGCTATAAGTGTTATATTACATTACATTTCTAGTTTGTTAGTATACCATCATTACATATCCAGGGTGTGATATTATACCATTATTACAGCACACTCAGTCTGTAACTATACACGGTTGTTACAGTATATTTCCAGTATGTGACATTACTATTATAATACATCTCCAGTGTTACATTACAATAAATGTCCATGTGTGATACTATACCATTATTATAGTACAGTCAGTGTGCAGTTATTACAGTACACCTCCAGTGTGATATGCTACCTATACATCTCCAGTGTGTAACATTATACCATCACAGTACATTTCCACTTCGTCCTATTACACTGTTACTACGTTTCCAGTGTGTGATATTGTACCATTAATACAGTGCAATAACAGTGACATTATAACTGTTATCACAGGTCACTGTCATGGTGTAACACTTATTACAGTTCCTGCAGTCGGTGAGATTTCGGTACAGTGTGTGCTGTGTGAATACTACATAACTACAGGGGGTACCGATGTGTGACATGTGGGGATTGGACGTGGGCATCATCTAGCTGCAGGGTGATTGACAGCTGTCAGTCATTAACCCCTTCTTGTCAGTGGAGGAATGTGTAACATACCAAGTGCAGTGAGAACGTCATGTGACTGCCAGGCCCCAGGCCTCCTCACCTGGTAGACGGAGTTCCAGCTGTTGTTCCTGTCCGCCTCCTGGAACTCCCGCTCTATGTCCATTTCTGGCCGCTATGGGTCCGATCCGGCCGCCGCCTGACACCACTGCACGCAGCCGGAAGCGCGCACTCCCACCTCCCCGGTCACCACAACATCACTTCCGCCCGTGCCACAACCAATCTGAGCAGGGCGCGGGGGGAGTTACGTACCCGGATGTGGCGGCGGCCTGACGGGAGCTGTGGTGACTGATCTGCCCGGTAACTGCTCAACCGTCTATGGAACCGTGGCGACCACGAGATGTCTGTGTACTGTAGTAGTAAAGCAACACCTCTACACAAACATGTATATATACTAAGGAAAAATTACTTCATATACATACGTATACTGAGAAAAGAGTACCTGAGACATATGTATATATACTGAGGAGACTGTACCTCACACATATATGTATATATACTGAGGAGACTGTACCTCACACATATGTATATATACTGAGGAGAATGTACCTCACACATATATGTATATATACTAAGGAAAAATTACTTCATATACATATGTATTCTGAGAAAAGAGTACCTGAGACATATATGTATATGTACAGAGGAGACTGTACCTTACACATATATGTATATATACTGAGGAGAATGTACCTCACACATATATGTATATATACTAAGGAAAAATTACTTCATATACATATGTATTCTGAGAAAAGAGTACCTGAGACATATATGTATATGTACAGAGGAGACTGTACCTCACACATATATGTATATATACTGAGGAGAATGTACCTCACACATATATGTATATATACTTAGGAGATTGTACCTCACACAATGTAACTCCAAGTCAATCACACTTCTGTGAAATCAAACTGTCCACTTAGGAAGCAACACTGAGTGACAATCAATTTCACATGCTGTTGTGCAAATGGGATAGACAACAGGTGGAAATTATAGGCAATTAGCAAGACACCCCCAATAAAGGAGTGGTTCTGCAGGTGGTGACCACAGACCACTTCTCAGTTCCTATGCTTCCTGGCTGATGTTTTGGTCACTTTTGAATGCTGGCGGTGCTTTCACTCTAGTGGTAGCAGGAGACGGAGTCTACAACCCACACAAGTGGCTCAGGTAGTGCAGCTTATCCAGGATGGCACATCAATGCGAGCTGTGGCAAGAAGGTTTGCTGTGTCTGTCAGCGTAGTGTCCAGAGCATGGAGGCGCTACCAGGAGACAGGCCAGTACATCAGGAGACGTGGAGGAGGCCGTAGGAGGGCAATAACCCAGCAGCAGGACCGCTACCTCCGCCTTTGTGCAAGGAGGAGCACTGCCAGAGCCCTGCAAAATGACCTCCAGCAGGCCACAAATGTGCATGTGTCTGCTCAAACGGTCAGAAACAGACTCCATGATGGTGATATGAGGGCCCGACGTCCACAGGTGGGGGTTGTGCTTACAGCCCAACACCGTGCAGGACGTTTGGCATTTGCCAGAGAACACCAAGATTGGCAAATTCGCCACTGGCGCCCTGTGCTCTTCACAGATGAAAGCAGGTTCACACTGAGCACATGTGACAGACGTGACAGAGTCTGGAGACGCCGTGGAGAACGTTCTGCTGCCTGCAACATCCTCCAGCATGACCGGTTTGGCATTGGGTCAGTAATGGTGTGGGGTGGCATTTCTTTGGAGGGCCGCACAGCCCTCCATGTGCTCGCCAGAGGTAGCCTGACTGCCATTAGGTACCGAGATGAGATCCTCAGACCCCTTGTGAGACCATATGCTGGTGCGGTTGGCCCTGGGTACCTCCTAATGCAAGACAATGCTAGACCTCATGTGGCTGGAGTGTGTCAGCAGTTCCTGCAAGACGAAGGCATTGATGCTATGGACTGGCCCGCCCGTTCCCCAGACCTGAATCCAATTGAGCACATCTGGGACATCATGTCTCGCTCTATCCAGCAACGTCACGTTGCACCACAGACTGTCCAGGAGTTGGCAGATGCTTTAGTCCAGGTCTGGGAGGAGATCCCTCAGGAGACCGTCCGCCACCTCATCAGGAGCATGCACAGGCGTTGTAGGGAGGTCCTACAGGCACGTGGAGGCCACACACACTACTGAGCCTCATTTTGACTTGTTTTAAGGACATTACATCAAAGTTGGATCAGCCTGTAGTGTGTTTTTCCACTTTAATTTTGAGTGTGACTCCAAATCCAGACCTCCATGGGTTGAAAAATTTGATTTCCATTCTTTAATTTTTGTGTGATTTTGTTGTCAGCACATTCAACTATGTAAAGAACAAAGTATTTCAGAAGAATATTTAATTAATTCAGATCTAGGATGTGTTATTTTTGTGTTCCCTTTATTCTTTTGAGCAGTGTATATATACTGAGGAGACTGTACCTCACACATATATGTATATATACTGAGGAGACTGTACCTCACACATATATGTATATATACTGAGGAGATTGTACCTCACACATATATGTATATATACTGAGGAGACTGTACCTCACACATATATGTATATATACTGAGGAGAATGTACCTCACACATATATGTATATATACTGAGGAGAATGTACCTCACACATATATGTATATATACTGAGGAGAATGTACCTCACACATATATGTATATATACTGAGGAGAATGTACCTCACACATATATGTATATATACTAAGGAAAAATTACTTCATATACATATGTATTCTGAGAAAAGAGTACCTGAGACATATATGTATATGTACAGAGGAGACTGTACCTCACACATATATGTATATATACTGAGGAGAATGTACCTCACACATATATGTATATATACTAAGGAAAAATTACTTCATATACATATGTATTCTGAGAAAAGAGTACCTGAGACATATATGTATATGTACAGAGGAGACTGTACCTCACACATATATGTATATATACTGAGGAGAATGTACCTCACACATATATGTATATATACTTAGGAGATTGTACCTCACACATATATGTATATATACTTAGGAGATTGTACCTCACACAATGTAACTCCAAGTCAATCACACTTCTGTGAAATCAAACTGTCCACTTAGGAAGCAACACTGAGTGACAATCAATTTCACATGCTGTTGTGCAAATGGGATAGACAACAGGTGGAAATTATAGGCAATTAGCAAGACACCCCCAATAAAGGAGTGGTTCTGCAGGTGGTGACCACAGACCACTTCTCAGTTCCTATGCTTCCTGGCTGATGTTTTGGTCACTTTTGAATGCTGGCGGTGCTTTCACTCTAGTGGTAGCAGGAGACGGAGTCTACAACCCACACAAGTGGCTCAGGTAGTGCAGCTTATCCAGGATGGCACATCAATGCGAGCTGTGGCAAGAAGGTTTGCTGTGTCTGTCAGCGTAGTGTCCAGAGCATGGAGGCGCTACCAGGAGACAGGCCAGTACATCAGGAGACGTGGAGGAGGCCGTAGGAGGGCAATAACCCAGCAGCAGGACCGCTACCTCCGCCTTTGTGCAAGGAGGAGCACTGCCAGAGCCCTGCAAAATGACCTCCAGCAGGCCACAAATGTGCATGTGTCTGCTCAAACGGTCAGAAACAGACTCCATGATGGTGATATGAGGGCCCGACGTCCACAGGTGGGGGTTGTGCTTACAGCCCAACACCGTGCAGGACGTTTGGCATTTGCCAGAGAACACCAAGATTGGCAAATTCGCCATTGGCGCCCTGTGCTCTTCACAGATGAAAGCAGGTTCACACTGAGCACATGTGACAGAGTCTGGAGACGCCGTGGAGAACGTTCTGCTGCCTGCAACATCCTCCAGCATGACCGGTTTGGCATTGGGTCAGTAATGGTGTGGGGTGGCATTTCTTTGGAGGGCCGCACAGCCCTCCATGTGCTCGCCAGAGGTAGCCTGACTGCCATTAGGTACCGAGATGAGATCCTCAGACCCCTTGTGAGACCATATGCTGGTGCGGTTGGCCCTGGGTACCTCCTAATGCAAGACAATGCTAGACCTCATGTGGCTGGAGTGTGTCAGCAGTTCCTGCAAGACGAAGGCATTGATGCTATGGACTGGCCCGCCCGTTCCCCAGACCTGAATCCAATTGAGCACATCTGGGACATCATGTCTCGCTCTATCCAGCAACGTCACGTTGCACCACAGACTGTCCAGGAGTTGGCAGATGCTTTAGTCCAGGTCTGGGAGGAGATCCCTCAGGAGACCGTCCGCCACCTCATCAGGAGCATGCACAGGCGTTGTAGGGAGGTCCTACAGGCACGTGGAGGCCACACACACTACTGAGCCTCATTTTGACTTGTTTTAAGGACATTACATCAAAGTTGGATCAGCCTGTAGTGTGTTTTTCCACTTTAATTTTGAGTGTGACTCCAAATCCAGACCTCCATGGGTTGAAAAATTTGATTTCCATTCTTTAATTTTTGTGTGATTTTGTTGTCAGCACATTCAACTATGTAAAGAACAAAGTATTTCAGAAGAATATTTAATTAATTCAGATCTAGGATGTGTTATTTTTGTGTTCCCTTTATTCTTTTGAGCAGTGTATATATACTGAGGAGACTGTACCTCACACATATATGTATATATACTGAGGAGACTGTACCTCACACATATATGTATATATACTGAGGAGACTGTACCTCACACATATATGTATATATACTGAGGAGATTGTACCTCACACATATATGTATATATACTGAGGAGACTGTACCTCACACATATATGTATATATACTGAGGAGAATGTACCTCACACATATATGTATATATACTGAGGAGAATGTACCTCACACATATATGTATATATACTGAGGAGAATGTACCTCACACATATATGTATATATACTGAGGAGAATGTACCTCACACATATATGTATACATACAGAGGAGATTGTACCTCACACATATGTATATATACTGAGGAGAATGTACCTCACACTAGGGATGGACGATATCAAAAATATTCCCACGATAACGATATTAAGAAATTTATCGCGATAACGATATATATCGCGATAAATGCCCATTTAGAAGAAAAAAACACTTGGGGCCACAAGGAGACGTTACACTGTATGGGGGCAGCCACAAGGAGACGTTACACTGTATGGGGGCAGCCACAAGGAGACATTACACTGTATGGGGGCAGACCGGGCAGTTCCCCAGCCTCTGATCAGCCCCCCCAGCCTCTCCCTCTTATCAGCCCCCTCTGGTAACCCCCCCCCCCCCCCCTAGTATTAATCATTGGTGGCAGTGGCCACAGGGTCCCCCTCCCCATCATTGGTGTCAGTGCCCCTTCCCCCCAGTATTAATCATTGCTGGCAGTCGCCACTGGGTCTCCCCCCCCCCATCATTGGTGGCAGTGGGCAGTGCGCCCCCCCCCCCCCAGTATTAATCATTGGTGGCAGTGGGCAGTGCGCCCCCCCTCCCCAGTATTAATCATTGGAGGCCACAGGGTCATCCCCCCCATCATTGGTGGCAGTGGGCCCCCCCTCGTTCCCCAGTATTAATCATTGGAAGCCACAGGGTCGTCCCCCCATCATTGGTGGCAGTGGGCACCCCCTCCTCCCTCCCCAGTATTAATCATTGGAGGCCACAGGGTCGTCCCCCCATCATTGGTGGCAGTGGGCCCCCCCTCCTCCCTCCCTCCCCAGTATTAATCATTGGAGGCCACAGGGTCGTCCCCCCATCATTGGTGGCAGTGGGCCCCCCCTCCTCTCTCCCTCCCCAGTATTAATCATTGGAGGCCACAGGGTCGTTGTCCTCCTCCTCCCCCCATCATTGGTGGCAGTTTGCAGTTCCGATCGGAGTCCCAGCAGTGTAATGCTGGGGCTCCGATCGGTTACCATGGTAGCCAGGACGCTACTGGAGCCCTGGCTGCCATGGTATGTTAGTGAGCAGCATTATACTCACGTGCGTCGTGGCTGCCAGGCGCTCCTTCTTCTGTCTGTGCGGCGCATTGCTAAGGCTTATAGCATTAGCAATGCGCCGCACAGACAGAAGAAGGAGCGCCTGGCAGCCACGACGCACGTGAGTATAATGCTGCTCACTAACATACCATGGCAGCCAGGGCTCCAGTAGCGTCCTGGCTACCATGGTAACCGATCGGAGCCCCAGCATTACACTGCTGGGACTCCGATCGGAACTGCAAACTGCCACCAATGATGGGGGGAGGAGGAGGACGACGACCCTGTGGCCTCCAATGATTAATACTAGGGAGGAGGGGGGCACTGCCCACATTCCCATCACCCGACCTCTGAGAGGACGCTGTGATCACCTGAGGGGTTAATTGCGCGGATCACAGCGTCCTATCAGAGGTCGGGTGCAGGAAATGCGAGTCACAGAATTCCTTCCCTCCCCCACGCCGGCCGAACTGCTGAGAGAGCCACCGCAAGCGGCCAGCAGGTATCGGGGGCATTTGCACGAGTAGAAGTACTCTGCAAATGTCCCGTATCGGTTCATGCTGGGGCGGGCGGCCGCAGATTTAGAAGCGGTCAGCGTACATGACCGCTTCTATGACGTCACGAAATACTGCGGTATTTACGAAACGGCGATATCGCCATATCGCCGTTTTTTTAATACCGCGGTATATCGTGATACCGGTATATCGCTCAACCCTACCTCACACATATATGTATATATACTGAGGAGATTGTACCTCACACATATATGTATACATACAGAGGAGAATGTACCTCACACATATATGTATATATACTGAGGAGAATGTACCTCACACATATATGTATATATAATGAGGAGACTGTACCTCACACATATATGTATATATACTGAGGAGACTGTACCTCCCACATATATGTATATATACTGAGGAGACTGTACCTCACACATATATGTATATATTCTGAGGAGACTGTACCTCACACATATATGTATATATACTGAGGAGAATGTACCTCACACACATATATGTATATATACCAGAGGAGAATGTACCTCACACATATATGTATATATACTGAGGAGATTGTACCTCACACATATATGTATACATACAGAGGAGATTGTACCTCACACATACAGTACAGACCAAAAGTTTGGACACACCTTCTCATTCAAAGAGTTTTCTTTATTTTCATGACTATGCAAATTGTAGATTCACACTGAAGGCATCAAAACTATGAATTAACACATGTGGAATTATATACATATCAAACAAGTGTGAAACAACTGAAAATATGTCATATTCTAGGTTCTTCAAAGTAGCCACCTTTTGCTTTGATTACTGCTTTGCACACTCTTGGCATTCTCTTGATGAGCTTCAAGAGGTAGACCCATAAAATGGTTTTCACTTCACAGGTGTGCCCTGTCAGGTTTAATAAGTGTGATTTCTTGCCTTATAAATGGGGTTGGGACCATCAGTTGCGTTGAGGAGAAGTCAGGTGGATACACAGCTGATAGTCCTACTGAATAGACTGTTAGAATTTGTATTATGGCAAGAAAAAAGCAGCTAAGTAAAGAAAAACGAGTGGCCATCATTACTTTAAGAAATGAAGGTCAGTCAGTCAGCCGAAAAATTGGGAAAACTTTGAAAGTAAGGGCTATTTGACCATGAAGGAGAGTGATGGGGTGCTGTGCCAGATGACCTGGCCTCCACAGTCACCGGACCTGAACCCAGTCGAGATGGTTTGGGGTGAGCTGGACCGCAGAGTGAAGGCAAAAGGGCCAACAAGTGCTAAGCATCTCTGGGAACTCCTTCAAGACTGTTGGAAGACCATTTCAGGGGACTACCTCTTGAAGCTCACCAAGAGAATGCCAAGAGTGTGCAAAGCAGTAATCAAAGCAAAAGGTGGCTACTTTGAAGAACCTAGAATATGACATATTTTCAGTTGTTTCACACTTGTTTGTTATGTATATAATTCCACATGTGTTAATTCATAGTTTTGATGCCTTCATAGTCATGAAAATAAAGAAAACTCTTTGAATGAGAAGGTGTGTCCAAACTTTTGGTCTGTACTGTATATGTATATATACTGAGGAGAATGTACCTCACACATATATGTATATATACTGAGGAGACTGTACCTCACACATATATGTATATATACAGAGGAGATTGTACCTCACACATATATGCATATGTACAGAGGAGAATGTACCTCACACATATATGTATATATACTGAGGAGAATGTACCTCACACATATATGTATATGTACAGAGGAGAATGTACCTCACACATATATGTATATATACTGAGGAGAATGTACCTCACACACATATATGTATATACAGGGAGTGCAGAATTATTAGGCAAGTTGTATTTTTGAGGATTAATTTTATTATTGAACAACAACCATGTTCTCAATGAACCCAAAAAACTCATTAATATCAAAGCTGAATATTTTTGGAAGTAGTTTTTAGTTTGTTTTTAGTTTTAGCTATTTTAGGGGGATATCTGTGTGTGCAGGTGACTATTACTGTGCATAATTATTAGGCAACTTAACAAAAAACAAATATATACCCATTTCAATTATTTATTTTTACCAGTGAAACCAATATAACATCTCAACTTTCACAAATATACATTTCTGACATTCAAAAACAAAACAAAAACAAATCAGTGACCAATATAGCCACCTATCTTTGCAAGGACACTCAAAAGCCTGCCATCCATGGATTCTGTCAGTGTTTTGATCTGTTCACCATCAACATTGCGTGCAGCAGCAACCACAGCCTCCCAGACACTGTTCAGAGAGGTGTACTGTTTTCCCTCCTTGTAAATCTCACATTTGATGATGGACCACAGGTTCTCAATGGGGTTCAGATCAGGTGAACAAGGAGGCCATGTCATTAGATTTTCTTCTTTTATACCCTTTCTTGCCAGCCACGCTGTGGAGTACTTGGACGCGTGTGATGGAGCATTGTCCTGCATGAAAATCATGTTTTTCTTGAAGGATGCAGACTTCTTCCTGTACCACTGTATGAAGAAGGTGTCTTCCAGAAACTGGCAGTAGGACTGGGAGTTGAGCTTGACTCCATCCTCAACCCGAAAAGGTCCCACAATCTCATCTTTGATGATACCAGCCCAAACCAGTACTCCACCTCCACCTTGCTGGCGTCTGAGTCGGACTGGAGCTCTCTGCCCTTTACCAATCCAGCCACGGGCCCATCCATCTGGCCCATCAAGACTCACTCTCATTTCATCAGTCCATAAAACCTTAGAAAAATCAGTCTTGAGATATTTCTTGGCCCAGTCTTGACGTTTCAGCTTGTGTGTCTTGTTCAGTGGTGGTCGTCTTTCAGCCTTTCTTACCTTGGCCATGTCTCTGAGTATTGCACACCTTGTGCTTTTGGGCACTCCAGTGATGTTGCAGCTCTGAAATATGGCCAAACTGGTGGCAAGTGGCATCTTGGCAGCTGCACGCTTGACTTTTCTCAGTTCATGGGCAGTTATTTTGCGCCTTGGTTTTTCCACACGCTTCTTGCGACCCTGTTGACTATTTTTAATGAAACGCTTGATTGTTCGATGATCACGCTTCAGTAAGACTTGGAGTAAGACAACATGCATAAAGAGGATGATGTGGTCAAAATACTCATTTGTCTAATAATTCTGCACGTAGTGTATACAGAGGAGATTGTACCACACACATATATGTATATATTCTGAGGAGATTGTACCTCACACATACATGTATATATACTGAGGAGAATGTACCTCACACACATATATGTATATATACCAGAGGAGAATGTACCTCACACATATATGTATATATACAGAGGAGATTGTACCACACACATATATGTATATATTCTAAGGAGATTGTACCTCACACATACAGTACAGAGCAAAAGTTTGGACACACCTTCTCATTCAAAGAGTTTTCTTTATTTTCATGACTATGAAGGCATCAAAACTATAAATTAACACATGTGGAATTATATACATAACAAACAAGTGTGAAACAACTGAAAATATGTCATATTCTAGGTTCTTCAAAGTAGCCACCTTTTGCTTTGATTACTGCTTCGCACACTTTTGGCATTCTCTTGATGAGCTTTAAGAGGTAGTCCCCTGAAATGGTCTTCCAACAGTTTTGAAGGAGTTCCCAGAGATGCTTAGCACTTGTTGGCCCTTTTGCCTTCACTCTGCGGTCCAGCTCACCCCAAACCATCTCGATTGGGTTCAGGTCCGGTGACTGTGGAGGCCAGGTCATCTGGCGCAGCACCCCATCACTCTCCTTCATGGTCAAATAGCCCTTACTTTTAAAGTTTTCCCAATTTTTCGGCTGACTGACTGACCTTCATTTCTTAAAGTAATGATGGCCACTCGTTTTTCTTTACTTAGCTGCTTTTTTCTTGCCATAATACAAATTCTAACAGTCTATTCAGTAGGACTATCAGCTGTGTATCCACCTGACTTCTCCTCAACGCAACTGATGGTCCCAACCCCATTTATAAGGCAAGAAATCCCACTTATTAAACCTGACAAGGCACACCTGTGAAGTGAAAACCATTTCAGGGGACTACCTCTTGAAGCTCATCAAGAGAATGCCAAGAGTGTGCAAAGCAGTAATCAAAGCAAAAGGTGGCTACTTTGAAGAACCTAGAATATGACATATTTTCAGTTGTTTCACACTTGTTTGTTATGTATATAATTCCACATGTGTTAATTCATAGTTTTGATGCCTTCAGTGTGAATCTACAATTTTCATAGTCATGAAAATAAAGAAAACTCTTTGAATGAGAAGGGGTGTCCAAACTTTTGGTCTGTACTGTATATATACTGAGGAGATTGTACCTCACACATACAGTGCTGCCCATAACTATTCATACCCCTGGCAAATTTTGACTTTAAGTTACTTTTATTCAACCAGCAAGTAATTTCTTGATGGGAAATGACATAGGTGTCTCCCAAAAGATAATAAGACAATGTACAAGAGGCATTATTGTGGAAAAAAACATTTCTCAGCTTTTATTTACATTTGAGCAAAAAGTGTCCAATCCAAAATTATTTATATCCTTCTCAATAGTCAATAGAAAAGCCTTTATTGGCTATTACAGCAATCAAACGCTTCCTATAATTGCAGACCAGCTTTTTGCATGTCTCCACAGGTATTTTTGCCCATTCATCTTTAGCAATGAGCTCCAAATCTTTCAGGTTGGAGGGTCTTCTTGCCATCACCCTGATCTTTATGTAACGGTCACGTCCACACACACACAGGGGAAGGGTAGTGACCACTGCGCTCCACCCTCACCCCTGGCCCTGCCTACTTGCCTCACGAGTCCTGATGACAGGGGACAACTGGACGGCAGTCCCTAACTTAGGATATGTGCAGGGAAGACAGACAAGACAAAATACGGAACATGAACGGACCGGGTCAGAACCAAGAGAGCTACGCAGTACAACGGATTAAGCAAAGAATGGTCAGGAGAAGCCGGGGTCAAATACCAGGAGAGTAGCGAAGTACAAGAGGAGTCCTAAGAGAGTAGTCAGGTGGGAGCCGAGGTCACAATACCAGGATGTATGCGCAGTACAGGAGGAGCAGGCAGAGGATCGTCAGGGAACAGGATCAGGTAAATATTCAGTAGTCCAACAAATAGCCAGGAACCTAGAAATTAACAGGCAACCTGTAGCCAGCAGGCCGCCTGTATTTATAGTGGGGAGTGAGGGTCATGTGACGTGGCCAGCGTCACATGACCGACAGACCAACCAGTCGAGCACCGAGTGATCAGCTCGGCGCTCAAGGCAGACTAGGAGCAGGGAGCCACCCAGCTAGTAAAGCCGCCCTGGGAATGAGGTCAAACACAGAACCTCATTCCAAAAGCTAAGCAACAGTTCTGCGGGCAATGGGGGACCGAGTGCACCTTCGGAACCCCGTGACACTTTAGCTCCCTCCACAGATTTTCAATTGGATTCAAGTAAGAGCTGCACGATATATCGAAAAACTAATCGAATCTCGATAATCGCCAAATGCGATATGGCGATTTGGCTGACCCGAAAATGCGGCGATTATATATGAAGGGGCCCCGCGCACATAACTGCCTATTTGTGTGTAAAGTATTTTACTACTGTCTGAAACAAGCTCTCTCCTATTGATAAAATGGCCAGCCTCTGTACTCACTTTCACTATGAATGCACTGCAGCGAGCGGGCCGGCCGGCGCGTGACTGACGTCACTTAGGGTCATGACCGGCGTGCCGATCACATACGTGACACAAAGGGAGGGAAATGGGAAGGCCCTGTCCAAGGGAGAGGGAAAGGTGGTGACCCCTAACTCACCTTGAGGCTGGCACCTGACGTCCCTAGACGGGTTCCTCACCCGTACGCCGATCACGTGCCTAAACCCTGGCATGAGCCCTACGTGGTGAATAGGGCGGTGGGAACACTAGTCCGCACCACTAACACTAAAGGAAAACACCAAGGAGAGGACAGACAAAACATATAATCCCAGGTGGGCGACAACAGCGGACAACAAAAGCCCAACAGGGATCCGGAGGGTAACGCTCTAGAACGACAACCAGGAATCACAGCTACTCAGCTCTAGTGGGTCAGTATAGAAGTCCAGGCAGAAGCTCTATATCTGGCAACCAGAGAAGTGGGAGAGGGGAATATAAGGAGGTTGGGATTGCTGGACAAGATACAGCTGAGGAGAAGAAGCTACGGATCCCTGAGTGAGCCAAAAAGGATTGCAAGGCAAACCCAGAAAGCTACCATTAAGAAACAGCACTATCTTTAGACATAGAGCGCGCAGCCACCCGCTGCAACTTCCTGACCCTGGGTATAACGGAGTCAGACGTGGCTCTTGACACCCTCGTGACACTTAGTCACGCTCCTGCTTCCTGAATTAAGTGAGAGGAGCGTGACTAAGTGACGTCAGTCACGCGCCGGCCGGCCCGCTCGCTACCGTGCATTCATAGTGAAAGTGAGTACAGAGGCTGGCCATTTTATCAATAGGAAAGCGATTGTTTCAGACAGTAGTAAAATACTTTACACACAAAGCCAGTTATGTGCGCAGTTTAGGACACATGAGGGGACACATAGGGCCATGAGGGGGACCAGCATCAGATGCTATATGTGTGTCTTATGCTGGCCCCCCTCATGGCCCTATGTGTCATAGCACACATCCCCTATAACAGTGCCATCCACAGATCCACCCCATAACAGCGACCTCCACAGGTCCCCCATAAGTGTCCTCCACAGATCCACCATAACAGTGTCCTCCACAGATCCCCCATAACAGTGTTCTCCACAGATCCCCCATAACAGTATCCTCCACAGATCCCCCATAGCCGTATCCTCCACAGATCCCCCATAACAGTGTCCTCCACAGATCCCCCATAACAGTGTCCTCCACAGATCCCCCATAACAGTGTCCTCTACAGATCCCCCATAACAGTGTCCTCCACAGATCCCCCATAACAGTGTCCTCCACAGATCCCCCATGACAGCGTCCTCCACAGATTCCCCATAAAACAGCGTCCTCCACAGATCCCCCACATAACAGCATCATCCACAGATCCCCCACATAACAGCGTCTGTGGATGACGCTGTTATGTGGGGGATCTGTGTATGACGCTGTTATGTGGTGGATCTGTGGAGGACGCTGTTATGGGGGATCTGTGGAGGACGCTGTTATGGGGGATCTGTGGAGGACGCTGTTATGGGGGATCTGTGGAGGACGCTGTTATGGGGGATCTGTGGAGGACGATGTTATGGGGGGATCTGTGGAGGACGCTGTTATGGGGGGATCTGTGGAGGACGCTGTTATGGGGTATCTGTGGAGGACGCTGTTATGTGGGGGATCTGTGGAGGACAGTGTTATGGGGGATCTGTGGAGGACACTTATGGGGACCTGTGGATGGCACTGTTATGGGGTGGATCCGTGGAGGACGCTGTTATAGGGGATGTGTGCTATGACACATAGGGCCATGAGGGGGGCCAGCATAAGATATATAGCATCTTATGCTGGTTCCCCTCATGGCCCTATGTGTCCCCTCATGTGTCCTAAACTGCGCACATAACTGGCTTTGTGTGTAAAGTATTTTACTAGTGTGTGAAACAATCTCTCTCCTATTGATAACATGGCCAGCCTCTGTACTCACTGTCACTATCAATGCGCTGACAGGTGTCACTTTTGGCTTCCGACCACGTCCTCTGAGATTTTCCACAGTGCGGAACATCTTGTATTTTTTGCTCAAATGTAAATAAAAGCTGAGATATGTTTTTTTTCCACAATAATGCCTCTTGTACATTGTCTTATTATCTTTTGGGAGACGCCTATGTCATTTCCCTTCAAAAAAGTACAGACGTTCTGCGGTACCAAAATTATCCCCGTAGACATTGAGGTTTGCCAATTCAGGACCCGGCTGCAAGTCCTCCACTTCTCCCACCATCACACTTAGCGGGGTTGTCTTCCCCTCTTCCACCGAAGTGGCGGTCACCCCTACCGCTGGCCCTTCGATATCAGGTTCCCAGGGTTCTGGTCTTCCCTCTGAGCCGGGCCACTCTGCTAGGGTTACCCCTATCTCATCGGTAGCAGTCACTCTCATAGCAGGCCACAGTGCCGGGAAGTCTCTCCCTATTATAAGTTTGTAGTGTAGATTTGGGACAACTGCCACTTTGTGAGTCCATCTGCCAGCCCCTGTGGTTAGAGACACCAGGGTGGTGGGATAGTCTTTTAAGTCTCCATGGATGCACATGACCCCGACTTTCCAGCCAGTATACTCTGTTGACCGTACCAGGGGAGCCCTTACTAGGGACACCAGACTCCCTGAGTCCAGCAGAGCCTCCAATGAAGTGTCTCCTACCTCCACCTGGCACAGGTGGTTTAGAGTTTTTAGGGTACCTGCTGCACACAGCTTCTTGGCACATAGCGACTGACGGTAGCCATAGTTAGTATTCATGGGTTCCACCTGATGGGGACAGTCAGCTCTTACATAGCCCGGCTCCTGACACAGCCAGCAGACTATCGGAACCAGGTCTGTAGAGGGCACACCCCGGGTGGGTTTGGTTGGTACAAGTCGCCAGGTCTGGGATGGAGATTTACGGGGTTTGACTGCCCCCCTCCCAAAATAACCCCCTGTAACAGTCTTCGTAGCCTCGTAGCGCTCCACCAGGTCCACCTTTTCTAGGGCATTGCCAGGAGACACCTGAACTATGTGATGAGCGCAGTGTCATCAAAGGTCCTTTAGCCAGGTCCTGAAGAAAGTAGAAAAAAGAGGAGATCCGCTGCTACGCGACCAAGTGAATGGGGTGAGTTAAATTTGTTTATTATTTTTAACCCCTCAATGGACATTTTACTAAACATTCTGTATTTAGAATGCTATTATTTTCCCTTATAACCATGTTATAAGGGAAAAATAATAAAATCTACAGAACACCTAACCTATCTTCTGTGAAGAAGTCCGGATTCAGGTGTTGGTACCAAACATGCCGATCTTGCTCACGCGCGTGCAAAACGCATTAAAACGCTTTGCACCCGCATCGTGCCCGGCCCTCACACGCGACGCCTGTGTGAAAGAGGCCTTACACTGACCATAGGTTGCAGTCCCCTTAACTGTGACCTCCATCATTCCTGGCCCCCTTAACAGAGACCTCCACAGCGACTGCCCTTTTAACAGTGACTGACACAGTACCCCGCTCCCTTAACAGTGACCTCACAGTACCCCGCTGCCTTAACAGTGACCTCACAGTACCCCGCTGCTCCTTTAATAGTGGCCTCCCCAGTATTCTCCTCCCTTAACAGTGACCTCCACATTGCCCGCCCCTTTAAAATTGACCTCCACAGCATCCTGCCTCCTTAACAGTAACATTCACAGCGCCCTCCGCTTTAACAGTGACCTCCACAGCAGCCGCCCCTTTATTAGTGACCTTTACTGTACCCCGACTCCTTAACAGTGATTTACACAATAACCCTCCCCCTTAACAGTGACCTCCACAGAGCTCTGTTTCCTTAAAATTTGACTTCCACAACACCCCGCCCCCTTAACAGTAACCTCTACAGCACCCCGCCCATTAACACTGAACTCCATAGCGGACTGTCCCCTTAATTGTGACCTCCACCGTTCCTTCCCTCTTTAACAGAGACCTCCACAGCGCCCCCCCTTTTAACAGTGACCTCCACAGCATCATGTCCCCTTAACCCCTTAAAGGGAACCTGTCACCAGGATTTTGGGTATAGAGCTGAGGACATGGGTTGCTAGATGGCCGCTAGCACATTCGCAATACCCAGTCCCCATAGCTCTGTGTGCTTTTATTTTGTAAAAAAAACTATTTGATACATATGCAAATTAACCAGAAAATATGACTCTTCTCTGGTCACACAAGTAAGATATGACTCTTTTATGTTAATTTGCATATGTATCAAATTGGGGTTTTTTTACACAATAAAAGCACACAGAGCTATGGGGACTGGGTATTGCGGATGTGCTAGCGGCCATCTAGCAACCCATGTCCTCAGCTCTATACCCAAAATCCAGGTGACAGGTTCCCTTTAAGGACTCAGCCCTATTTCACCTTAAAGGGTTTCTATCACTTGGCATGACATAATTAGCTGTCAGACACTAGCGATCTGCTAGTGTCTGCTCTGGCCAACCATCCTACTATAATCACTTGTGGGGCAGCGGTTTTGCTAAAAAACTAACTTTTATAAATATGCTAATGAGCCTCTAGGTGCTATGTGGGCGTCATTAGCACCTAGAGGCTCCGTCTACCTTCATACACAGCCGCCGCCCAGCGCGTCCCTCCAGCCCGCCCATGTCCTCCTCCGTGTGACGCAGCGGCCGAATTCTCGCGCATGCGCCGTGCGCGGCTGTATTCGGCGCATTTGAGATGTGAGCTCGGAGCGGTCAGACATTCAATGCGCATGCGCCGAATACATCCGCGCATGCGCATTGAATGTCTGACCGCTCCGAGCTCAGACATCTCAAATGCGCCGAATACAGCCGCGCACGGCGCATGCGCGAGAATTCGGCCGCTGCGTCACACGGAGGAGGACATGGGCGGGCTGGAGGGACGCGCTGGGCGGCGGCTGTGTATGAAGGTAGACGGAGCCTCTAGGTGCTAATGACGCCCACATAGCACCTAGAGGCTCATTAGCATATTTATAAAAGTTAGTTTTTTAGCAAAACCGCTGCCCCACAAGTGATTATAGTAGGATGGTTGGCCAGAGCAGACACTAGCAGATCGCTAGTGTCTGACAGCTAATTATGTCATACCAAGTGATAGAAACCCTTTAAGGACTTGGCCATTTCTTGCAAATCTGACCAGTGTCACTTTATGTGGTGATAACTTTAAAACACTTTTACTTATCCAGGCTATTCTGAGATTGTTTTTTTTTGTCACATATTGTACTTCATAACACTGGTAAAATGGAGTAAAAAAAATTCATTTTTATTTATAAAAAAATACAAAATTTACCAAAATTTTGGAAAAATTAGCAAATTTCCAAGTCTCAATTTCTCTACTTCTATAATACATAGTAATACCTTCAAAAATAGCTATTAGTTTACATTCCCCATATGTCTACTTCATGTTTGGATAATTTTGGGAATGCCATTTTATTTTTTGGGGACGTTACAAGGCTTAGAAGTTTAGATGCAAAAACCCACTTTTTAGGGACCAGTTCAGGTCTGAAGTCACTTTGTGAGGCTTACATAATAGAAACCACCCAAAAGTGACCCCATTCTATAAACTACACCCCTCAAGGTATTCAAAACTGATTTTACAAACATTATTAACCCTTTAGGTGTTCCCCAAGAGTTGATGGCAAATGGAGATAAAATTTCTGAATTACAATTTTCTGCCAAATTTTCCATTTTAATCCATTTTTTCCACTAACAAAGCAAGGGTTAACAGCCAAACAAAACTCTATATTTATTGCCCTGACTCTGCGGTTTACAGAAACACCCGATATGTGGTCGTACACCACTCTACGGCCCCACGTCAGGGCGTAGAGGGAAAGGAACGCCGTGTGGTTTTTGGAAGGCAGATTTCGCTGGACTGGTTTATTTACACCATGTCCCATTTGAAGCCCCCTGATGCACCCCTAGAGTAGAAACTCCAAAAACGTGACCCCATTTTGGAAACTACGGGATAAGGTGGCATTTTTATTGGTACTATTTTAGGGTACATATGATTTTTGGTTGCTCTATATTACACTTTTTGTGAAGCAAAGTAACAAAAAATAGAAATTCTGAAATTTCATCTCCATTTGCCATTGACTCTTGTGGAACACTTAAAGGGTTAACAAAGTTTGTAAAATCAGTTTTGAATACCTTGAGAGGTGTAGTTTCTTAAATGGGGTCACTTTTTTGAGTTTATACTCTAGGGGTGCATCAGGGGGGCTTCAAATGGGACATGGTGTAAAAAAACAAGTCCAGCAAAAACTGCCTTCCAAAATCCATATGGCATTCCTTTCCTTCTGCACCCTGCTGTGTGCCCGTACAGAGGTTTACGAACACATATGGGGTGTTTCTGTAAACGAAAGAATCAGGGCAATAAATATTGAGTTTTGTTTTGGCTGTTAACCCTTGCTTTGTTATGGGAAAAAATGGATTAAAATGAAAAATTTGCCAAAAAATACCTGTTTTGCCACTGTTTTTATTTTTTATTATTTACAACGTTCATCTGACAGATTAGATCATGTACTATTTTTATAGAGCAGGTTGTTACGGACGCAGGGATACCTAATATGTTTACTTTTTTAAATTTATTAAAGTTTTACACAATAATATCATTTTTGAAACAAAGAAAATCATTTTAGTGTCTCCATAGTCTGAGAGCCATAGTTTTTTTTATTTTTTGGACGATTGTCTTAGTTAGGGTCTCATTTTTTGCAGGATGAGATGACTGTTTTAATGGTATGATTTTGGGGTACATACGACTTTTTTGATCACTTTTATTACCTTTTTTTGGAAGTAAGGTGACAAAATTATGGCTTTTTTTACACTATTTTTATTTTTTACGTTGTTCACCTGAGGGGTTAGATCATGTGATATTTTTATAGAGCAGGTTCTTACGGACACGGCAATACCTAATATGTGTACCTTTTTTTATTTATTAAGGTTTTACACAATAATATCATTTTCTAAACCAAAAAAAATTGTTTTAGTGTCTCCATAGTCTGAGAGTTTTTTTATTTTTTGGGCCATTGTCTCATGTAGGGGCAAATTTTTTGCGGGATGAGACGACGGTTTGAATGGTACTATTTTGGCGTACATACGACTTTTTTTATCACTTTTATTACCTTTTTTTGGAAGTAAGGTGAGCAAAATTTCAATTTCATCATAGTTTTTATTTTTTATGGTGTTCACCGTGCGGGGAATGTAACATGACCGTTTTATAGATCGGGTCGTTACGGATGCGGTGATATATAACATGTGTAGGGAATTATTATTATTATTTTTTTAATCAGGGATAAATGTGTTTTTTTATTTTTACTTTTTTTTTACTTTTTTAACAATTTTTTTTACCCAGACCTACTTGATTCTTGAAATTCCAGTGGGTCTGATGTCTGTATAATACAGTACAGTACACTATATAGTGTACTGCACTGTATTTCACTCACACTTTGAACAGATCTCTGCCTTTAGCACAGATCTGTTCAGCACCATGGACAGCAGGATGCCTGAGAAGGTTTCCTGTTGCCATGGGAACCTTCCCCGTCTGCCAGAACTGAGCAGACGTGGAAGAGGAGGGCTCCCTCCCTCTGTCACCCCATCCTGTTCGGGGGCTGCAAAGGCACAGCAGCTCCCGATGGGAGAGGGAGGGAGCTCCCTCCCTCTTCACCTCTCCCATACAGCGGTCCCTACGGACCGCGGCATGGAAGGGGTTAAAACGGCGGACATCTGCACAGATGTCAGCCATTTGAATCGGAGTGTCAGCAATGAGCTGACACTCTGACTCAACCGCTTGGCCATCCTGAAAATAAATGGGTTGCGGGCGGAAGATCGCGCAACCGCCCCCCACACTGCCGCACGCCTCCCGCACCGCCCGCAATCCTCCCCCCCGCTGCGCCCGCAGGCACAAAAACACAGAGGGCTGCAGGGGGGGGGTAACTTTCAAAAATATGGGCACTTTGAGGTTTCTGATCCCTGCGGTCCGATCAGAAACTTGCATAAGCGCTAAAAACCGCAGGTCTGAATTGACCTGCGGTTTGTAGCGATCGGCAATGCGGGGGAGGGGGGGTCACAGGACCCCCCTAGGCATTGTCACAGGGTGCCTGCTGAATGATTTCAACATGCACCCTGTTCCGATCACTGCCGGCCGTGCGGCAGTGATCAAAACTACACGAGACGTACTGGTACGTCCTGGGTCCTTAAGGACTCGGGAAACAGGGTGTACCGGTACGTCCTAAGTACTTAAGGGGTTAAGGCCCCTTTCACATGGGCGAGTTTTCCACGTGGGTGCAATGTTTGAACGCATTGCACCCACACTGAATCCGGATCCATTCATTTCTATGGTGCTGTGCACATGAGTGGTGATTTTCACGCATCACTTGTGCGTTGCGTGAAAATCGCAGCATGCTCTATATTGTGCGTTTTTCACGCAACGCAGGCCCCATAGAAGTGAATGGGGCTGCGTGAAAATCGCAAGCATCCGCAAGCAAGTGTGGATGGGGTGAGATTTTCACGCATGGTTGCTAGGATGAAAGTCTATTCACTGTATTATTTTCCCTTATAACATGGTCATAAGGGAAAATAATATCTGGCCTCTACATAACTTTGGCGTATCTACCGCCTGTCTAAATCTATGGCAGTTCCCTTGCTGGCATAGATATAGACCATTTTCTACACCTAAAACAGCCGTAGAAAATAATAAATGAAAAAGTCATACACACCCCAAAATGCTATAAATAAATATTACAGATAGGCCTGCAAAAATGAGTCCCCACACAGCTTCGTAACTAAACTATAAAAAAGTTATGGGGGTCAGAATATGACGATGAAAAGAAAAAGTACATTTTTTCCAAATGTAATATTGCTGAAATCACATTGACCCAGAGAATAAAGGTCACAGGTCCCATAAAAAAAAAACATAAAACCATGATGGAATTGTGTTTATTTTTCAAATTTTACACCATTTGGAACTTTCTTCCAGCTTCCTACTACATTCTATCAAAAAGTAAATGGTGCTATTAGAATATACAACGCAAAAAACAACGCAAATTTTGCTCACCTTACTTCCAAAAAAAGGTAATAAAAGTGATCAAAAAATTTGCATGTACGCCAAAATAGTATTATTCAAACCGTCGTCTCATCCCGCAAAAAATGAGCCCCTACATGAGACAATGGCCCAAAAAATAAAAAAAAATATGGCTCTCAGACTATGGAGACACTAAAACAAGTTTTTTTGGTTTAAAAAATGCTATTATTTTGTAAAACCTTAATAAATAAAAAAAAAGGTACCCATATTAGGTATTGCCGTGTCCGTAAGAACCTGCTCTATAAAAATATCACATGATCTAACCCCTCAGATGAACAACGTAAAAATAAAAAATAAAAATGGTGTAAAAAAAGACATAATATGTGAACGGAAAAATAAAAAAAACATGGCTCTGGTAATGGGTTGAAGCTTAGACTGTCAGCATACAAGCAAGACCTACAGAGCACGAGACATGAAGCGTCTTTCCCTCTACTGCTGGCTTTGATCTTAGCCAGCCTGTGGGAGGTGAGGGGGCCTTGGGGGAGCTGACAACCTGCAGTAGCAGAGAAAAAGCAATCTCTCTCATGACTCTAGGGGGAAGGTAACGTGGATTTCTAACTATGTTACCTATCTCCCTCTCTTCTATCAATCAGGTCCATATCTCTAGCTCCTACAGAGCCTGAGATATGAAGGGTTAAAGCAGCTCTTTCTTTCCCCCTCCTGCCTGAGCTCTGCTTAGGCTCAACTGTTAGATCCTTTTCTCAGAGCTCAGGCAAAGCTATTAGGGGGTTGAAACCAATAAATGCATCTGCTGTCCGTGCAGAGCACATCTGTGATTTACTGATGTGTAAAAGTGGCCTAATACCAATTTTTTTCCTGCAGGGTTGCGGTGTATGCCAGGATCTGCGCAGATGGATATAACCTTCCACACTTGTGAGGAGTGCTACTGATGTTCAGCCTGGAGAGCTCAGACTTTGGCTTTAGGTGGATTTTAGTTGTCTTTAGGCCTTATGATCACTGCAGAATCACGTGTTGCTGTATAAACTGCATCAGGTGCTATATGAAGGCAGGTATTCTCTGCTAGAAGTATACCTGTGTACATATGGCATATGATGTATTATGAATTGGAATCAACTGGCGTGGCTCACACTATACACAAAGGAGATATGGCAGGTGCACTATCTGTTTGGGAACCCAAACCATCAAAGGAATAAAGTATAGATAAATGTAAATAGGCACACCTCCTACTGGAATGATATGTCAGAATACTTTATGCGATATTAAATTATCTACCCAATTTATTATATACAAATCACAATAAAATAATGTATAAAAGTAGAACAAAAATATATAAAAAATGTATAAAATAATGATCTTGAACAGATAGATAGCGATGGTAATTTAGATAGATAGCGATGGTAATCCATTTCATTCCTTAAAAAAAACTCAATTAAAAGTCCAATGATGCCGCAAAAAAAACAATAGATGTTAAATTCCTAGGATATAATTGATGTTTCAAAGTTCCTGGTACCCATGATTCATACAAAAACTGATATCAATTGAGTTCATAATAATTAATCTGAATGCATGAATGCAGGGTTAGAGATTGTTTGTAACAATGTTTCAAAGGGATTCAAAAAAAGTGTCCGATCCATGTATGTTAGGTGGTTAAAGGGATTCTGTCACCAGTTTTTTACCCCCCCATTTAAAAATATGGTTATGTTCATGGAGCACTAGCGATTCCTAATGTGGTCTTATAACCGAAATCTGTAGGCTCATTTTGTCTAAAAAACGTTATAACTAACCTGTCATTCATCTCACAAAGGTGCCCAAGGGGATGCTCATGTCTTCCAGATGCCGCCCGCACCCGCCGCCGTTCGTGCCCAGCTCCTCCTTTGCTGTCATCAGCGCCGCCTCAGAATCCTTTGCTACGCCTCCGGCTCTCCCTCACTCCCCCCTCCTTCTTCTCTAACATCCCGCGCGTGCGCACAGGCCTGTGCCTGATGCGCACGTGCGGACTTCTCAGTTCGGCTTCATGGAGCGAAGTGCGCATGCGCCGGCACTTCGCTCAACCTCCCGATGACCTGAACACTGGCGCCAGCCTGTCAGAGGCCTGTGCGCACGCGGGATGTTAGAGAAGACAAAATGAGCCTACAGATTTCGGTTATAAGACCACATTAGGAATCACTAGTGCTCCATGAACATAACCATATTTTTAAATGGGGGGGTAAAAAACTGGTGACAGAATCCCTTTAAAATTAATATTAATATAGTGGCTTGCTACGGTTTTATCTCCGGCCAAAAAAACTGAAGACTTGCCTGAATACCGTATTCAAAATACCGGAAGGACGGATCCGTCCTTCCGGTCTGCGCATGCGCAGCACGTTTAAAATGTGAAACTGATCCATTTGTCTGTATGACAAACGGACAGACGGATCCATTCTTGCAATGCATTTTTAAGACGGATCAGGATCCTGATCAGTCTTAAAATGCAATCAGGTGGCATACGTTTTGCCGGATTCCTCTGCCGCAAGTGTGAAAGTAGCGTAAGCGCTCTGTCACGAAACTTCACAGCTATGAGTGCTTCTGCCTTCAAGCAACTATTGAGGTAAGCGCTGTGTTGCGCAGCCATTCAATATAATCGCTACTTTCAAACAGTTACAAACATACCTGACAAATATTGAAGCTCTATTCCTGTGACAGACTGCCACTTAATTTTAACCACCTAAAATATATGGATCGGACACTTAGCTTTTTTTAATCCATTTGAAACATTGTTACAAACAATCTCTAACCCAGCAAATCATGCATTCAGATTATTTATTATGAACTCAATTGATATCAGTTTTTGTATGAATCATGAGGTCTGAGTACCAGGAAACATTATATCTTAGGAATTTAACATCTAGTGTGGTTTTTTTGGCGGCATCACTGGACTTTTATATGAGAAGATTTTTTTTTAGGAATAAAATGGATAAGGATGAATTATTATTGTGTCATGTAAATTACCATCGCTATCTATCTGTTCAAGATCATAATTTTATACATTTTTATATATTTTTTTATCTTTATTTTTGTTCTACTTTTATACATTATTTTATTGTAATTTGTATATAATAAATTGTGTAGATGTTTTGATATCGCATAAAGTATTCTGACATATCATTCCAGTAGGAGGTGTGCCTATTTAGATTTATCTATATGAAGTATTATGTTCAGATTTTTTTTTTTGTATTGGATTCATACAAAATCCTTCATACAATAATCCTTTGTATAAAATCAGGGGCATATGTAGGGACATTGAGGCCAATATACCTATATTGGTGTTGTATTACAGCTCCATATAATTTGTATATTCTTTGGAGCTATAATGTGGCCATGTGCATGATCCCTTTATCACATATTACACTCATATCACTGTTGCATAATTTGGAGTACATTAAAAGGGTTGTCCACTCCTTTACAGGATAGGCCATCAATAGCTGATCGTCAGGGGTCTAACACCTTGTACCCTGCTCAACTAAAGTAGTTCTTGTGTCGTAAGTCAGCTCCGGAACAACATAGCTCCTTCTATTGTGTTGTGGACATATCTGGTTATGCAGTGCTGCTCCCATTGAAGTGATTGGGAGCAGCAATGCATTTACAAACTCCATCCGCTGCGCAAGGGACGGAGCTATGTAGTTCCAGCACCGGAGCTACTCTGAAACAGCTAATCAGCAGGGGTGTGGACTATCGGACCCCTGCTGATCACCTATTGATGGCCTATCCTGAAGATAGACCATTAATAGTAAAGGAGTAGACAACCATTTTAATAAAAACTACCATAGACATGGTGCTGAAATGGTACACCATGGCTAGTGCTAGTCTTATTTATGCAACATGTGCAAAGCATGCAATAGAATTCTTTCAGAAATTTCTGGTCCTGTCCTCTACTTCTGTAAGGAGAGTGAAAAAATCCTTCACTTTGTTAGGCCTCATGCACACGACCGTTTTTTTTTAAGGTCCGCAAAAACGGGGTCCGTAGGTCCGTGATCTGTGACTGTTTTTTCGTCCATGGGTCTTCCTTGATTTTTGGAGGATCCACGGACATGAAAAAAAAGTCGTTTTGGTGTCCGCCTGGCCGTGCAGACCCAAACGGATCCGTCCTGACTTACAATGCAAGTCAATGGGGACGGATCCGTTTGACGTTGACACAATATGGTGCAATTGCAAACGGATCCGTCCCCCATTGACTTTCAATGTAAAGTCAGGAGTCCCTATTATACCATCGGATCAGAGTTTTCTCCAATCCGATGGTATATTTTAACTTGAAGCGTCCCCATCACCATGGGAACGCCTCTATGTTAGAATATACTGTCGGATAGGAGTTAGATCGTGAAACTCAGATCCGACAGTATATTCTAACACAGAGGCGTTCCCATGGTGATGGGGACGCTTCAAGTTAGAATATACTAAGAACTGTGTACATGACTGCCCCCAATCTCTTACAGGGGGCTGTGATCCGCACAATTAACCCCTCAGGTGCCGGCCCCCCCTCCCTCCCTCTATTGTATTATTTTCATTGGTGGCACAGTGTGCGGCCCCCCCCCCCCGACCCCCCCTCATTCCCTCTATTGTATTATTTTCATTGGTGGCACAGTGTGCGGCCTCCCCTCTCCCCCCCCCCCCCCGATCATTGGTGGCAGCGGAGAGTTCCGATCGGAGTCCCAGTTTAATCGCTGGGGCTCCGATCGGTAACCATGGCAACCAGGACGCTACTGCAGTCCTGGTTGCCATGGTTACTTAGCAATATTAGAAGCATCATACTTGCCTGCTGCGCTGTCTGTGACCGGCCGGGAGCTCCTTCTACTGGTAAGTGACAGGTCTGTGCGGCGCATTGCTTGATGATCTGTCACTTACCAGTAGGAGGAGCTCCCGGCCGGTCACAGACAGCATGGCAGCAGGGGGCAGTCATGTACACAGTTCATAGTATATTCTAACTAGAAGTGTCCCCATCACCATGGGAACGCCTCTGTGTTAGAATATACTGTCGGATATGAGTTTTCACGAAGCTCTGAAAAAGTTTTTATGCAGACGGATCTTCGGATCTGTCTGTATGAAAGTAACCTACGGCCACGGATCACAGACGCGGAGGCCAATCTTGTGTGCATCCGTGTTCTTTCACGGACCCATTGACTTGAATGGGTTCGTGAACCGTTGTCCATCAAAAAAATAGGACAGGTCATATTTTTTTGACGAACAGGAAACACGGATCACGGATGCGGCTGCAAAACGGTGCATTTTCCGATTTTTCCACAGACCCATTGAAAGTCAATTGGTCCGCAAAAAAAAACGGAAAACGGCACAATGGCTACAGATGCACACAGCGGTCGTGTGCATGAGGCCTTAGGCTGTTGATACGACTCCATTTATAAAAAGTCCACAATGCGCTACAGGTTTTGTTACATGACAGACCCCATTGACATATAATGGTATCCACAGAGAGATCTGTCACTATGACTTGCAAATATAGTGCTGCATGCAGTACCATTTTTTGAGTCAAATATGACTATGCGATGGAGGCTACTAATGAGACCTCCAGTACAGAAGTGAACATAGCCTAAGCACCCAGTATTTTCTATATTGTTCCACCAAAGAGGCACCATATTCTCTCATGGAAAAGATAAAATATGCGATGAAGCATGCCGTTCTGTGAGTTTAAATACAGTGTGGTTTTAAACAGAAGTAATTTAAGGAACATTCCCTTGTTCCTCTTTCTTAAGAGTCAGAAAACAGAGAAGCAGCTCCATGGCCATTGTTTTGGGAAAAAAGCCACATGTACATTTATTCCTGCCTTGTTTTTTCCAGTGTGGTTTTGTACACATCCATATTGTCATTCTTATGTCTACATTAACATAGTTGAGGTTTTCATTCTTGCCTCTGCTGGGATGCAAAGAGATGAATATTACTGTTCCCTGTTATCTGCTATTTTGGTCTAAGAAGGGCTGCATATTGTTCTGTTGTTTTGTGTGTACAATGCATTTAAGAATATCTCTGTACTTTGCTCCATTCAACTTTCCCTCTAACCTGACCAGTCTCCCTGTCCCAGCTGCTGAAAAACCCCTAAGAGTATGATGCTGCCACCACCATACTTCACTGTGGGGATGGCATTGAGCAGGTGATGAGCAGTTCTTGGTTTCCTCCAGACATAACATTTAGAATTGTGGCCAAAAAGCTTAGTCTTTTCAATATTGGTTTTATCAGACCAGAGAATCTTATTTCTCTCAGTCTGGGTGTCCTTTAGGTGTTTTTTTTTTGTAAACTCCAGATAGGCTTTCATGTGTCTTTTACTGAGAATATGCGTCTTTCTGGTCTCTCTGTTATAAAGCCCAGATTAGTAGAGTGCTACAGCGATGGGTGACCTTCTCAGTTTCTCCCATCTGCACACAGGATCTTTGGAGCTCAGCCAGTGTGACCAATAGGTTCTTGGTCCCCTCTCTTACCAAGGCCCATCTCCCTGGTTACTTAGTATAGTGGGTCAGTCAGCTGTAGTAAGAGTCCTGGTTGTTCCAAACAGCTTCCATGTAAGATTTATGGAGGCCACTGTGCTCTTGGGAGCCTTCAGTGCAGCAGAAATTTTTGTATCCTTCTCTAGATCTGTGCCTCCACACAATCCTGTATCTGAGCTGTACAGGCAGTTCTTTCCTTCTCATGGCTTGGTTGTTGCTCTGATATGCATTGTTAGCTGTTAAGCCTTATATAGACAGTAGTGTGTCTGTTTTCAGTTTCTCATTATGAGGTGTTGAGTGCAGAATGATGGAGAAAACCTGATTTTTTTATTTTATTTTAGCACAAGGCACCCACAGAACAAAATGTGAAAAAAGTGAAAGGTTTTGACAACTTTACGAATGCATTGTACACTAAGAGTATGTTCACACATAGTGGTAGAGATGCACTTAAAGTGGGTTATCCTATGAAAAATATTTATCACCTATCCACAGGATCCCGAGAACGGAGGGTCCCAAGTTCCCTCTCTACATGGAGCAGTAGTGCACAGGTAACATTCTATTCATTTCTGTGGGACTGACATAGATAGTGCTGTTAATCCCATACAAATGATTGGAGCAAGGATGGGCAATAAATACTTTTTTTGTTAAGTGTAAGGCACTTGCAGAAAGTGACAAGTGATTGGCCGTCACGAACGATAGCTCACATATTATAGTAAATCGACAGTTTAATTGGTACAAATCTGCCTTTTTAGCTGACTTTTATTTTGTGTGTATGACCGTCTATCTGGTATATTTACATATTGCAGCTATACTGCGTTTTTTCTGCAGTTTTCATAAGGAAACCTGAGTGGGTGGAGCAAGCAGGACTCTCACTGTCTCTTCTAGGAGTCCTGTCCAGATTTAGGCTGGGACTACACGGCAACATACGTTGCACGAAATTGTATCTAACGATTGTTAATATTGTCAACGGTGTGGCAGTGCAACATGCCGGAACTGCAACACAACAAAAGCAGAAAGTCCAACATTGTTAGATTTTCTGTCGCAGGTCACATGTGACTTTGCCATCATAGACCACAATGCTAATCAAGTGCAACATGCAACTTATGGAGCTTGCCTGTGACTTTTTTGCAACTCGGTTGTTTCTTTAAGGCTACTTTCACACTTGCATTGTTATTTTCTGGTATTGAGATCCGACAGAAGAGATCCTTTCAGGATGCATGAGGATGTCGTCAACATTCTGTTTTGTGACCGGACACAAAACCGCTGCAAGCTGCAGTTTTGTATCCGGTCATAAAAACGGATCTGTCACTAAAAACAATGTAAGTCAATGGTTACAGATCCGTTTTTTTAGGAGCCTAAAAAAACAGACCCGCCACCCATTGACTTTCAATGTATTTAGTGACGGATCCGTTTTGATTTCACACCACTGCATCCTAACAGAACGGATGCATCCTGATGTGCAAAATCAAAACAGATCTGTTTAACTTCGGTATTGAGATCCACGGCCAGATGTCAATACCCGAATTAACAACGCAAGTGTGAAAGAGGCTTAAGCCAATCACAGCTCTGAAATAGTTGCCCAACAGCAAATTGCAGACAAGTTACATAAATGTTTCTGGTGGCTCAACTTTTGAGATTTGATGCTGCTTGACATATGTCGCCGTGTTGCCCCAGCCTTAGGGCTCATGCACATGGCCATAAGTGTTTTCCGGTCCGCAAATTGCAGATACGCAAATCACAGATCCCAGCTGAGTGCATGCTACCATTTATTTTTTAACTTCTGTAGAAATTGCCTATCCTTGTCTGCAAGAATAGGACATGTTCAAAAAAAAATTGGGGCGGTGCCACGGAACAGACGTGCAGATGCAGACAGCACACGGTGTGCTGTGCACATCCTTTGCGACCCCTTTGAAATGAATGGGTCAGCATCCGATCCACAAAAAATGTGGATCAGATGCGGACAGGAACAGGATAGGTCATCAATATCGGCGGGGGTTCGATTCCCGGTACCCACGCCAATCAGTTGTTTTGAGTGAGATACTGCAGTCGTCTGGTGAGCACAGCACGGCAGCTTTCCAAGCACAGTGCCGTACATAGTATGGCGGTTGTGCTTGGTATTAACTTCAATGGGGCTGAGCTGCAACTAGGCCATGTGACTGATGTACAGTGATGTCACATGGCCTAGGAAGAGGCGCTCATAACACACTGGGCTGTTCTAACAGCTGATCGTCAGGGTTCCGGGTGTCAGACCCCCACCCATCTGATATTGATGACTCTGGCGAAACCAACCTCGCCACTGGGTTTTGGAGAGGCCTGGCTGCTGGCCTCTTGCCCCAGGATTATGGGCCATATACTAATTTTTAAACCCCTGAACCCATTCAAGTGAATTTTGGATAGGTTTGTCCCCAAGTTATACTGTTTAAATTGATGTAAGTTATATGTATGGCCAATGTAAACTCACAAAGTTGTAACAATTTATAATAAGTGTAACTTGTCAGCTTGGGTGTGTTTCTATTGTGCCATTGTCCCATTGTGTGTTTAAAGGGTGATGTCTGTCCTATTGTCTGCACATGTGTATTGGTGACTTCTCTTTGCCTTGAGAGATAATTGGATTACGCCTCGGGTGTCTCCAGGGCAGAGAGGCGGAAACCATGATGCTGTCACGAGGGTATCAAGAGCCACGTCTGACTCCGTTATACCCGGGGTCAGGAGGTCGCAGCGGGTGGCTGCGCGCTCTATATCTAAAGATCACGTTGTTTCTTAGTTATTGTTTTCTGTGTTTGCCTTGCTATCCTTTTTGTCTCAATCAGGGATCCGTAGCTTCTCCTCCTCAGCTGTTTCTTGTCTGCCACTCCCAACCTCCTTATATTCTCCCCTCACTCTTCTCTAGTTGCCAGTTATAGAGCTTCCTGCCTGGACATCTATACTGACCCACTGGAGTTGTGAATCCTGGTTGTCGTTCCAGAGTGCTACCCTCCGGATCCCTGTTGGGCTTCTTGTTGTCTCCGGTTGTCGCCCACCTGGGATTATATGTTGAGTTTTTATTGTCTGTCCTTCCCTTGGTGTTTTCCTTTAGAGCTAGTGGTGCGGACTAGTGTTCCCACCGCCCTGTTCACTATCTAGGGCTCAGCTTAGGGAAAGCCAGGGCTTTAGGCACGTGATCGGCGTACGGGTGAGGAACCCGTCTAGGGACGTCAGGGCAGCCAGGTGCCAGCCGCTAGGTGAGTCAGGGGTCACCACCTTCCCTCTCACTTGGGCAGGGCCTTCCTTGTTCCCTCCCTCTGTGTCACGTATGTGATAGTCACGCCGACCGTGATATTATAACTGGCCATTACTTTTTGAGAAAAAAAAAATAAAAAATTTCTTTTTGTTGTTTTTTTTTCTCTACTTAGAATCCAATATGGATCCTATTGCTGCCTTGGCAAAACAGCTTCAAGGCCTGACTTTGGAGGTGGCAGGATTGAAGGCGTCTGTCCTCCAACAACAGCAGCAAATGCAGCAGACCGCACCCCCAGCGGTTGCTATGGGTAACCAGGTTGTTACAGAACCCAAGGTTGTTCTTCCTGACAGATTTTCTGGGGGAAGGGACAAATTTGCGACGTTCCGTGAGGTCTGCAAATTATACTTTAAGTTGCGCCCTTACTCCTCAGGTAATGAAGAACAGCGGGTTGGGATTGTCATTTCCCTGCTTCAGGGGGACCCACAATCCTGGGCGTTCTCGTTACCCCCTGGTTCCCAGGCTCTCCGGTCAGTGGAGGGATTTTTTGGGGCTTTGGGTCTCATATATGATGACCCTGACTGAGTCGCCCTGGCTGAGTCGAAGTTACGGAGACTCCTACAGGGAGATCGGTCAGCAGAGGAATATTGCTCAGAGTTCCGTAGGTGGGCTACGGATACTCAGTGGAACGACCCGGCTCTCAGGAGTCAGTTCTGCTCTGGGTTATCTGAAAGGGTTAAGGATGCACTGGCGCTGTATGAGACCCCCCTTTCCCTTGATGCTGTTATGTCCCTCTCTATCAGAATAGATAGGCGTCTTAGGGAGAGATCGAAAATTCCTGAGCAATTGGTTACCTCTCCCAAGCAACAATTAGTCTGTACTGACTTAGATGAGCCTATGCAGCTAGGCGGAACTTCTCGTCAGGTCCGTCCTCCTGAGGTTCGCCGTAGGGGGGGGGGCTTGTTTTTTCTGTGGGGGGAAGGGTCATTTCATTAATCTCTGTCCCTCCTTTCTCAAAAACAAAAGACCGTCGGAAAACTACTAACCCCAGGCTGTGCGGAGGATGTCAGCCGGGGGGTATACGTTTCCTCCATACGAACATCTCAATTTGTGTTACCAGCGGTTATTGTTTTTGGTGTTAAGACGGAGTCTATTTCTTTTTTTCTAGACAGTGGAGCAGGGGTAAATTTGATAGATGCCCATTTTGCCCGCACTATGGGTTTGTCTCTCTGTACGCTGCAGAGACCTATTCCCGTATTCGCTATAGATTCGGCTCCTCTGTCTCAGAGAAACCTCACCCACGTTGTTCATAATTTACACCTTCGGGTAGGGGACCACCATAATGAGTGTCTTTCATGTTACGTTCTGGAGGGCCTTCCCTCTCCTGTGGTATTGGGTCTTCCCTGGTTGGTAGCGCACAATCCAGTGGTGGATTGGCAGGCCAGGGAGATATTGGAGTGGAGTGAGCATTGCAGAGAGAATTGCTTAAATAACAATTGCTTAATCGCCTCCATAGCTTCCCTTCCTACATTTATTTCGGACTTTGAGGACGTTTTTTCTGAAAAGGGTTGTCAGAAGCTACCACCTCATCGTCCTTATGATTGCCCGGTTAACCTGATTCCCGGTGCAAAATTACCCAAGTCCAGGTTGTATAATCTTTCGGGTCCCGAGAGACAAGCCATGAAAGATTATATCTCCGAGAGTCTGGCTAAGGGACACATCAGACCCTCTTCTTCACCCGTGGCTGCAGGGTTTTTCTTTGTTAAAAAGAAAGATGGGGGCCTGCGTCCTTGCCTAGATTTCCGTGAGCTAAACCAGATAACCATCCGAGACCCATACCCTCTTCCTCTCATTCCTGACCTTTTTAATCAGATTGCGGGTGCTAGGTGGTTCTCCAAACTTGATCTTAGGGGGGCCTACAATCTGATTCGTATCAGGGAAGGGGATGAGTGGAAGACAGCTTTTAACACCCCTGAGGGGCATTATGAAAATCTAGTTATGCCTTTCGGTCTGACCAATGCCCCCGCTGTCTTCCAACATTTCGTTAATGATATTTTTAGTCATCTCATCGGCAGGTTTGTAGTCATATACCTAGATGATATCTTAATTTATTCGGCTGATCTGAAAACAGATGAGGTGCATGTCAGGCAAGTACTGCAGGTCCTACGGACGAATAAATTATATGCGAAAATTGAAAAATGTGTCTTCGCCGTTCAGGAAATACAGTTCCTGGGATATCTATTATCTGCTTCAGGTTTCCGTATGGATCCTGGGAAGGTCCAGGCAATTTTAGATTGGGATCTTCCTGAGAACCTTAAAGCCCTACAACGGTTTTTGGGTTCGCAAATTTCTATAGAAAGTTCATTAAAAATTATTCAGTGATCGTTAAACCCCTTACCGACATGACTAGGAAGGGGACTGATTTTTCTAAATGGTCTGACGCCGCTAAAAATGCATTTTCCTCTCTAAAAGAGAGGTTTACCTAGGCACCTGTTCTAATTCAACCTGATGTCTCCCAGCCTTTTATTGTTGAGGTAGATGCGTCAGAGGTGGGAGTGGGGGCTGTATTGTCTCAGGGTCCGTCTCCTGACAAATGGCGCCCTTGCGCTTTCTTTTCCAAAAAATTATCTTCTGCAGAGAAGAACTATGATGTTGGAAATAGGGAACTGTTGGCGATTAAGCTGGCGCTTGAAGAGTGGCATCACTTCTTAGAGGGAGCAATCCACCCCGTCACGGTGATTACGGATCACAAAAACCTTCTGTACCTAGAATCGGCTAAGCGTCTCACCCCTAGACAAGCTAGGTGGTCGCTATTCTTTACCAGATTTAACTTTGTAATCACCTATCGTCCTGGGGCAAAAAATACCAAGGCAGACGCGTTATCTCGTAGTTTCCCTGGAGAGGGTAATGCTAGTGATCCGGTACCTATTTTACAAAGAGGAGTGGTTGTCTCTGCTGTACACTCTGTTCTAGAGGGAAAGGTGTTAGAGGCCCAGGGGGACGCCCCGGCCTCTTGCCCCTCAGAGAAATTGTTTGTACCGTTAAACCTGCGTCTTGAATTATTAAAAGAACATCATAATTCGGCACTTGCTGGGCACCCGGGTAGTAAAGCAACCTTGGAGCTATTATCTTGTCGTTTTTGGTGGCCAAGGTTGCGTCAGGATGTAATGGATTTTGTGTCTACTTGCTCTACTTGTGCACGCGCGAAAGTCTCTCATACACGTCCAGCAGGGTCTTTATTGCCTCTTTTTATCCCCAATAGGCCATGGACACATCTGTCAATGGATTTCATCACTGACTTACCGTTGTCTGCGGGTAAAACAGTTATTTTGGTAGTAGTAGACAGGTTTAGCAAAATGGTACACTTTATTGCGCTACCCGCACTTCCTAATGCTAAAACTCTTGCTCAGGTGTTTATCAGTGAAATCGTGAAGCTTCACGGGGTCCCTTCCGATGTGGTTTCGGATCGGGGAACCCAGTTTATTTCTAAGTTTTGGAAAGCTTTTTGTTCCCGTTTGGGGGTACACTTGTCCTTTTCCTCAGCTTTCCATCCTCAGTCGAATGGACAGACTGAGCGTACCAACCAAAACCTAGAAACATATTTAAGGTGTTTTGTGTCTGAAAACCAAGAGTTGTGGTCATCATATTTACCGTTAGCTGAGTTTGCCATAAATAATCATTATCAGGAGTCCACTGGCAAGTCACCATTCCTTGGTGCATACGGTTTTCATCCCCAATTTTGTACTTTCAAAGAGGGGGGGTCTTCTGGGGTTCCAGAAGAGGAAAGGTTTTCTTCATCTCTTTCTTCGGTATGGCAGAAGGTGCAAGTTAACTTGAAAAAGATGAGTGGTAAATATAAATGCATGGCCGATAAGAAACGGTCGCCAGGTCCGGACCTAGGGGTGAATGACTATGTGTGGTTGTCTACTAGGAATATTAAGTTGAAGGTTCCCTCTTGGAAACTGGGCCCTAGGTTCATTGGTCCTTATAAAATAGTAGCCGTCATTAACCCTGTGGCTTTTTGCCTGGAGCTACCTCAGACTTTTAAGATCCATAACGTCTTCCATAAATCGTTACTCAAGAAGTATGTTCCACCTCTAGAACCATCACCGCTGCCACCTCCTCCTGTTATTGTGGATGGTAATCTGGAGTTTCAAATAGCCAGAATTGTTGATTCTCGTCGGGTCCGCCGCTCTCTTCAGTATCTGGTGCATTGGAGGGGTTACGCCAACAGGTTAATTCAGGCTTTCCATGCCTCTCATCCGGAGAGACCTGGTCCTGAGTGTCCGGAGGCCCCTCGTGAAAGGGGGGGTACTGTCACGAGGGTATCAAGAGCCACGTCTGACCCTGTTATACCCGGGGTCAGGAGGTCGCAGCGGGTGGCTGCGCGCTCTATATCTAAAGATCACGTTGTTTCTTAGTGATTGTTTTCTGTGTTTGCCTTGCTATCCTTTTTGTCTCAATCAGGGATCCGTAGCTTCTCCTCCTCAGCTGTTTCTTGTCTGCCACTCCCAACCTCCTTATATTCTCCCCTCACTCTTCTCTAGTTGCCAGTTATAGAGCTTCCTGCCTGGACATCTATACTGACCCACTGGAGTTGTGAATCCTGGTTGTCGTTCCAGAGTGCTACCCTCCGGATCCCTGTTGGGCTTCTTGTTGTCTCCGGTTGTCGCCCACCTGGGATTATATGTTGAGTTTTTATTGTCTGTCCTTCCCTTGGTGTTTTCCTTTAGAGCTAGTGGTGCGGACTAGTGTTCCCACCGCCCTGTTCACTATCTAGGGCTCAGCTTAGGGAAAGCCAGGGCTTTAGGCACGTGATCGGCGTACGGGTGAGGAACCCGTCTAGGGACGTCAGGGCAGCCAGGTGCCAGCCGCTAGGTGAGTCAGGGGTCACCACCTTCCCTCTCACTTGGGCAGGGCCTTCCTTGTTCCCTCCCTCTGTGTCACGTATGTGATAGTCACGCCGACCGTGATAGATGCATTGTGGGGAGGTATTGTCTCTGTGTATCCTACAGTGCTGCATATCTGTCCTATGTCACAAGTCTTCCTTCTGGTCCCCTAGGGGCGTGTACTTACATTGTATGTGTTGTAACATATTGATTGGCTGTATTTCAAACCCCTGTGGGCGGACCTGTATTTGCAACAACTGTAATAAAAACCAGGCTGGGTGTGCCAGCACCTCAGACCACTGCTTGACCCTCAACACGGAGCCTTGTCTCGTTATTGGGGGGATCCGCTGTATGCTGTTGGAGACTGATTGCCAGGAGTGTAAGCTGATTCCTGTTCGTCTGCTAGCAGCTATTCGTGAGGTTCCAGTTTGGAGTGCTACTTTGTATCCAGTTCGGGACATTGGTGTTTTGGTAGCTGGGCCTGTCTCTCAGAAAGGGGCATATCGCTTAAACGGATTTTAACCCCTTGTCTGCTGAAACGGTCCATTACATTGGTGGCAAGCAGCGGGATTGTTCCTACAGCCAGAAGGACAGCTACAGGAGACACCATTTCTTTGGATTTTACAACTTAAGGGCAACGCATGTCTCAGTACAGCGACCCTAAAAGCACCAGGATGGAACCAGCAGTGGAGTACAGATACTCTGTGGAGGAATTTGACCGTATGATGTGGTTGCGGCTGAACTTCTTTGGACAAAATCCAGCTGAGAAATACGTGAAGTTCGTGAGGAGTCTAGTGTTCAAGACCCTACTATACCGGGCAGAAGGTGACGGTCAGCTGCCACGTTGGGTGGACCTCCACCGGAAGTTACAGTTGCGGGACAGAGAGAGCTCAGTCTCCCCTCCCCAGCGGCAGAGTGTCCAGCAGAGAATCGGGAGCCCAGTCTCCATTCCCCAGCGGCAGTGTGAATTGCAGGGAATTGGGAGCCCAGTCTCCATTCCCCAGCGGCAGTGTGAAATGCAGGGAGAGGAGAGCAGCGTCCTCCCTCCCCAGCGGAAGGCTGAGTTACAGGGGGCAGAGGTAGTTGTTCCTGCCCCCCAGCAGCAGAGTGATTCTTTGGGAATTGGGAGCCCAGTCTCCATTCCCCAGCGGCAGGCTGAGTTACAGGGGGCAGAGGTAGTTGTTCCTGCCCCCCAGCAGCAGAGTGATTTTTTGGGAATTGGGAGCCCAGTCTCCATTCCCCAGCGGCAGAGTGTCCAGCAGGGAATAGAGAGCCCAGTCTCCTTTCCCCAGCAGCAGGACACTGTATTGGGAGCGGAGACGGTCGGTCGCCCTCCCCAGCGGCTGGAAGTATGTATGGGAGAGGAGCTCGTTACCCCCTCTCCCCAGCGGCAGCTTAATGCACCAGGGGGAGACAGTAACCCCCACAACAGTGCAGATGGGACCGTGGTCTCTGCACCTACAGCACAGGGGGTAGAGACAGTCGGTCTCCCCCTCCAACAACCAGACTCTAAGCCAGGGAGCAACACAGAGACCGGGAGTACCAGCTTCCAACATAACCTTGGTGGACTCACTGGACAGAGACAGGCTACCAAATGCAACAGGTCCAGTATTGGGTTGTGGGTGGGCTGCCAGACTAACTCAGGTACCGACCGGCGTGAGGTCAGGTATCTGGTTAGTCTTCCCTGGGGGGGGGGGAGATGTGTGGCGAAACCAACCTCGCCACTGGGTTTTGGAGAGGCCTGGCTGCTGGCCTCTTGCCCCAGGATTATGGGCCATATACTAACTTTTAAACCCCTGAACCTATTCAAGTGAATTTTGGATAGGTTTGTCCCCAAGTTATACTGTTTAAATTGATGTAAGTTATATGTATGGCCAATGTAAACTCACAAAGTTGTAACAATTTATAATAAGTGTAACTTGTCAGCTTGGGAGGAAAATGCTGGGTGTGTTTCTATTGTGCCATTGTCCCATTGTGTGTTTAAAGGGTGATGTCTGTCCTATTGTCTGCACATGTGTATTGGTGACTTCTCTTTGCCTTGAGAGATAATTGGATTACGCCTCGGGTGTCTCCAGGGCAGAGAGGAGGAAACCATGATGCATTGTGGGGAGGTATTGTCTCTGTGTATCCTACAGTGCTGCATATCTGTCCTATGTCACAAGTCTTCCTTCTGGTCCCCTAGGGGCGTGTACTTAAATTGTATGTGTTGTAACATATTGATTGGCTGTATTTCAAACCCCTGTGGGCGGACCTGTATTTGCAACAACTGTAATAAAAACCAGGCTGGGTGTGCCAGCACCTCAGACCACTGCTTGACCCTCAACACGGAGCCTTGTCTCGTTATTGGGGGGATCCGCTGTATGCTGTTGGAGACTGATTGCCAGGAGTGTAAGCTGATTCCTGTTCGTCTGCTAGCAGCTATTCGTGAGGTTCCAGTTTGGAGTGCTACTTTGTATCCAGTTCGGGGGTTTGGTGTTTCTGCAGTAGCTGGGCCTGTCTCTCAGAAAGGGGCATATCGCCTAAACTGATTTTAACCCCTTGTCTGCTGAAACGGTCCGTTACAATGACCTATCCTGAGGACACTGGACAACGACTTTAACACCATATATCAATTTTGATTGACAGCTGTGCTCCTACCACAGGAGCATTTGGTTATATTTGTTGCACACAACATTCTTCTATAGAAGTTAATATTTAATTATTCTCTGGCTTTTATGCTGCCTACCTTTTGTTCCACTACAAACCAAAGATGCCCTCCAGGACTGATATCTGGCAATAATGTGTCCATTAGGACAGTGCTTCTCAACCTGCAGCACGCATACCCCAAGGGTGAGAGGGTACGCTGGACTGCTGTAGCATCCAGCATTGTTACCTTGCTAATTGCTAGGACCTCTCAAAATGTATCTGTACTGCTGTCCTCAGGACAACAATACAGTTGAATGCTGCTGATGTCTCCCTGCCCTGCCGTTCACTCTCATAAACCACAGGTACTAGGCCTGAAACCTATCAGAGGCCGGCAGAGGAAGCACAATACCATCATCATCAAAGCGACCGCTGTACATAGTATAGCGGCTGTGCTTGGTATTGCAGTTCAGCCCCATTTACTTCAATGGAGCTGAGCTCCAACTAGGCCACGTGACCGATGTATGGTGACATCACATGGTCTAGGGGGAGGCTGTGGTGCTCACGGAGCGCTGGGCCTCTTCTAACATCTGATCGTCGGAGTCGGACCACCACTGATCTGATATTGACCTATCCAGAGGATAGTGTTAATTCATGGATCACCCCTTTAAAAATCATATTATGAAGCCTGGTTCACTTTCTGTTATGAACTAAAAAATGGGATAGATTTACTAATCCTGTAGATATAGTGTAAACTTAGTCAGTCTACAGATGAGCCAAACTGATCACAGTTGCTCAGGCTGGATGGTAAATTTAGTGTATAAATAGACCATTTTGTCTATTTTTATACCACCTATTTTTGGGCTTACTTGTGATAGAATTTTGTGCTAGATTTTGTTGCTAAGCCACGCATTTTTGGTGAGCCAGGTACAATGGATTTTTCTAAACCAAATTGAGTAAATTTTATCACAAGATCTAGGTATAATTAAGTAAGGCCTGTTTCACATTTGTGGTAAACAAATCCAGCAGGCTGTTCTGGCCGGGAACAGACTGCCGGATCTATGAATAGCGGGCGCTACCCACCGTCCGGACCTATTCACTATAATGGGGACAGACAGAGATCTGGCCGCAACCCAGCAAATATGCAGAGGAGCAGCTCGACAAATACAGCTGTGCGCTGCAGCTTTCGTCCGGTTGCTTCTCGGCTTATTTGCTGGGTTGCAGCCGGATCTCCTCCGGTCCCCATTATAGTGAGTAGTGCCGGGCGGAATCTCGACACCGCCCGGTATTCACGGATCCTGCAGGCTGTTTCCGTCCGGAATTGTTTACTGCAAATATGAAGCAGGCCTTAGTAAGGGTCCATTCAGACGTCCGTAGTGTTTTGCGGTCCACAAATTGCAGACGGCAAAACACTGTCACTGCACATGGCCGGCACTATACACTGCGTGCAGAATTATTAGGCAAATGAGTATTTTGACCACATCATCCTCTTTATGCATGTTGTCTTACTCCAAGCTGTATAGGCTCGAAAGCCTACTACCAATTAAGCATATTAGGTGATGTGCATCTCTGTAATGAGAAGGGGTGTGGTCTAATGACATCAACACCCTATATTAGGTGTGCATAATTATTAGGCAACTTCCTTTCCTTTGGCAAAATGGGTCCAAAGAAGGACTTGACAGGCTCAGAAAAGTCAAAAATAGTGAGATATCTTGAAGAGGGATGCAGCACTCTTAAAATTGCAAAGCTTCTGAAGCGTGATCATCGAACAATCAAGCGTTTCATTAAAAATAGTCAACAGGGTCGCAAGAAGCGTGTGGAAAAACCAAGGCGCAAAATAACTGCCCATGAACTGAGAAAAGTCAAGCGTGCAGCTGCCAAGATGCCACTTGCCACCAGTTTGGCCATATTTCAGAGCTGCAACATCACTGGAGTGCCCAAAAGCACAAGGTGTGCAATACTCAGAGACATGGCCAAGGTAAGAAAGGCTAAAAAGACGACCACCACTGAACAAGACACACAAGCTGAAACGTCAAGACTGGGCCAAGAAATATCTCAAGACTGATTTTTCTAAGGTTTTATGGACTGATGAAATGAGAGTGAGTCTTGATGGGCCAGATGGATGGGCCCGTGGCTGGATTGGTAAAGGGCAGAGAGCTCCAGTCCGACTCAGACGCCAGCAAGGTGGAGGTGGAGTACTGGTTTGGGCTGGTATAATCAAAGATGAGCTTGTGGGACCTTTTCGGGTTGAGGATGGAGTCAAGCTCAACTCCCAGTCCTACTGCCAGTTTCTGGAAGACACCTTCTTCAAGCAGTGGTACAGGAAGAAGTCTGCATCCTTCAAGAAAAACATGATTTTCATGCAGGACAATGCTCCATCACACGCGTCCAAGTACTCCACAGCGTGGCTGGCAAGAAAGGGTATAAAAGAAGAAAATCTAATGACATGGCCTCCTTGTTCACCTGATCTGAACCCCATTGAGAACCTGTGGTCCATCATCAAATGTGAGATTTACAAGGAGGGAAAACAGTACACCTCTCTGAACAGTGTCTGGGAGGCTGTGGTTGCTGCTGCACGCAATGTTGATGGTGAACAGATCAAAACACTGACAGAATCCATGGATGGCAGGCTTTTGAGTGTCCTTGCAAAGAAAGGTGGCTATATTGGTCACTGATTTGTTTTTGTTTTGTTTTTGAATGTCAGAAATGTATATTTGTGAATGTTGAGATGTTATATTGGTTTCACTGGTAAAAATAAATAATTGAAATGGGTATATATTTGTTTTTTGTTAAGTTGCCTAATAATTATGCACAGTAATAGTCACCTGCACACACAGATATCCCCCTAAAATAGCTAAAACTAAAAACTACTTCCAAAAATATTCAGCTTTGATATTAATGAGTTTTTTGGGTTCATTGAGAACATGGTTGTTGTTCAATAATAAAATTAATCCTCAAAAATACAACTTGCCTAATAATTCTGCACTCCCTGTATAGAGGATTGCTCTATTTTTTTTTGTGGAGCCGCGGACTGGAAGTTCGGTGCCACAGACCGGAAATGCGGATGCGGACAGCACACTGTGAGCTGTCTGCATCTTTTCCAGCCCCATTGAAAATGAATGGGTCCGCACCCGTTCCACATAATTGCGGAACGGATCCGGACCATTCATACGGACATGTGAATGGACCCTAATTGTGTGCCAGTGACTGAAGTAGACTAGCCAATGACAGATGGATTTTAAGTCTTTTGTCTACCCCTGGTGGCTGCATATGAGAACTACAAATCATTGTGTCAAAAATGTGATTAGATTTGTAGTGACATTGTAGATGGGTGTATGGAGTAGTTACATTACAAGACCTATGAGACCTTCTTTCAGTCAAAAGGTCAGCCAAGCTTTAAAGAAATCCATATTCCCTACTCTGTTCTACTATTACTATACCGCTCCCTGGAAAGGTGCCTTCACATGTAGCAGAATGCATTTGCGTGAAAATATGCATCATAAATAATTCATCATATATTCCTATGGAGTTTAAATTTTTCTACTCTAAAAATCTGTGCACGTCAGAATTTATTTATTTTTTTAAACTGTCTTTATTAACAAAAATAGGAATACAACATCATCATACCCTTATGTTGTCAAATTCAAAGTATGCATGGAAGGTCCAAGACCTTTATGGTCCAAATTACATGGTACAGGAAACAAAGTATTAATAATACAGTAACTGTTTTAACAATGCCTCTAACCAGCCAATGCAATGCTACCCATTCTTTATTTCGGCATTTTAAATATAATGATTTGGGAGTCTTGGCGGAGCTTCCGCACATCCTCTAATTTCTCAGATTGGTTATCCAATGGAGTGGTCACATGATTTTATAATCTATCGGTCAAGTCATTTGGTCCTCAGTTGGGCTTACCATGCCTTCACTACTCTTATACCCCTTCATTCCCCATCATCCCCAAACAAACCTAGTGTGTCTGTCTTGTCTCCTGTGTACGTCCACCAACCTGTTGATTGTCAAGATTTTACATCATCAATCCTTCATCTCACTGATTAGCAACGATAAAATGTGAAACTTTTCAAGATATGTTGTAAAACTTTATTATACAATTGTTTCAATAAACAAAGATTGAACCATAAAATATAATGATTTGATGTTTGCAGGTTTCTCACTATATCCATTAAGCCATGCCTCCTCGAGATGTTGATATGGCTTGTCGAAACCTCGAGGTCGAATACATAGTCTGTGCTGCTCCATTTTTGTGGTTTGTTGCGATGCTTATATATTAGTACTATGTAGGGTAAGAGCTGATTTATTTGTAATTTCCACATGGTCAGGATCGGTGTGTTGGGGCTGTACTATCTCAGCACTATACACTTGATTGGTGATCCCAATTATCATCACACATTATACCTAACAGGCAGGCCTCGGGAGTATAAGGTACCCGACTGGGAGTAGTGAGGAGAGAAGGTCCGTTACCTCCCTCCAGAATCGGGTTGCAGCTCCAGATCATGTGCCAGAAGTCAGCCTCCTGTTCCCCACACCTCGGACATGGTGTAGATGCCACCCTACCCATTCTGTACATCCTGGTTGGTGTTAGATATGATTAATGAATGATATAAAGTTGAATTATTTTATTATTTATTGCGGGTGATGCTTGTAAATGCGATTCTAATAAATCCGTTATATTTTTATTTGTAAGTGTGGGTATCTTTTTTTTCCATTTGTCAATTACTGGAAGGGGTTCTGCACTGATCTTTGCTTGAACTAAATGCAAATAAATTGGTGATACTAATCCTTTGGGGCCCTGGGTTTTGACGACTCCTATGAGTGGATATTTGGATACTCTGGTGCTGTTGTGTGAAAATTTGCTCTGTACTGCAGCCCTATATTGTAGGTATGAGAAGAAGTGAGTACGTGGTATATTATATTTTATAGTCAGGGCCTCAAATGTCATCATGATTCCTTGATCGCAGATATCGCCCAGGGTCCTAGCTCCCGCCGATTTCCATTTACTCCCATTACTCCCTTATTAGTTGGTATGACTTGGTTATCCCACAAAGGTATGTCCGAGACTGCTTCAGTAAATTTGGCTAGAGATTTAGCCTCTTTCCAAACCTTCTGAGGTAATCTGTGTAGTGGCAGCATTGGCTTTTGGAATTGACCCCTCTAATATTGCCCATAGGGTATTACATTTAACCCCTTAAGGACTCTTTCACCTTAAGGACTTGGCCATTTTTTGCAAATCTGACCAGTGTCACTTTAAGTGCTGATAACTTTAAAACGCTTTGACTTATCCAGGCCATTCTGAGATAGTTTTTTCTTCACATATTGTACTTCATGACACTGGTAAAATGAAGTAAAAAAACAAAACATTTTTATTTATAAAAAAAATACAAAATTTACCAAATTTAAAAAAATAGCAAATTTCCACGTTTGAATTCCTCTACTTCTATAATACATAGTAATACCTCCAAAAATAGTTATTACTTTACATTCCCTATATGTCTACTTCATGTTTGGATCATTTTGGGAATGATAATTTATTTTTTGGGGATGTTACAAGGCATAGAAGTTTAGAAGCAAATCTTGAAATTTTTCAGAAATTTTCAAAAACCCCATTTTTTGGGACCAGTTCAGGTCTGAAGTCACTTTGCGAGGCTTACATAATAGAAACCACCCAAAAATGACCCCATTCTATCAACTACACCCCTCAAGGTATTCAAAACTGATTTTACAAACTTTGTTAACCCTTTAGGTGTTCCACAAGAATTAATGGAAAATAGAGATACAATTTCAAAATTTCACTTTTTTGGCAGATTTTCCATTTTAATAATTTTTTCCCGGTTACAAAGCAAGGGTTAACAGCCAAACCAAACTCAATATTTATGGCCCTGATTCTGTAGTTTACAGAAACACCCCATATGTGGTCGTAAACCTCTGTACGGGCACACGGCAGGGCGCAGAAGGAAAGGAATGCCATACGGTTTTTGGAAGGCAGGTTTTGCTGGACTGTTTTTTTGGACACCCATGTCCCATTTGAAGCCCCCTGATGCACCCCTAGAGTAGAAACTCCATAAAAGTGACCCCATCTAAGAAACTACACCCTTCAAGGTATTCAAAACTGATTTTACAAACGTCATTAACCCTTTAGGTGTTCCACAAGAATTAATGGAAAATAGAGATACAATTTCAAAATTTCACTTTTTTGGCAGATTTTCCATTTTAATATTTTTTTTCCAGTTACAAAGCAAGGGTTAACAGCCAAACCAAACTCAATATTTATGGCCCTGATTCTGTAGTTTACAGAAACACCCCATATGTGGTCGTAAACCGCTGTACGGGCACACGGCAGGGCGCAGAAGGAAAGGAATGCCATACGGTTTTTGGAAGGCAGATTTTGCTGGACAGTTTTTTTTGACACCATGTCCCATTTGAAGCCCCCCTGATGCACCCCTAGAGTAGACACTCCAAAAAAGTGGCCCCATTTTAGAAACTACGGGATAGGGTGGCAGTATTGTTGGTACTAGTTTAGGGTACATATGATTTTTGGTTGCTCTATATTACACTTTTTGTGAGGCAAGATAACAAGAAATAGCTGTTTTGGCACCGTTTTTATTTTTTGTTATTTACAACATTCATCTGAGGGGTTAGGTCATGTGATATTTTTATAGAGACGGTCGATACGGACGCGGCGATATCTATATATACTTTTTTTTATTTATGTAAGTTTTACACAATGATTTCATTTTTGAAGCAAAAAAAATCATGTTTTAGTGTTTCCACAGTCTGAGAGCCATAATTTTTTCAGTTTTTGGGCGATTACCTTGGGTAGGGTATGATTTTTGCAGGATGAGATGACGGTTTTATTGGCACTATTTTGGGGTGCTTGTGACTTTTTGATCGCTTGCTATTACACTTTTTGTGATGTAAGGTGACAAAAAATTGTTTATTTAGCACAGTTTTTATTTAAAAATTTTTACGGTGTTCATCTGAGAGGTTAGGTCATGTGATATTTTTATAGAGCCGGTCGATACGAACGTAGCGATACCAAATATGTATACTTTTTTTTATTTATGTAAGTTTTACACTATAACAGCTTTTTTCAAACAAAGAAAAATGATGTTTTAGTGTCTCCATATTCTGAGCCATAGTTTTTTTATTTTTTGGGCAATTGTCTCAGGTAGGGGCTCATTTTTTGTGGGATGAGGTGACGGTTAGATTGGTACTATTTTGGTGGGCAAACGCCTTTTTGATCGCTTGCTGTTACTTTTTTACTTACTTTTTGTGATGTAAGGTGACAAAAAAATGGTTTATTTAGCACAGTTTTTATTTTTTATCGTGTTCATCTGAGGGGTTAGGTCATGTGATATATTTATAGAGCCGGTCGATACGGACGCGGCGATACCTAATATGTATACTTTTTTTCCCCCCCTATTTATTACCAATTTTTTTAACTTTATTTGGGGAAAATGACGTTTGTTTATTTTTACTTGAAACAATTTTTTGGGGGGGAAAACTTAATTTTTTCAACTTTTTTTTTCACTTTCTTTTTTGTCCCACTTTGGGACTTGAACTTTGGAGGTATATTCCTTTACAATGCATTCCAATACTTCTGTATTGGAATGCATTGGCTGTATGAGTAATACTGTGTGTATTACTCATACAGCTTCCTGCCTGTGAGATCCAGGGGGCTGGATCTCACAGGCTCGTCACCGGAAGGCAGCGCGATGCCTTCCTTAGACATCGCGCTGCCTTCCATGCCATCGGGTCCCCCCCACAGCCTCATGGGGACCCGATGGCACCGCCGACACCGCAGGTAAAAGCTGAAAACCGCAGGTCTGAATTGACCTGCGGTTTGCAGCAATCGCCAATACGGGGGGGTCACATGAATGATTTCAGCCGGCATCCTGTTCGGATTAATCCCCGCGGTGCCGCAATTGCGATTTAAACTTAGGACGTACCGGTACGCCCTGAGTCCTTAAGGATTCGGGAAATAGGGCGTACCGGTACGCCCTAAGTCCTTAAGGGGTTAAGGTAGGTTTTTAGGAAATATTCTGATATGGGAAGATGCTCTGTTGTGAACCAGGTATGAATGAGCCGTATCTGGCCGGATAAGTAATATATAAAATAATCTGGTAAGGCCATACCTCCCACTACTTTTAGATGCCTTAACGTATCTAGACTGAGTTTAGCTCGGGATCTACCCCATATAAATATCCTAGTTATGGCATCTAGTTCTTTGAAAATTGATTTGGGTATATGCATCTCAGTGCTGAGCAGCATAAAGTACTTTTGGGAGTATAATACACTGCTCAAAAAAATAAAGGGAACACTTAAACAACACAATGTAACTCCAAGTCAATCACACTTCTGTGAAATCAAACTGTCCACTTAGGAAGTAACACTGAGTGACAATCAATTTCACATGCTGTTGTGCAAATGGGATAGACAACAGGTGGAAATTATAGGCAATTAGCAAGACACCCCCAATTAAGGAGTGGTTCTGCAGGTGGTGACCTGACCACTTCTCAGTTCCTATGCTTCCTGGCTGATGTTTTGGTCACTTTCGAATGCTGCCGATGCTTTCACTTTAGTGGTAGCATGAGACGGAGTCTACAACCCACACAAGTGGCTCAGGTAGTGCAGCTTATCCAGGATGGCACATCAATGCGAGCTGTGGCAAGAAGGTTTGCTGTGTCTATCAGCGTAGTGTCCAGAGCATGGAGGCGCTACCAGGAGACAGGCCAGTACATCAGGAGACGAGGAGGAGGCCGTAGGAGGGCAACAACCCAGCAGCAGGACCGCTACCTCTGCCTTTGTGCAAGGAGGAACAGGAGGAGCACTGCCAGAGTCCTGCAAAATGACCTCCAGCAGGCCACAAATGTGCATGTGTCTGCTCAAACGGTCAGAAACAGACTCCATGAGGGTGATATGAGGGCCCGACGTCCACAGGTGGGGGTTGGGCTTACAGCCCAACACCGTGCAGGACGTTTGGCATTTGCCAGAAAACACCAAGATTGGCAAATTCGCCACTGACGCCCTGTGCTCTTCACAGATGAAAGCAGGTTCACACTGAGCACATGTGACAGACGTGACAGAGTCTAGAGACGCCGTGGAGAACATTCTGCTGCCTGCAACATCCTCCAGCATGACCGGTTTGGCATTGGGTCAGTAATGGTGTGGGGTGGCATTTCTTTGGAGGGCCGCACAGCCCTCCATGTGCTCGCCAGAGGTAGCCTGACTGGCATTAGGTACCGAGATGAGATCCTCAGACCCCTTGTGAGACCATATGCTGGTGCGGTTGGCCCTGGGTTCCTCCTAATGCAAGACAATGCTAGACCTCATGTGTCAGCAGTTCCTGCAAGACGAAGGCATTGATGCTATGGACTGGCCCGCCCGTTCCCCAGACCTGAATCCAATTGAGCACATCTGGGACATCACGTCTCGCTCTATCCACCAACGTCACGTTGCACCACAGACTGTCCAGGAGTTGGCAGATGCTTTAGTCCAGGTCTGGGAGGAGATCCCTCAGGAGACCGTCCGCCACCTCATCAGGAGCATGCACAGGCGTTGAAGGGAGGTCATACAGGCACGTGGAGGCCACACACACTACTGAGCCTCATTTTGACTTGTTTTAAGGACATTACATCAAAGTTGGATCAGCCTGTAGTGTGTTTTTCCACTTTAATTTTGAGGGTGACTCCAAATCCAGACCTCCATGGGTTAAAAAATTTGATTTCCATATTTTTTTTTTGTGTGATTTTGTTGTCAGCACATTCAACTATGTAAAGAACAAAGTATTTCAGAAGAATATTTAATTAATTCAGATCTAGGATGTGTTATTTTTGTGTTCCCTTTATTTTTTTGAGCAGTGTAATTTTCCCTAGGTTACTACGTCCTGCCACAGAGATAGGTAACTGTTTCCAGTTTTTTAATTTATTCTAGATATGTTGGATTAATGGAAGTCTATTGAGTGACAGTGCCCGGGAATGTCTACCACTTTCAGCTGAGAAAGTTGAGAGGGTCCACTCCATTCTGCCCTGCCCAGCGGCATGTACACCGATTTCTCCCAATTAATTCTCAAGCCTGAGTAATTCCCAAATTCATCTATCAGGTTCACCACATTATTGAGAGTCGAGTCAGGTGATGACAGATACAGAATCATGTATTGTAGAATCTATGCTCTTTTCCCTTCTGGTATCAGCACTCCTCCCTATTCGGCCCAGGTGCATTTAATTAGCAGGAGACTGCATATTCCTACCTCTCAGTTGGAGTTCCTGAGAGTATGTGATAAGGTGAGTTCCATACCTGTTCACATGGTGAGAGTATGTGATGGGGTCGGTTCTACACCTGTTCACAATATGCAGTACTGCATTGTTGATTTGGTACCGTCCTGGTGGGTTGGTGGGGCCCAGTGCCATGGTGGCTTTGTCATACAGCGGGAGCGCTGTTTGACTGCTGGGTCCCGCTGCCTGCTGGGGTGGTGCTGCGGCGTTGGCGGTCGCCGTGCAGTGCTACGCCAAATTTAGAATAGGGTCCCATTCAAAGAGGCAACCTTGTCGCATTGAGTGGGCCTATGCTTTTTGATCAAATTGTATACTAATGCCTCATGTACAGCATGCAGCATAGGGGTAGGTATATGATAAATTACGCTGAGAAGCAATGTTTATTATGCTGAGAAACAGTTAGATAAAAGCATAGTATTGAGGATGTGCGATCCAGTTCTTTTTCTTGTATTTTTACATTTACTTGTTTCATAAAAAACATGTTTCCTGTCCGCTTTAACTTTAAGTATTGTTAGATATTGTCGTCCCGCCTGCAGCCATTAATTTCTGTTGGCGTCAGTCGGGCGATCAATATATTGTTGTTCCAGTGTGGTGCACTGGGACTCCAGCTCCAGCTCTGATCTTTTAGTATCTCTTTTAATGTAGGAAACATTAGAATGCATTGCCCCACGCAGAAATGCTTTTAGAGTGTCCCACACCAGTCCAATATTGGATTCACTTTTGTGCGTTTTAAGGAACTCCTGTATATGATATGCTATCCCATCTGATGAGCCCATGAGGCTCAGCCAGAATGGGTGTATGTTCATTCTGTACATGACTGAGGGGACACTGCGAATTAGTGTGCCAAGTATTGGCGAGTGATCTGAGATTCCCCGGGGCAAGTATATTATGGACCTCAAGTGTAACAGTGCTGATTCATCACCTAGTATATAGTTTATCCTGGTTAGGGAGTTATGACTGCTGCTGTGACATGAGTATACTGTAGACCTGGGGTATCTAGACCTCCAAAGATCGATCTACCTAAACTCTTAAGAATCTGCTGAGCTGTGAGGGATTCCCTGTATTGGGTTGACTTGCCACATCATTAAGGTGATCCAGTGAGGAATCTAACATATTTAAGTCTACCATGCATATTATTTTGGCGTGTGGATACGTAGCTGCAAAGGTGACCACTAAATGTAAAATCTGCATGGATCCAGGGGGAGGATTATAAACGCCTAGTAACACATAATGTACATTGTCAATAAGAGCGTGTATAAAGACATATCTGCCTTCCGTATCAATTGCTAGTTCTTTTGCTTCCCATCTTAGCTGTTTATGTACTAATAGGAACACCCCCCTTGAGGAGGAGGAGGAGTGATAGGAGTGTGCGGACCACTGTGCCCACGGTTTCTTTAGCCCCAGAGGTGTGAGGTGTGTCTCTTGAAGACACAATATATGTGGGCTGGCATTTCTTATAAAAGTATGCACCATTGACCTTTTTTGTGGAGTGCCTAATCCCCTGACATTCCATGAAAGAATTTTCAACTCAGCCATGGAATCTTGGGCCTGTAGGTAATCTCAGGAGTTGAGCATACTGCAATGGCTATAGTAATTCTGAGCAAGTTTGTTTGGTTAACCATAAACATGCTAACAGTAGCAACTAGACAAAGAAAACTTTGTCTTAACATTGTAATATTTGTAATTTAGGTGTTGTGTCTGGTGTAGCTGCCCACATTCCAGACTCTGGGCCAGTAAAACCGGGATGCCTCTGTCTTTGGTGATAGTTTGACAGAGGCATGCCAGCTACAACAACTGCTATAATTTTCTATCCAAGCACAGAATTATAGTGAATGTGGCCCTAACTCCTTAAATGAAACCTATAGGCCTAGACCAGAAGCTATACATAAGAATGTTTGACGCATATCAACTTAGCCTAGCCAGTCCGCTGCAGATGGTTTCAGGGACTTCATCATCTTGGTGATCTTCTCCGTCGGGCTAGCCACTCATTGACTTCTCCAGGAGAGGTAAAGAAGACTGCTCAATTCCCGTCTTTTATTCTTAGTTTCGCTGGGTAGCCCATGGAGTAGGGTACGTTGGCTTCTCTCAGCCGCCGCTTAATGTCCATGAAGGTGGCACGCTGTTTCTGCAGTTCCATGGAAAAAAGTGGGAAGATGGAGACTTTGTTGTTGTATTTGATTTCCTGGCGTCTTCAGGATAGAGCCAAAATCTTATCTCTATCTTTGTAATTGAGAAACCTTGCGAGCATTGGTCGAGGTGAGGCTCCAGGTGGTGGCAGCCTTGCTGGTACTCTATGAGCTCTTTCCACCGCGAAGGCCGCAGAGAAGTTGGCACCCGTAAAAGCTCTTTAATCCAGTTCTCTATGAACTCGTCTGGTGTACAGCCCCCTGCTTTTTCGGGTAAACCGATAATTCTTATGTTGATTCTTTACCTGTTTCCCAAATCGTCCGCTTTTTGTCTCCAGAGTTCTGCCTTAGTGTTGAGTTTAGACAAGGACCTGGGAACATTGGCCGTAGCATCCTCTATACGGGATATACGCTTTTCGGTGTGTTGAACTCTGTCCCGCAGGTTGTGCATATCTTGCCGCAGGAGGCCTAGGTCAATTTTTACCTCATCTAGTTTTCCCGTTAGAAATGTCTTGCAGGCAGTGATGGCTTCCAGGACCTGTGCTGTCACTTGTTTAAGGGTGGGTTCCTCTATAGCCTCTTCAGATACCGTGGCAGAGGATACATTGTCCGGTGCGGAACTAGCTCTAGTGTGAAAAATTACGCTGCAGAAGAGGGGACCGCGATGTTTCTTCTGGATGTCTGGCAATTTTTTTCAGCTTATCTGCAGCACTTTGTGTCTTTTGTGGCCTCATTATTCTGTTATTTGGTGGGTTAACGTATTTGAATTGGAGTTATTCCCCACGCTTTTGCCTCTTTATAGGCCTTCTTGTTGCAATATGAGCTGCCAGGGAGATGTGCAGGGGTTGTTCTGGGCTGCCTTTTAGTCCCTCTTTCAGGATTGCAGGGTCCTTACAAAGGTACGTGCTGGCAGTATTCTCACTTTATACCCCGCAGGATTCTGCGTCTCCTCTGTGCCTGGGTGCTGCGCTGCTCAGGCACTCCCTCCTTCTCCCTTGTGCTGGTCAGTGACTGGCAATATGGCTGCCCGGCGGGAAAATCGGCGGGTGCACTATATCTCCTGCGCCCTAATCGCCTGCGCTCCTTTCTCTCCCTGCCCGCCTCGGTGACACAGCGCCAAATATGATTCTTGCCGGGGATCAATCCGGGCGCATACATATGTGGCCGGTGTTTGCACCACTCCTACCGGTTTTCTGCAGGGTGAGTCGGGCGGTCTCCGTTGTGGCTCACTCTCTGTCCGTTAGTGTCAGGGCACTTTTAGGGGGTCTTCTGCCTTGATAGATGCAGGTAGTGATCAGGATTTATCCCGCAGTGCTGTGCCGGCCACTCAGACACGTCTAGCCATCTTGGCTGCTGGCCATGCCCCCCAGAATTTATTTATTTTACTTACTTTTATAGTGCTGACATAATCCGCAGTGCTTCATAGACATTATCATTGCTTGCTGTCTCCAATCGAGCTCACAATTTAAGTTCCCTATCAGTATTTTAGAGTGTGGGAGGAAAACAATACAAACACTGGGAGAACATACAAACTACATGCAGATGTGGTCCTTGGTCAGATTCAAATCTATCACCCCAACACTGCAACGCACCAGTGCTAACCACTGAGCCACCGTGCAGCCCACATGAACCTAATAATACACACATGCTTATTTCAGTGCTTATGTGTGAAGGCACACTAAGGCTATATTCACACAACTTTGATGAAAAAATAGACGTCTTTTTCAATGATGCCGTTTGAAAAAGGCCTTTAACCCATAAAGGACCCCCGCCGTACATGTACGGCACTGGGATTTGTAACTTAAGGACCAGTGCCGCACAGCTACGGCTTGCTGATCGGACGGGTGCAGGAGCTGCACTCGCCCGATTAGAGGCACGTACTGGCAGTCACTGACAGCCAGTCCTCTGCTGCATACGCCGTCATCGATGAAAACACCGATGCCAGCATATTAACCCGTACCCTCCACGTCCCCATCGGGCCCCTGCGCTGCAGTGACAGGGACCTCATGGCTAAGAAGGCAGCTCGATGCCTTCCATAGGCATCAGAGCTTGCCTTCTACGGAAGCCTGTGTGATCCATTCCCTTAGGCTGGGTCTCACAGGCAGGCTGTCAGTGCTGACAGCTGACATGCAATGCATTAAAATACAGGGTGTATTGTAATGCATTGCAGAGGGGATCAGACCCCCAGAAGTTGAAGTCCCAGAGTGGGACAAAAAAAAAGAAGTGAAAAAAGTGTTTTTCATAATAAATAAAAATTGTGTCAAGTAAAAAAAAAAAAAAAAAAGCCCCTTTCCCATGATTAAACACATATAGAATTGTAAAAATAAAAATAGAAAAAAAAATAAAAACAGACATATTGGGTATTGCTGCGTCCGTAACGACCGGCTCTATAAAAATATTGTATGATCCATATTGTCTGAACGCCGTAACAAAAATAAAATAAAACATTTTATAAATAAAAATGAAATATATTGACTAGGGATCGACCGATTATCAGAGTTACCGATATTATCGGCCGATATTCATGATTTTTTAAGTTATCGGTATTGGCATCTAACCATGCCGATAATGCATCCAGCGGGATATCACAGAACATGAGCGCGCTGCTGTCAGCGCGTTCATGTTCCCTCAGCAGCATAGGGGAGAAGGAGTCACTCTGTCCCTCCCCCTGTGCCGCGCTGCCAATGAGGAGAGACAGGAGGAGGAGGGGCGGGCACACTGCGCCACCAATGATAATTAACATCTAATACAAATACAGGAGGCGGTGCCCAGCTTATATGACAGGAAGCTGCAATCAGCGGCAGTTAACCCCTCAGGTGATATATCAGTTGCCTGATATATCGGTCCACGTTAGGATGCATTCACACCACCGTGGCACAGCCGTGCCCATTTTGTGGACTGTAAACTGCGGACCCACAAAACACAGACACTGTCTGCACTCTGAATTGTGTTGTAGACCTATTAACTTCAATGGGTCCGTGTTCTGCAAGATGCAGTCGAAGATAGGACATGTTCCATCTTTTGCGGTGCGGAGACACAGACATGTTCTATCTTTGGCCAAATCTTGCAGATTGCAGACCCATTGAACTCAAAGGGTCCGCACCACGATGACCACCTTAATGACCACCCACAAACAACTAGTGCCAGACAAACACAAGTGAGTTGAATGGGATAAACTCGCAGCTTGTGTCAGTGAGAAGTACCGTACTGCCTCCCCGATAGGATCCCACAGCATTATTATGATTTATAATGCTGTGTAATCCTGAGAGTCCTGGAGGATGGGTAAGCCCTCTACAGTTAGGCCTGGGGACCTAGAAAGGACCCCAGGACTGTAAATACAGTAACCCTGCTGTTAGGGTACACTAGTATTGCCTTAACCAAAGCCTGTGCATAAAGACACAGAGTATAATGTATTAGCTTTTAGCAGTATGCTAATACATTCTAAGCATAAAATCATTATGTAAGACAGTGATTCCTTAATGAGATTTAAAAAAAGTTGAAAAGTTATTAAGGAAGATTACATTTAAAGGGGTTCTGCAGTTAGTTTAAACTGATGATCTATCCTCTGTATAGATCATCAGCATCTGATCGGCGGGGGTCAGACACCCGGGACCCCCGCCGATCAGCTGTTTGAGAAGGCAGCACTGTTTACCGCATGCCTAGTGACGTCACGACTTGTATCAACTGGCTTGTGCGCGGCTAAGCTCTGTTCACTTGAATGGAGCTTAGCCCCGCCCAGGCCAGTTGATACAAGTTGTAACGTCACTGGGACTGCGGTAAACAGTGAGAAGACCGCGGCGCTCCTGGAGCTGATCGGCGGGGGTCCCGGGTGTCGGACCCCCGCCGATCAGATGCTGATGATCTATCCAGAGGATAGATAATCAGTTTAAACAAACTGCAGAACCCCTTTAAAAAAAACTTGCAAAAATAAGCGACTATACAGTGTATTACATAAAATACATTTTATTGTACATGCATTATGTAAAAGCAAAAAATTACACTTATTAGGTATCCACACAACCAAAATAACCTGGACTGCTAATTTAACCACTTAATTACTGGAGTCTAACTGCAAATGAATGAATTAATTTCTGAGCCAATGTGCACGTATTTGATATTATTTTTAATATGACATCTTAGACCGTTCTTTTGTGCCATTAGATGACAGATGTAATATTTAAAAAATTGTGATGTATTTCAAGACAAAACATTTAAATTTTTTTTCATGAAAGCAAAATGGAAAAAAATGTGTACATTTGTATATTTTACACACATAGTCTGCTATACTATTGCTAAAACAAATAAATATATTTATTTTATTTTTTATGAATGAAAAAGGGCGGAAAATGTGTCTGTATACATAGTCTGTTACACTATTGCTAAAACTAGGGATTATAGCTATAACATTTAAATTTTTTCGCGTTATATACATTTTTATTATTTTATTTTTATTTTACTTTTTATATTTTTTTTTTTATGGAAAAAAATATATAAGAATTACCTCCTTCCCACAGACAGGAGAGAAAGGGGTTAATTCACAGCCTGCAGACTCACAGATAATTTTACAGCCAGTAGGGGGCTCTCTCAAATCAAGGAAAGCACTCTCCTGCCGTTTATTTTTACTTTTCACTGCGATGGATCATTGTAGCACCCAGCTACAACGATGCCACGCAGAGAGACCGCCTCTGCTGGTCTTAGCGCTTCTGACAGTGACTGCGGCTTTGTAATGACAGTGCAGTCATAATGATAACGGGGCGCTGGTCATTAACCCGTTAAGACTCAATATTGCATTTTTTTTTTTTCCTCCCTACATTCCAATAGACATAACTTTTTACATTTTCCATTTACACAGCCATATGAGGGCTTATTTTTTGTGGGACAAGATGCCTTTTTTCATTACATCATTTAATTTACCATGTCTTGTATTGGAAAGCGGGAAAAAATCTTTGTGCGGTAAAATAAAATAAAAACTCTGACAATTCCGACAAGGTTTTTTGAGTTTTGACATAGCATTCAAAGTGTGATAAAAACGACATTACATCATCATTCTGCGGGTCAGTATTATTACAGCAATATCAAATTTATATGTTTTTTGTTTTAACATAGTAATATAGTATATAAGGCCGAAAAAAGACATTTGTCCATCCAGTTCGGCCTGTTATCCTGCAAGTTGATCCAGAGGAAGGTAAAAAAAAAATCTGTGAGGCAGAAGCCAATTTTCCCCACTTAAGGGGAAAAAAATTCCTTCCCGACTCCAATAAGGCAATCAGAATAACTTCCTAGATCAACAGCCCATCTCTAGTAGCTATAGCCTGTAATATTATTACACTCCAGAAATACATCCAGGCCCCTCTTGGACTCTTTTAGGCTGGGTTCAGACCTGAGCGCATTTTATATGCGCGTTTAACACGCGTTTTTGTCGCGTGTTTTTATGCACGTTTTTTGCAATAGTAAACGCGCGTTTGTGTGATTGACCGCAGTGTCCTATGGCCACAAACGCGCGTCAAAACGCCCCAAAGAAGCTCAAGAACTTGTTTGAGCGTAGGGCGTTTTTCAGCGCGTTCAAACGCGCTGTAAAACGCTCAAGTGAGAACTAGGGCCATAGGGAAGCATTGGTTTTCATCTGTTTAGCGTTTTACAGCGCGTTTGAACGCGCTGTAAAACGCTCAAGTGTGAGCCCAGCCTTAGTGAACTCACCATCACCACCTCCTCAGGCAGAGAGTTCCATAGTCTCACTGCTCTTACAGTAAAGAATCCCCTTCTATGTTTGCGTAGAAACCTTCTTTCCTCCAGACGCAGAGGATGTCCCCTCGTTACAGTCCTGGGGATAAATAGATGATGGGAGAGATCTCTGTACTGACCCCTGATATATTTATACATAACAATTAGATCTCCCCTCAGTCGTCTTTTTTCTAAAGTGAATAACCCTAATGTTGATAATCTTTCAGGGTACTGTAGTCCACCCATTCCAGTTATTACTTTAGTTGCCCTCCTCTGTACCCTCTCCAGCTCTGCTATGTCTGCCTTGTTCACAGGAGCCCAGAACTGTACACAGTACTCCATGTGTGGTCTGACTAGTGATTTGTAAAGTGGTAGGACTATGTTTTAATCACGGGGCATCTATGCCCCTTTTGATGCAACTCATTATCTTATTTGCCTTGGCGGCAGCTGCCTGACACTGGTTTTTACAGCTTAGTTTGCTGTTCCCTAAAATTACTAAGTCCTTTTCCATGTCAGTGTTACCCAGTGTTTTACCATTTAGTATGTACGGGTGACTTGCATTATTCCTTCCCATGTGCATAACATTACATTTGTCAGTGTTAAACCTGATCTGCCACTTCTCTGCCCAAGCCTCCAATCTATCCAGATCCCTCTGTAGCAGTATACTGCCCTCTTCCGTGTCAATTACTTTACACAGTTTAGTGTCATCTGCAAAAAATGATATTTTACTGTGCAAGCCTTCTACAAGACCATTAATAAAGATATTGAAGAGAATAGGGCCCAATACTGACCCCTGTGGTACCCCACTGGTGACAGTGACCAGGGCCGCTGATAGGCCAGTACAGCTGGCCCAGTTGTACCGGGCCCGGCTGGCAGGGGGGCCCGGGCTGCCGACTCCCGAGCCATTTTAATTTTTTTGCTGTCAGTGGGCTGGCTCCAGTAACAGCAGGCAGTGTGGGGGCGGCGCTCACTCACTGACGTCACACGCCTGCTCCTCCCACTAGGCGGCGCAGGCGCGTGACGTCAGTGAGTGAGCGCTGCCGCCCGCACTTGTTACTGGAGGCTGGAGGGTGGAGGGAGGAGGCAGGAGCTGAATGTAAGGTAGTATTTTAGTAAAGAGATGAGCGCTGTGCCTGTGCTAAAATTAAAGTTACTGTCTGCAGCCTGCACGGCTGCACCGATTTATTAATGTATACTACTGTGAGTGGCGGGGGGGGATCTATATGGATGACGTCATGACGGCACTGTTATAGGGAGGGCGGGGGATCCGTGGATGGCACTGTTATGGGGGGGGGGGGGGCTGTCATGTGGATGACACTTATGGGGGGGGCCGGGGGGTCTGTGGATGACACTTATGGGGGGGATCTGTGGATGGCACCATTATGGAGGGGGATCTGTGGATGACACTGTTATGGGGGGGATCTGTGGATGACACTGTTATGGGGGGATCTGTGGATGACTGTTATGGGGGGGATCTGTGGATGGCACTGTTATGGAGGGTATCTGTGAATGGCACTGTTATGGAGGGGTATCTGTGGATGACACATAGCATAAGATGCTATATACGGTATGTGTCATCCACAGATCCCCCTCTATAACAGTGCCATCCACAGATCCCCCCATAACAGTGCCATCCACAGATCCCCCCATAACAGTGCCATCCACAGATCCCCTCCATAACAGTGCCATCCACAGATCCTCTCCATAACAGTGCCATCCACAGATCCCCTCCATAACAGTGCCATCCACAGATCCCCTCCATAACAGTGCCATCCACAGATCCCCTCCATAACAGTGCCATCCACAGATCCCCTCCATAACAGTGCCATCCACAGATCCCCTCCATAACAGTGCCATCCACAGATCCCCTCCATAAAAGTGCCATTCACAGATCCCCTCCATAACAGTGCCATTCACAGATCCCCTCCATAACAGCGCCATTCACAGACGACCCCCCAGCGCCATAAATATCACTTGTAGACAAATCTGCATGTTGTTTCAAGGCGGCGTCTGGGGAGGGGCCAAGGGCGGGGCCAGGGGTGTGGCTGAAGGAGGGATCAGGGGGTGGAGCTGAAGGGGGCCCCGTCATGTATGCTGTACGGGGCCCCATGATTTCTATCAGCGGCCCTGACAGTGACCCAATCTGAGTGTGTATCATTAATAACCACCCTCTGTTTTCTATTATTGAGACAGTTACCCACATAAAGACATTTTCTCCCAGTCCAAGAATTCTCATTTTATATACTAAACTTTTATGCTGTACAGTGTCAAATGCTTTGGAGAAGTCCAGATATACGACATCCATTGATTCGCCTCTGTCAAGTCTAGAACTTACCTCCTCATAGAATCTGATTAAATTAGGTTGACTGACCGATCCCGCTTATTTTCCTTGAGGTACTCCAAGATAGCATCTCTTAGAAAACCATCAAACAGTTTACTCACGACAGATGTTACACTTACCGGCCTATAGTTTCCAGACTTGGTTTTTGGACCCTTTTCAAATATTGGCACCACATTTGCTTTGCGCCAATCCTGTGGAACACTCCCTGTCAGTATAGAGTCCTTAAATATCAGAAATAAGGGTCTGGCTATGACATTACTTAATTCTCTTAGGATACGGGGGTGTATGCCATCCGGTCCTGGCGATTTGTCTATTTTAATCTTTTTCCGCCGCTGTACTTCTGTGTCAGACAGGGCACTTTTAATTCGGAATTAACTTTTACATTCTGCATTTCATCTGACAGTTTATTTCAGTGAATACAGTGGAGAAAAAAAAATATTTAATAGCTTTGCTTTCCCCTCATCGCTCTCTGCGACTCCCCCCTCATTACTCTGTAGAGGGCCGACACCTTCAGATTTATACTTTTTACCGTTTATAAAATTGTAGAACATTTTAGGGTTAGTTTTGCTCTCTTTGGCAATTAATCTATGGCTTCTTTTATTTTTATTTTTTTACATATTATATTTTTTTCCATATAGTTTTTCAGTGCTTCCTCGCTACCTTCCTGTTTTAGTGACTGAAATGCTTTCTTTTTGTCATTTATTGCTTTCTTTACAGTTCTATTTATCCACATTGTTTTTTTCTTGTTCCTTAACCTTTTATTCCCATAAGGTATGTACGTCTCACAATTAGAATTTAGGATGCTTTTAAATATATCTCATTTTGTGGCTGTATTTTTTATTTTTGAGGACTTTGTCCCAGTTAGTTAGGCCTATGGCCTCTCTTAGTTGGCAAAATGTAGCTTTTTTGAAGGTTGGCATTTTTGTTCCTCCCTGAAAAAACACTTTTGAATGATAATTGGAAGGTTATTACTTTATGGTCACTATTTCCCAGGGTTCCCAAACCTGCACATCCGTTGCTCTGTCAAGTCTATTGGTTAATACTGTCCAGTATGGCCGTCTCTCTAGTCGGGTCCTGAACCAGTTGGGAAAGGTAATTGTCTTTGGTTATTGCCAAGAACCTGTTTCCTTTATGAGATATACAGGTTTCAGTTTACCAGTCTATACCTGGGTAGGTGAAGTCCCCCATAATAACAACCTCATTATGATCTGCCGCCTCGTCTATCTCGTTTAGTAGTAGATTTTCTGCGGACTCTGTATATTAGGTGGTTTATAATAAACTCCTATTAGTAATTTATTATTGTTTTTGCCTTCATGTATTTCTAGCCACAGTGAATCCACTCCCTCACTTATACCAGGACTTTACATAAAGGCAGACGCCTCCCCCTCTCCGGTTTTGGCGATCCTTTCTAAACAGTTTTGGCGACCTTTCTAACTGCCCAGTCATAGCTATCATCCAGCCATGTCTCACTTATTCCCACTACAGGTGAAACTCGAAAAATTAGAATATCGTGCAAAGTTCATTTATTTCAGTAAAAATAAAAATTCTTTGAAAAACTCAACATTTTCTTTGTATTGCCATCTTCTGACAGTCATAACTTTTTTATATTTCGGTCTACAGAGCTGAATGAGGGCTTGTTTTTTATGCGGCCTGAACTGTAGTTTTTATTGCTACCTTTTTTGGGGTACATACAACTTTTTGATCACTGTTGTTCAATTTTTTTGGGGTCACGGTGACTAAAAAATGGCGAATCACGTGTTCTATAGTTTTTTTTTGTTACGGCGTTTACTGTGCATGAATTTGTTTTTTAGATTTTAATAGTTCAGAAATTTTCGGTCGTGGACATACCTGATATGTTTATTTTTCATTGTATATATATTTTTATATGTACAATTGGGAAAGAGGGGCGATTTAAATTTTTTATATTTTTGTGTTTATTTTTTTATACTTTATTCTTAATAACTTTTAGCCCCCCTTAGGGGGCTAGAACCTAGGATCTCTTGACCCTTGTCCCTTTCACCATAATAGAGATCTATTCGGGTAAATAGGATTCTGGCGCGCTGCCTGCTAAGTTGTGTCATGTGCATAGCTTAGCAAGTAGCTTATCATGGCAGGCCTGGGAACCTCCATCAGGCCCCAGGCTGTCATTGTAACCGATCAGAGCCCTGCGTTTTCACTATGGGTGCTCCGATTAGAAGGCAAATGGAGCCGCATCGCTTTGCCTAACCTTAGAGATGCCGTGATCGATGTTTAACAAAGCATTTGAGGGGGTTAAATGACCGTTTCGGGGTCATCGCCAATCCCGGTCATTGTGACCAGGTGCCTGCTGTATTATACAGCCAGCAACCACCGCGTATGGTGCAGGCTCAGCACAGCCCCCTGAAATGAACAGAGCTGCCGGTTGGACATCCATGCGGCTGCTCTATTAATTTCTATGGGAATTACAGAGATAGCTGAGTGCTATATTTGGCTATCTTCAGAACTCCCAAAGAAATTAATCGAGCAGCCATGCGCATGTACAACCAGCTTCTCCGTTCATTTCAGGGGGTCTGCAGGGGATAAGGGGCCGGTGGGAACAGCCTTCCAATTCTCTGAATGCCAGTGTGAAACTAGCCTTAGTTGACCTAGTTTATGTCACGCCCCTTATTGGACAAAGCACAGTCCAGTCAGGCCAGACGGGACTGTGCTGCGGTAGGGGAGGCTGCTCATGAAGAGGTTCTTGGCAGTGAGGGGACAGGTGAGGCAGGGGTTAAGTGGTGGAGGCGGGGGAGAAGGGGCACGAGTTGCTAGGTGAGCGGGGGGGGGGGGTGGCCAGCGGTTACGAGGGAGGAGGAGGCGGGAGCAGGAGCATTGCGGCCAGGGCGAGGAAACGACAGGCTGTGTGATGGCGGCGCCAGGTTTTTCGGTGGGGGAGCTGTTGGAGCGGCTGCGGAGGGAGGCGGAGGTGCGGGGGCCTGGCTGGCTGCAGGAGCAGGTTGGGGCATGCATAGTTTTGCCTGCTCCTGTGGCTACCCCCACTGGACGGGCTGCCCGGCCGCGGCGGGGTCACCCACCGACGTGTCTAAGCCCTGAAAGCACCCCCCGGGTCCGGCGCCGAGTAGGGAGCCCCTCTGCGGACCCTCCGCGGCGAAGAGTGCCCGCTCAGCCTTCAGCGAGTCGCTCCTGCCGCGGGAGGAATCCCACTACACGGCGGGGCCCCTGGCAGAGCGGGACGCCCCTTCCCCCGCTCTCTGCGGCAGTTCATGTGGATGCAGGACCAGGAACGGTGGACCGGCTCAGCCCATCCTCTAGCGGGCGGTCCACTCAGCTGCTTGATGGGATCCATGTGCCTTGGGCTGTACTGGGTGGAGGGGAATACCCATGCAGGCCCAGAGAAGATCAAGACAGAGAGGAAGAGTGTCCCTCTGACGTGGTGGGTGCCGCGTTTTCGTCCTGGGGGCCTTCCAGCGTGGTCCAGAGGGTCGTGCAGGTGGTCCAGGAGGAACAGCCGTCGACGTCCAGGAGCTACGCCGGTAAAGTGTCCGTGCTACGGGAGTCAGGATTTGTGGCAGCGGGAGTCACAGCGCCCGTGGTGCCTGGCGAGATTGCATGGGGTTCCATTTTAGCGCAGGGCTTCCCAGTGAGGGGTGCTGGGGGGGCGGCCATGGGCGAGTTAGGTAAGGGGTTGGGGCAGTTTTTGGGGGGACTGGCGGGATGGTTGTCTAGCTTGGGGTCGGCCGGGGAGTCGCCATTGCCGGGATGGGGAGTGTTTCCAGGGTCGGTGGCTGGGACGCGCGGGGGGGGGGGGGCGGGGGGGTGGCAGGGTCGGTGTCTGTTGAGACTCAGGTGGGGGGGAGGAGGAGGTGCAGAGGTTGGATGACAGGGCGCGCGGCGAAGTATATGTGTGCTTTGAGGGCCCATTTGAAGCAGGAGGTGAAGGAGAAGATCTGGAAAGGGGAGTATGTGGAGATATTTTCGCTGCTCCCATTGGAACGGTTTAACCACCTCAGCCCCCATGGCACTTCTGACCTACACTACTTTCACCGTTTATTGCTCGGTCATGCAACTTACCACCCAAATGAATTTTACCTCCTTTTCTTCTCACTAATAGAGCTTTCATTTGGTGGTATTTCATTGCTGCTGACATTTTTACTTTTTTTGTTATTAATCGAAATTTAACGATTTTTTAGCAAAAAAATGACATTTTTCACTTTCAGTTGTAAAATTTTGCAAAAAAAACGAGATCCATATATAAATTTTGCTCTAAATTTATTGTTCTACATGTCTTGGGTAAAAAAAATGTTTGGGTAAAAAAAATGTTTGGGTAAAAAAAAAATGGTTTGGGTAAAAGTTATAGCGTTTACAAACTATGGTACAAAAATGTGAATTTCCGCTTTTTGAAGCAGCTCTGACTTTCTGAGCACCTGTCATGTTTCCTGAGGTTCTACAATGCCCAGACAGTACAAACACCCCACAAATGACCCCATTTCGGAAAGTACACACCCTAAGGTATTCGCTGATGGGCATAGTGAGTTCATAGAACTTTTTATTTTTTGTCACAAGTTAGCGGAAAATGATGATTTTATTTTTTTTTTTTTTCTTACAAAGTCTCATGTTCCACTAACTTGTGACAAAAAATAAAAACTTCCATGAACTCACTATGCCCATCAGCGAATACCTTGGGGTGTCTTCTTTCCAAAATGGGGTCACTTGTGGGGTAGTTATACTGCCCTGGCATTCTAGGGGCCCAAATGTGTGGTAAGGAGTTTGAAATCAAATTCTGTAAAAAATGACCAGTGAAATCCGAAAGGTGCTCTTTGGAATATGGGCCCCTTTGCCCACCTAGGCTGCAAAAAAGTGTCACACATCTGGTATCTCCGTATTCAGGAGAAGTTGGGGAATGTGTTTTGGGGTGTCATTTTACATATACCCATGCTGGGTGAGAGAAATATCTTGGCAAAAGACAACTTTTCCCATTTTTTTTATACAAAGTTGGCATTTGACCAAGATATTTATCTCACCCAGCATGGGTATATGCAAAATGACACCCCAAAACACATTCCCCAACTTCTCCTGAATACGGAGATACCACATGTGTGACACTTTTTTGCAGCCTAGGTGGGCAAAGGGGCCCAAATTCCTTTTAGGAGGGCATTTTTAGACATTTGGATACCAGACTTCTTCTCACGCTTTGGGGCCCCTAAAATGCCAGGGCAGTATAAATACCCCACATGTGACCCCATTTTGGAAAGAAGACACCCCAAGGTATTCAATGAGGGGCATGGCGAGTTCATAGAAACAAAAAATTTTTGGCACAAGTTAGCGGAAATTGATTTTTTGGATTTTTTGCTCACAAAGTCTCCCTTTCCGCTAACTTGGGACAAAAATTTCAATCTTTCATGGACTCAATAAGCCCCTCAGCAAATACCTTGGGGTGTCTTCTTTCCAAAATGGGGTCATTTGTGGGGTGTTTGTACTGCCCTGGCATTTGGGGGTCTCCGCAATCATTACATGTATGCCCAGCATTAGGAGTTTCTGCTATTCTCCTTATATTGAGCATACGGGTAATGAGATTTTTTTTTTCCGTTTAGCCTCTGGGCTGAAAGAAAAAAATGAACGGCACAGATTTCTTCATTCGCATCGATCAATGTGGATGAAAAAATCTCTGCCAAAAAAAGAAAAAGGAGGGGAAAGGCGTCTGCCAGGACATAGGAGCTTAGCTCGTACCCACTTAGCTCGTATGCCCTGGCAAACCAGATTTCTCCATTCACATCAATCGATGTGGATGAATAAATCATTGGCGGGATTTTATTTTTTTTCATATATACAAAGTGTTTGCCAAAGTATATGAACACCGCCACCTCCTCAGCTCATATGCCTCGGCAAACGTATCTTTTACTGCAGAGGAGAAATCTCGTCTTGCAGCGCCGCATACACCGACTTGCGTGTAATCTGACAGCAGCGCAATGCTTCTGTCAGAATGCACATCAGTGCTGCAGCTGGTCGATCGGATGGTCCACCTGGAAGGTAAAAAAAACAAAACAAAAAAGAAAAAACCAGGCCGCAACGCAATAAATTTATTAACTGTTGAACAGAACATAGAAACTTTTTTTAAACTTTTTTAACTGAACGTTAACTTTTTTACTTACCGGTAATTTTTTTTTTGTTTAGTTTTTTTTACCTTTATAGAACAAACCTCTCCTTCCCCATGGGACAATGTGCAAAGCGCAAATCGCCCAAAGATGTGGCGAAGTACGTTATGCACTTTATCCCAGGTGAAAGGAGAGGTTTGCAGCAGCTGTGAGTAAAAGGGCCCTAATAGCCCTGTGTGCCTGTCCTGTGAGATGCAATCCCTATGCTAGGTGTACCTGTGTGTGGTACTTCCGGAAATACTCACCAAAGCATAGGGCAGGGTGGTCAGGACATTCAGGACAGAAATAGCGGGTGTCACGCCTTATTCCACTCCTGCTACAGACACGACATTTTTTTCGGGGTGGCGGTTGGGTTGAGGTACCAGCAACGACACTGGGGAAATGTCGCTCGTGTAGACGGCTAACTACACTGGTGGATGGGGCCACGGAACCTCCTGGATACAGGAGGTTCTCGATGATCTCTTCCTGGAATTTGAGGAAGGATCCTGTTCTCCCAGCCTTACTGTAGAGAACAAAACTATTACATGCAGCCAATTGAATTAAATATACAGACACCTTCTTATAGCAGCGTCTGGTGCGTCGGGAAACTAAATAGGGAGCCAACATCTGGTCATTGAAGTCCACCCCTCCCATGAGCGCATTATAGTCGTGGACTGAGAGGGGCTTTTCAATGACACGGGTTGCCCTTTCAATTTGGATTGTCGTGTCTGCGTGAATGGAGGAGAGCATGTAAACGTCACGCTTGTCTCTCCATTTCACCGCGAGCAGTTCTTCATTACACAAGGCAGCCCTCTCCCCCCTTGCAAGACGGGTGGTAACGAGCCGTTGGGGGAAGCCCACGCGACTAGTTCGCGCGGTGCCAATCAGTTCTAGAAACAAATGCCTAAAGAGGGCCACACTTGTGTAAAAATTGTCCACATAAAGATGGTACCCCTTGCCGAATAAGGGTGACACCAAGTCCCAGACTGTCTTCCCACTGCTCCCCAGGTAGTCAGGGCAACCGACCGGCTCCAGGGTCTGATCTTTTCCCTCATAGATCCGAAATTTGTGGGTATAGCCTGTGGCCCTTTCACAGAGCTTATACAATTTGACCCCATACCGGGCACGCTTGCTTGGGATGTATTGTTTGAAGCCAAGGCGCCCGGTAAAATGTATTAGGGACTCGTCTACGCAGATGTTTTGCTCGGGGGTAAACAAATCTGCAAATTTCTGGTTGAAATGGTCTATGAGGGGCCGAATTTTGTGGAGCCGGTCAAAAGCTGGGTGGCCTCTGGGACGGGAGGTGGTGTTGTCGCTAAAATGCAGAAAACGCAGGATGGTCTCAAACCGTGTCCTGGACATAGCAGCAGAGAACATAGGCATGTGATGAATTGGGTTCGTGGACCAATATGACCGCAATTCATGCTTTTTAGTTAGACCCATGTTGAGGAGAAGGCCCAGAAAAATTTTAAGTTCGGAAACTTGGACTGGTTTCCACCGGAAAGACTGGGCATAAGAGCTTCCCGGGTTGGCGGATATAAATTGTGTGGCATACCGATTTGTTTCTGCCACGACTAAGTCCAAGAGCTCCGCAGTCAAGAACAGCTCAAAAAATCCCAGGGCCGAACCGATATGAGCCGTCTCAACCCGAACTCCAGACTGGGCGGTGAAAGGGGGAACTAATGGTGCGGCTGAAGTTGGTGACTGCCAATCAGGGTTTTCCAGCACCTCAGGGATTCTAGGGGCTCTACGGGCCTGTCTGCGCGGTGGCTGCGACGGGGTAACTACTGCACGTGCCACCGTACCAGCTTCAACTGCCCTTCTGGTGCTCGCCACGTCACCATGTTGTACGGCAGTGCTAGTACTAGGTCCAGCAAGGGCTGCGCTGCTGGTGTATGCCTCACCACGTGATCCGGCAGCGACAGCCCCACTCTGCTGCTTTTGAAACGGATCCTGTACAACCTGTGGTCTAGCGACACGGGGCCGGGTACGCCTGGTTCTATCAGGGACCTCCACCTCCTCGTCCGAACTTTGGGTCAGAGAGCCACTGCTTTCCACAGGTTCATATTCTGACCCGCTAGATTCGTCAGATGAGGGTTCACATTCCTCATCCGACTGGGTCAGAATCCTGTAGGCCTCTTCAGAAGAATACCCCCTGTTTGCCATTTGGACTACTAAATTTAGGGGTATTCCCTGAGACTACCCAAGAAAAAAAGCAAACCTGTCTTACAAAGGGGAGGCTAGCGAAGTACCAGAGGCCGCTGCGGTTGATAAAAAATATCAAAACGGATTTTTTTATCGCCGCAGTGCGTGTAAAGTGAATGTGCAGTGATCAAAAACAATTTTTTTTTGTCACTGCGGTGGGGCGGGTGTGGGTGAACGCACGTTTGGGCGACCGATCAGGCCTGGTCGGGCAAACACTGCGTTTTGGGTGGAGGTCGAACTAAAGTGACACTAATACTATTATAGATCTGACCGTGATCAGTTTTGATCACTTACAGATACTATAAAAGTACAAATGCTGATTAGCGATACGCTAATCAGCGAAGTGACTGCGGTGCGGTGGGCTGGGCGCTAACTGACGCTAAACTACCTAACCAAGGGACCTAAACTATCCTAAAACCTAACAGCCAATACTAGTGAAAAAAAAAAGTGACAGTTTACACTGATCACTTTTTGTCTTTCACTAAGTGATTGACAGGGGGCGATCAAGGGGTTAATTAGGATGATAGGGGTGATGGAGGGTGATCTGGGGCTAAGGTGTAGTGTTGGTGGGTACTCACAGTGAAGTCTGCTCCTCTGCTGGATCCAACCGACGAAAAGGACCAGCAGAGGAGCAGAGAAGCCATATAACAGATCATATTTACTTATATGATCTGTTATCTGGCTTCTGATTTGATTTTTTGAAAATCGCCAGCCTGCCAGCCAATGATCGTGGCTGGCAGGCTGGTGACGAAATACTTTTTTAACTTTTGCCGGCCCGCGATGCGCATGCGCGGGCCGGCAATGCACGAAATCTCGCGTCTCGCGAGAGGACGCACCGGCGCGTCCACCCAGAACAACAGGACCGCCGCAAAGACGCAATCCTGCGTATGGCGGTCCTGAGGAGGTTAAAGGGCTTCTGTTTTTTTTTTGCTTAATAATAGCCCCTACACTGCGATTTATCCATACATAAGTAAAATAATAATTTTGGTTCAGTAGAATTTGCTAAAACCCTATTTTTATAATATGTAAATTACCTTGCTACCAGCAAGTAGGGCGGCTACTTGCTGGTAGCAGCCGCATCCTCCGATGGTAATGACGCCCCCTCTGCTTGTTGATTGACAGGGCCAGCGGACGGGATCTTTCTCCGCTGGCCCTGCCTGTTTTCATTCAATATCTGGCGCCTGCGCCGCGGCCGTACCTATCTTCAATCGGCGCAGGCGCACTGAGAGGCGGCCACTCACTCGGCCGCTTCATCCTCAATGCGCCTGCGCCGGGTGTAGATGTGACGTCATCGGCGCAGGCGCATTGAGGATGAAGCGGCCGAGTGAGTGGCCGCCTCTCAGTGCGCCTGCGCCGATTGAAGATAGGTACGGCCGCGGCGCAGGCGCCAGATATTGAATGAAAACAGGCAGGGCCAGCGGAGAAAGATCCCGTCCGCTGGCCCTGTCAATCAACAAGCAGAGGGGGCGTCATTACCATCGGAGGATGCGGCTGCTACCAGCAAGTAGCCGCCCTACTTGCTGGTAGCAAGGTAATTTACATATTATAAAAATAGGGTTTTAGCAAATTCTACTGAACCAAAATTATTATTTTACTTATGTATGGATAAATCGCAGTGTAGGGGTTATTATTAAGCAAAAAAAAAAAACGGTTTAGTGGGCTGACAGAAGCCCTTTAACTTGGATAGGGGGAAGAAGGATGAGGGAAAAAAGGAGGAGGATAAGCGGCGGCATCGGTTGATCCCACGCACATTTGCTAATTGGCTGCAAGCGTTTGCCATATTAGCAAGTGTCATTGGGGAAAGGTCCCCGGAATGCTGTTCGGCGCTTTTTTGCTACCAGGATGCCATAGGGGAAGCGTATCGGGTCTACGGCGGGGTGGGCTGGCTCCGTTATGATGAGCAGTTCCGGCAGCGAAAGGCGGTGAGGCCTGATATCCGGTGGGATCATAAGGATATTGGGTTATGGCTGAGAGTGACGGCGCTGCCTAGGGCTGGGCAGTCCTTTCGGGGGGAGCCCGGGGGGAGTCATCTCCGGGAGCGTTGGCAGCGGCGTCGGCAAAAGGGTTGTGCTTCCTCTTTAATGAGGGAAACTGCAGATTCGGTGCTAAGTGCAAATTTAAGCACGAATGCACGGTGTGTGGGGGCCCCCATGGAGCTAGCCGTTGCTTTAAGGGGGGAAAGCAGAGGGGGGGGTGAGGGGGCTGGAAAAGGGACGGATGCCGGTACGGGTGGAAGAGATGCAGGAGTTTCTACATAGGTATCCGGATCGGGAGGCGGCCAGGTTGTTGGGGGACGGGTTTAGGTTTGGTTTTCGCATTCCGTCGGTTGTAGCGGCGGGGCCTATTGTTCATAAGAATCTTAGGTCCGCGCTTGATCATGCGGGGGTAGTGGGTGAGAAATTGAGAAAGGAGGTGGAGTTGGGGCGGATGGCGGGACCGTTCAAGGAGCCACCGCTTCCGAACCTTAAGGTGTCTCCTCTGGGGGTGGTGCCAAAAAAAGAGCCGAACAAGTTTCGGCTCATTCATCATTTGTCTTACCCGAAAGGTGCGTCGGTCAATGATGGTATAGATCCTGAGCTTTGTTCGGTGGTCTATACTTCCTTTGATGCGGCTGTTAGGTGGGTGAGGCGGTGGGGGCGGGGGACGTTGTTGGCTAAGGTTGATGTTGAAGCGGCTTTTCGTTTGCTTCCGGTTCACGAGGAGAGCATGGGTTTGTTGGGTTGTTTTTGGGAAGGGGAGTATTTTGTAGATAGGTTTTTGCCTATGGGGTGCTCTCTCTCGTGTGCGTATTTTGAGACTTTTAGCTCGTTTTTGGAGTGGGTGGTGGTGGAAGTTTCCGGTTGTCCGTCGGTTATTCATTATCTGGACGATTTTTTGTGTTTGGGGCCTGCGAATTCACGGGTCTGTTCTTTGTTGTTGCACACGGTGCAGTCTGTTTTTGCGCGTTTTGGGATACCGTTAGCGCGGGAGAAGACGTTGGGTCCGGTGACGGAGTTGTGTTTTCTGGGGATTGTCATAGATACAGAGCGGATGGAGTGTAGGCTTCCAGAGGATAAGTTGTTGAATTTGCGCCAGGAGATTGGTAGGGCCATAGGGAGGGAGAAGATTAGGTTGCGGGATTTGCAGTCGTTGTTAGGGAAGCTTAATTTCGCATGTCAGATTATGCAGATGGGTAGAATTTTCTGTAGACGGTTGGCCGCAGCAACGTCAGGGGTGTTAGCGCCTTATCACTTCATAAGGTTGTGGAAAGAGTTGAATGGGGATTTGAGGGTGTGGGCGGAATTTTTGGGTCAGTATAATGGGCGGACGTTAGTAATGGGGGAGTTGTGTGATAGTGTGGATTTTGAGTTATATACGGACGCGTCGGGGGGAGTGGGTTTTGGGGCTTATTGCCAGGGGCAATGGTGTGCAGGCAGGTGGCCGGAGTCGTGGGTAATTCGGGGTTGGGTGAAGAACATGGCATTGTTAGAACTTTTTCCCATTGTCATGGCGGTTGTGTTGTGGGGGGAGAAATTTGAGAATAGGAAGGTGCGTTTTCATTGTGACAATTTGGGGGTGGTTCAGGCTATCAACAGTTTGTCCGCATCTTCCCCGCCGGTGGTTAGGCTTTTGCAGTTTTTGGTATTGCACTGTTTGTCGATTAATGTGTGGTTGATGGCAGAGCATGTTGCTGGAGTGCAGGGGCGTACATAGAAAGCACTGGGCCCCATAGCAAGAATCTAAATTGGGCCACCATTCCCCTTTTATAGCCCCTCCCACTACCCATTCCAGGCCTCTCTCTTTGTTCCATGAACTATGCTTGCTGCTGCGTTTTTAAATTTATGCCATCAGGGCCAGATTGGGATTACAAAACAGGCCTGGCACACAAAAGAGGTATAATAGATGCAGTGTGTACAGATGTATAGTGTATACAGCAGTGTACTGATATGTGAGGAACGTGGTATAATATATGCAGTGTGTACAGGTATATAGTATATACAGCAGTGTATTGATATGTGAGGTACAGAGTATAATATATGCAGTGTGTACAGGTATATAGTATATACAGCAGTGTATTGATATGTGCAGTACAGGGTATATTATATGCAGTCTGTACAGATATATAGCATATACAGTAGTGTAATATGTGAGGTACGAGGTATAATAGATGCAGTGTGTACAGATATATTGTATATACAGAAGGAACTGACATTTGAGGTACGAGGTATAATAGATGCAGTCTGTACAGATATATTGTGTATATATAGCAGCTACTGACATGTGAGGTATGAAGTATAAATTACAGCTCGTACCTCACATATCAATCCACTGCTGTATATACAATATACCTGTACACACTTCATCTATTATACCTCGTACCTAACATATAAGTACACTGCTGTATATACTATATATCTATACACACTGCATATATTATACCTCGTATCTCACATATAAGTACACTGCTGTATATACTATATATATGTACACACTGCATCTATTATACCTCGTACCTAACATATAAGTACACTGCAATATATACTATATACAGTATCTGTACATATTGCATCTCTAATACTGTGTAATATATGCAGTGTGTATATATATATATATATACATACATACAGAGCAGTGTATTGATGTGAGGCATACAAGGTATAATACTGTAGATGCAGTGTTTACAGAAATATGTGGTCAGTTATGCATTATGGTCACTGTGTGTGTGAGGTAAATGAGGTAGTGATCACTGTAACTGTCTGAAGTATTATACATGAGTGAGCAATGAGTAAAACAGGGCATGGGGGGGGGGGGGGGGGGGGTAAATGACGAGAAGTGGAGGACCTCCTCTTACCACTCCATTCCAGTCTGTATGGATCAATGCAGAGCTGATTGTGAACTTCTAATACTTGCTGTTAGGGGTTGAAGGACCTGTGATGATGTCATCACAGGTCCTGGCAGATGTACCTTTCAAACCTAGGAACTACACCATCATTGGTGCAGTTCCTTTGCTAGATCCTGCAGGATCTGTGATGCTGAAGATGATGTCATCACAGGTCCTGGCATATGCACTGTTCTAACCTGGGAACTACACTTTACACTGTGCAGTTCCCTTACAGGACCTGTGATGACATCATCAAAGGTCCTTTAGCTTTAGAACGATAGACAGGAGAAATGAGGGGGCGGGGCCTTTCCTCCACTGCGGGCCCCTCTTCCTCACGGGCCCCATAGCAGCTGCGTGGTCTGCCTATATGGTAGGTACGCCACTGCTGGAGTGTCTAATTCTGTGGTGGATTCTCTCTCGTTCACAGTGGGAGCGGTTCTGGCTTCTAGCGCCAGAAGCGGAGGTGGACGGTCTGGAGTGTCCGCCGTGGCTTTGGGGGATCCTGGAGGAGCAGTGATGGGGTTGTTGAGGGACTCGCTGAGTCCGGGTACTTGGAGGGAGTATGGTAAGGCGTGGACGACCTGGGAAAGTTGGAATGGGGCCTGGGGGGCTGGTGTGGGGGATGGGGATATTAGGCTGTTGATGTTGCTGGGTCATTTGAAGAGCGAGGGCTGGTCGGTGTCCAAAGTGAATCATTTTATTGCGGGTGTGGCGTTTGGGTTGAGCTTGCGGGGGCTGCCGGATTTGACAAAAAGTTTTCTGGTGCGGCAGGTTTTGAAAGGTTGGCGTAGGGGGGTGGGTAAGGTGATAGATCGGAGGAGGCCGGTGTCTTTTGGGTTGTTGCTGCAGATGGGTGAAAAATTGAGTATCATTTGTAGATCAGGATGGGAGCTGGGGTTGTTTAGAGCGGCGTTTGCGCTAGCGTTTTTTGGGGCTTTCAGGTTGGGGGAGTTGGTGAGTGGCAGTGTTAACAGAGCGGGGGGGTTGAGGTACAAGGATGTGGAGTTGGCGGGGGACAGGGTGGTGGTCCGGATTCGTAGGTCAAAAACGGATCAGGAGGGTAGGGGGCAACAGTTTACTTTGTTTTCGGTTCCAGGTTGTAGTATGTGCCCAGTGCGGTGCGTGGTAACTTATGGGTCGGGGATTAAAAAGGATGCGGCGCCGTTTCTTAGGCATGAGGATGGTTCTTTTTTGTCTAGATTTCAATTTTTGGCTGTGTTCAAAAAATGTTTGAAAGGTTTGGGTGTGCCGGACAAGGACTATTCTGGACATTCGTTTAGGATCGGGGCTGCGACTGAGGCGGCTAGGTTGGGGGTCGGTGATGAAGTAATTAGGAGGATCGGGCATTGGGAGTCGGTACGGTTTAAATCTTATGTTCGGCTGGGATTTTTGTAGTTGTGTTGCGGTGGGTAGGGTTTGTGTTAATTATGTTTTTGTTTTTGTTGTTTGCAGGTTTGCCGGCGGCCTTGGTGTGGATCTTGGGTCACTCCTATGTGTTTTGGGGGGCGATCAGAGCGGATGTGAGGCCGAGTGATCGCCAGTTGGGATTTAGTTCGGAGTTGGCTACGGTCAGGTGGTTAGGGGTTAGAGGGATGTTGTGGGGGGGGGAGTGTTGCGGGAGGTTCATCGCTTTGCGCGGTTGGATCGCCCTCCAGATGTGTTGGTGCTACATGTGGGGGGCAATGATTTGGGGAGGCGTCCGTTTAGGGAGTTAATACGGGATGTGAAGTTTGACCTGCTGAAGATCTGGGCATTGTACCCAGGTGTGGTTACGGTCTGGTCGGATATTGTTCCGCGGAAGTCTTGGAGGGGGGCAAGGTCGGTGGAGAGTCTTAATAAAGCCCGGATAACGGTGAATAGGGCAGTGGGCCAATTTATGGCGAAGAATGGGGCTGTGGTGGTGCGGCATGAGGAGTTGGAGAAGGGTGTTGGTGCATTTTGGAGAGCGGATGGAGTGCATCTGAATGCGGTGGGGACGGACTTGTGGTCTCTGGGGCTCCAGAGTGGTGTGGAGATAGCGTTACGGATGTTGAGGGACGCGCAGGTTTGAGGATGTCAAGCTGCGCGTTCTTGGAGGCGGGGGAGGTCCTTGAAGTGGAAGAATATGGTGGTACCTGAGGATGGGAGGGCCCCGCGGGAGGGGCTGGACTCTCATTGAGGAGCTGGTATTAACTAACTACGCGTCCATCAGTTGCTGCCTCTGAGCTGGGTTCAACGGCTGGGGGCAAGATGGAGACGCAGGTTTGTCCTGGTGTTTATGAGGTTATTGGGGCTTCTAGGACCTCCCTCATCATTGGTTAATTTACGTTATTTATGTTATGTATTTATTCAATAAACGGCTGCTGTGGCCGATTAAATCCGAGCAGTAGTGTCGTGTATTTATTTCTATGGGACGGGGGGAGGGGTTAAGTAAAGAATATGGTTTAGGGGACCGAACAGATAGCCAATGCCCTCTTCAAGTCAGGCCGGACAGGGAGCGCAGCAGTAGGGGAGGCTGCTCATGAAGAGGTTCTTGGCAGTGAGGGGACAGGTGAGGCAGGGGTTAAGTGGTGGAGGTGGGGAGAAGAGAAGGGGCGCGAGTTGCTAGGTGAGCGGAAGGGGGTGGCCAGCGGTTACGAGGGAGGAGGAGGCGGGAGCAGGAGCATTGCGGCCAGGGCGAGGAAACGCCCACCCTCCCGTCCCTGGTAAATGCGGTATGTGGCAAGGTTTTAGGGTCCTTTATTTTGTCGCGGCAGTCGTGGAGGCGGGGGAGGTCCTTGAAGTGGAAGAATATGGTGGTACCTGAGGATGGGAGGGCCCCGTGGGAGGGGCTGGACTCTCATTGAGGAGCTGGTATTAACTAACTACGCGTCCATCAGTTGCTGCCTCCGAGCTGGGTTCAAACGGCTGGGGGCAAGATGGAGACGCAGGTTTGTCCTGGTGTTTATGAGGTTATTGGGGCTTCTAGGACCTCCCTCGTCATTGGTTAATTTACGTTATTTATGTTATGTATTTATTCAATAAACGGCTGCTGTGGTCGATTAAATCCGAGCAGTAATGTTGTGTATTTATTTCTATGGGGCGGGGGAGGGGTTAAGTAAAGAATATGGTTTAGGGGACCGAACAGATAGCCAATGCCCTCTTCATGTGAGTTTAGTGTATAAACATTATACAAGGAGCCTTCTCTGATGGTGGCAGCATGTTGACAAGATTTTATCATGTTGGGGATTTGGAACTAAGTATGATAAAAAAGTGCTCCAAGCACTATAAGAATATATTAACCCCCTCTTACATTTTCACATACAGGGAGTGCAGAATTATTAGGCAAGTTGTATTTTTGAGGATTAATTTTATTATTGAACAACAACCATGTTCTCAATGAACCCAAAAAACTCATTAATATCAAAGCTGAATATTTTTGGAAGTAGTTTTTAGTTTTAGCTATTTTAGGGGGATATCTGTGTGTGCAGGTGACTATTACTGTGCATAATTATTAAGCAACTTAACAAAAAACTAATATATACCCATTTCAATTATTTATTTTTACCAGTGAAACCAATATAACATCTCAACATTCACAAATATACATTTCTGACATTCAAAAACAAAACAAAAACAAATCAGTGACCAATATAGCCACCTTTCTTTGCAAGGACACTCAAAAGCCTGCCATCCATGGATTCTGTCAGTGTTTTGATCTGTTCACCATCAACATTGCGTGCAGCAGCAACCACAGCCTCCCAGACACTGTTCAGAGAGGTGTACTGTTTTCCCTCCTTGTAAATCTCACATTTGATGATGGACCACAGGTTCTCAATGGGGTTCAGATCAGGTGAACAAGGAGGCCATGTCATTAGATTTTCTTCTTTTATACCCTTTCTTGCCAGCCACGCTGTGGAGTACTTGGACGCGTGTGATGGAGCATTGTCCTGCATGAAAATCATGTTTTTCTTGAAGGATGCAGACTTCTTCCTGTACCACTGCTTGAAGAAGGTGTCTTCCAGAAACTGGCAGTAGGACTGGGAGTTGAGCTTGACTCCATCCTCAACCCGAAAAGGTCCCACAAGCTCATCTTTGATGATACCAGCCCAAACCAGTACTCCACCTCCACCTTGCTGGCGTCTGAGTCGGACTGGAGCTCTCTGCCCTTTACCAATCCAGCCACGGGCCTATCCATCTGGCTCATCAAGACTCACTCATTTCATCAGTCCATAAAACCTTAGAAAAATCAGTCTTGAGATATTTCTTGGCCCAGTCTTGACGTTTCAGTTTGTGTGTCTTGTTCAGTGGTGGTCGTCTTTCAGCCTTTCTTACCTTGGCCATGTCTCTGAGTATTGCACACCTTGTGCTTTTGGGCACTCCAGTGATGTTGCAGCTCTGAAATATGGCCAAACTGGTGGCAAGTGGCATCTTGGCAGCTGCACGCTTGACTTTTCTCAGTTCATGGGCAGTTATTTTGCGCCTTGGTTTTTCCACACGCTTCTTGCGACCCTGTTGACTATTTTTAATGAAACGCTTGATTGTTCGATGATCACGCTTCAGAAGCTTTGCAATTTTAAGAGTGCTGCATCCCTCTGCAAGATATCTCACTATTTTTGACTTTTCTGAGCCTGTCAAGTCCTTCTTTTGACCCATTTTGCCAAAGGAAAGGAAGTTGCCTAATAATTATGCACACCTAATATAGGGTGTTGATGTCATTAGACCACACCCCTTCTCATTACAGAGATGCACATCACCTAATATGCTTAATTGGTAGTAGGCTTTCGAGCCTATACAGCTTGGAGTAAGACAACATGCATAAAGAGGATGATGTGGTCAAAATACTCATTTGCCTAATAATTCTGCACTCCCTGTACATATAGACCAGGGAATACAGTCGGTTGCAGAATTCTGATATACATGTATGGCACGGTGATCGGTAATTGACTCTGATCCCAACTTTTTGAAAGAGATAAAAAATAAATAAATAACATAGTAAGGCTACTTTCACACTAGCGTTCGGAGCGGATCCGTCTGATGTTTCATCAGACGGATCCACTCCGATAATGCAGACGTTTGCATCCGTTCAGAACGGATCCGTCTGCATTATTACTTAGAAAATTTTCTAAGTCTGAAAGTAGCCTGAGCGGATCCGTTCAGACTTTACATTGAAAGTCAATGGGGAACGGATCCGCTTGAAGATTGAGCCATATAGTGTCATCTTCAAGCGGATCCGTCCCCATTGACTTACATTGTAAGTGTGGACGGATCCGCTCGCCTCCGCACGGCCAGGCGGACACCCGAACGCTGCAAGCAGCGTTCAGGTGTCCGCTCACTGAGCGGAGCGGAGGCTGAACGCTGGCAGGCGGATGCATTCTCAGTGGATCCGCCTCCACTGAGAATGCATTGGGGCCAGACGGATGCGTTCGGGGCCGCTCGTGAGCCCCTTCAAACGGTGCGCACGAGCGGACACCCGAACGCTAGTGTGAAAGTAGCCTAACCCATTTTCTTCATCTGCGAGTTTATGGCATCTGTCAGCAGATTAGTACCTATGAAACTGGCTGACCTGTTACATGTGCTCTTGGCAACTGAAGGCATCTGTGTTGGTCCCATGTTCGTATGTGCCCGCATTGCTGAGAAAAATGAAGTTGTAATATATGCAAATGAGCCTCTAGGAGCAACTGGGGCTTTGCCTTTTCCCCTAGAGGTTCTGCAACCGCTGCACCCTCTGCACTTTGATTGACAGGGCCAGGCAGTGTAAACGTGATCTCCACTAATGAGAACATGCCGTGTGCTGTGCATGTGCCATGTTCTCTGATAGGAACTGATGCTAAGCTGCACAATAGGGCAGCCTACTATTAAAAATTGGGTAATGCCAGTATCGAACTGAATCAGGTATCAAAGTGACGAAAAAGTATCAAGATACTTGCACTTCGATACCTGGTGCAACCCTAGTCAGATCTGCAATTTGCGTTGTGGGCTATGAAGCATGTAAACAATCATGGCACAATCATTGACTTCGCAGCCACAGAGTCCCCCTATCTACACATGTGCTGGCATATAAAATCACCATACAAGTAAAAGTTAGTATATGTAAGTGCATACAAGAGATGCTATAGATGCAGTAGTCACATGATGCCTAGTGTTGGCACAGTTTTAGAAAAATTGCTTACAAAACACGAAATGACTAGAAAGTGTAAATACACCATAGAAAAACTGCATCAAAACCTGCATATGTCAATCCACTTTCAGTCAGTCAGTATTTTGCATCAGTATTTGTAAGCCAAAACCAGTAGAACCTACAGCCAAACAGTATAATGGAAAGATATGCGCCTTTTACTTTATTTTGGACCTAGTCCTGGTTTTGGCTTACAAATACTGATGAAAAATAGTGACCAAATACTGATCTTGGCAAACTGGCCTTTCTGATACTTATGTGGAGTCTAGTAGTGTTTATATTTTTTTCAATAACCAAATGCATAACTGTAGTGATACTGTCTATATACAAGGTGGCGCTGTCTCCCCACACAATACACAACAGAGCAGATTTACTAATCCTCTAACATTTAGACAGGTTAAACGTGGACTAGACATTCTGAAACCGCACAAAAAGGATCGGTGGAGAATGCAGCTGAACGCCAAGCCATGCTTAATTAATACTAAGTCAGGCCCCTTATCACAAGAGGTGCAAAATGTGTCTAAATAGCTAATAAATGTGACACAGCATGTGCACCAAAATTCTGGTTTTAATTTGATTTGTACATTTGTCCTAATCTCTTCTGCCTTTCCTCGGTCATTTGTGCATGCTTAAAGGGACTCTGTCACCACTTTCTAACCCCCCCTTTTAAAAGTATTGTTATCTCCATGGCGCCCCTGTGATTACAAAGGTGTTGTTAGAAGATAAATTCGCCGTCTCCTTTTGATAAAAAGAGCTTTTATCTAACCTGTCAATCTTCTTGATAAGGTGCCCAGGGCGTTTCTGTTGGTCTCAAGCTGCCGCCCGCCGCCGCCGCCGTTGGTGCCCAGCTCCTCCCCTGATGCTTTCAGCGCCGCCTGAATGTAATGAAATACGCCTCCGGCTCTCGCTCAGTGCCCCCTCCTCCTTTTCAAAGATCCCGCGCGTGCGCACAGGCCTGTGCCTGATGCGCCCGTGCGGACATTTACAATCAGCCTCATTGAGCGAAGTGCGCATGCGCGGACTTCGCTCAACCTCCTCATCAGACGAGCACTGCAGCCAGCCAGGCTGTGGCTGGCTGCAGTGCTCGTCTGATGAGGAGGTTGAGCGAAGTGCGCGCATGCGCACTTCGCTCAATGAGGCTGATTGTAAATGTCCGCACGGGCGCATCAGGTACAGGCCTGTGCGCACGCGCGGGATCTTTGAAAAGGAGGAGGGGGCACTGAGCGAGAGCCGGAGGCGTATTTCATTACATTCATAGATAAAAGCTCTTTTTATCAAAAGGAGACGGCGAATTTATCTTCTAACAACACCTTTGTAATCACAGAGGCGCCATGGAGATAACAATACTTTTAAAAGGGGGGGTTAGAAAGTGGTGACAGAGTCCCTTTAAACTTCGATGAGAAGATGGTCGACTTTTCTCTCATGTGCATGGACTTCCTGAAGCGGTTGGCTCACAAACAAACTTTATCACATAGCCACAGGATAGGTGTTAATTGTATGATTGTAAGATATAGGGTAGTTGTGCACACCTCATTTGGAAGAATACAACTATAGTATAGAACAAATGTATGTTGATTACAATTTTATTCCAATAGATGTATGGCAGTGTCCAATGTGCAAGGAATCTCAGAGATATTCAAGGGCAGACCAAGGTCAGGTAAACCAATGAATATCTCAGATAGTCCTCAAGTGGTTGTATAGACCTCTGACCGTTCAGAAAAAATAAATAAAATAATATTAAATTAAAATAATATTATAAATAAAATATATAGAATAAGAAATGTGGCAATTCTCTTCAAATGGATATAATCATTAACCAGAATTCAATATAGTGATCCAAAATTCATCCACAATTCGACCAAGTGGGAGCAGTAAATAATATCCGCAATGGGACCACAAAGTAAATTGAGGTATCATATATTCAAAAACATTAGTGATTATTGCGGCTTTCAACGGTTCCGGCAATTATATAGGTAATCGGGCTATAAGGTAATGCCCTTACTCACAGTTTGATGTCTCGATTGGAACACAGCCTGGCAGTATCGTAGTACAGTGGAAGGTCGGCCAGTATACTACGTGTCTGCCGCAGGTAATATTCTTGGAGTCCCGGTATTTAGAGCAATAAGTTGGTAATGTTCATGCCTGTGGCCGCGGCGTCCCACATGCCTACAGCGCTGACGGTGCTCTAGTCTTCCGGCGTCTCCTTCTAATCTGGAGCAGTTGCAGGGTCCAAATGCTCGTAGTATCAGGTACCGCTTGAATAATAGAAGTTAGAGCGCTCTAACAGAACTTCAATAGTGATGAATAGCGTCTGGTTGGGGGTCGTCACCATACGCGTTTCTGAGATCTTAGTCTCCTTCCTCAGTGGCTAGGAGACCCCCAAGTATAACGGACCTTATATAGTCTTATTCAATTAGTATCTTCAGTTGAATGAAAAAGCTGGTGTGGAGTCAGTATTCTATCAATCTTCCATTGGTATTAGTATAATTGACTGTGTTGTGGGTATGATATAACGGAATTGCCTTGCGTTTTTCATGCGGCTTTTCAAATATTGGATAGTCCTGCAGATTTTTGGGAATAATGGGCAATCCTGCAGATTTTTTCAAATAATAAATAATATTGAAAATTTTTTCAGATAATAAACAACATTACATATATAGTAATAGTATAAACCTATAAAATTGAACTATTAAATGCATAATAATATATGAATACATATATATCTACATGTCCGTGTTGTAATCATGCAAAATTAATTGCTATGAAGATTTTCACAGTATGGCTTAAGCCGTTGCGTTTTTCATGCGATTTATTTAAATTGTACAGAAAGGTCTTTTGCAAATATATGCATAGAAAGATAATTCTATACATGATAATATATATATTTTTTCAAATGAAGATGGCATCTACTGTGAAGAAACACATACTTGATGGGGATATGGATGTGGTCGCTCAATGTCCAGGAGAGATAGCAGTGCTGGAGCAGTGCAATGTCCAGGAGTGTTAATTGTATGATCACTGGGTCTCGCAACGATGATGAGAATGATGGTCCCAACTCCCCTTTGTGAATGGAGCGGTAGCATACATGTGTGATCTCCACTCCATTCACTTCTATGGCAGTACTAGATATAGCTGAGTAATTAGCAATGCCACTGCTCCATTCACTTTTATGGCAGTACCAGAGATAGTTGAGTGCTGTAGTTGGCAGAGTATTAGATGGGTAATGTGGCTGTGGTCACTACCACTCCATTCACAAATGGGACTTGAGGACACCATTCTCGTGAATGTTGGGGGTCTGGCGTCCCGGTGATCAGACATTTATCACTTGTCTTGTGGATAGGTGATAGATGTTGTTTTTGGGTTAACCCTTTTAAGCTGATTCTTGTCACAATTATGGCTCATGCACATGGCCATAGCCATATTTTTTGCGGATCAGTATGTCCTGCCCTCTGTTAGAACTGCTTATTTTTGTCCGCAGAACAGACAAGAGTAGGACATGTTCTATTTTTTGTGTGGGCATGGAACGGACATACAGATGCAAAAAATGCGGATCAGATGCATGAGGCCTTAAGCTGATGGTGATATATTCTATGATGTTTCTGTTATGGCACAACCCCTTTAAGCTATTATTTCCACACCAGATGCTTTGTGTGAGAATTCAGTGTGATTGCTGGTGTTATTTACCAAACATGGGAGTGTTTTAATGGTCATAAAAGGGTATTTATAGCCTGTTATTCCCAGCTGCCATGCATTGCACTCAAAGTGCTGGAGCTGCCAGAATTGGAAGGGCCTGCACCATTTGTGTTCACTTAGTTTGGGAAAGAACTGGATGCCACATAGAAAATAATAGACGTTCCTCTTGCATGAATCTCTCACTTCCCATGATGAGATTGAGCCAGAGTAACACCCTTGATATTTATTGCGAGCTAGGATGATGAAGCTGAGAGACTAGATGTACAGAGAACTGACTGCACAGATTGCTCCCCATTGTGACGCTGACAGGAGGCAAATCATGACAATGAAAGGTAAACATTTGTCAAATCAGCTGCTGATACATACACTGCACTGATGGATCCAAATGCCTCCTTGGCAGCAGCAGTATCTTCTTCCGGTGTCACCTACAAAGTCTGTAATATATCATTTAGCTATCCTTAATCCCAAAACATCACCATCCAATCATAAACTGACTTGCTACACAAACTGTGTGACCTCACTACCCTTCTGACATCACCAATCACTGACTGAGCTTTCACACATTGGCGGAGATTTACTAAGCTAAATATGCTCAGTTTGCCCCAAAATATTAGCATACATGCTGTGTGCCTAATTTTTTGTGCGTTTAAGACACTTTTTGCACCTCACTCAACAAGTGTCACTGCCTTTGTTGTGCGCCGTGACACTGTTGCCGTGCATGCTGTTGCCGTGCATGCTGTTGCCAACAGCAACGTGTTGTGGTTGCAGCATGTAGGTGCCTCCATCTTTCTCCTGGGGCCTCCTCTGTCTGGTGCCAGAGGGGTTAATTATCTAGCTGGTGGCGATTTAGGTGTGTCCTGGGTGTAGCCACTGAGTTCATATTGCCTGTGGCTTCCAGGCTGGAGTCTGTTGTCCTCCAGCCTTGGTGTGTGCTGGAGTTGCTCCTGTCCTGGATATGTCATTGATGCAGTTTGAGGGCCACCTAGTTGGACATAGATGTCACCATGATGTCTTACCTTTGTTCCCTCTGTTCTGTACCCTTACTTACATGTTTGGTGTGGGTTTATGTTTTGGGTGTGTTGTAATGTCTATTTTGGTGTTCCATATCTGATATGTTTGGTGTTGTTATCCAACATGGTTGCTAGACATTTCCCCTGTCTGTTGTGTCTTCCGGAAGGGGGTCCCTGGGTTCCCCGGAGGGGGAACTACAAGTCAGTTAGCAGCTTTGCCTGGGGCCGCCATGCATCCTGTCCGCTTAAGGGTCCAGGCAGTTTCTGGTTCACTGGACTCCATGTTTGTCTTTGTGCTGTGTCCTGGTAGGTGATCGGGTTCCAGTACGGAGGCACGGGTTCCAGTCGTTGTTGCCTCAGCAGGTGAGTGCTTGTTGTTGTGGGCTCTTACCTGCCTATATCCAGTTGCTGTTTTCTGCCTTTCTTTTCCTTGCACCTAGGCCTGCTGGAGACTGTGGTTCATCCGTGTTGTGGATGAACTGGTCGTCTCCTTTTCCTGACCTTTATCCCAGGGATCATCAGGGCCAGTTAGGGTCCGAGGTTCCAGTGCATGAGCCCTCCTACTATCTGGGTTTGCTCATGCGGTTAGGAGGTCAGGGCTAGGATTAGGGTTGCAGTAGGAGGTGATCAGCTCCCTTTTCCCGGCATCCAGGCCTAGTTGCTACCCCATCTTCCCTACATTGTACGGTGGGGGGTTTCCCCTACTCCCCACCGTGACAACAAGGGAGCGTGACTCAAAATACAACAATGTGTGCTTAAGCCAACCAATGAGTGGTGTAAAGTTTATACTGTTTAAGTATTATACAGGATTAGTAAATCTGAACCATTGTGTGATTTTTCACAACATTTCCATGAGATAATTATTTTTATTTTTTTTTATAATCGCAGACTGACCTACATAGACTGTGACCTTACTTTCCGCCCCTTGTGACATCATCATCCAATTACAGATTAATCTGTTAGACAGAATGTGTGACCTTACTCGTTACACATCATCATCTGACTCCAGCTATACATCATGTGACAAACTGAATGAGTAAACCCCCCCCCGCATCCGATCCATATTTTTTGCGCTGTAACCATTCATTTCAGTGGGGACAGAAAAATTGCAGAAAGCACTTGGCATCTGTATACCTATACCCATTCCGCTGGTCAGCTGAAAAAGATAGAACATGTCCTATTCCTGTCCAATTTGTACACAAGAATAGGCATTTTTGACATAGGGTGGGACACGTGCAGCAAGAAAATGCACATCTGTGTTTTGCGGATGCAGTTATACTAACAATTCCCTACCCCCCCCCTTTCGATTTGCATTGGCCAGTTTAAGGCCTTTTAAACAAGCACTGATGAAATTCTTATATCGTTATTTGCTGCTTGTTCAGGGCTGTGCGTCAGCCTGGTGCTGCCATACCACATCCTTTTCTTGGCTTGTAAAAATTACCATGAAATTCTGACATCTTTTACAAGTTGTTTATTTTTTTTTTATTTTTTGGAGGTGGTTAGTCACAACTTTTTTTCCAGACCTTTTTTTCTTTTTTTCCACTATGACGAAATATCTGCAAAAACACCATAAGGGCTTGTTCACACGACCGTGCCGTTTTTTTTGCGGTCCGCAAATTGCTGATCTGCAAAAAACTGATGCCGCCCGCGTGCCTTCCGCAATTTGCAGAACGGAACAGGAGGCCCATTATAGAAATGCCTATTCTTGTCTGCAAAACGGACAAGAATAGGACAGGACTCATAATTTTTGCGGGGCCACGGAACAGTGCAACGGATGCGGACAGCACACAGAGTGCTGTCCGCATCTTTTGCGGACCCACTGAAATAAATGGTTCAGTATGCGGACCGTATGCGGAACGCAGAAAACAGCCCATATACGGAACGCAAAATACGTTGGTGTGAACGAGCCCTAACTAGTGTGAAACAGCAAGGGAGCAAAAATTCAGGAAAATTGTCATCAGAAAATGACCTGTCATGTTTTTATGTTAAACATATTTTAAAGGATTGGTTTAAAGTAATTGGATCACCAAATTTTTTTATATTTTAAAGAATCTTTGGTTGTTATTTTTAATGTATCATATCAGTATCTATATTATACAAACCCATAAAATCCTGCAGTTTTCGCACTGGTCACTAAGGCCTGTTTACATTTTCGGTAAACAGATCCGGCCAGGAACAGCCTACCTAATCTGTGAATACCATGCGCTGCCGAGATACTGCCCGGCCCCATTTACTATAATAGGGACCGGTGGAGATCCAGCTACAACCCAAAAAATATGCCAAAGAGCGACCGGACAAATACCGCTGCATGCTGCAGCTTTTGTCCGTCTGCTTCTCAGCATATATGCCTGGTATCTGCCGGATCTCCACCTGTCCCAATTATAGTGAATAGGGCCGAACAGTATCTCAGCAGCGCATGTTAGCGACCGGTATTCACTGATTCGGCAGGCTATTCTCGGCCAAAACAGCCTGCCAGATCTGCTTTCCGCAAATGTGAAACAGGCCTAAGGCCTCATGCACGCGGCCGTTCCGTGCATTGGGGACCGCAATTTGCAGCCCCCAATTCAAGGGCAACATTCGTGCGGCGGTTGGGACGGACCAAGACCTATTCAACTTAAATAGTTCCATGATCCGTCTGCACCGTAAAAAAAAAAAAATAGAACATGTTCTATTTTTAATTATTTTTTTTGCGGTGCGGAGGCATGGACAGAAACACCACAGAAGCACTCCATGGGCTTCCGATCCGTGCTTCCGTTTTGCACCACACCGAAATCTCCCGGACTGCGGACCCATTCAAGTGAATGGGTCTGCATCTGTGATGCGGGTTGCACGCGGCCGGTGCCCGTGTATTGCGGACCTGCTCTATGCGGGCCGCAATACAGCCACGGCTGGGCAACAGCCGTGTGCATGAGGCCTAAGCCTAATAATGGGCACCACTTCTTGGTCTGTACAAATTTAGATAACACAGGATCTACTATTCAAAATAGTCAAAGCATGCACAGAAAACAATCCCATAGAGGTCAGTAATGTCCCCTCCAGTACTTTGCATCTACGGCCCATGGTGACTGCTGTAAAGCATATCTCTAAACAGCTCAGGCAAGATGGCAGCCCCATAATCATGTTTAGAAAACGGAATAAATAATTCTGCAATCATAAAATAAAAATAGATTAGAAAAAACAGACATGTCGCTATCTGGTTTTAACTGGCAGAAACATTTTTCGTTGATGGGTTCCTTTTAAAACGCCACTACAAGAAGAAAAAAAATCAGATGGCTTTAAATTTAGGCTTTCTAGACCTGCACCAAATTTATCACAGTAGCTGAGGATGGATAAGTTTGGTGTATGGATAGACACTTTTGTCTGTCTCTATATCAACTATTTTACTGCAGAATACTGGTTCATTTTTGGTTTTAGACGATGCAGCTTAGGTCCTTGCCCCTTTTCCATAGTCCTACCCCCATCCAAGCAAGTTGGAATAAAGTGCAGAAACCTTAGTTTGCCGATTTTTCGAGCAGTCACATGAGTAAATTTGAGCCAGTTTTTGTGGGGCATTTTATAATTTCCTATCGGCCTGCATGTAACATCAGTCCACTGCATTTTTTTTTGCTGACTGATGGGAAATTATAAAATGCCATACGAACAAATCTTTATGGTGTAAATTATGGCATAAAGTGGCACAGTTTGGTGTATCCAGGTTCGGAGAAAGTTTCTGTATGATCTTGAGATCTCACACATGCATCATATCATAATAGTCTCTACCGCTCGAGCAAGATCTCAAGAAGGAATCGCGCATGAAGGAAACAAAAAAGCCCATTAATCAATTGTGAAGGGTTGGTAAGGGGCCGTGGCAAGTTTGACTTCTAAAGTGAAAGCTGCTGTCCCCTTTACTTAAAGAGTTGATTTACAGCGATAATGTCCATCAGACAACTATGGCTGAGTTCAGGGCCGGTGCAAGGATTTTTGCCAACACAAGCGAAGCTACATTTTGGCGCCCTGTCCCAACCCCCCCCCACCCCCTCCCCCCGCCTTCGCAGCTCACCTGGCCCTGGTCCCGTCTGCAGCAGCTGGCTTCTCCTCTGTGTGGTCCTGGTATCTTCGCTTTGCTTCAGACAATCACTGGTTTGAGGACCATATTTTTCACCCTATAAGACGCACCGGCCCATAAGACGCAATTAGGTTTTAGAGGAGGATAATAAGAAAAAAATATTTTCCATTATACCTCAGGTCAGACCAGCAATCAGACCTCAGATCAGACCCCCAATGCCTCAGATCAGACCCCCAATGCCTCAGATCAGACCCCATGTCAGCCATCACGCCCCCCATGTCAACCATGAGCGCAAATAAAATAAAAAATATATAACTTACCTCTCCTGCTCCTGGACGCCGCTGCTCCTCACCACCAGCGCTCTCTCTCTTCTTCCTGGTTGTCAGCTGTGAAGACTGCGCACAGTGAGGTCCCATTGGGCTGTTCAGATGAGCGGTGATTTTCAGAAACTTGTGCGTTGCGTGAAAATCGCTGAATGTTCTATATTCTGCGTTTTTCACGCAACGCAGGCCCCATAGAAATGAATGGGGATGCGTAAAAATCGTAAGCAAGTGCGGATGCCATGCGATTTTCACGCATTGTTGCTAAGGAGACGAGGGATGAGTTACCCAGGACCCCATTTACTTTAGTATTTTCCATTATAACATGGTTATAATGGAAAATAATAGCATTCTTTAATTCAGAATGCTAAGTAAAAGGTCCATTGTGGGGTTAAAAATAAAAAATTTATGTAACTAACCTCATCCACATGATCGCGCAGCCGGGCCACGTGGTGAGCGTGATGATGTCACCGAAGGTCCTTTTCCAGCCAGGCCCTGCAAGAAGAAGAAGAAAGAAGACAAGACGGCTGCGCGATCATGTGGATGAAGTGAGTTACATTTATTTTTTATTTTTAACCCCACAATGGACCTTTTACTTAGCATTCTGAATTAAAGAATGCTATTATTTTCCATTATAACCATGTTATAATGGAAAATACTAAAATATACAGAACACCGATCCCAAACCTGAACTTCAGTGAAGAAGTTCGGGTCTGGGTACCACAGTCAGTTTTTTATCATGCGCGTGCAAAACACATTGCACCAGCGCGATAAAAACTGAACATCAGAACGCAATCTCAGTCAAAACTGACTGCAATTGCGTACCTACTTGCACGATTTACCCTGATCGCAGACGCAACGCTTCAGGACCTAATCCGGACACGCTCGTCTGCAAGGGGCCTTAGAGGTCTGGAATGTATTGTATAACACTGACATAATGCTGCTATTGTTATCCAATACATTCCAGAACTGTAAGGGTTACACAGCATCACAACTCAATATAATGCTATGTGACTCCGTCAGTCCATCGGTGCTGGGAGGACTGGACTGAGCTCTCTCTGACACGCTGCGAGTCCGATGTGTTGGACTTGCTCATGTAAAAGGGGTCTTAGGCCTCTCTCGCACACGGCCGTATGGCTTTGGCCTCATGCACACGAACGTTTTTTTTCACGGTCCGCAAAAACAGGGTCCGTAGGTCCGTGATCCGTGACCGTTTTTTCGTCCGTGGGTCTTCCTTGATTTTTGGCGGATCCACGGACATGAAAAAAAAGTCATTTTGGTGTCCGCCTGGCCGTGCGGAGCCAAACGGATCCGTCCTGAATTACAATGCAAGTCAATGGGGACGGATCCGTTTGACGTTGACACAATATGGTGCCATTTCAAACGGATCCGTCCCCATTGACTTTCAATGTAAAGTCCGGAGTCCCTTTTATACCATCAGATCGGAGTTTTCTCCAATCCGATGGTATATTTTAACTTGAAGCGTCCCCATCACCATGGGAACGCCTCTATGTTAGAATATACTGTCGGATATGAGTTAGATCGTGAAACCTCATTTCCGACAGTATATTCTAACACAGAGGCGTTCCCATGGTGATGGGGACGCTTCTAGTTAGAATATACTACAAACTGTGTACATGACTGCCCCCTGCTGCCTAGCAGCATCCGATCTCTTACAGGGGGCCGTGATCAGCACAATTAACCCCTCAGGTGCCGCACCTGAAGGGGTTAATTGTACTATCATATCCCCCTGTAAGAGATCAGGGCTGCCAGGCAGCAGGGGGCAGACCCCCCCCCCCCCCCAGTTTGAATATCATTGGTGGCCAGTGCGGCCCCCCCCCCCCCTTCCTCCATTGTAATAAATCGTTGGTGGCACAGTGTGTGCCCCCCCCTTCCTCCCTCTATTGTAATAATTCGTTGGTGGCACAGTGTGCCCCCCCCCCCGCCTCCCCCCCTTCCTCCCTCTATTGTAATAATTCGTTGGTGGCACAGTGTGCGCCCCCCCCCCCTTCCTCCCTCTATTGTAATAATTCGTTGGTGGCACAGTGTGCACCCCCCCCCCCCCCTTCCTCCCTCTATTGTAATAAATCGTTGGTGGCAATCATTGGCCCCCCTCCCTCTATAGCATTTTCAACATTGGTGGCCAGTGTGCGGCCTCCCATCTTGCGCCCCCCCCCCGATCATTGGTGGCAGCGGGTTACTAGCAATAGTACAAGATTCATACTTACCTGGGAGCTGTGATGTTCGTGTCCGGCCGGGAGCTCCTCCTACTGGTAAGTGACGGTTCATTTAGCAATGCGCCGCACAGACCTGTCACTGTCACTTACCAGTAGGTGGAGCTCCCGGCCGGACACGAACATCGCAGCAGCAGGTAAGTATTAATCTTCTACTATTGTACTATTGCTAAGTAACCATGGCAACGAGGACTGTAGTAGCGTCCTGGTTGCCATGGTTACCGATCGGAGCCCCAGCGAATAAACTGGGACTCCGATCGGAACTCCGCTGCCACCAATGATGATGGGGGGGAGGGGGGGGGGAGATGGGAGGCTGCACACTGGCCACCAACGTTGTTAATGCTATAGAGGGGGGGGGGCAATGGGGGGCGCACACTGTGCCACCAACGATTTATTACAATAGAGGGAGGAAGGGGGGGGGGGGGGCGCACACTGTGCCACCAACGAATTATTACAATAGAGGGAGGGGGGGGGCCGCACTGGCCACCAATGATATTCAAACTGGGGAGGGGGGGGAGGGTCTGCCCCCTGCTGCCTGGCAGCCCTGATCTCTTACAGGGGGATATGATAGTACAATTAACCCTTTCAGGTGCCGCACCTGAAGGGGTTAATTGTGCTGATCACGGCCCCCTGTAAGAGATCGGGTGCTGCCAGGCAGCAGGGGGCAGTCTTGTACACAGTTTGTAGTGTATTCTAACTAGAAGCGTCCCCATCACCATGGGAACGCCTCTGTGTTAGAATATACTGTCGGAAATGAGGTTTCACGATCTAACTCATATCCGACAGTATATTCTAACATAGAGGCGTTCCCATGGTGATGGGGACGCTTCAAGTTAAAATATACCATCGGATTGGAGAAAACTCCGATCTGATGGTATAAAAGGGACTCCGGACTTTACATTGAAAGTCAATGGGGACGGATCCGTTTGAAATGGCACCATATTGTGTCAACGTCAAACGGATCCGTCCCCATTGACTTGCATTGTAATTCAGGACGGATCCGTTTGGCTCCGCACGGCCAGGCGGACACCAAAATGACTTTTTTTTCATGTCCGTGGATCCGCCAAAAATCAAGGAAGACCCACGGACGAAAAAACGGTCACGGATGACGGACCTACGGACCCTGTTTTTGCGGACCGTGAAAAAAAACGTTCGTGTGCATGAGGCCTTTTTCAGTATTTTGCGGTCTGCAAAAAACGGATCCGCAAAAAATACGGACGTCCGTTTGCATTTCGTTTTTTGCGGAACGGAACAGCTGGCCCCTGATGTCTGTTATGCGGACAATAATAGGACATGTTCTATCTTTGAACGGAACCGAAAAACAGAAATATGGAAACGGAAGGCATACAGAGTACCTTCCTTTTTTTTGCCGATCCATTGAAATGAATGGTTCCATATACGGTCCGTATACAGAACGCAAAAAAACGGAACGTAAACGGAAAAATAAAGTTTGTGTGCAAGAGGCCTTAGGGTCCATTCACGCGTCCGTATGTGTTTTGCGGATCCGCAAAACAGAGACACCGACAGTGTGCGTTCCGCATTTTGTGGACCGTTCATCACTGGCACTCTCATAGAAAATGCCTTTTCTTGTCCGCAATTGCAGACAAGAATAGGACATGTTCTATTTTTTGGCGGAACGGAAGTGCGGATTCGGAAGTGCAAAATTGCGGAATGGATGCGGACCCATTTTGCAGACGTGTGAATGGACCTAACGTAAGGAAACTGATAGTTGATATAGAGTGAGAAAAAAGGGCCTCTGTGATAAATCTGGTGCGCCATCTACAGACTTGGGGCTCATGCACACAGCCGTTGCTCGGCCGTTCCGTGCATTGGGGACTGCAATTTGTGGTCTCCAATGCACGGGCAACATCCATGCGGATTCCGCAGACGGATCCAGACCCATTCAACTTGAATGGGTCCATGATCCGTCCGAACCCCAAAAAGCAGTGCAGTGCCTCCATTCCACACCGGACCTTCCGGATTGCGGACCCATTCAAGTAAATGGGTCTGCAATACGGGCACGACCGGGCAACAGCCATGTGCATGAACCCTTAAAGGGGTATACTAGTTATAGCGCTGTACTCGACTATCTACAACTCTCCATAGAAATTAATGGAGCATCAGCATGCTTTTCTGACCAGCTGCTCCATCCATTTCAGAGGGGCTCCACGGATATGGGGGCCCCCATTCTCATGATCAGTGGTGGTCCCAGGGGTAGGACTCCCACCGATTTGATATAGTTATTCCGAATCCTGTGGATAGGGAATAACTTTCTATAACCAGAGTGCCCCTTTAAGGACCCTTTACACGGGCTGAACAAGCAGGCTTTATGGAGACAAGTAATCGCTGTCAATATACAGTTTTATTGCTGCCTACAAATTATATTGTTGTATGCCTCAACAATGTTTTTACCTAATAAACGTATGGTCGTTCATCATGTGATCTGTGGCACCTTTAGGCTACTTTCACATCTGGGTTGTCCTGTGTATGACCAGCCCCTCACCCACCCTTTTAAATCTGTGCCGTCTTCTCACTTTCTCCAGAGTGCTAAGGACCCTCCAGAAGTTGTTCCACTGAAAAACGTGATGCAGTAAATAAATCTCTGATCAGAACCTCATGTTCAGGCAGATCTTCTGGCTGAGACATAAGGAAACCAATACTTTATGAGACATTACTGGCTTTAAATGGATGGAAGAGAATCTATTAAAGCTATCGTTCTGCTCTGGCTTAAAGTGGCGCTCCTCTCTGTGGCCAATCTAACTGTTCTATTAGGGAAATGCATTGTTAGCTGTACTTTATATCATCTTATTGTTGGAAGGGTTCCTTTACCAGTGGGAGTAATTCCGATCATAACTGCAGCACTGTGGGGGAAGCTAATTTCCCAGTGCTTCCCTGTAGATACCAGTTACAGCAGCCTTTAGTCTGTACGTGTGTCTCTACCTGCTTGTAGGTATTTGTGGTTACTGGGAATGTAACATTACATACCGACCATATAAATGAATGAGCAATCATCTGATGCATGGATGGACATGTTTGTTCTGGCCTTTTATATGGGATTCTGACTGGGGGATCTTCTTTGATAATAGGTCACATGGAAAGGGGTTGTCTGTTTTTAAGACAACTTCTTTAACCTTCTAGCGACCATCAATATGCCCTTTTAGGACGGCTGTTTTTACTGCTCTGTTGCACAATCTTAGGTCACAGGTGTTTGGGTGTGTTGTAACACTTGAGCTTCGGAGATCACTTCAGTTCTAGCTGTTAAACCCCATAAATGCCATGTTCAATAGAGACTGGGGATTCTAAATGGTTTTTACATACCTCCCAACTTTGAAAATCGCAAAGAGGGGCAATATGTGCGGTGTCAATCACAGCAGTTTTTTTCATACTAGGCCATGCCTCTAACTCCACCCATAATTACTGACTCCGTCACAACTGCAGCAGCTGGGGATCGGCTAGGTGAGTGTAAGTTCCTTTATTTTTTTACAGTATGTGAAGCCCCTGGGACAATTTCTTTTCTTGCGCTTCAACATCCACTTGAATATTAGCACATATCGGCTTATAAATATTTTAAGGTCCAAATTGCACCAAATAATGAAGTTATGGTCTAATATGCAGGTAGAAGCCATACAGATAGTTTAGTAAGGAACAATTTAGTAAATGTAAGAAGATACAAGGAGTCATCGTGGATGATTGGTACGTGTCACCGAGTTTCCTGGCCTCGGTAGAGTTAGAGCCGGTTTTTATGTGTCAGCAGCAGTTGCTGTATGACACCTTGATACTTTGTGTGACTATAATAGCTGATCTGGGACGGCTCTTACTGGGAGTAGGCAAAGTGCTGGGTGGGTGACTACTCCCCATGTTTGCCAGGCATAAAAACCAGATTACCTCCGTCTGACAGTGGAGCTCAGGAGGTCTGTGTGCTGTGATCTGAGGGGTGTGTTGGGATCTGCGGCTTGAGCCGAGCTAGAGGGCTCAGACCTCTGTGAGGGCGAACATGCCGCATAACGCCTGCCTGTGGACTTGAGAGGGCAGAACTTCCAACAGGGTGTGAAGTAACACCCAGGAGAAAAGGTGACTGTTTTCTATATGAACTTTTCATGTGTGTGTGAACGATCACCAAGCAACTTGCGTTTTTGTTTTGCTTTCATGTGTGAATAAACACTGATGTTTTGAACCAAGAACTTGTACTTTGCCTCTGTGCTGCACCCGCTAATCCTAACTACCAGAGTGAATCCCCACATTGTATTAATGCCCATTTATGTATTAAGTCCCCAGGTAAAAAAGACAGACATTTAAGGATCAAAGAGGAACAAAGAGACTTGGGTCAAAAAGAGGAACTGTTCCTCCAAAAGAGGGACACTTGGGAGGCATAGTTTCAGAGAGAGGGGCTCCCTCTAACCCCAGCAATCACCCACAACGTGGTCACTGGTGTTCGATGGTCGATATCGCGGCCGGACGTCTTGCAATGGTTTATAGGTCTGCCATCTATCGAAGCCTATTAGGCTCCGGCAGTAAAATATAACAAAAACAAGTACAGCAAAGCTGACAGAAAAATATAAATGGTATGGGTCTTGGAGTACAGCAACAGAAAATAAAAGTTACTTTTTTAAAAATAAACTATATAAATATGGCATTGCCTACTCCCCTACTAAATAAATTAGTTGTGTCATTTATGCCACATAGTGAGCACTGAAAAAAAACAATGGCAGAATTGCTGGGGTTTAAATGGAGGTTGTCAAAGCCGCATCCCCTTATTAGCCCCATTGAATAACATTAGCATTTTCCCACATATTAAAATGAAACAAATAAAAGTAGCGTACATGTTTTATGAATGTGATAGCGTATGGCATTAAAGGGGTTTTCCATATCTAAGTACCAAAATTCTTTCACACATAGGTTTTGCATGTGCTTTTCTGCAGTTATAGCAGCCTTTATTTTGTTGTAAAATTGCCAGCTCCAGATGTTAGGCTACTTTCACACTGGCGTTTCTGGGTCCGCCTGTGAGATCCGTTTCAAGGCTCTCACAAGCGGCCCCAAACGGATCAGTTTAGCCCCAATGCATTCTGAATGGATGCGGATCCGTTCAGAATGCATCAGTTTGGCTCCGTTCCACCTCCATTCCGCTCTGGAGGCGGACACCAAAACGCTGCTTGCAGCGTTTTGGTGTCCGCCTGGCAGTGCGGAGCCAAACGGATCCGTCCTGACTTACAATGTAAGTCAATGGGGACGGATCCGTTTACATTGACACAAATATGGTGCAATTGAAAACTGATCCGTCCCCCATTGACTTTCACTGTAAAGTCAAAACGGATTCGTTTGACTTACACTTAGACTTAGATTTTTTTTTTTTACGAAGTTATGCAGACGGATCCGTACTGAACGAATACCAGCGTTTGCATTTATAGGTGCGGATCCATCTGTGCAGATACCAGACGGAGCCGCACCTAACGCAGGTGTGAAAGTAGCCTTAGCTGAAAGTCTGTGGGGAATGTGAAACCCAGAACGCAAGCGTTTTTTCAGGCGTTATCCCCTTTTCAAAAGGGAAAAAACACCATACAGAAAACACAAGTGGGAGAACACACTGTTGGCAAAAGAAAAAAAACCTTAAAAGGCACAAAATACATTGCAAAAAAACTCAGCTAAAAACAAAACAAAACACATTTGTTCTGGTGCAAAAAAAAAAAAAACATGCTAGTGCAAATTCGTGTTTGTAAGGACCCTTAATCATTGCTGCATCACAAACTTCTGCACTGACCGGCCATCATGTCAGATATGACTTATGTTGGGTGTTAAGCTTTTTTAACTTAAAAGGGTTATCCTGGATGGGAAAAACATGGCTACTGTCTGTCTACCTGGAGCAGCTCCACCTCCTTCACTTCACTGGAGCTAAGCTGCAATACCAGACACAGTTCATGGACAGGTGTGGCGCTCTCCCTGACAGAAGGTAGCCATATTGTTCTAATCTAGTACAACTCATTTAATAATGGTGGGTGCCCTGGAGAACAGCTGAGTCCGAAATGCCAGACTGCATAACTCTCTACCCGGCATGCAGTGACATATCAAACACTAACTGTAGTGGAATTCCCCTTTAATAGGACATTAGTATCTTCTTTGTGAAGCATTCAGTGATGACCATTTCAAAGCGTCCAGTAAATATCAGCCCTTGAGTTGATCTCTGCCCTTGATTTTTTTCAGAAATTCTGCTCAGTAATTTCTTTGTAACATTTGGTTACATTTGGTTGTTTCTCCTGGCTTTTTCAAATGTAACAACAGAACCAAGAATAAGCAGTTATGGGGTCTCCCCAGCCCTCCCCAATTTTGGATTTTGTCTCTTTAGGGACTTCTTACTGGTATATGGCAGATTTGTTACAGAAATTTCTGCAACTGTCCCATCCATGTGAATTTCAGTTTGCAGTGTTACTATGACTTAACTGGTCAACAGGGTGGATAAAAATCAATGATTTTTTTAAAATAAAATAAAAAAAATATGATTTTTTTTTTTATTTAAATCAATTTTTTTTTTTATATAAAATGCTTTTTGAGAAAAATATATTACTATCCAAAGGTTATTCCATCATGAAATAAAGATTTGTTTTTTAATTATGTAGAATAAGGCTGTATATGTTTAATTTTTTGGGTAAATAAATTCCATACGGACATCTGAATGGAGCCTTATAGGCTCCATTCAGACATTTTTTTGGCCCAAGTTAGCGGAAATTTTTTTTTTTTTCTTACAACGTCTCATATTCCACTAACTTGTGTCAAAAAATTAAATCTCACATGAACTCACCATACCCCTCACGGAATCCAAATGCGTAAGATCTTTTAGACATTTATATTCCAGACTTCTTCTCACGCTTTAGGGCCCCTAAAATGCCAGGGCAGTATAAATACCCCACATGTGACCCCATTTCGGAAAGAAGACACCCCAAGGTATTCCGTGAGGGGCATATTGAGTCCATGAAAGATTGAAATTTTTGTCCCAAGTTAGCGGAAAGGGAGACTTTGTGAGAAAAAACAAAAAAAAAATCAATTTCCGCTAACTTGTGCCAAAAAAAAAATATTTCTATGAACTCGCCATGCACCTCATTGAATACCTTGGGGTGTCTTCTTTCCAAAATGGGGTCACATGTGGGGTATTTATACTGCCCTGGCATTTTAGGGGCCCTAAAGCGTGAGAAGAAGTCTGGGATCCAAATGTCTAAAAATGCCCTCATAAAAGGAATGTGGGCCCCTTTGCGCATCTAGGCTGCAAAAAAGTGTCACACATCTGGTATCACCGTACTCAGCAGAAGTTGGGCAATGTTTTTTGGGGTGTCTTTTTACATATACCCATGCTGGGTGAGAGAAATATCTTGGCAAAAGACAACTTTTCCCATTTCTTTTATACAAAGTTGGCATTTGACCGAGATATTTATCTCACCCAGCATGGGTATATGTAAAATGACACCTCAAAACACATTGCCCAACTTCTCCTGAGTACGGCAATACCAGATGTGTGACACTTTTTTGCAGCCTAGGTGGGCAAAGTGGCCCACATTCCAAAGAGCACCTTTCGGATTTCACCGGCCATTTTTTACAGATTTTGATTTCAAACTACTTTGCACGCATTTGGGCCCCTAAAATGCCAGGGCAGCATAACTACCCCACAAGTGACCCAATTTTGGAAAGAATACACCCCAAGGTATTCCGTGAGGGGCATGGCGAGTTCCTAGAATTTTTTATTTTTTGTCACAAGTTAGCGGAAAATGATGATTTTTTTTATTTTTCTTACAAAGTCTCATATTCCACTAACTTGTGACAAAAAATAAAAACTTCCATGAACTCACTATGCCCATCACGAAATACCTGGGGGTGTCTTCTTTCCAAAATGGGGTCACTTGTGGGGTAGTTATACTGCCCTGGCATTTTAGGGGCCCGAATGCGTGAGAAGTAGTTTGAAATCAAAATCTGTAAAAAATGGCCGGTGAAATCCGAAAGGTGCTCTTTGGAATGTGGGCCACTTTGCCCACCTAGGCTGCAAAAAAGTGTCACACATCTGGTATTGCCGTACTCAGGAGAAGTAGGGCAATGTGTTTTGAGGTGTCATTTTACATATACCCATGCTGGGTGAGATAAATATCTCGGTCAAATGCCAACTTTGTATAAAAGAAATGGGAAAAGTTGTCTTTTGCCAAGATATTTCTCTCACCCAGCATGGGTATATGTAAAAAGACACCCCAAAAAACATTGCCCAACTTCTGCTGAGTACGGTGATACCAGATGTGTGACACTTTTTTGCAGCCTAGGTGGGCAAAGGGGCCCACATTCCAAAGAGCACCTTTCGGATTTCACCGGCCATTTTTTACAGATTTTGGTTTTAAACCACTTCTCACGCATTCGGGCCCCTAAAATGCCAGGGCAGTATAACTATCCCACAAGTGACCCCATTTTGGAAAGAAGACACCCCAAGGTATTTCGTGATGGGCATAGTGAGTTCATGGAAGTTTTTTATTTTTTGTCACAAGTTAGTGAAATATGAGACTTTGTAAGAAAGAAAAAAAAAATCATCATTTTCCGCTAACTTGTGACAAAAAATAAAAAGTTCTATGAACTCACTATGCCCATCAGCGAATACCTTAGGGTGTCTACTTTCCGAAATGGGGTCATTTGTGGGGTGTTTGTACTGTCTGGCCATTGTAGAACCTCAGGAAACATGACAGGTGCTTAGAAAGTCAGAGCTGCTTCAAAAAGCGTAAATTCACATTTTTGTACCATAGTTTGTAAACGCTATAACTTTTACCCAAACATTTTTTTTTTACCCAAACTTTTTTTTTATTAAAGACATGTAGAACAATAAATTTAGAGAAAATTTTATATATGGATGTCGTTTTTTTTGCAAAATTTTACAACTGAAAGTGAAAAATGTCATTTTTTTTTGCAAAAAAATCGTAAAATTTCGATTAATAACAAAAAAAGTAAAAATGTCAGCAGCAATGAAATACCACCAAATGAAAGCTCTATTAGTGAGAAGAAAAGGAGGAAAAATTCATTTGGGTGGTAAGTTGCATGACTGTGAAAGTAGTGTAGTGCAGAAGTGTAAAAAGTGGCCTGGTCATTAAGGGTGTTTAAGCTATGGGGGCTGAGGTGGTTAATCCTAACTTCTACAAACCTATGAATACAGAATCAACCTAATATGAAAAGTTGTTATTCTAAAAATCTTCATCTACTTGCATATTATAAGTTATACCAGCAAGAATTAGTCTTTATGTAGAAAACTAATGATTTAAATGAAGCCTTACTGACTAGTGGTTTAAATCGTGATTTAAATCAGTTTGATTTAAATCAAATCCACCCTGCTGGTCACTAAATGGACAAAGTCTAGAATTAGGAATTAGTTTTTCGCATATTTGGCCAATGGGAGTTGCGATCACTTACACTTAGAAGTATTATTTTTTGGGGTTTTGTACAGTCGTGGCCAAAAGTTTTGAGAATTACATAAATATTGGAAATTGGAAAAGTTGCTGCTTAAGTTTTTATAATAGCAATTTGCATATACTCCAGAATGTTATGAAGAGTGATCAGATGAATTGCATAGTCCTTCTTTGCCATGAAAATTAACTTAATCCCAAAAAAACCTTTCCACTGCATTTCATTGCTGTCATTAAAGGACCTGCTGAGATCATTTCAGTAATCGTCTTGTTAACTCAGGTGAGAATGTTGACGAGCACAAGGCTGGAGATCATTATGTCAGGCTGATTGGGTTAAAATGGCAGACTTGACATATTAAAATTAGGGTGATGCTTGAAATCATTGTTCTTCCATTGTTAACCATGGTGACCTGCAAAGAAACGCGTGCAGCCATCATTGTGTTGCATAAAAATGGCTTCACAGGCAAGGATATTGTGGCTACTAAGATTGCACCTCAATCAACAATTTATAGGATCGTCAAGAATTTCAAGGAAAGAGGTTCAATTCTTGTTAAGAAGGCTTCAGGGCGTCCAAGAAAGTCCAGCAAGCGCCAGGATCATCTCCTAAAGAGGATTCAGCTGCGGGATTGGAGTGCCACCAGTGCAAAGCTTACTCAGGAATGGCAGCATGCAGGTGTGAGCGCATCTGCACGCACAGTGAGGCGAAGACTTTTGGAAGATGGCCTGGTGTCAAGAAGGGCAGCAAAGAAGCCACTTCTCTGCAAAAAAACATCAGGGACAGATTGATCTTCTGCAGAAAGTATGGTGAATGGACTGCTGAGGACTGGGGCAAAGTCATATTCTCCGATGAAGCCTCTTTCCGATTGTTTTGGGCATCTGGAAAAAGGCTTGTCCAGAGAAGAAAAGGTGAGCGCTACCATCAGTCCTGTGTCATGCCAACAGTGAAGCATCCTGAGACCATTCATGTGTGGGGTTGCTTCTCATCCAAGGGAATGGGCTCACTCACAATTTTTCCCAAAAACACAGCCATGAATAAAGAATGGTACCAAAACACCCTCCAACAGCAACTTTTTCCAACAATCCAACAACAGTTTGGTGAAGAACAATGCATTTTCCAGCACGATGGAGCACCGTGCCATAAGGAAAAAAGTGATAACTAAGTGGTTCGGGGACCAAAACGTTGAACTTTTGGGTCCATGGCCTGGAAACTCCCCAGATCTTAATCCCATTGAGAACTTGTGGTCAATCCTCAAGAGGCGGGTGCACAAACAAAAACCCATTAATTCTGACAAACTCCAAGAAGTGATTATGAAAGAATGGGTTGCTATCAGTCAGGAATTGGCCCAGAAGTTGATTGAGAGCTCGCCCAGTCAAATTGCAGAGGTCCTGAAAAAGAAGGGCCAACACTGCAAATACTGACTCTTTGCATAAATGTCATGTAATTGTCGATAAAAGCCTTTGAAACGTATGAAGTGCGTGTAATTATATTTCACTACATCACAGAAACAACTGAAACAACGATCTAAAAGCAGTTTAGCAGCAAACTTTGTGAAAACTAATATTTGTGTCATTCGCAAAACTTTTGGCCACGACTGTACTATGTGGGGAGTTAATGATTATTGGTCACGTACTGGGGCAGATGACAAGTCACAATCCTTGGCACATCTATAGTGCTACCAGAAAACTTGGCATTCCCTGTATGGTTTGGAACATTGACCGGGCAGTCATTGATCTCAGATGTGCCAGTAAGCAGGGTTAATATTTAACAAGGACTGACACTGACTTTTCAAAGTCTTTAGACTCAGTACTGAAATTAAAGGGAGTCTAAAACTTTTTATAATTAAAGCTTTTTAATAGGGCTGCAACGATTCATCAGTTTTGCAGTTTCCCTGCATTGAGGATTCGTTTAAATCACGTGACCACGGAGCGTGAGTGAAGTGAAGCCTTTCACTCACCGATCCTTGGCCTCCCGTCGGCACCGCGCTGCAGGGCCTTGTGTGCACACATAGTCAGCGCGCTGGCTGACGCTGTGTGTGACGTCAGGTCCCAGTGCATGCTGGGAAGAAGATGCGGTCCGTCTCCTGCGGACTCCATGTCAGCGCACTTCCAGGAAAGGTAAGTATAGAGTTAGCAGTAGCAGGGGCCCGAATCTAGTGGTGGGGGTGATGTTGGTGATTTGAAGGGGGCACCTGTGATTTGAAGGGGCTAATGGCTTTGGGGGAGTGGGCATATGGCATGGAGTGGCTAAAGATATCTGATGGCACTGGGGGACATGGCATGATCTGATGGCACTGGGGGAGTGGGGGACATGGCATGGAGGGGTTGATCTTATGGCAGTGGGGGACATGGCATAGAGGGGCTGATCTGATGACACTGGGGGAGTGGAGGACATGGCATTGAGGGGCTGATCTGATGGGAGTGGGGGACATGGCGGATGGCATAGAGGCACTGGGGAAGGGGGACATGGCAATAGATGGCATGGATGCATTGGGGGAGGGGGACAAGGCAATGGATGGCATGGAGGAGCAGATGGCACTGGGGGAGTGGGGGACATGGCATGGAGGGGCTGATCTGATGGCACTGGGGGAGTGGGGGACATGGCAATTGGCAATGGATGGCATGAAAGGCACTGGGGGATTGGGGGCATGGAAATGGATGACATGGAGGGGCTGATGACACTAGGGGAGTGGGGGACATGGCATGGAGGGGCTGATCTGATGGCCCTGGGGGACATGGCATGGAGGGGCTGATCTGATGGCCCTGGGGGAGTGGGGGACATGGCATGGAGGGGCTGATCTGATAGCAGTGGGGGACATCACATGGCAGTGGATGGCATGGAGGCACTAGGGGAGTGCGGGACATGGCAATGGATGGCATGGAGGGGCTTATGGCACTGGGGGTATGTAGCTGATGGCCCTGGGGGGAACTGATGCACTTGGGCTGATCGCACAGGGGAAAATAAAGGGTGTTGGGGACTGATGGCAGGGGGTCTGATGAGTTTTTATAAAGGAAAACAGTCTATTAATTCATTTTTTCTTATTAGAGTACTCGATTATTTTAGCAATCGTTTGCTGCAGCTCTACTTTTTAATCATAAATTAAGTAAAAAATGAATTTCATAATCTAAATTTTTGTTTCCATTTTTTCAGCATTTTTCCTGTCTATACATATACGTGTATGAACATTCTCGTTTCACATAAGTGAAGTTTGTGGTGCATAATATTTTTATAAAGAAAAAAATTATCTAGATGTGTATGTGTGTGGGGCCATTGCAACCAGAATGAAAACCTCCATTCATTACGCTACAAATCGGATCCAGCAAAAGTAAGAGAATGTAAAATGACTCAAATCTTCTAGTATACAAAAGAATCGCTCCAGTATTTAGGTGCACAATATGAAAACCTGGCAGGTGATGTAGAGGTTTACTGCCCCAACACTCTTCCAATACAAATCAAATTATAGACTGCCGAAACACAAGCTGTGGCATAATAGTTCGGGAAACCACTGGAAGTTTTAATCTCCCCTTACAGCTATTTTGTATAGTGATGGGGGAATTGCTATAAAAACGGTCCCCTAATATATTCTGCAAAAAGCTCCATGGTAAATATCCAGAAGTGGATTTGGATGACTCTGGTGACATTGACGGTGTACTTTTGTCTTTTTTCTGTCTGTCCATTATACTCCAGTACACTGTGTTCTCTATGTGAGGGTGACGTCTGGTGGTATCTGGCGTTAATCCATGGAATTCTACTTGTAATTATGCCCTGTGTCCAGCAGAGAGCGCAGCCCATATATTTCCTTGAAAGTAACCGAATACAAGTTGGTAAACCAAGAATTTATTTGTATTACCTGGATTCTGTATATTAGTCACTTTTTTATTCTAGATACATACACAATTTCTCAGTTCATGGAGATCCTATCTGTTACGGGTTTGAAAATTACAGGGAAACAGATCTAATAGTGATGATGTAATCACCATCAGTGTAAAATCATGCATTTTCAGTATAATTTATTTTATTGACAATAATTGTATCCTTATTTATCTAGAATTTCAGGATGTGATGCGTTTACACCACGATTTTATTTTGTACTCGTTATTACTGTGTGGTTCAGATGTCTCCCAGCTTAATCATCCATTCTCCATAAATTCCAAATTCTCTTCTGAACCTCCCCATTTTGTTACTCACCGTGGCTTCCGTCTGCTTTTATCCGTATTTACTCACAACCTCTTCCTGTCTGACATTCACACTTCTTTGAGGCTCAGTATGTGTTCAGTCTTCCAATAGCAGTATAAGGGCAAGGCTTAAAGGGGATCCCCACCTAGGGCTGTATTTGCCATTAGGCATCTGAGGGCAAGTGTCTAGGACAGAAGATTTTAGGGAGCAGCACGATCATGAGTATAGCTAGTTGCGTCCACCCGGCATGGCAGCACAGACAATTGCAATAAGCGGGTGCAATGCCCTATAGGAATAAGCAATTACCCACTACATAAAATACTAAAAGGGGCAGCACTCCATAGTAAAAATAAAAAATATTTTATTCACCCATGTGGTAGAGCAACGTTTCAGCTCAGCAATAGAGCCTTTCTGAGCCACTTGGAACCGAATCAGAGTTCGGGAAACCGTTTTCTAACAGTAGAAATTGATTCATGAAGTTATTATGCAAAGTCTCACGAGATTTAGCAAAGTAATAACTTTGGCTCATAGGAGCCAATACATTCTAATACTGTACGGAGCTCCGTACTGTATTCAAACAAAGTATTATGCAAATTAAAATTTTGGTATATTAATTGAGTTTTATATAGGCCTCTTTAACAATTTCTTGTTGATAGACAGAAGGATGCATGTGATAGTTTAGGTGCAGAGAGGGACATGGGCATAGAACCCTTTTTATGTTTTGTTTTTGTTTTGTTTTTTAATTGCTGATGGCTCATGGACGCATTCTAGCTGAATAGTTCAGGATTCATTGTGGCAGCTGCATGGATAGTATTGTTTTTTTAATATTTTATTTTAAAATTTTTATTTCTTTTTTTTACAGTTAAAGACTTAAAGAAGCGCTGGTATTCCTTTCGGGATCAATTCCGGCGGGAACTTAACATCAAGCAGCACAGTGATGATAATGGCTCACTAACCAAAAAACCTTATATGTACACTAGACAACTACAACTTTTAAAACCAGTAATGGAATTAAGGAGGTCATTTTTTTTTTATTACATTTTTTTTTAAATGTAAATAAAATATTACATATAATTATATTAATATATTTTTTTCAACAGCACTGTGGACAATCTTTCTTCTGATTCAAACCAAAGAAATCTAGAGTCTGCAGGGGATGTTTCCCAAAGAGAATAAGGGGCCTCTCCAGCTCCACAAGAGGAAACAGTGAATATTCAAGAGAGAGCGTAAACAGAGGTTATGGTGCTTACCGAAAATGAGGCCAACATAGAAACCACTCCATTTTCAGAGGAACGTGTTTGCCGTTCATCAGGCAGACAACGGCGAAGACCTGCAGTTCATTCCGATTTAGATGTTTGAGGCCTAATTGATTCACAGGTTCTCGAATATCTAAATCAGAATCGGTCGGATAATAAAGAAGAGCACTCAAAAGTCTTGTGCCATATCTTAGTCGTGTGCATGACACGTTGTGTCTCTGCATTGGCCTTGTTGATCTACCTTTTTGCAAGCCCTACTTTTACGTGTGACTACCTGACAGAAAATGACAATGAATCCACATCTTTGCACAGATTTGGCCTTTTAAAGGCATGTGGTCCTAAAATTTGGATCAGCTAAAAAACAGTCTGTTTCAGTTTAATCGTTATTTTCAATTAATTGAATGCTCAAAAAATGTTTTGTCTCACTCTCATTTCTTCTTGTTGCATGTTGAAGCTCTACTTGGAACCTTGTTAAGATCCAACAATGTAAAATATGATTTTTTGCCATTTTTCAAGTGGTCTTCAACTTTTGATCAGGACTGTATTTGTGTAAAGAAGTCACCACACTCAGGGTCCCAGTACTTCAATTACAAACACTATTTTTCTGTAGTGCTGATGGCCTAGGGTGACAGTAATTACAGGTTTGCAATTGTTGATATTGGGGCCTATGGGAGCACTTCTGACGCCCGTATCTTTAGTGCTTCCAGAATGGGCGAACAGTTTCAGACAAACCAGCTTGCCCTGCCAGAGCCCAGTAGACTACCAGGATCAGCAAGTCCGCCGGCTCCATTTGTGATCGTGGCAGATTAAGGATTCGCATTGTCACCCCACCTGATGCGGCCCTTCCCTTGACTCGCGCCCGTCGGTATGTGAAGTGTGCTTTCAGAATACTGTCCACAAAGTGTAGAGTGTTCATGTCATCCAGTATGAATCCGGATAATGCCAACCTGGGAAGTTGAACTACCTGCCGAATGCATGCTAACGCTAGCCTACTGTGCCGCTTGAATTCCGCTCCAGCCCCAGTGACTATAATGGTAATGGGGCCAGAGCGGAATTCAAACGGCACGGTGGGCTAGCGTTAGAATGCTGATCCCCGCAGCCCTTCTGCCGCCAGTGTAAAAGTAAATGTTTAAAAATAAATATACAGACATAATTTAGAATACTGTATACAAAAAAAATTATTTAACAAAAAAAAAAAAAATTACAAGTCATATAATTCCCTTGTAAAGGGGTCAGGGGTCTGGACAATTGGGGGATCTGCTCTACTTAAACGAGAAGTCGGAGTTTCCACATTTAACAATCGATCCCTAACATTCTCCATTTTATAGATAACCTCCATAGGTTCCTCAGGGCTTGCAAAAACTCTCCCTTTTTGAACGTGGTCGGGTTGTTGAACTGCATAAGCAGGGTCTCTCACAACGCGCCATCGCTGCTGAGGTGGGACGCAGTAAGACAGTCATTTGGAATTTCTTAAATGATCCTGAGGGTTATGGAACAAAAAAGTCAAATGGAAGACCCAAAAAAAAATTCATCAGCACTGAGCCGAAGGATCCAATTGGCTGTCCGTCAAGACACTGGGCGATCCTCGACCCAAATTAAGGCTGGTGCTGACTGCAGCCCCATAACCATCAGACGGCATCTGAGACTGAAGGGCTTCAAAAACAAAAAACGTCTTCAAAGACCTCGTCTCCTTGAACGCCACAGAACTGCTCGTTTGGACTTTGCAAGAGAGCACCAAACATGGGACATTCAAAGGTGGAAGAAAGTTTTATTCTCTGTTTTATTCTCTGATGAGAAAAAATTTAACCTTGATGGTCCTTAAGGTTTCCAACGTTACTGGCATGACAAGCAGATCCCACCTGAGATGTTTTCTACGCGCCACAGTGGAGGGGGCACCATAATGGTCTGGGGTGCTTTTTCCTTCAGTCGAACAATGGAGCTTCAGGAAGTGAAGGGGCGTCAAACGGCCGCTGGCTATGTCCAGATGTTGCAGAGAGCACTCCTCATGACTGGGGGCCCTCGTCTTTGTGGTAACGACTGGGTTTTTTCAACAGGACAACGCTACAGAACACAATGCCCGCAGGACAAGGGACTTCTTCCAGGAGAATAACATCACTCTTTTGGCCCATCCTGCGTGTACCCCTGATCTAAATCCAATTGAGAACCTTTGGGGATGGATGGCAAGGGAAGTTTACAAAAATGGACAACAGTTCCAGACAGTAGATGGCCTTCGTGCGGCCGTCTTCACCACTTGGAGAAATGTTCCCACTCACCTCATGGAAACGCTTGCATCAAGCATGCCAAAACGAATTTTTCAAGTGATAAACAATAACTCATTACTGAGTTCATGTTTGGAAGTTGGATTTCTGTTTTGGGGGGGTGTTTCGTTTTTTTTGGAGGTGTGGTCCTAAATATTTGATCAGCTGAAAAACAGCCTGTTGTCAATTTATTCGTTGTTTTCATTAAATTTAATGCTCAAGGGGGCGTGGCCAACTTCCGGCATGAGCGCACGCATCTGAGTGTAGCTCCGAGTCCCGTTAAGAATCTTGCTCCATCCTGATTAAATAACAGCCGCAAAAATAGAGTGGCAGGTGCAGAAGAGGAGGGGAACCACCCGCAGGAGGAAGATGAGCCCAAGCAAGGCACAAGCCGTGGCGGAGCAGCTCAAAGAATAAGCCAGAGCCGAAAGCCAACATGGCGCCGCGACTCCATCTAACTCGCGCGCCCCAGCGACTCGTGGCAACCCGAACCTACAACAAGACCCTCCCAGCGAGGAAGAACCCGAACTCTCACCTAAATTAGCTCATGAGCAACTAATGGCTGCTATTTCTATGTGTCAGACCTCTCTCACGAGTAAAATTGAGGAGGTGAAGGTGGATGTTGGGCTCCTCAGACACGATGTGCAGCAGCTGAGAGAGAGGGCGAGACAGACAGAGCACAGGGTATCTGAGCTGGAGGATATCACCCGACCAATGCAAGCTAAATGTCACGGCTGAGGATGGGGAAAACCCTCAGCCATGCGATGGCGGAAGATGGTGGTGGCTGCTTGGCCAGGAGCACAGAATTAGGGAGCAGGTCACCTCCTATCGCATCCCTAATCTGATCCTGACTCCTAGCTGCATGAGCCGACCTTGAAGGTAGGAGGGCTCATGCTCCGGAACCTCGGATCCCTTGTAATCCTCCGCAGATCCCTAAAGCTAGGAGCAGGGTAAGACGACCTGTTCCTCCTAGACACGGAGGAACAGGAGTCTCACAGGCCAGGCTACAATAAAGGGGAACATATACAACTCATGGCAGTGGCAGGTAAATGCCATAAACACAACACCCACCTGCCACAGACACAAAGCCTGGAACCCATGCGCAAGTGCTGCTGTCCAAACACAGAAACGGACACAGCACACATCTCACAGGAACCCAGGACCATAAGCTGCAATAAGCAACATACAACAGACACATCTTCATCACATCAAACCAGATTTATGACCACAAGGGTGTCTCTCAGTGGCAGATGGTATAAACCAGGAGGGTGCCTCCAGCTTACAAACAAGGCTGGAGTACCTCTCAGCTTCAGGTCTCCACTGAGGCTTTATAGCCCAAGTAGCCACACCCACACAGACACACCCAGTGTTCACACACACAGAAGAATATTAACCCTTCTCACACCAGGGAAGGGAAGACAACCACTTAAAGGAGAAAGTGTCCAAATGAACATCACACTGCAGCTGTTACCGCAGGCAACGACATGCGTGGCAACCATGTCCTGGGAGTCAGCCTGAAGGCCGGGACACTGCCACCACATGTACACCAAACCAAACGTTGCCACGGGCAGCCACAGTGAAGGGAAGTGTCACAGTGCACACCTACATAAACCTCGTGCACACCAGACATACAAAGTGGATAACATACACACACACACACAACCAGGAGTTACCGCATGCACTTGACAGCAAGCTGCCCAGCAACAGCTCAGGCTGCTATACTGCCAAGTACAACCATGTTACCAGCGGCAACCACACATGAGGCAACATACCAGCAGCCCTCACCATGTGGTTGACAATAAAACCAAACCGCAGGCAACTGCATGCGGATCCTGAGTCACGACCATGACCATGGTCGTGACACTAAACTGTCGGATCTGGAGAGGAAAGTACATCCGTGGCATCAGAAATGCGACGATCTGGAGAATAGATCCAGACGTAACAATGTCCAAATCCTAGGCTTTCTGGAAAGGGCAGAAAGATCGGATCCGGCGACCTTCATAGAAAAATGGTTCAAGACCACGTTCCCTGAGGCCGCGTTTTCGGGGACATACGCCGTGGAGAGGGCTCACAGAGTCCCGGCAAGACCTCCTCCCCCAGGTGCTCCTTCCAGACCCCTGCTAGCCAGACTCCTGAACTGGAAGGGTAGGGATCTGCTACTCAACCTGGCCAGATCCGCGCAGGACATATCTTACAATAACTCAAGGATTTCACTGTTTCCCGACGTCTGCAGAGTTACAGAAAAAGAGATCCACCTTTGTTGCCGTCAAGAGAAAGCTCAGAGAGCTGAATATCCAGTACTCCATGTCGTATCCTGCCCGGCTTAGGATTGTGGATGACGGGAAATCCTTATTTTTCAATGATCCGAGGGAAGCTGACGAGTGGGTAGCCAGCAGACCGGGACACTAATCCGAATTTTTTTTTTTCTTTTGTATTGTTCGAGACACCCGGACTCTATTTGAACTACCTGCTCCAAGCCGACTTGAGGAGGACGCTTACCTGTTTAAAGATGGACTCCGCATACAGATGCGTATCCTGGGTATCGTATGAATCCCATGGTCATTTATCCGAGACATGCGGAGTAATCAGTTATTTGTAATGTTTCTATGCTGCATTCGTACTAGTTGATATATGGTTGTTTAATAGCACATGGCACCGGGACTCACCCGGTGAATACCTGCACTGGGATAACATCTACAGTTGCAAGAAAAAGTATGTGAACCCTTTGGAATGATATGGATTTCTGCACAAATTGGTCATAAAATATGATCTGATCTTCATCTAAGTCACAACAATAGACAACCACAGTCTGCTTAAACTAATAACACACAAAGAACTAAATGTTACCATGTTTTTATTGAACACACCATGTAAACACTCACAGTGCAGGTGGAAAAAGTATGTGAACCCCTAGACTAATGACATCTCCAAGAGCTAATTGGAGTGAGGTATCAGCCAACTGGAGTCCAATCAATGAGATGAGATTGGAGGTGTTGGTTACAGCTGCCCTGCCCTATAAAAAACACACACCAGTTCTGGGTTTGCTTTTCAAAAGAAGCATTGCCTGATGTGAATGATGCCTTGCACAAAAGAGCTCTCAGAAGACCTACGATTAATAATTGTTGACTTGCATAAAGCTGGAAAGGGTTATAAAAGTATCTCCAAAAGCCTTGTTGTTCATCAGTCCACGGTAAGACAAATTGTCTATAAATGAAGAAAGTTCAGCACTGCTGCTACTCTACCTAGGAGTGGCCGTCCTGTAAAGATGACTGCAAGAGCACAGCGCAGACTGCTCAATGAGGTGAAGAAGAATCCTAGAGTGTCAGCTAAAGACTTGCAAAAGTCTGTGGCATATGCTAACATCACTGTTAGCGAATCTACGATACGTAAAACACTAAACAAGAATGGATTTCATGGGAGGATACCACAGAGGAAGCCACTGCTGTCGAAAAAAAACATTGCTGCACTTTTACAGTTTGCACAAGAGCACCTGGATGCTCCACAGAAGTACTGGCAAAATATTCTGTGGACAGATGAAACCGAAGTTTAGTTGTTTGGAAGAAACACACAACACTATGTATGGAGAAAAAGAGGCACAGCACACCAACATCAAAACCTCATCCCAACTGTGAAGTATAGTGGTGGGGGCATCATGGTTTGGGGCTGCTTTGCTGCGTCAGGGCCTGGACGGATTGCTATTATCGAAGGAAAAATTAATTCCCAAGTTTATCAAGAAATTTTGCAGGAGAACTTAAGGCCATCTGTCCACCAGCTGAAGCTCAACAGAAGATGGGTGTTGCAACAGGACAACGACCCAAAGCATAGAAGTAAATCAACAACAGAATGGCTTAAACAGAAGAAAATATGCCTTCTGGAGTGGCCCAGTCAGAGTCCTGACCTCAACCCAATTGAGATGCTGTGGCATGACCTCAAGAAAGCGATTCACACTAGATATCCCAAGAATATTGCTCAACTGACACAGTTCTGTAAAGAGGAATGGTCAAGAATTACTCCTGACCGTTGTGCACGTCTGATCTACAACTACAGGAAACGTTTGGTTGAAGTTATTGCTGCCAAAGGAGGTTCAACCAGTTATTAAATCCAAGGGTTCACATACTTTTTCCACTTGCACTGTGAATGTCTACATGGTGTGTTCAATAAAAACACGGTAACATTTAATTCTTTGTGTGTTATTAGTTTAAGCAGACTGTGATTGTCTATTGTTGTGACTTAGATGAAGATCAGATCACATTTTATGACCAGTTTGTGCAGAAATCCATATAATTCCAAAGGGTTCACATACTTTTTCTTGCAACTGTAAATACACCGTGCAGGTCCCCGAGTATATGGCCATGATTGAAGCAGGCCTTGAGTCTGTTCAGTATGTTTATGTAATGTTTCTAACGTTAAGTATTCCTATTTATGTATGTTTGCTATGGTGGTACTTTGCTATTTCCTGGAAAGGGATGGCGCAGATCTATAGTAAGGGTGGCAAAGATAGGGGATCTGAGAATCTATTTAAAGGAATAATACCTATGCAATTTATGGTGTTTAAGTTAACATGGCGGGGCTAACGGTCATGTTGTGGAACGTGAGAGGATTGGGCGGACCTAGGAAAAGGATTGCTGTGTTTTCGCATGTGCGCCGGCTTGCTCCACATATCCTTGGCCTGCAGGAGACCCACTTAACGTCAGAGATGGGCAACAGAATTAAGAAGCCCTGGGTACAGTGGAGCGCCAACGCATATGGAAACTCGTATTCTAGAGGAGTAGCAGTTTTAGTGCATAGCTGCTTGAGGTGGGAGACACAGAGGCTTGTAGTTGATCCTGACGGACGTTATGTATTTGTGTTTGCATATGTTAACTGTACTCCATATGTCGTCATTAATATATATAACCCTCCGCCGGCCAGTGTATCAGTACTGCAGGCTGTAGTGGGCTTTGTAGCGCAGTACCCGAATGTCAGATTACTATGTATGGGGGACTTTAATATGTTGATGAACCCTGACTTGGATCGCTTTCGGAGCACAGCCAGAGACGGAATGGCCGTTTCTTCAACCTCAGTGCTCTTAAAGGTGGCCACTGAGATGGGATGGCTGGACTTATGGCTTATTGCTTCACCCCTTCAAGAGGAGCTTTATCCAGAATAGATTACATTATGGGAAACGCATTGACCCTTACTGAGTTAGAGAGTACTGCCCGCAGGGGCCCTCTGACCACGCACCGCTGTTAGCAACGTTTTTATTAGTGGATGGGCTGGCGAGAGGGAACAAAATGCGTATACACCCCTTCTGGCTCACCCTCATGGGATCCAATGATCGAATCCCGGATCAACTCCGTATGTTTTTTGAGGTACAGGCCGATATAACAGATGATCTGCTAATATGGGAAACGTTAAAAGCCTACTTGAGGGGATGCATTAAATCATCCATAGCATTTATTAAAAGAGAGAACCACCAAAGGGAAGAAGAGCTTCAGGAATCCTGCAGAGAGGCTGAGAATACCTTTACTGGGGACCCCACTGAATCCAATAGGTTAGAATGGCTCCGCAGGGGAAGGCAGTATATGCAGCACTTGCAAGAGAAGAGCGATCGCAAGCTATTCTTCCTCAAGCAGCAGTCCTTTGAGCAGGGAGGTCAGGCAGGCAAGATACTGGCTCACATTGCCTGGAACAACTCCTCGGCGCCTCCGGTTATACGTATTCGAGGGATGGATGGAGGGATAATAGAAACGTCGCCGGGCATCCTTGCTAGGTTCCAGGAATTCTATCAGGAATTATATAGTTCAGTGATACACTATTCTTCCCAAGAGCTGAAAACATATTTGCAGAAGGTGACACATCCCCGATTGAGTGATGAGGATAGGGGAATGCTGGAGGGTGATTTCACATTAGAGGAGATACAAGAAGCTATACGGGGACTCACAACTGGGAAGGCACCCGGCCCTGATGGCATCCCGATCGAGGTATACAATAGATATGGTGACATTCTGGCCCCTAGAATGAAAAAAATGTTGCAATCGGCAAAGGCACAACAGAGATTGCCAGACTCATTTTATGATGGCACCATAGTGGTCATCCTGAAGCCAGACAAGGACCCTTTAGAGTGTGGGTCGTACAGGCCCATCTCCTTTTTAAACCTAGATTATAAGGTACTCACAAAAATATTTGCCAATAGATTGAATAGAGTCATAGCATCCGTTGTACACCCGGATCAGTCCGGATTTATACCGGGGAGGTCTACTTCTACTAACATTAGGAGGGTGCAAGTTATTACGCAAATAGGTAGAGCTTTGGACAGGCCGTGGGTCTTGGCCTCCTTAGACACGGCCAAGACCTTTGACACGGTAGAATAGCCATATCAGTTGGAAGTACTAAACTGTTTTGGCTTTGGTCCAGTGTTTGCCCAGTGGGTACATATGCTCTACAAACACCCTAAAGTGAACATACTGGTGAATTATTCACATTCAGGTCAGTTTAACCTTGTTTGCAGTAGCAATAGAGCATTTAGCACTTAGACTTAGGCAGGGTGGGGTTTACAGTGGAGTTCCCCTGGATGGCAGGGAGGACCGTGTCGGCTTATACGCCGTCGACCTGATCCTTTTTATGGATAGGGCGGATCATTCGCTGCCCAGAGCGATTGAGCTAATTGAAACCTTCGGCCACTTTTCTGGACTGCATATCAACTGGTCCAAGTCGGCTCTGATGCCCCTTAAACCTGCAGGTTGGCCTACGACATACTGTAATCTCCCAGTGGTAGACTGGTTTAAATACCTAGGAATCATAATAACCAGAGACCCTCCCTTAGCATATACTTTGAACACTGAGCCTCTAGCCTCTACATTTGCTAAGAAATTTGCAGCATGGCAATCCCTTCCCATCTCAATGATGGGTCGTCTGAACCTCATAAAGCTGGTCCTCCTGCCTAAGGCTCTGTATGTACTGGAGAATGCTAGCATGACCGTCCGAGACGGTTCTTTGACCACCTCCACTCCATGATGTCGACCTTCATTTGGGGAAAGGCTAGAAGGAAATTGGCGCTCCGTACTTTACAGAGGCCCAAACTACAGGGGGGAGCCGCACTCCCGGACTTATTCCTGTATTTTCTAGCGGGTCAGTTACGTTACCTCACGACCTGGGTATCCTCGCAATCTCTCCCCAATGCAGAATTTTATCTGCAATATTTTCTGCAGATCCATTCCTTATGTCCAGTACTGGAAGATATTAGTCTGTTCCATGGACGGGCCCTTCTATTACATAGATTGGCTCACCAGGTATGGGAAGCAGCTAAGCTCAAGTCCTATAAAGACCTGTCAGACGCAATACCCCTGTGGGAGAACCCTATGTTTCGGCATTTGAGTCGACATGATGGAGCTGCATTGTGGAAGGAACATGGGGTACAGACCCTAGGTGACTTATATGAGGGAGGATCTATGAGGTCATTCTCTCAACTTCAAGACAAATTTGAGATTCCGAGACATATGTTCTTCAGATACCTCCAGATTAGACATGCCCTCTCAGCACAGTTTGGTAGGGGTACCAGAAAGATTTCCAATTATCCATTAATTGGAGTGCTGTCCACACAGGGCCCAAGAGGCCTCATATCAGCTATCTATACATACCTCATAAATGCTAAAATGAACATATCCCCTCTGATTGCAGAAGACAAATGGAGGGATGTATCCCTTCCCTCTCAGAGACAGATTGGGCTGAGGCCCTCGCAGCTCCTACAAGAGTTTCTCCCTCAGTTAATAACAAGATGGTACAGCTGCATATTCTTCACAGGAGTTACCTTACCCCTAACAGGTTATTCAGAATGGGTAGAATGGAGAACAGTAACTGCCTTAGATGTCACCAGGCCAATGCCAACTTCTGGCACATGATTTGGGAATGTAGACATATACAAAGATTTTGGCGAGATGGGACCTCATTCCTGTCAGATCTTGTGCCAGGAACTGTCCCTCTTTGTCCCAAGATGTGTTTGCTGGGAATTGTAGACGGCGAGCAGTGGTCTCATCACCACAGGATATTTTTGGAGGAAACCTTATTCCTTGCTAGGAAGTCGATAGCGCTTAGATGGATGGCCGATAGAATGCCTAATCTAAACCAATGGAAACAGATAGTAAACCAGATCATACCGCTGGAAAAAGTAGTATACATACATAGGGGGTGCCCTCAGAAATTTCAGAAAGTGTGGGGGGAGTGGTGTACTTCCACTAATACGTTAAATACTTGCTGATGCCCCATATATGTATGCCTTGAATGTAGATATGGAATACTATTGTAACCAAATGCCACTTAAGAAAGGGCCCCTGAGATGCCACGTGTAATGATGATCGGGAAATGTTCTAATCAATTGGCAGAGACCCTGCTGCGCACAGGGAAAAACCATTAAGAACCATGTACCACGTGTTGTTTTCTTTTTGTTTTATGTCATTATGTGTTTTGATTTTGCTTTCTCATTTGCTGATTTTACTGTCATGTTGTGACATATGTCATGTACTTTACTATTGCACCATTATACTCCAATAAAACGAGTTAAAAAAAAAATTGAATGCTCAAAAAATGTTTTGTCTCACTCCCATTTCTTCTTGTTGCATGTTGAAGCTCTACTTGGAACCTTGTTAAGATCCAGCCATGCTAAATATGATTTTTTGCCATTTTTCAAGTGGTCTTAAACTTTTGATCAGGACTGTATGTTTGCCATCCAGTGCCCCAATGCAGTTAGGAAACTGAACTGATTGGTAAAATCCCTCGGCGATACAAAGCCAATTTTTCGCCTTGGGGGTGGGCATCACCACTTCTCTGAGTCGCTGCCAGATTACTTTGCAGGTATGACAGACGATCCCAGAGATTGTTGAGATCCCAAGGAGAAACTCAAAATGCAACAATGCAAATGAGTTTCCGGTTGCAAGTAATCTTCAAAAAAATAGTTTTAACATTCATTTTCATAAGTTAATAATTAATATATAGTATTTAAAAAGATAAAATTTACTTACCTTAAGGTGACAATCAACCTTTGCTCTGCAGATATGCAGCACCTCATACTGGTGTCCATGAAAGTCAGGTCAGGATGAAGACAGACCAGCAGGTGATAAAATGCATCCATGGACATCCGGCAATAGTTCTTGAACTTGATGGGGTCACGTCGCAGATTGTTATACAACGTATGAAATTGTCCTTTGTAAAGGCGCTGAAGGACCCACTGCTGTCTCCTCTTCCTCCTGGTTATTCATCCAGCATCGCTGACTGCCGTCCGAATCGCAAAGAAAGAATCTAGTTAAATAGTACTTCATTCATAAGGTCTTCTGCCATGATGATCACTAAGAATTAGGAAGAAAACAATGCCAGCCAATCAAAGCTCACACAGCTCTGGACGACACCAAAAGCGCAATAAAATGGCGCCTGTACTATTACATGTCCTCTGTTTTAAACATCTTTTTTTTTTTTTGGTACCCTAGCAACATGTATTCTTCCTCCACTTTTTTTGCGGAAAAACGGAACGGAGGCAGATGTACATTTGGAAAAAAATGGAAGTTTTTTGCGGAAGCACGGATCCGCAAAAAACTGAATGAAAATCTGGAATAGAAAAATACTGATGTGTGAATGGACCCTTATTTTGAGGGCACACCAAATTTACACTGTTATACAAAGCTGTACACTGACTACTTTACATTGTATCAAAGTGTCATATCTTCAGTGTTGTCCCATGAAAAGATAGAATAAAATATTTACAAAATTGTGAGGGAAGAACTCACTTTTGTGACATACTGTGGAAATATATATATATATACCGTATTTTTTGCTTTATAAGACACACTTTTTCCCCCCAAAAGTGGGGGGAAAATGGCTGTGCGTCTTAGGGTAGTTTCACACTTGCAGCAGAGTGATCCGGCAATCTGCATGCAAACGAACAGCATTTGTAGATTGATCCGTCTCACAAATGCATTGCAAGAATGGATCCGTCTGTCCGTTTGTCATACGGACAAACGGATCTGTTTCTATTTTTTTTCTTCACATTTTTAAAGGTCTGCGCATGCGCAGACCGGAAGGACGGATCCGGCATTGCGGTATTTTTAATGCCGGATCCGGCACTAATACATTCCTATAGAAAAAAATGCCATATCCGGCATTCAGGCAAGTGTTCAGTTTTTTGGGCCAGAGATAAAACCGCTGCATGCTGTGGTATTATCTCCGTCCTGAACAGTCAAAAAGACTGAACTGAAGACATCCTGATGCATCCTGAACGGATTGCTCTCCATTCAGAATGCATGGGGATAAAACTGATCAGTTATTTTCCGGTATAGAGCCCCTAGGACGGAACTCTATGCCGGAAAAGAAAAACACTAGTGTGAAAGTACCCTTATAAAGCGAATACTAGTGAGCGCTTCCATTATGAAAGCGCTCATTAGTATGCTTTAGGTGCCGGGAGTAGGGAGTGAAGCGCTGCAAGCTCTTGTAATACTCATCCTCCCAGTCTTCATTCCTGTTGCCGGCGCTGCACTGTCCTGACCGCGTACAGCATCAGGATGTACTGCGTGCACTATGACCTGACGTTGCATGTAGTCAGGTGACAGGGCAGCACCGGACGGACGCATGTGGCACTCATACTCAGTGGCGTAGCGTGGGTTGCCAGCACCCGGGGCAAACCAAGTATTGTCCACCCCCCAACCTGTGGCCACGCCCCTTTTTATAGATAATGTGGTAGATATCACTTGCAGTCATACGTAACACCACAGATAACACAGTGATAACTCTCTGAGTACAGATAATGTAGTAGATGGGTTTGTTCCCCCAGAATTCAATCAATAACGAAGAAAGGACCGGCACTCACAGATTGTTGCTGTTATGATCCTTGGTTTATTGTCACATGTAAATGGTGATGCGTTTCGGCACAATGCGCGCCTTTATCAAACCGTCAAACCCCCAGAATTCAGAACATGCACAGTGTGACCTGAAGTCTGGGGTCAGGCTGCTACAGTGTGGGCCAAATTCTGACCCGACCACCATTTTTTAGCCATTTCTCATCTCTGCAGTTTGACATAAAAAAAAATCTTAAAGGGAATCTGTCACCTGGTTTGACCATATTAAAATCTCACCATTGCCATGTTTAATAAAATACCTTATTTCCTGCAGTGGTTTTCTTTCTTATATTCATGCTTTAATTCAAGCGATTTTTGTATTATGCAAATGAACCCTGAAGGTGCCCAGAGCATTACTACTGTGAAGAGGGCACATATCTTGGCATTATTACTGTGAGGGGGCATGTGATGTATACATGTGTGTAATGTATGTAGTGCAGTATGTGATGATCACACACTGCACTACATACATTACACACATGTATACATCAGATACTGCGCTGTCACCTTTTTCTGCAGGTCTACCTTGATGTCTGGTCTTTAGGCTTCAGTCAGATCCTCCACCGCCATGCTTGCGCCGTGTGCCCGACACAACCAGGAGCTGGCCCCTCCTCCTTTCATCTCCCGCCGGCTTCTCCTACAGCAGGGTGCTCTATCGCTCCAGTGCCCACCCAATCTTACCAATCAGGGGCGTAGCTAGAAATGACTGGGCCCCATAGCAAAAAAATGTATGGGCCCCCCCTCCCGGATCTCCCACCCCCACATACCTATCGGACCTCCCACCCCTTCCAGAGCTCCCACCCAAACAACCCTCCAGGACCTCCCACCCCAACATCCCCACACCCCTCCCTAGATCCCCCCTCAGTGTCATCCACAGATCCCCCTCAGTGTCATCCACAGATCCCCCCCTCAGTGTCATCCACAGATCCCCCCCTCAGTGTCATCCACAGATCCCCCCCTCAGTGTCATCCACAGATATCCCCCCCTCAGTGTCATCCACAGATCCCCCCCCCTCAGTGTCATCCACAGATATCCCCCCTCAGTGTCATCCACAGATATCCCCCCCTCAGTGTCATCCACAGATATCCCCCCCTCTCAGTGTCATCCACAGATATCCCCCCCTCTCAGTGTCATCCACAGATATTCCCCCCACCCAGAGCCGCTTCCTAGCTAATTTATTCACTGCACTTGCCTCTGTGAAATTGAAGAGAAGCGCCATAATCTCGCACAGGCGCACTGGCAGAGGCCAGGAAGACGGTGCATGCGCACTTCGATGCCTCTGCCAGTGCGCCTGTGCGAGATTACGGCGCTTCTCTTCAATTTCACAGAGGCAAGTGCAGTGAATAAATTAGCTAGGAGGCGGCGCTGGGCAGGGAGATTGCAGGCACAGGCAGCATCGCTTTGCTGCTGTGCCGTTCGCAGCGCGCCCTGCGCTAGTGCGCTGATAAAGTCCTGTTACTGCGCGGGCCGCACGGCACGGCTTTGCGGGCCGTAGGTTGGGCATCACTGTTCTGGAAAAATCATCCTACCACCCTCAATACTGTGCCGCTGTGCTCCCCAATACTATACTGCAGAAACAGTAAAACCCCCTCATAATACTAGTAACACACAGATAATGCCCCCTTCAATAATTATTGCCACACAGTGCCATAAAATAACTGCGCCTAGCAAATAGTGCCCCTGACACTAATAGTGTAAACATAACATCCGCCAAACATAATTGTGGTAAGCTGATACTGTGCCAAGGTTCACCGACAGTCATAGTGCTTCCAAAAGTCCCACCAAAAGGAATAATTCTCTGCTAGAGCACATATGGTAGTAATAGTGCTCCTACAGTGCCCCCAACATGTCCCCACTGTGCCCCAGAATTAATAATGTTCCCATAATGCCCATACTAGTAATCATGTTCCCCACAGACCCCCAGTAGTAATAAAGCCCACCATAATGCCCCCCCCAGTTGTAATAGTTCTTATAATGTGACAGTACAAAAAATGCCCCCTTATAATGTGTGCCAGTGCAAAAAATACCCCCTTTTAATGCCCCCAGTTGAGCTAATGTCCCCATAGTGTCCCCATAATGTGCCAGTATAAAATACCCCTATATAGTGCCCCCAGTAAATGCCCCCATAGTGCATCTCTACCCCCTTCCTCCTAGTGCCCCCCATAATATACCAGTATAAAATGCCCCATATATAGTGCCCCAGTAGATGCCCTCAGTGTCCCCCATAATTTGCAATGATAAAATATCCCTTCTTAGTGCCCCCTTAGATGACCCCATTTTACTTCCCTATAGTACCCACCATTATGTGTCCCAGTATAAAATACCCCTTCTTTGTGGCCTCAGTAGATGCCCCCATAGTGTTCCTCTCCCCCCTTCCCCCATAGTTCCCCCCATATAACATACCCCTCCATTTGTGGCCTCCATAGTGCCCTCCCAATAATGTGCCAGTGAGAAGTGCCCCCACAGTGCCCCCCAATAATGTGCCAGTAAGACGTGCCCCCATAGATGCCCCCCAATAATGTGCCTGTAAGGCTACTTTCACACTAGCGTTTTGTGCGGATCTGTCATGGACGGATCCGTTCAGATAATACAACTGTCTGCATCCGTTCAGAACGGCTCCGTTTGCATTATCTTTAACATAGCCAAGACGGATCCGTCTTAAACACCATTGAAAGTCAATGGAGGACGGATCTGTGCCAGATTGTGTCAGTGAAAATGGATCCGTCCCCATTGACTTACATTGTGTTCCAGGACGGATCCATTTGGCTCAGTTTCATTAGATGGACACCAAAACGATTCAAGCTCACCTGGCCCTGGTCCCATCTGCAGCAGCTGGCTTCTCCTCTGTGTGGTCCTGGTATCCTCTCTGCTTCAGACAATCGCTGGTTTGAGGACCGTATTTATCGCCCTCTAAGACGCACCTAGGTTTTAGAGGAGGATAATAAGAAAAAAATATTTTCCATTACACTTCAGGTCAGAGCAGCAATCAGACCCCCAATGTTAATCAGATCTCAGATCAGACCCCCAATGCCTCAGATCAGACCCCCATGTCAGACATCAGCCCCCATCCATCAGTCCACCATGTCAGCCATCATGCCCCCATGTCAGCCATTAGCCCCCCATGTCAGCCATCAGCCCCCATCCATAAGCCCCCCATGTAAGCCATCATGCCCCCATGTCAGCCATCAGCCCTCATGTCACATTTCTCCCCCTCCATGTAAAATCACCCTCCTATGTCACATCAGCCCTCCATGTCACATTTCCCCCCCTCCATGTCACATTTCTCCCAATCCTTTTTACTTAATCCCCTCTGTCACATCACCCCCATGTCACATTTATCCCCCCATGTCAGATTTCTCCCCCTCCATGTCACATTTCACCCCCTCAATGTCACATTTCTCCCCCTCCATCCATGTCACATTTCTCCCCCTCCAAACCATGTCACATCACCCCCTTCGTGTCACATCATGATCACATCATTACCCCCTAATGTGTCACATTTCAGTCCCCCCCAATGGCACATTATCCCCCCCCCCGGCCGACCCTGGCCCCATCCCCATGTCACAGACTACAGACATTGTCTCCCCTCCCATCATATCACGGTCACCATCCTCCCCCCTCCATTTATGATTATTGTTTGTGTAATAATTTTTTAAAAACACATTTATGCCGTGCACACTGGCGCTAGTGCGCTCATCAGTGATCACCTACCCACCTGTCCTGCTGCTATGGCAATCTGGCTGTGTGTGAGTCAGACTCACAGACACAGTCAGCTCCAGTCCCTGCTGCCGCCCGCCACAGCTGCGCCACTCGCCAGTCACACCCCCTGGCCTGACCCCATGACCATGCTGCTGGGCCCGTGCCACTCTGTGAGTGAGGGCCGCACGGCGCACGCAGGCTGGGGCGGGCAGCCGGCGGCGCTGCGGCGCAACTCACAAGTAAGTGATTTAAAAAAAAGAAAAAGAACGTTAATTTTTCTGCCCTCCCCCAGTGTGCGCCCTAAGGCAGCCGCTTGGTCTGCCTTATGGTAGCGCTGGCCCTGATTGTATATACAGCATTGTATAATGTGATATCTCTGTGCATCATCATACATTTTCTGTTATTGCCCAACCATAACCAATACTATTGAAAAAGAAGATTTGCTTTGTGTACTTCAACACTTTTCATTGTGCCTTTTTAACAGTGATTTTCCTGGTGACAGACTCCCTTTATACAGACTGTGGTTGTTAGGCCTCATGCACACGACTGTGCTGTTTTTTGCGTACCGCAAACCGCGAATCCGTAAAAAACGGAAGCCGTCTGTGTGCCTTCTGCAATTTGCGGAACGGAACGGGCAGCCCATTGTAGACATGCCTATTCTTGTCCGCAAAACAGACAAGAATAGGACATGCTATATTTTTTTTGCGGGGCCTCGGAACGGACTCCGTGTGCTGTCCGCATCTTTTGCGGCCCCATTGAAGTGAATGGGTCCGCACCCGAGCCGCAAAAACTGTGGTTCGGATGCATACCCGAAAAACGGTCGTGTGCATGAGGCCTTATAATGTATCCCCAGCAACCAGACTGTCAGACAGGTCTCCGCTCTTCAGCTACAAGATGTATTATACCTGTGCTGATGGCAGTGAAGATTTTTCTAAAGACCTGGGTGACAATTATGTTGGAGCTGTAGTAGTGGGTATTATGGATAAATATTACTGTCACGGCGGACGTGCACAGTATAAAAGATAACACACCAACCAGGCTCTGGACGAGAGACAGGGGAAGGGTCACCTCCTAGTTTATCCCTGACCTCTTTCCCTGCACTGCTCAGCCCACAGGCAGACCTTGAAGGTAGGTGTGCTGTGTCCTCCAGCCTAAACTGACAAAACCCTGAACTCGCTGAGATGGTGAAGTGGGGAGATAGGAGCAGCCTGCTCGCACAGAACCTGGATGGGATAGATGACACCAACAACCAAACAAGAGAAGACACTTATCTTCTGAGAGCAGGAACTGACAGCCAACCTTCCCTTCAAACTTCCCAGACCAAAATGATCAGTATAATCCGCTCAGAGCACTTAGCTGGAGACCATTTAAACTAATGACTCCACTCAGTGCACCTGATGAGAGGCGGATCCAGCACGGCACCAAAACAAATACTAAACTCGTGCTGCTATCCTGGCCGACCTCCGCACATTGTCAGAGTGGGGCATGACAGTACCCCCCCTTCTACGGGTGACCTCCGGACACCCTGGACCAACCTTATCCGGATGGGACCTATGAAAGGCCCTCACCAGTCGGCTGGCGTTGACATCTGACGCCGGAACCCACATCCTCTCCTCAGGACCGTATCCCCTCCAGTGCACCAGGTACTGGAGGGAACCCCGCAGAACTCTCGAGTCGAGAATCCTGGAGATCTCGAACTCCAAGTTTCCCTCGACTAGAACAGGAGGAGGAGGCAATGGCGATGGTACCACCGGTTTAACATATTTTTTTAGTAAAGACTTGTGGAAGACATCATGGATCCTCCAAGTCTGCGGCAGATCCAGTCGAAACGCCACAGGATTGATCACCGCAGAAATTTTATACGGACCAACAAATCTTGGACCCAGTTTCCAAGATGGCACTCTCAACTTGATATTCCTAGTGGACAACCACACCAGATCACCCACACACAGGTCCGGACCAGTCACACGTCTCCTGTCAGCCATTCGTTTATACCTCTCACCCATCCTCTCCAAATTCCCTTGAATCCTCCGCCAGATAGAAGATAAGAATCTCTCCTCCTCTGGCATCCCGGAGGAACCAGACCCAGAAAAGGTACCAAACTGAGGATGGAAACCGTATGCGCCAAAAAATGGCGACTTACCCGTGGACTCCTGCCTACGGTTATTCAATGCAAATTCTGCTAAGGACAAGAATGAGGACCAGTCCTCCTGATTATCAGCCACAAAGCACCTCAAGTAGGTCTCCAGGTTTTGATTGGTACGCTCCGTCTGACCATTCGACTGTGGATGAAAAGCCGACAAGAAAGAAAGTTGAATGCCAAGTCGAGAGCAGAACGCCCTCCAAAACCTGGAGACAAACTGCGTGCCCCTATCAGAGACCACATCCGAAGGAATACCGTGCAATCTCACAATATTATCCACAAAAATCTGCGCAAGAGTCTTAGCGTTAGGCAGACTTGTTAGTGGTATAAAGTGAGCCATTTTACTGAAACGATCGACTACCACCAAAATCACTGTTCTCCCGGAGGAACTCGGTAGGTCCGTAATAAAGTCCATGGACAAATGCGTCCAAGGACGAGATGGAATAGACGATGGAAGAAGTGAACCAGGCGGTCGAGTATGAGCAATCTTTGACCGAGCGCAGGTTTCACAAGCTGTCACGTAATTCTCAATACTCTTACGCAACCCTGGCCACCAGAACCTCCGGGACACCAAATCACAGGTGGACTTACCACCAGGATGTCCAGCGAGAACAGTATCGTGATGTTCCTTGAACACCTTGTATCGTAGGCCCTCAGGAACAAACAACCTCCCGGGGGGACACAAACCAGGAGCCCCCTCCTGAGCTCCCAATACCTCCATCTCTAATTCAGGTTACAGAGCGGAGACCACCACTCCATCCGCCAAAATCGGTGCTGGACCTTCTGAATCACCTCCCCCAGGGAAGCTGCGAGACAAGGCATCTGCCTTGACGTTCTTGACCCCTGGGCGAAAGGTAACGACGAAATTGAACCTGGTAAAAAACAATGACCATCTGGCCTGTCTAGGGTTTAGACGCTTGGCAGATTGCAGGTAAGCCAAATTCTTATGGTCTGTATACACAGTAACGGGGTGAGAAGCCCCCTCTAACCAGTGACGCCATTTGTCAAAGGCCAACTTGATCGCCAACAACTCCCTATCTCCAACATCATAATTCCTCTCGGCGACCGAGAGCTTCCTGGAGAAGAAGGCACACGGGACCCACTTGCCAGGAGAAGGACCCTGCGAAAGCACCGCCCCAACCCCCACCTTTGATGCTTCAACCTCGACCACGAATGGCTGAGATACATCCGGCTGCACCAGAATGGGAGCAGACGCAAAACGCTCCTTAATAGCCGAAAAGGCCTGCAATGCCTCATCCGACCAGACAGAGACATCAGCGCCCTTCTTGGTCATATCAGTAAGAGGTTTGACTAGCGTGGAATAATTCGAAATAAATTTTCTATAATAATTCGTAAACCCCAAAAACCGCATCAAAGCTTTCTGATTCTCCGGTCGGTCCCACTCCAGAACCGCCCGGACTTTTTCGGGGTCCATACGAAAACCGGAATCAGAAAGCATGTATCCCAAAAATGGAAGCTCTTGCACCGCAAACAAACATTTCTCCAATTTGGCGTATAACTTATTCTCCCGAAGGATCGTCAAAACCTGTCTCACATGATCCTGATGGGTCTTCAGATCAGGAGAATAAATAAAAATGTCATCTAGGTAGACTACTACGAACCTCCCTACCAAGTGATGAAAAATGTCATTGACGAATCGCTGAAATAGCGCTGGTGCATTCGTCAACCCAAAAGGCAGGTTCTCAAAATGACCCTCGTGCGTATTGAAGGCCTTTTTCCACTCATCCCCCTCCTTGATCCTGATCAGATTGTATGCTCCTCTCAAATCCAACTTGGAGAACACCTTGGCTCCAACAATCTGATCAAAAAGGTCAGAGATCCAAGGCAGGGGATACATATCGGACTGTAATACGGTTCAGCTCCCGGAAATCCAAACACGGTCTCAGTGATCCATCTTTCTTCTTCACGAAGAACAAACCTACAGCCACTGGAGACTTAGATGGTCTAATATGACCCTTTGCCAAACTCTCGGCGACATACTTTTGCATGACCTCTCTCTCGGGTTGAGAGAGGTTGTAGAGCCGAGACTTAGGCAACTTAGCCCCCGGAATGAGATTCACTGAACAATCATAGTCACGATGAGGAGGCAATTCCTGAGCCCCACCCTCCGAAAAGACGTCCGAAAAATCCGAGAGATACTGAGGCAAGGCCGTAACGGACACTTCAGAAATAGATGTGACAAGACAATTATCCAAACAAAACTTGCTCCAACCAATGATTTGTCTCGCTTGTCAGTCTATAATTGGGTTATGTCTAGACAACCATGGCAACCCCAAAACTATAGGAGCTGGCAAATCCTTCATGACGAAACAGGAAATAATCTCAGCATGTGAATCACCCACCCTTAAATGAATACCATGAACAACGTGAGTAAGGCTCCCTTGAGAAAGAGGGGAAGAATCAATAGCAAAAACACGAATCTCGTTCTCTAACGTGCAAGTACTTAGTCCCAAACCCTCAAGAAACAGAAAGTCAATTAAATTTACCCTAGCACCACAATCAAGAAAAACATCAACAAACACATTTCTAGACTCTAGCGCCACCATAGCTGAAAGGAGAAAACGGGAACTACAGGGAACTTGCATACCAGTCTGCTCCACCACACCATTCATACTACCAAGTGTGAGGGGAGTTTTTTTTTCTCTTTTTTCTTTATCTCTTCCCCCTGTGGTTCAATATACGGACAAGAAAAAACAAAATGACCCCTCTTCCCACAATAGAAACATAGATTGTGCACTTTTCGAAAGTCTCTACTATCCGAATGGCAAGATATCTGACCTAACTGCATGGGTTCCTCCCCTACCCCAGAGTAACAAGCAATATCACCCTGGGCAGCTGGTGAAACAAAACCACACGCGGGAGGAATCCCCTGCACAGAGGGACCCTTACACCTCTCTCTGATACGTCTATCAAAACGTATAGCCAAAGACATTGCGTTCTCCAAAGTATCTGGGTATTCATGAAAAGCCAGAGCATCTTTCAACCTTTCTGATAACCCCTGATAAAACTGGCTACGTAACGCGGGGTCGTTCCACCCCGACTCAGTAGCCCACCTCCTAAACTCTGTGCAGTAAACCTCAGCAGTATGTTTACCCTGTAGTAAGTTACGTAATTTTGACTCTGCCATTGAAACTCGATCTGGGTCATCGTAAATCAATCCCAGGGCTTTAAAAAATTCCTCCACCGACCGGAGAGCCAGAGAACCGGGCGGCATGGAAAAAGCCCAGGATTGCGCGTCCCCTTTAAGCAAAGACATGATGATACCCACCCTCAGCACGGTCGTGTGACAATTATGTTGGAGCTGTAGTAGTGGGTATTATGGATAAATATTACTGTCATGGCGGACGTGCACAGTATAAAAGATAACACACCAACCAGGCTCTGGACGAGAGACAGGGGAAGGGTCACCTCCTAGTTTATCCCTGACCTCTTTCCCTGCACTGCTCAGCCCACAGGCAGACCTTGAGGTAGGTGTGCTGTGTCCTCCAGCCTAAACTGACAAAACCTTGAACTCCCTGAGATGGTGAAGTGGGGAGATAGGAGCAGCCTGCTCGCACAGAACCTGGATGGGATAGATGACACCAACAACCAAACAAGAAAAGACACTTATCTTCTGAGAGCAGGAACTGACAGCCAACCTTCCCTCCAAACTTCCCAGACCAAAATGATCAGTATAATCCGCTCAGAGCACTTAGCTGGAGACCTTTTAAACTAATGACTCCACCCAGTGCACCTGATGAGAGGCGGATCTAGCACGGCACCAAAACAAATACTAAACTCGTGCTGCTATCCTGGCCGACCTCCGCACATCGTCAGAGTGGGGCATTACAAATAAACAGTGAATCTACCAGCAGTATAGTGAGTGCAGCTCTGGAGTATAATACAGGCTGTCACTGAGAATCAGTACAGGATAAGTAATGTAATGTATGTACACGGTGGGGGACATTTATCAATAATGTCATAATTTGCGCCCAAAAAATACTAACATTACAAATCAAAAGTGGTGGTTTGTTTCACCTCATATATCAAAAGACACACGGCCCTTTTAAAATGTGACTTTTTTAAATATAAACTTGATTATCCGCCTATTTCCACCGATTTGCGACATTTTAACGCCAATAGCACTAAAATGCGACATTTTAAAACGGAATGTGACATTTCAGACATTGTGACTTTTCCAGTAGTAAATTGTGACTTTTGTCTCAGACTCGGGATGTTTTTGTTATTGTTTTTGTTTTATGTCAATTTAGTGACAAAACCCTGTTGTTTAGCTCATTTATATTAGATAAAAATATTTGCATGCTGTTTTAATACTTACCTATCACTTGTTCCCACGATGAGTTGTTTTTTCTTTTCATAAATGCGACCTTTTACACAAAACACCACCACATAATTGTCAGTAACAATTTGAGCCATTTCTGCCAATAAGAGGATGATAAATGAGGCGTAATATGCGCCAATTTGATATTCCCACCCACTTTGACATCTATAACTCATTTCTGGCGTGATGCATTCTTTATGGTGAAAATATATACAGTTGCAAGAAAAAGTATGTGAACCCTTTGGAATGATATGGATTTCTGCACAAATTGGTCATAAAATGTGATCTGATCTTCATCTAAGTCACAACAATAGACAATCACAGTCTGCTTAAACTAATAACATAAAAATAATTAAATGTTACCATGTTTTTATTGAACACACCATGTAAACATTCACAGTGCAGGTGGAAAAAGTATGTGAACCCCTAGACTAATGACATCTCCAAGAGCTAATTGGAGTGAGGTGTCAGCTGTTCTGTCCCCACATGAAGGCGATTGAAGGTGTAACTGATAATGACTTTGTGACTGTCCTACCTTCGTATCCAAGCAGTGGAGCAGACCGGACCGGCAGATGCTCAGGTTAGATGGATCCAGACGTAGACACGAGGATGCAATCAAACGTGGGTTTATTTGATCCAGACATACAGTGATGCAATACAGGAATGCAGTAGATGCTGTGATGTGGATGTCTTTTCTGAGGCTAACTGCTGAGGCAACTGCTGGTCAAAAACTGATGCCTTCACAAGCCGAGGTGTGTGTCTCCAGTCACAAAGAATGCAGCACTGAAAAAGGCTACAGGAAGTGACCAGGCCCAAGGCTGCTAAAACCACGCCCAGAGATAAAACTTTATTTAACAAGAACGAAGGCGTGCAGCATACAAATTCCGGCCAGCAGATGGCAGCAGAGAACAATAGACTTAAACAACATAGGTAAAACAAGAAATAATACAGTGCAGAAATTCAACATGAAAGGAACAGCACACTCCCCGTCTGAAATTCACTTTGGGGATTTCACTATGACGAATGTCCATAAAATATAAACAACCTGTAAAAGAAAACATGTTAGAATGCAAACATAGATAGTCCTGTTTTCCAACTTGGAATGGAGAAGATCTGCGAAGCTAGATACAGTCCTGTTCACCCATCAGGGACGTTCTCGATGGGTCTCATCCAACTGGAGAAACGTTCAAAGCGCTGACAACTGAAGCTGGCGGTTTGCTTTGTTCCAGTGATCCTGGATCCTGAAAACTTCCTGTACACATTCGTCCGCCTCTCCAAGCAGAAACTCTGGACCAAAGACGAATCCAACGTGATTTTGGTTGTTGGGTTCTGTGACTTTCAGATAGGCAACCGCTGCGATGGCCTCCATGGAGGCGTCCGAGAACACGTGGAGTTCTTTCTTTATGCTAGAGGAAAGTGAGGTTTTAATATAGAATCTCGGGATGTGGATCTCATCCAAGGCACACAAAGATCGCTTCCAGGCTTCCCATTTTTGCTCTTTCTCGGAGGGAAGTGGGGTATGCCAATCCTTGACTGTTTCAGAAAACTGTCTCAGTAGAGATTTACCTTGTATGGTGATGGGCGCTACAAATCCCAGCGGATCAAATAGGCTGTTTACCACTGATAGGACGCCTCGTTTTGTGAATGGCTTGTCTGCACAACTTATCTGAAAACCGAAGGAGTCAGCCGAGAGATCCCATCTGAGGTCCAAGCTCCTCTGCACAGGTGGACTGTCCAGTCCCAAGTTAATGTCCTTGAAACCTGGTGCATGATCGCCTGGTTCGAAGGCCCTCATAACGGCCAGGCTGTTTGAAGCAATTTTGTGTAGTCTAAGTTTAGCTTGGTACAACATACTTTGAGTCCTTTTGAGCAGATCGATAGCCGCTTCTTCAGTCGGTAGTGATTTGAGTCCATCGTCTACGTAGAAGTCCTTTTCTACAAAGTCTCTGGCGTCTTTACCGTACTTGGATTCTCCCTCTAATGCAGTGCGCCGAAGGCCGTAAGTTGCCACGGCAGGTGAAGGGCTGTTTCCAAATACGTGTACCCTCATTCGATATTCTGCCATCTCTGCGTTGGTGTCGTTATTCTTGTACCACAGAAACCTGAGGAAATTCCGGTGGTCCTCTCTGACTATGAAACAGTGGAACATCTGTTCAATGTCGGCGGTGATGGCAACGAGCTCTTTTCTGAACCTCATCAGCACTCCAACTAGGTTATTCGTCAGATTAGGACCTGTGAGGAGGACATCATTAAGAGATACACCTTGATGTTTGGCACTTGAGTCGAAAACAACCCTAATTTGATTAGGTTTCCGTGGGTGATACACTCCAAATGAAGGCAAGTACCAGCACTCGTCGTTCTTCCCTAAGGATGGAGCTGGTTCTGCATGGTTGTTGCGGAATATTTTGTCGATAAAGGCAACGATGTGTTCTCTCATCTCAGGCTTACTGTTCATGGTACGCTGAAGAGAGTTAAATATAGACAGAGCTTGTTCCCTATTGTTCGGGAGTCTCACCCTGGTAGCTCGGAAGGGTAATGGAGAAACCCAGTGATTGGTTTCGTCTTTAAGGAACTCATTGTCCATTATCTTGATAAATTCTCTGTCCTCTACTGACAAAGCTACTTTATCATCGTCCTTGCTTGTGTGAAAGACTAATCTTCCCAAGTTGTCAGCAAAGGGAGGAATGTCGTCAGGTGGTTGTATGAGGTCTGGAGGCTTCTCTTTCACCTCATAGTGATGAGGGCAAGGCTTAATCCAAGTTGTGCGTCCATCTCCGCGCACGTACGTTTTGAAAGAGCGGATTCTTGGTTGATCCAAGCATACATTTCCTATGACCACCCATCCCAAGTCCAGTCTCTGGGCGTATGGTGCATAGTTGGGACCATTACACTGTTGACGCACCTTGTGTACCCTTAGATTGTCTCTGCCAAGCAGGAGTAGAATCTCGGCGTTGTTGTCCATAGGTGGGATAACGTTGGCTAGGTGCCTTAGGTGTGGATGGTGAAATGCAGCTTCCGGGGTAGGAATTTCATCCCTATGGTTGGGTATTTGATCGCATTCGATCAGCGTCGGTAGAGGTATTTCCGTATTTCCACTGACGGAACAAGCGATGAATCCTTGTGCCCTCCTGCCGCTAGTCTCTATGCGACCCGAGCAGGTGTTTAAGATGTAGGGTTCTGACGGTCCATTTATACCAAAGGCTTCAAAGAATTTAGGTCCTGCTAGGGAGCGGTTGCTTTGGTCGTCAATGATGGCATATATTTTTACTGCCTTTTCTGGTAGCCCCTCCGGGTAGACCTTGACTAGGCATATGCGGGCACAACATTTCTCACTCTGGCCCTCCCCACATACGTCCAAGCATGAGCAGGAAACAGCAGTGGCTGTGTTAGCGTTGTTCTGGGGCTCCCCGCCATGACTTTGAGCAGGACTGGTAGTGACAGCAGCCGGTGAATCCCTTGTGAGTGGAGTTGGGTGCATAGCTGAGGCATGTCTATCACTATGACACTCCTCACACTTGATAATGGATTTACAGTCCTTAGCCATGTGCTCCAATGAAGCGCAGCACCTAAAGCATACCCCAAGCTCGGTGAGGACTTTCTTGCGCTCCTGTATGGTTTTGGATCTAAATCCTCTGCATTTGTTCAGTGAGTGTGTTTTTTTATGAATGGGACATTCACGATTGAAGGTCTTGTCTCCTGATGAGGTAGTGTACTGTCTACCAGTGGGTACTGCAGATGATGGTAGGTTAGTCTTTCTAACATTCACGCTGCTCTTAAAGTCTCTGTGTTTATGCACAATACTTTCATACCTTGATGATGGTGTCACTGAGGCTGTAGTATTGAACTCCAGGAAGTCGAGGCTGGGGTCATTCCTCATCTGGGACTGTTCATCGATAAACCTACAGAAATAAATAAATGGGTGAAAAGTGACGTCATGCACTCATTTGTACCTTGAGACTGATGCCGCCCACTTCTCTTGCAGGCTGTATGGTAACTTCACGACAATTGGGTTCACCCCATGGGCTGTATCTAGGTAGCACAGCCCGGACAGACGAGGGTCTCTTTTGGCAAGCTCCAGTTCCATGAGCAAATCACTTAAATCCTGAAGCTTATGGACATCCTTGAGACTGATCTTGGGGACGTTCTGCAGTCTCCTGAATAGTGCCCTCTCTATTGCTTCTGCGCTGCCAAAGGTGCGTTCGAGTCTCTGCCAGGCTGCAGCGAGACCTGCTCTCTGCTCACCATAAACCTGGCAAACTCAGACATATCTGATTTCTCACTGCTTGTTGCCATGACAACTTGTGATGCCCCTGGGGCGTATAGGCTGCGTGGCGTGAAAGGGTGAGATGCTTCCGGGTAGAATGATGTTGCTGCAGGGTTGAGCTGTGGTCTAGCCTCTGTAGATTCTGATGACTGCTGCTTGAGCTGTGGAGGTAGGCCAGGAAACACCTGGTGGCGATCTTGCTGTAATAACTGCCCTTGAGAGGGCGCGTCTGGGCAACTGTTATTGGATTGCTCGGGTGCTGTGGGTATCGCTGGCACTGCAGGTAGAGCTGACTTGGAAGTTTCAGTGTTGTTGGCTTGGACGGTACTGCACACTGGGGGTGTTGCAGATAACTGTTTCAGTACGTAGTCGCTGGTGCGATCAACTGGATCGTCTATCTCCTCTGGTGGTAAGCAGACTGAATCAAGGCCTTGGCTCAATGCTTGCTCAAGTAGTCTTACTCTTGCTAATGCGATTTCCTCTTCCCTCTCTGATTCGAGGATCTTTATTCGAGCCTCTGCTTCTGCTTCTGCCCTCTTGGCTTCAGCCTCCACTTCTGCCCTCTTGGCCTCTACCTCCGCTTCTGCCCTCTTGGCTTCTGCCTCTGCCCTCTTGGCTTCTGCCTCCGCTTCTGCCCTCTTGGCTTCTGCCTCCGCTTCTTCCCTCTTGGCTTCTGCCTCCGCTTCTGCCCTCTTGGCCGCCGCCGTCTGTGCTTCTGTTCTCGCAAGGACTTCTTTTTCGGTAAAGGAACGCCTCACTTTGGATAGCTCTGCATTTATGCGGGCCTCTAGTAATCTGTCGCTCAGGTTGGAGCTTCTAGAGCATGATGATCTGTAGGACCGTGAGGAATGTTTGGACGAATGTGATCTGTGTGATCTAGTTTCTTGCAAATGAGAGATGCGGAGTTCCACTTTATCTTTAGCATCCAGCACCATGGCGTCTCTTTGTCTGTCTATTGATTCTGCCTTGCACAATTCTGACGGGGCTTCTTCAATATTAGAGTCTTTTAGAAAGGTTATAAACCTTGTGGACAGTCTCTTGTATCTTTCATGGGCTGCGTTCAGGCGCCCGACGGCAACTTGTAAACTGGTGGCAACGCCTGAGGAGGACTTAAATCCTGATATGAGGGAGGAAACTCGTTCCCATAGCTCTTCCAGGTTGTCACATAGCTCATCTTTCCTGGTGTGATAATTTTCTGTGATCTTTATTGTTGGTTTGAGAGAGCGCCTTGGTCGCGTGACTTGGTCTGCTGGAAGTGTGGGTTCTACCTCCAGCTCTTCATAATGATCAGTATCAGGTAGCATTTGTTTTGTTTCATCACTGGGGAACTGTACGAGGTCCTTTTCGGCCATTTTGATTTAAGGTGCGCTGTCTCTTTAAGAAATCGAACTTTTGAATTGGGGGCTGAAAATTGCAGTGCGGCTCAGATGAGGCACCCCGATGAGTTTCCCAAGGTGTTTTGAGTGAATTGCAGGGTTTTGGTTTGAGGGAGGCCCCGCGTGCGTGAACAGTTCTTATATCATGCAAGCAAGGGTTAATATAGGATGTAGAAAGTGGCTTGGCGAGTAGTGGAGGACTTCCAGGCGAGAGTATATCTACTGCGGACACGCCGTGCTTCCCCTTAGGCTTATGGGACGTGCACTGTTGCTGGGCATATTTGCTGGGAGTGGGCCTGTTGCAGGGGAGGTTCCTGAGTGTGGCACTGGGCTCTGAGGGAACCTGTAGCCGGGCATTGGACATTCAGATGGATATTGACTGAGGTATAAGGCTTTAAGGCAGTTTTTGACTGTTCTGTCCCCACATGAAGGCGATTGAAGGTGTAACTGATAATGACTTTGTGACTGTCCTACCTTCGTATCCAAGCAGTGGAGCAGACCGGACCGGCAGATGCTCAGGTTAGATGGATCCAGACGTAGACATGAGGATGCAATCAAACGTGGGTTTATTTGATCCAGACATACAGTGATGCAATACAGGAATGCAGTAGATGCTGTGATGTGGATGTCTTTTCTGAGGCTAACTGCTGAGGCAACTGCTGAGGCAACTGCTGGTCAAAAACTGATGCCTTCACAAGCCGAGGTGTGTGTGTCTCCAGTCACAAAGAATGCAGCACTGAAAAAGGCTACAGGAAGTGACCAGGCCCAAGGCTGCTAAAACCACGCCCAGAGATAAAACTTTATTTAACAAGAACGAAGGCGTGCAGCATACAAATTCCGGCCAGCAGATGGCAGCAGAGAACAATAGACTTAAACAACATAGGTAAAACAAGAAATAATACAGTGCAGAAATTCAACATGAAAGGAACAGCACATCAGCCAACTGGAGTCCAATCAATGAGATGAGATTGGAGGTGTTGGTTACAGCTGCCCTGACCTATAAAAAACACACACCAGTTCTGGGTTTGCTTTTCACAAGAAGCATTGCCTGAAGTGAATGATGCCTCGCATAAAAGAGCTCTCATAAGACCTACCATTAAGAATTGTTGACTTGCATAAAGCTGGAAAGGGTTATAAAAGTATCTCCAAAAGCCTTGCTGTTCATCAGTCCACGGTAAGACAAATTGTCTATAAATGGAGAAAGTTCAGCACTGCTGCTACTCTCCCTAGGAGTGGCCGTCCTGTAAAGATGACTGCAAGAGCACAGCGCAGACTGCTCAATGAGGTGAAGAAGAATTCTAGAGTGTCAGCTAAAGACTTACAAAAGTCTGTGGCATATGCTAACATCCCTGTTAGCGAATCTACGATACGTAAAACACTAAACAAGAATGGATTTCATGGGAGAATCCCACAGAGGAAGCCACTGCTGTCCAAAAAAAAATATTGCTGCACGTTTAAAGTTTGCACAAGAGCACCTGGATGTTCCACAGCAGTACTGGCAAAATATTCTGTGGACAGATGAAACCAAAGTTGAGTTGTTTGGAAGATACACACAACACTATGTGTGGTGAAAAAGAGGCACAGCACACCAACATCAAAACCTCATCCCAACGGTGAAGTATGGTAGTGGACACATCATGGTTTGGGGCTGCTTTGCTGCATTAGGGCCTGGACGGATTGCTATCATCGAAGGAAAAATGAATTCCCAAGTTTATCAAGACATTTTGCAGGAGAACTTAAGGCCATCTGTCCACCAGCTGAAGCTCAACAGAAGATGGGTGTTGCAACAGGACAACGACCCAAAGCATAGAAGTAAATCAACAACAGAATGGCTTAAACAGAAGAAAATACACCTTCTGGAGTGGCCCAGTCAGAATCCTGACCTCAACCCGATTGAGATGCTGTGGCATGACCTTAAGAAAGCGATTCACACCAGACATCCCAAGAATATTGCTGAACTGAAACATTTCTGTAAAGAGGAATGGTCAAGAATTATTCCTGACCGTTGTGCACGTCTGATCTGCAACTACAGGAAACGTTTGGTTGAAGTTATTGCTGCCAAAGGAGGTTCAACCAGTTATTAAATACAAGGGTTCACATACTTTCTCCACCTGCACTGTGAATGTTTAAATGGTGTGTTCAATAAAAATATCTTAACATTTTATTATTTGTGTGTTATTAGTTTAAGCAGACTATGATTGTCTATTGTTGTGACTTAGATGAAGATCAAATCACATTTTATGACCAATTTGTGCAGAAATCCATATCATTCCAAAGGGTTCACATACTTTTTCTTGCAACTGTAGTAATGGTATGGTATGGGGAAACGTATACAGTAATACAGGCTTTGCCTCCGGATCAGTACTGGATAAGTAATGTAATGTATGTACACAGTGACTCCACCAGCAGAATAGTGAGTGCAGCTCTGGAGTATAATACAGAATGTAATTTAGGATCAGTACAGGATAAATAATGTAATATATGCACATACTGACTCCACCAGAAGAATAGTGAGTATAGCTCTGGAGTATAATACAGGATATAACTCAGGCTTAGTAATGTATATAAGATGAATGATGTATGGCCACTTTAAAAAGGAAGAAGCAGCACTCCACCGTACTTCAAGCAATAGCTGTGAATTTACTCACACTAGCTTCCTATAGATACAGGCAGGCGCACATTTGAAGCCTATGCACTATGGTACAGGGGCTAGTAAACCACTTCATTTGCAATGTTTTATACCATAAGCAAGATGGTGCTGGTCATAATTCAGATATGCGTACGCAGGTGCCACCCTTTATCTGTAACCAGTAACCTCCTTATCCAGCTATTTGTATAGACACATAACTGTGGTTCGCCTGATTAAAGAACTGTTTTTCTTTCCTTGTCCCGAGGCTCCATTCCCGAGTTGTGATACTTTACCCTGATATGCAAATTAAGTGTTTGGTGCAATGAGGGCGCCGCCGTCACCATTGCCTTCATTGCACCCAAGCTCCATTCTTTTCTGTGGCCAGCCCCTCTTACCTTAGGGTCAGGCAGTGGCAAAGCAGTGAGGGAGCTGCTGGCTATAAAAAGCAGCAAAGCTTGGGTGCAATGAGGGCAATTGTGATAACTTTTTATACCAAACCATTGACTCAGGAATGGAGCCTCAGATCAACAAAAAATTAACAGTGCTTTAATTAGCTAAACTACAGCTATTAACTCCAACTATATGTCTATGCAAAGAGCTAGATGGAACAGACTCCCTTTAAGGGCTCGTTCACACAAACTTTTTCTGCGTTCCGTATACGGAACCATTCATTTCTATGGGTCCGCAAAAAAACGGAATGTACTCCGTGAGCTTTCCGTTTCTGTATGTCTGTTCCGCTACATTTTGAGTCTTGTCCTATTATTGTCCGCAAATCACGTTCTGTGGCTCCATTCAAGTCAATGGGTCTGCAAAAAAAACAGAACACATACGGAAATGCATCCGTATGTCTTCCGTATCCGTTCCGTTTTTGCGGAACCATCTATTGAAAATTTATTGCCCAGCCCAATTTTTTTCTATGTAATTACTGTATACTGTATATGCCATACGGAAAAACGGAACAGAAACACAACGGAAACGATAAGCGGAACAATGTATCCGTGAGAAACGGTCTGCAAAACACTGAAAAAGCCATACGGTCGTGTGAACAAGCCCTAACACTGTATTTCCCTTACTAATATGGCTCTGGGAGAATGATACCCTTAGGGCACACAAGCTCTGTTACCGGAGCTCTTTCTCTTCTTCATCACAAAATTGGCCTCCTACAAAATTGACCCTAATATGCATTGTTTGTTAAGGTCTAACGCCTATATGACTTCCCAAAGAGTCGTCCCAGCCACACAACTATCCCTGTGAGAAAAGCCCATTACAAATGTTTGTCTGTCATTATTTGTCATAGTTTGCGCAAGATGCCAGTTGTGTTCATGACTGCTATGGTATGTTATATGTTTTCAATGGATATGATTTATTATCATGTACCCCCCTTCTTTCTTTATGGTATTATTATCTAATGAACACCGTATAAAATATATGGACCTGTAATGCATGTACACAGTCAGATTAGTATGCATTTTATTGGCACCTGTCACTTTATATATGAATTATGAATTGTTAATATACACTTTATTTTGTACTACTGTATGATTAAAGGGCTTTTCCAACCATTTTTACGTGATGGCTTATCCTCAGGATAAGCCTTCACTAGCTGATCAACAGGGGTCTGGCATCCCGCTGATCAGCTCCGTCACCGGAAGTCAGTGCCAGAACTACATTGCAACGTCAGCATTGTAGTGGACAGTGCTTGTTAGTGCAGCGCTGCTCCCAGTGACCAGTGCCATCCACTGTAATGTTGACTGTGCTGTGTACCTCTGGGGCTGACTTCCAGTGATGGAGATACACAGAAAAGCTAATCTTTGAGGGTGTGCGGTGCTGGACCCCTGAGGAGCATCAAGTGATGGCATTTCCTGAGGATAAGCCATCACTTAAAAATGGCTGGACAACCCCTTTAATTGCACAATCTATTGATTGATCTATTGATCTATTTTATTATGAAATAATGTGATTAGAATTTGTTTTTTATATATATATATATATATATATATATATATATATATATATTATGGCTGTATACTTACGAACAAAAGGGTAACAATGTTTTAAACTTTTGACTTTCAGGCTCTATATCTTTCCATCTTCTACAGCTTCGAACATGAGACTACCATCATTTTATAGACAATCATCTTGGCCATCTCATACATAAATTGGACTTTTTAGCATATGATTAGTTATGCAGATTCTTGACACGTAGCTGCATTGTTACTGTTTTGGTCCTAAAATTTGAATCCACCTTTGGCTTTGAACACTGCCTGAATCCTTCTGGGCATTCTCTCGATCAGATTCAAGCATGTCTTAATCGAATTCTGTTTCCAGGTCTCTTCTACATGTTCCTAATGTTGGTGAATACTGGTTGACTCACTTGGGTAAGAATACAGCTTTTTCTTCAACTCTACCCACAAGTGTTCAATTAGGTTGAGGTCTGGGCAGGGCCAGTGCTACCATAAGGCAGACCAAGCGGCTGCCTTAGGGCGCACCCTGGGGGGGTTGCAGAAAAATTTCCTTTTTTTTTCTTTTTATAATCACTTACTCTTGTGAGTTGCGCTGCAGCGCCGCCGGCCACCTGCCCCAGGCTGCGTGCGCCGTGCGGCCCCGCCGCTCACTCACAGAAGAGCGGCTTAAGCACGGCAAAACAGTCAAGGGGTCAGGCAAGGGGGGTGTGACTAGCGAGTGGCGCTGCGGCGGCGGGCGGCAGCAGGGACTGGAGCTGACTGTGTCTGTGAGTTTGACTCACACACAGCCAGATTGCCGTAGCAGCAGGTGGGTAGGTGATCACTGATGAGCGCACTAGCGCCAGAGCGCACGTCATAAATGTGTTTAAAAAAAATTATTACACAAACAACAATCAGAAATGGAGGGGGGGGATGGTGACCGTGACATGATGCGAGGGGGGACAAAGTCTGTAGTCTGTGACATGGGGATGGGGCCAGGGCCGTCTGGGGGGGGATGATGTGCCATGGGGGGGGGACTGAAATGTGACACAATAGGGGGTAATGATGTGATCATGATGTGACACGAAGGTGGTGATGTGACATGGTTTGGAGGGGGAGGAATGTGACATTGAGGGGGTGAAATGTGACATGGAGGGGTGATGTGACATAGGTGATTTGACATGGAGGGGGAAAAATGTGACATTGAGGCCTTGAGGGGGAGAAATGTGACATTGAGGGGGTGAAATGTGACATGGAGGGGGAGAAATGTGACATGGAGGGCTGATGAATAGGGGCTGATGGCTGACATGGGGGCTAATGGATGACATGGGGGGCTAATGGCTGACATGGGGGCTGATGTCTGACATGGGGGTCTGATCTGAGGTCTGATTAACATTGGGGGTTTGATTGCTGGTCTGACCTAAGGTGTAATGGAAAATATTTTTTTTCATATTATCCTCCTCTAAAACCTAGGTGCGTGTTAGAGGGCGAAAAATACGGTCCTCAAACCAGCGATTGTCTAAAGCAGAGAGAAGATACCAGGACCACACAGAGGAGAAGCCAGCTGCTGCAGACGGAACCAGGGCCAGGTGAGCTGTGAGGTGGAGGGAAGGGGGGCGCAAAATTGTAGCTTCGCTTGTGTTGGCAAAAATCCTTGCGCCGGCCCTGGGTCTGGGGACTGTGGTGGCCAATCCAGCACCTCACCTCTTCATTGTCATTGAGCAATTTCTTCGCCAATCTCAACGTGTGCTTCAGGTCATTGTCCTGTTGGAACTCTGTGTCATCCTTTTCATACCTATAGTACTTAAGTGCACGAAATAACTTGTCTTGTAGGATACTCACATATATCTTAGCATTGAGACCACCATGGATACTGGTCAAGTATCCAATGCCTTTGGCTGTGAAACAACCCCATATCATCAGGCTTCCTCCACTGAACTTAACAGTTTCTTCAATTTCTCGATCCGTTCCCCCCTTTTCCCTTGTTTCTTCCAGACCCATTTGCACCCATCAGAGCCCAGTCTATTGACTTTTGTCTCATCGCTCCAAATTACCCCATTTCCAATCTTCTACTGTCCACTGTTGGTACTTTTATGCAAACTTGAGCCAACGCTTGTTATGACGATATTGAAGTTGAGGCTTCACCTTTTTTTAGGCCACCATTTCAGACTTGTGTCATGCACGGTGTTTGCATGGACGTCTATGATCTCACTATTATGAAGCATACTAGCCACCTCCACTGCCGTGTTTGTCTCACCAGAACTGATAGAACCTTGTGATGAGCCGACTTGTTGACTCTGATATTTTGCCTGGACGTCCACATCTTGGCTTTGGAATGGATGGACGGACTTCATTTCGTATTCTTCCAACTGTCATGGCACTCACATAATGCAGTTTGCCAATTTTCTTGGCCGAGATACCGCTATTGATGACCTGGATGATGCTTTTTCTCTTTTCTTGGGAAATCTTCTTCATGGCTGCTCCTGGATTTAACCAGTGCCCTTTCGCTTGGGAATCAATCTTATAACACACTAAGCTATTAGAGAATGTGAGAACAGGTTGTAATTTGTAGTGTACAAGAAGAAAAAAAAATTGTTTCACCACCAGGAGCAAAACAGTAACAATGCAGTTACATTACAAGAATCTGCATAACTTGCATTGCAAGTCCAATTTATGTAGGAAAGTGTCTATAAAATGATGGTAGTCTCACGGTCAAAGCTGTAGTACATGGTGAGATATGGAGTCTGAAAGTCAAAAGTTCAAAACATTGTTGCCCTTTTGTTTTTCAGTTTTTCTTTGCATGAAAATCGTTCCATTGAGGATACTACAGAAGTTATGTAATGTATGTACACAGTGACTTCACCAGCAGAATAGAGAGTGCAGTTCTGGAGTATAATACATGATGTAACTCAGGATCAGTACAGGATAAGTAATGTATATACACAGTGAGTGCCAGTGGCGTACAAAAGAAGTAAGAGCCCCATAGCAAGGATCAAACCAGGCCCCCCCACACAGGACAGAAGGGTTTTTGCCTAAACCCTCTTCAACGACCCATGGGCCATTTTTCCACTGCCTTATTTGCTAAAAGTTGTTCCTTTACAGGGTAGAGTTCTGACCACGTTTTCACCTCCAGTAGAAGAGGAGATGATCCCAACTGGGCCCTCTCTTGCCCTGGGCCCCATAGCAGTCGCATGGTCTGCCACTATGGTAGTTACGCCCCTGGTGACTGCACCAGCAGAATAGTGAGTGCTGCTCTGGAATATACACTGCTCAAAAAAATAAAGGGAACACTTAAACAACACAATGTAACTCCAAGTCAATCACACTTATGTGAAATCAAACTGTCCACTTAGGAAGCAACACTGAGTGACAATCAATTTCACATGCTGTTGTGCAAATGGGATAGACAACAGGTGGAAATTATAGGCAATTAGCAAGACACCCCCAATAAAGAAGTGGTTCTGCAGGTGGTGACCACAGCCCACCTCTCAGTTCCTATGCTTCCTGGCTGATGTTTTGGTCACTTTTAAATGCTGGCGGTGCTTTCACTCTAGTGGTAGCATGAGACGGAGTCTACAACCCACACAAGTGGCTCAGGTAGTGCAGCTTATCCAGGATGGCACATCAATGCAAGCTGTGGCAAGAAGGTTTGCTGTGTCTGTCAGCGTAGTGTCCAGAGCATGGAGGACCTACCAGGAGACAGGCCAGTACATCAGGAGATGTGGAGGAGGCCGTAGGAGGGCAACAACCCAGCAGCAGGATGGCTACCTCCGCCTTTGTGCAAGGAGGAACAGGAGGAGCACTGCCAGAGCCCTGCAAAATGACCTCCAGCAGGCCACAAATGTGCATGTGTCTGCTCAAATGGTCAGAAACAAACTCCATGAGGGTGATATGAGGGCCCGATGTCCACAGGTAGGGGTTGTGCTTACAGCCCAACACCGTGCAGGACGTTTGGCATTTGCCAGAGAACACCAAGATTGGCAAATTCGCCACTGGCGCCCTGTGCTCTTCACAGATGAAAGCAGGTTCACACTGAGCACATGTGACAGACGTAACAGAGTCTTGAGACGCCGTGGAGAATGTTCTGCTGCCTGCAACATCCTCCAGCATGACCGGTTTGGCATTGGGTCAGTAATGGTGTGGGGTGGCATTTCTTTGGAAGGCCGCGCAGCCCTCCATGTGCTCGCCAGAGGTAGCCTGACTGCCATTAGGTACCAAGATGAGATCCTCAGACCCCTTGTGAGACCATATGCTGGTGCGGTTGGCCCTGGGTTCCTCCTAATGCAAGACAATGCTAGACCTCATGTGGCTGGAGTGTGTCAGCAGTTCCTGCAAGACGAAGGCATTGATGCTTTGGACTGGCCCGCCCGTTCCCCAGACCTGAATCCAATTGAGCACATCTGGGACATCATGTCTCGCTCTCTATCCACCAACAGACTGTCCAGGAGTTGGCAAATGCTTTAGTCCAGGTCTGGGAGGAGATCCTTCAGGAGACCGTCCGCCACCTCATCAGGAGCATACACAGGCGTTGTAGGGAGGTCATACAGGCACGTGGAGGTCACACACACTACTGAGCCTCATTTTGACTTGTTTTAAGGACATTACACCAAAGTTGGATCAGCCTGTAGTGTGTTTTTCCACTTTAATTTTGAGTGTGACTCCAAATCCAGACCTCCATGGGTTGAAAAATTTGATTTCCATTTTTTTATTTTTGTGTGATTTTGTTGTCAGCACATTCAACTATGTAAAGAACAAAGTATTTCAGAAGAATATTTAATTAATTCAGATCTAGGATGTGTTATTTTTGTGTTCCCTTTATTTTTTTGAGCAGTGTACTACATGATGTAACTCAGGATCAGGAGATCATATGTAATGTAATGTATGTACACAGTGTCTCCACCAGCAGAATAGTGAGTGCTGCTCTGGAGTATGTAATACAGGCCCCAGTGTTTTTATATAGGTAAATTCTGGATATAAACTGTTGTTAAAAGTTAAACCAGTGTTAGATATTTTGGTGCCAGTGTATACATAAGAGGTTATTATTATGTTTTAGGCCACTGGTGCCAACAGAGTGATCATATTGTGTAGAGAACAGTGCTGGAGCTGCTATGGCGTAGAATACTTACAAGGTGAGATTGTGCTGATTCACGCAGTACAGTGTCCTGTGCTCCTACTTCGTGATTATCACTTCTTTCCTGTGTACTGTGTGCATTGTGGCTGCTCACAAGCCATGTATGTTCTCAGAATTCCCTCTGCTGTCTGATCATGACAGGGTCCTTGAATCTGATTAATTGATTAGATTTCTTCCACTCTTTTCCATTTGTAATGATCAGTTTCTTATATTCTACTCTTGCGGTTCATTACAGTCTCCCACATTAGGCTCTGTTAAGGAGTTTTAACAAAAGATATAAAAAGACATTGGGGAATTAAATGCTTTGTGATTTCATCCAAGTCGATACAGATTCTGGCCACACATGTCTCTTCTATGCGTGCTGTATTCATCCTGGGAACTTAGCTTTTTGTTTGGGGGGGGGGGGGGTGTTGGATTGTGTTAATGGAACATCTGCAAAGAGTTTAGCATATTGCTCACTTGTTCCCCTCTATGCAGTGATTTAGTACAGAATATACAAAGACCCTGATTTTGTGCTGCCCTTTAATGGATATAACTAGGGGCAAATACACTAGAACTGCAGTCTCCAAGTTGAAGCTCCTTAGCTCTTTTAAAACTAGAATTCCCAGCATGCTTTGAAGGCTGGAGACTATCAGTGTATGCTGGGCATTGTGTTTTTTAAAAGGTTGTAGACTGTTGTATTAAAACCATCTTATAGCTGAGACATCTTATCAGGTAGGCCTGTATCACAGTCTTTGTCATAGACGGCACTTCTGTGATGCAGTTACTAGGGTCAAAGGCCCATGCGGCTGACCATGACACATGATGGGATATACAAATAACAGTCCACTGACTGCCCATGCGTGGGCAGATGGCCTGTAGGACAGGGGTTGACCAGTCACAAGACTTTGTTAACACTCACGGCCTCTATGCTGCTGCTGCAGCCAGTCTAGATATCACGAGTGTCAGATCAGTCCAACGTTGCCTTCACTAGCCATTTTCTTGTGTGAATTTTTTTTTACCTTCTAGTCAGGTATTGATTAATTATTAGTAGCTTTCCTAAATAGGTAATAGATGTTGAAAAACATTTTCTAATAGACACCATTACAGAGCCTACAAGTTTGTCTGCCCATTTTAACCATTTCTTACCGCTTTGTGTAAAGGTTTGGTGCCATGTCCTCATAGATTAGGTCCACACACAATGAGATGTGCTCTGCCTCTGCATAAATATACAGAAAGTTCAGTAGAACACTTGATTTGAGAGATGATGTCTCCTCTATTACAGCTATGCACAGCTGTTTTCTGTAGAAACAGAAAAAGAATCCTGCAGATCATGCAAAGTCTAATTCTAGGAAGTCGTGTATGATGGAGATGACACTCATAATATCTATGTGGGAGACATAACACTAACCATCCCAGATAGGGGAATGCTGAACCATATGTCTCCCACAGATCCCGATCATATCAAAGAGAATTTGTCACATTCCCCCTAAACTACTTTAAGGGTATATTCACATTTAGTAGTTGAGGTGCAGTCAATACAATCAGTAAAAATGCTGAAATTTTTGGCATGCTTTTTGATGCTTTCCAATACAGTTTTCAATTGATTCTAGCCACGTCTTAGAAGCTAAATATGAATAAACCCTTATAGCTGTACAGAGCTCTGATTTTTTATCTTTTTTTTTATCTTATAGTCATTTGCATTCCCTCACTGTAAACCCACAAATAACATTTATCTGAGCTTAGGTGCTGTAGATGTGCAGGACAAGGACCATTTGCTGCCTTACTGATTAAAAGTGAGTAGATTGTAAAATCCCATCCATAAACTATGGCATTTAATAGACTCTCCTCATCCAAGGTTGTACTTCAAGGTGGGGGTCCCATAGGAAAGATAGAGACTTTCTGGTGAGGTAGGAGAATTTGGTGCTTGTTTACCACCCCATCTCTTTTCCATGATCCCACACCTTTCAATATATACGATAGCTGTTTTGTGTTCTCATTCCCATTGGAGATGCCGAGGACAGGGGTTTCCACCCTCAGCAACTTCTATGTATGTTAGGCCACATTCCATGCTGAGTTAGTCGCACAGTAATACTGCAGTTTTCACTCCAATACTGTACAACCATTAACAAATTATATTAATGGCCACATGGTTTTTTGGGTAAAGCTGCTGTTTTACAGCCAAAACATGGTAGTGCCGCCGGCAAGCAATGAAACGTATGAGGGGTGAATGATCGCAGTGACGATTGTTAATCCCCATACAGCAATGATTATTGCTGCATGTAAAAAATACAGGCAATGATCGTTGCTCAATGTATTGCCCTATGTAAATAGGCCCTAATGCATGCAAAATCTGACTATACAAGTTGTAGACTTTAACCATGAGGACCATTGGACATACAGCATTTAATCAAGACTGTTTGTCAAACTACTTAATTTTTTAGATTTGTCGCTTCTAAAAAATGTGTTGTGAAAATGCACTCATCGTTTAAAAGATGTTTCCTTATTGCCAGCTGGTAATGTTACTGTAATAGATTTACCATACATTTCCTGTGAATTTCCTATGCTTTTTGCTATGATAGGAACAATTTTCCCAAGGAAATTTTATCCCATTTGTAGATGTTTCTGTAGCAGGTTGGTCTGTGATTGGATGATGATGCCACAGGGTGAGGGCAGTGAGGTCACACACTGTCACGGATGTACCCAGACATACGACAGTGAGTGGCAGGAGATCTTTGAGACTGGCAACATGTGGTTTGGTTTGACATGTTTACCTTGTGGATCAATAGGCGTCTGTGTTGTTTCTGGTACTGACCACACCCTTAACCTCCAGGTGTTGCTATTGTGGTCATTTAACTTTCCCTATTTATAGTTGTCTCTCCCACAATGCTGTGCGGTTTATAGCTTCAGTTGTGTGGATAGCTGGTGTTTGGATCTCGGCTGAGTTCCTGGGTGCTGCCATAGCTTCTTGGAAGTTAAGTGTTACCTTTCCCTTTGTATTTTGACTTTTCTGTGTGTTGCATTTCTTTGTTGTTTTGTATTAGGCTTTAGGGAGACTCCCTTTGTCATCATTCCTGTCATTAGTACCAGGGTCCTTTAGGGTTACATAGGACTTTAGGTATTCCTGTGTATGAATTCACCTACCTCTGGGGTCTGTTCATACTGGTAGTCAGTCAGCACTTTGATTAGGGTTTTCACTAGGATATGTCCATCTTCCTTCCCTAGTTTTTAACCCTTATTTTCTTTTCCCTCCTATGTTCAGTGTGGGGGTTTCCCTCCCACACTAGAGCATGACACACATTCTATAAAGCAGATCAGTCTGTGATTGGATGACGCCAGAGGGTGAGGGCAGTGAGGTCACATAAACTATATAGCAGATCAGTCTGTGATTGGATGATGATGCCACAGGTGAGGGCAGTGAGGTCACACACTCTATATAGCAGATCAGTCTGTGATTGGATAATGATGCCACAGGGTGAGGGCAGTTGTGGCAGGCGCAGCACTATGAAGTGCCTTTTGCGCTATGGCATTAGAAGAATTTGATATCTCTAACTTTTTATTCCAACCAGACTGTCTATTACTCTGCTTCAGTCTTGTTTCTTTGAGCTAATTCTTCTAGCGCTGTTCTATGGAAACAGTAGGCTTAAAGAGCACACCAAATTCTTAAAATAACTTCTTTATTAACTTCAACTTTTCTTCCATATATAACACTGCCACCTCCGCAGCAGATAGTCCATGTACAAACACGTGTTGCATAAAGTATCACAAAATGGCGGTATGCATAAGATGGTGGTTTAACTGTTCAATCTTGTCATTCAACATAAATGGTGGATATATTTCTCTCTTCTGTATCTGTACTTTAACTCTAAGTTAGGCCTCATGCACACGGCCGTTGTTTTGGTCCGCATCCGAGACGCCGTTTTGGCGGCTCGGATGCGGACCCATTCACTTCAATGGGGCTGCAAAAAATGCGGACAGCACTCCGTGTGCTGTCCGCATCCGTTGCTCCGTTCTGTGGAGGCATTTCTATTAAAGGCTGTCCGTGCTGTTCCGCAAATTGCGGAACGCGCACGGACGCCATCCGTGTTTTGCGGATCCGCGATTTGCGGAGCGCAAAACACACCACTGTCGTGTGCATGAGGCCTTATTTAAGCACTTTATAATCACTCTGAGAGGTATATCTGAGGTTTAACCAATAATTTGATTTAGTTTGGTTTGCTCAGTTTGCGCAGTTTGTGCGTAGTTTGGTGGAACTGTAAACAAACATATACAACTGGTCTCAGTATATAGTTCTGATCACTGTATTAACAATATGAACATTATATAACCGTTCTAAATACCTATTTGGCCTCTTGTTCCCATAAAACACAGCTCTGATTGGAAATGTCTGTTCAGCTCCTCTTCTCTGGTCTATACTGACTCCAGAAGATTTTGCTAGGGGATTTCCCACACATACTCAGTGTGAGGTTAACTGTGATTAAGACTGGGCAGTATCAACAGTTTAACTCTATGCTTTCTGTTAATAATTCTGCTGTGTCATTGAGCTTACTTTACATTCACTTACTGAATCTTAAAGGTATATTATCTTTCTGCTACTGTGAACACAATACATAACTGTTATATGACATCCAAACACATGAAGTAAATAACTTCTGTCTCTAATATATAAACATAGGAACTGTATTAAATTTATTGGCAATTCTAGCTATATAATCATGTAAGTCATATTAGCAGATCAGTCTGTGATTGGATGATGATGCCACAGGGTGAGGGCAGTGAGATCACACAGGCTATAAAGCAGGTCAGTCTGTGACTGGATGATGATGTCAGAAGGTGAGGACAGTAAAGTCACACAATCTATAACATCAAGCCAGTCTATGAATAGAATGATGAAGTCGAAGTGAGGTCACACTGTCTGTGTAGTGTTAGGTCAGCCTGTTATAGGACTGGGATGTCACAGGGGGAGGGCAGTTTTACAGTTTTAACTGATCTCTCTTGATTTCTGCCCCAAACATGTGTAAGGGCTGTCGGCATATGCCAGGTGGGGAGTGTCGTTATTTTCATTATTATTGAAACCAGCCACTAGCTCAGTAAGCTGTACGTCCAGTCTGAACCGTGCTCCCATCCATAAAATAGCTACTGGTGGAGGGACAGTGGCCCAGTTTTACTAATGAGCCTGTGTCAAAAATCTGTCTAAAAAGTTGGCCAAGTTGTCGCATCTAGGGTTTCTCCACTTTTTTTCCGACATGCTCGTGGTCTAAGTTGTGCCATTTTACACCAAAATTGCATCACAATTCTGGTGTAAAAATCTGTCTCAAAGTAAACCAAGCAATAGTTGGTATAGAGCAGGGATGGCTAACCTCTGGCACTCCAGCTGTGTTGAAACTACGACTCCCAGCATGCGCCATTCATTTCCATAGAGTTCTGAGAACAGCCAAGCAAGTGTACATCTTGGGAGTCGTAGTTTTACCACAGCTGGAGTGCTGCAGGTTAGCCATTACAGGTATAGAGTCAGAGAAGTGTCTATCCCTGCACCAGATTTATCATCCAGCCTAAGCCCCTGTGATAAATCTGGTGCAGGTCTAGACAGCCGGTCTAAGCTTACACCATCTTTAGGATTAGTAAATCTAGGCCTGTGTTTCAATGGAGGAGGCTGAATGACAGCTTCACATACCCTTCCATCTGCAGTCAACGTATTGAGTGCTGTCCAGATGGAACAGAAGGTTGGCATTGAAAAAAATTAGGCTGTTGTCCAGGATCTTGACCTCATTCAAGCAGAAGTTAGCAGACAGGGACTGTAGTCTGTAGTAACATTTCTTTTTTACATTTGGGGTGAAACCATGCTGTGCAGCTGAATGCACCTTGGCCAAGCCCTGCACACTTGTGGCACAATTGTGCACCCATTGCCCACTATAACAGCGTCCTTGGTGCGACGCTGTCCCCCTGCTCGCCGCCACGACTCCGGGCGCCGTGCTCATTTGTGATCATGATCTGTTCTTCCCTGTCTCTGCTGCTGCTCTGGAGATTCCGCTCCGCAGCTTCCAGTCTACCTGAACGCTGCTTGTGCCCGGCTGCTGTACGCATCACTCCTTGGGCGGGGCTGTGTTGTATCAGGTGATTCCATTGACCTACCCTGGCTCTCCTGGAGGTATTTAAGTGGCTCAACCCTCTACTTAAGCGCCTCAGAGTCAAGGTCCTATCCTGTGCAATTGAGCTTGTTACCACTTGTGTTCCTGACTACGTGCCTCGTTCCTAGACTCCGCTCTTCGTCTGATCCCTGCCTGCTTGCATCGCTCCTCCTGTTGCCGATCCGGATTGTCTGACTTTGTTCCTGTGCCGACTGCCCTGATCCATTGCTTGTCTCGACTACGTCTCTGCCTCATCCTCCAGTTCCTGTTTTTGTTGCTCCTGGTAACGACCCTGCCTGTCTAACCACGCCTGTACTGTCGATACCTTTGCAGGTACCTTCTGGTTCGCCTGGACCATCTGCTACTGACTCTGGGACTGCCCTGGAGTGGTACCTGGCAACTACCCTAACAGCATAGTCTATCCTCACCATGAGAGGCTCTAGCAAAAACCAGGTAGCTGCTTAGTCACGCCCCTCCAGGGAACAGCCAGTCCATAGCCCAGTGGGTTCACATCCGCTGCCTGTGACACCCACAACAGAGGGACAGAGCTCGGCCATACAGTATGCACTCAGCAGCACCATGTGGTTTTATCCTTGCACAAATACAGTAGATGTTATTATAGAGATCCCTCAGTACTATCATAATTACTAGTTCAAGTTGGATTTTCAGCTTCTGAATGTAAATGAGAATGTTCCTAATCACTGACAGCAAGTAAAGATTTTGAATATACTGAGGAATTGATACAGAAACTATATTGAGAAGTTGCAGACTGTCTTGTCATACAGTAATTACTCTTCACAGAAGATGGATGATCCCTGTGAATTACTGTATAGTATAAATTAACCTCTTAATAAGCAGTTGGGGTAAAGTGGGTGCTGAGTCAGACAGAGGTTTGGACAGGCAGAGGAGAGCTTTTCTTCATTATCATAGGTAGCTTGTATCCTGCACTGGCTGGTACATGGGCTGCTGACTCCTTTACAAACCTGCATCGTCCTCATTTACCGACTGTGGAGGAGTGTGACGCTGGACAGACAGGCTGCCTGGTTGCCGGAATGAGTCATGTACAACTTGTGCTCCCTTCCTGTAAATTTCCACAATCTGAGCCAGCTGACTGTCTTTGCAAATATGCTGCCTCACCATACAAAATGCTGAACTGCGCAAAAACTAGATTCACCAATGTTCTTAAGCTTGTGTACACTGCACAAGTTTCACTTCCCTGGGCTGAGCGCCGCATCTTAGAGGAGGATAATGTATTCAGAATGTGAACACTTAGACCACATGCACACTCCCTGATTTTTTGTGTAATATAGTACCAGCTCAGCAGATGAGATTTTCCAAATTTTCAGATTTTCGGCCTACATATCAATTTTTGTGCAGATTTTCAGTGCAGATTTCATCCTTCATTGTACATTTCTACTGGGCAAATCCACAAGTAGCACATGCAGATTTTGGTGTGGAAATGCTGTGAAATCTGCGTGGAAAATCCTCATAAACTATTCGACCATGTAAAATGTGAGGTCTAGTCTCAGAACATTTTAGTCCCAATAAACTTCTATACATTTGATAATTTTGAACTTATCAGGTCCCATTGATGATGGAGAAATCAAGTAGTTGTACTGTATAATTGAGATATTCAACATTGTAATATACTTTATATTTCATCATATGTGCTTGCTATCACTGAATGGAACCATTCCTGTTTTATAACAGAGACTGATAACCCTCTTGACATCATACTTCTTACATCTGAAAGTTTTCTTCTAGTGTTGAGTGAAGCATTCGAAGTGGAGTTCGGTCCGAAGTTTAGGAAAAATACGAATCCAAATTTCCTTGTGCTTCGTGGTAACAAATCAGTTATTCCTAAAATGGCAGTTGCACGTGTAACAAAGTCAAAGTAAGAAGCCCGGGAGCACGAGATCACCCATAATGCTGTGCAGCCAGCGAGTCCGTAGTTAGCTACCCCCTGACAGACAGCCCTATAAAACCCTCAACCTTGTGTGTTCTCTGCTATTGTCCTGTGAGCTGAGCATAGGGAGAGACGTAACAACTGCTCATGCGCTAGGGACAGTGTTGCCCCAAACTGTTTTAAAGAACAATATTGGTGAGGGAGATGTATCGCCATGTGCATCACTTTCTAGTGCACCAACATTTAGAGTTAAACCGTTATTTTAGTGATACAGTTACTGTACACCATGGCCAACAGACAGTCACCTGGGCCCTCCAAAGGAGCGGGCAGTGACAAAAATGTTGCTGTAGCGGCACAAGTAGCAGCAGAAGAAGGGAGGTGGTAGCAGCCACAGCAACAGGCCAGAACTGACACTGTCATCCAGCTGTCGTGTTTTAACTAACAATACAGCTGTACTGGAATGGTTGACTCTCTCTTCAACATTATCTCAAGTGACAACAGATTCATACAGCCTGGAATCGATGAGTTCCACACTTAGTTGGCATGGCTCAGGAACTGCCTCTATGCCCTCACCTGTCCTGAACCTGCCTCTTGCTTTTGCTGCTCCTTCTGCTAGCCAAGTAATGATAGCTGCTGAATATCCTCCGCTTTTCAGCGACAATGAACTTTGTGAGGACAGTCCGCAGTTACAGACCAGCCCAGACTTGGAGGCGAGGTCTGCTGTGGACTCCTTTTGGCGTGCAACTACCGATGATGACAGTTGGGTGGGGGCACATGTTGCGAGAGGTAAGGGAAGTCTGTAAGAGAGAGGTGAGGGTGACAGAAGTGACAATTAGTGTTGAGCGAGCATGCTCGGCCGAGCTCGAGTCTCCGCCTAGCACGTTTCACAGCTGCTATGCAGCTTATAAACGTGCAGGTAAGTACTGCCATCACTGTAATGCCAGTAGCCATGTTGGCTACTGGCATTACAGTGATTGGATGGGCAGAACACGTCATCGGGTGCTATATAGCACCCGATGACGCATGTTCGGCTCATTTGTTGTCGGGGAGAGCTGCGCTTCGGAGGCGACAGAGATTGTAAGGAGCATGATCTCAATCTATTTAGTAGAAAAATGTTTCAAAGGCCCAAAAGTCCTTTTAAGGACCATTGTGTGTGGTGGCAGGCTGGCAGCAATATAATATAGGCATCAATTTTTTTTCCCCAGCATGTTCAACACTTTTTCTTTAGAGGGTGTCTGCAGTGACTTGTGACATCTGTCCAATACCTTCTGTGTGTCAGGGCCAAAGATACGAAAATAATAAGTGAAAATTACTATATTTTTTCCTTCATTTTCAATACTTTTTCTATAAAGGGTGTCTGCAGTGACTTGTGACATCTGTCCAATACCTTTTGTATGTCATGGCCAGAGATAGAAAAAATATAAGTGAAAATTACTATATTTTTTCCTTCTTTTTCAATACTTTTTCTATAGAGGGTGTCTGCAGTAACTTGTGACATCTGTCCAATACCTTCTGTGTGTCAGGGCCAGAGATAGGAAAAATATAAGTGAAAATTACTATATTTTTTCCTTCATTTTCAATACTTTTTCTATAGAGGGTGTCTGCAATGACTTGTGACATCTGTCTAATACCTTCTGTGTGTCAGGGTCAGAGATATACGAAAAATATAAGTGAAAAGCGTGCCATTAACATTTAATATGAAGAAGGCGAGCAGTAAGGGACAGGGAAGTGGCCGTGATGCTGATGGTTCACGCAGAAGCCGTGGCCCTGGGCGCGTTGAAACTGTGCCTGCTTCCAGAGCACAAGAAAAACAATCATCCACAATACCTAGCTTCATGTCCCAGTTTGCAGGGCGTCGCAGGACAAAACTCTTGAAGTCAGACCTGTGCGACCAGGTGGTCATTTGAAATGCAGCAGATAATGCTTCCAGTCGGTTAAGCACCACCCTGTCTTCCAACATGTCCAGTCTCAGTAGCCAAGAGTCTGGTCAACACAATCCTCACCAAGATGGCACACTGGGTGAACGTTGTGGAGGCCGGGAGCAAGTTGGCGGCTGGCACCAAACTTGCCCTCCAATAGATCCTCGTTAACGGAAAGTGTACTCATTCCAATAACAGGGCCTCTTAAGAGTGCTGTATTGTTATTTATCGTCACTACCTCCCCAAATCGGGAGTGGGTAATTGCCGCGCGCCTGCTGCCTTCCTTGGATGCTTGTGCTTTAATAACTTGTCCCACCCTCTCTGGGTGGTTCACAATTAGGAAAAAAAAGGGGCAAGACAACAGCCAATCAGATTTCAGCCATTGACCTCCCTTGGGTGTGGTAGCCCTTTCTCCGGCTCCCTCTGGCATCGAACTCTGATTCCCCGTTACCCGTGATCACCATTGTATGCACAGAAAAGAACATCGAAAGTTGATAGGACAGACATCCAAATGGATCGTCGCCGTCACGGGAACCTGCAATCGCCCAGAGTTTATCTAGAGTCTCCAATGCGGCAGCAGGCCCTCTTCCCTAATGTTATAGATGGTCAGATCAGCTGGCCCTTGCTCCAAATGTTTTTGAGGGTCACCAGCAGGCCATCAATCATAATTTTTCAAGGGTGTGTATCAGGGGTGTTGCTACGGTCTGAAAAAATCCAGGGCACAATCCTACTGTATCACGCCCCATGAAGCCACACCCCCATCGCCGGGGTGGGAGGGAGGAGGCCCTTTACAGTAGTTATTAACCCCTTTCAGCAGTCCCCCTTCACAGTAGTTATTAACCCCTTTCAGCAGTCCCCCTTTACAGTAGTTTTTAACCCCTTTCAGCAGTCCCACCTTCACAGTAGTTATTAACCCCTTTCAGCAGTCCCCCCTTCAGTGACTGGGGGACTGCTGAAAGGGGTTAATAACTACTGGGAAGGGCCTAGCCATCTGGGCAACCCCACAGATGATCCCCTCATCCCCCTTGTACTTGTTCCGCTGGCTGCATGGGCATGAGTTCAACTTCAGTCACTTCGGTGCGCAATCCTGTCCTGCGGCGCGTGATGACGTGAGACCCGTGACCTACAGCGAGGGGTCTCACGGGATCATGTGTTGCAGGACAGGGTTGCGCACCGAAGTGACTGAACTCATGCCCACGCAGCCCGCAAGTAGCGGAACAAGTACAAGGGGGGTGGGGCCAGCATAACATTCTGGGCACTGGACAAAACATCCGGGGCTCAAGCCCCGAATGTTTTGACCTAATGACGCCCCTGGTGTGTATGTTGCCCTCCTTTATGTGTAACAAAGGGTGTTTTGGAGTGCCGGTTCCTTGTAATTTTTGGCAGCCCTTTCACTTAGTGGATAGGGTTTATGAGTGTAGGAGTCCCACTACCTGAATTATTGTACCACAATGTGAATGAGGCTCTCTATTATGTGATATACAGGTTGTATCGGAGTGCCTCTTCCTTGTAATTTTTGGCAGCACTTGCACTTTATTTACAAGTAAATATACAGGAAAGAATGTTTCTTAACAATTTTTCCTCTAAAATTATATATTTTTTTTCAGTTTTGTACGTATTATTGTCAGTCTGTAAAAGTAACATAGTAACATAGTACATAAGGCCGAAAAAAGACATTTATCCATCCTGTTCGGCCTGTCATCCTGCAAGTTGATCCAGAGGAAGGCAAAAAAAAAAACCCTGTGAGGTAGAAGCCAAATTTCCTCACTTTAGTGGAATAAAAAATTCCTTCCCGACTCCAATCAGGCAATCAGAATAACTCCCTGGATCAACGACCCCTCTCTAGTAGCTATAGCCTGTAATATTATTACACTCCAGAAATACATCCAGGCCCCTCTTGAATTCCTTTATTGTACTCACCATCACCACCTCCTCAGGCAGAGAGTTCCATATTCTCACTGCTCTTACTGTAAAGAATCCTCTTCTATGTTTGTGTACTAACCTTCTTTCCTCCAGACGCAGAGGATGTCCCCTCGTCACAGTTACAGTCCTGGGGATAAATAGATGATGGGATAGATGTCTGTGCCCACCCCTGATATATTTATACATAGTAAGGGAGAATTCACACGACCGTGTTTTTCTTCCGTGTCGGTTCCGCGTCCGTTCCGCAATTTTTGCGGACAATGCACGGACCTATTCATTTCTATGAGTTCACAAAAATTGCAGAATGCCTTTCATTGTCATCCATGTGCTGTCCGTTCCGTGTGTCCGTTCCTTTTATTTTAGAACATGTCCTATACTTGGCCGCAAATTGCGGTCCGTGGCCCCATAGAAAGTCATTGGGTCCATAAAAAACGGATAGCACACGGAAATGCATCCGTATGTCATCCGTTTTTTGCAGACCCCTGGACTGAAAACATTCTAGGAAACCCCATTTCAGTCCCATTTCAGTTTTTTGCGGACCATGAAAAACGGATGAGACACTGAAGCACCACGTCCGTATTATACGGACTTACGGAATGGAAACGGAAAGATAACTGAGGACATACGGAACACACGGATCTGTGATTTGCGGACCGCAAAACCAACACGGTCGTGTGAATGCTCCCTAATTAAATCTCCCCTCAGTCGTCTTTTTTCTAAAGTGTATAACCCTAATTTTGATAATCTTTCAGGGTACTGTAGTTGCCCCATTCCAGTTATTACTTTAGTTGCCCTCCTCTGGACCCTCTCCAGCTCTGCTGTGTCTGCCTTGTTCACAGGAGCCCAGAACTGTACACAGTACTTCATGTGTGGTCTGACTAATGATTTGTAAAGTGGTAGGACTATGTTCTCATCACGGGCATCAATGCCCCTTTTGATGCAACCCATTATCTTATTGGCCTTGGCAGCAGCTGCCTGACACTGGTTTTTGCAGCTTAGTTTGCTGTTTATTAAAATTCCTAGATCCTTTTCCATGTCAGTGTTACCGAGTGTTTTACCATTTAGTATGTACAGGTGACTTGCATTATTCCTTCCCATGTGCATAACTTTACATTTATCAGTGTTAAACCTCATCTGCCACTTATCTGCCCAAGCCTCCAGTCTATCCAGATCCCTCTGTAGTAATATACTGTCCTCTTCAGTGTTAATTACTTTACACAGTTTAGTGTCACCTGCGAAAATTTTTATTTTACTATGCAAGCCTTCTACAAGATCATTCATAAATATATTGAAGAGAATAGGGCCCAATACTGACCCCTGCGGTACTCCACTAGTGACAGTGACCCAATCTGAGTGTGTACCGTTAATAACCACCCTCTGTTTTCTATCACTCAGCCAGTTACTTACCCACATACAGACGTTTTCTCCCAGTCTGAGCATTCTCATTTTATATACTAACCTTTTATGTGGTACAGTGTCAAATGCTTTGGAGAAGTCCAGATATACGACATCCATTGATTCGCCGCTGTCAAGTCTAGAACTTACCTCCTCATAGAAACTGATTAAATTAGTTTGGCATGACCGATCCCTCACAAAGCCATGCTGATATGGCGTTATTTGCTTATTTCCGTTGAGATGCTCTAACATAGCATCTCTCAGAAAACCTTCAAACAGTTTACCCACAACAGATGTTAAACTTACCGGCCTATAGTTTCCAGGCTCTGTTTTTGGACCCTTTTTGAATATTGGCACCACATTCGCTATGAGCCAATCCTGTGGGACATTCCCTGTCAGTATTGAGTCTGCAAATATCAGAAATAAGGGTCTGGCTATGACATTACTTCATTCCCTTAGGATACGGGGGTGTATGCCATCCGGTCCTGGCGATTTGTCTATTTTAATATTTTTAAGTCGCTGTTGTACTTCTTCCTGGGTCAGACAGGACACTTTTAATGGGGAATTTTTTTTACATTCTGCATGTCATCTGACAGTTTATTTTCCTCAGTGAATACATTGGAGAAAAAAATATTTATCAGCTTTGCTTTCTTCTCGTCGCTCTCTGCGACTCCCCCCTCATTACTCTTTAAAGGGTCGACACCTTCAGATTTATACTTTTTAACATTTATATAATTGAAGAACATTTTAGGGTTAGTTTTACTCTCTTTGGCAATTAATCTCTCGGTCTCTAGTTTGGCCGCTTTTATTTGTTTTTTACATGTTCTATTTTTTTCCTTCTCCCTCCTTTTTTAGTGTTTTATATGCTTTCTTTTTGTCATTTATTGCTTTCTTTACAGTTCTGTTTATCCACATTGGTTTCTTTTTGTTCCTTAACCTTTTATTCCCATACGGTATGTACCTCTCACAATGAGATTTTAGGATGCTTTTAAAGATATCCCATTTTGTGGCTGTATTTTTATTTTTGAGGACTTTGTCCCAGTTAGTTAGGCCTATGGCCTTTCTTAGTTGGCTAAATTTGTTCCTCCCTGTAGAAACGCTCTTTTGAATGATGATTGGAAGGTTATTACTTTATGGTCACTATTTCCCAGGTGTCCCCCAACCTGCACGTCTGTTGTTCTGTCAGGCCTATTGGTTAATACTAAGTCCAGTATGGCCGTCTCTCTAGTCGGGTCCTGAACCAGTTGGGAGAGGTAATTGTCTTTGGTTATTGCCAAGAACCTGTTTCCCTTATGAGATATACAAGATTCAGTTTCCCAGTCTATATCTGGGTAGTTGAAGTCCCCCATAATAACCACCTCATTATGATTTGCCGCCTTGTCTATCTCGTTTAATAGTAGATTTTCTGTGGACTCTGGTATATTAGGTGGTTTATAGTAAACTCCTATTAGTAATTTATTATTGTTTTTAGCTCCATGTATCTCTACCCACAGTGACTCCACATGTTCATGTCCCTCACTTATATCTTCACTGAGTGTGGGCTTTAGACAGGACTTTACATAAAGGCAGACCCCTCCCCCTCTCCGGTTTTGACGATCCTTTCTGAATAGACTGTAACCTTGTACATTAACTGCCCAGTCATAGCTATCATCCAGCCATGTCTCAGTTATTCCCACTATGTCATAGTCCTCTTCACACATCACTAATTCCAGCTCCCCAGTTTTATTTGTCAGGCTTCTGGCATTAGTATACCTACATTTGAGAGGTTAATGTATATTTTTTACCCTACACCTTTCCTTCTGAACTGTTCTAGTCCCTCCTTCCATTCCTCCCCCAGTCCCACTACCTTGCCCCCGGTCTCTATCTGCACTATCTTCCCCTCCTATAATGTAATTTCCCTCCCCCCCAGTCCCAAGTTTAAACACTCCTCCAACCTTCTAGCCATCTTCTTCCCCAACACAGCTGCCCCTTCCCCATTGAGGTGCAGCCCGTCCCTACGATAGAGCCTGTAGCCGATAGAGAAGTCGGCCCAGTTCTCCAGGAACCCAAACCCCTCCTTCCTACAGGAGTTCTTGAGCCACTTGTTAATCTCCCTAATCTCCCGCTGCCTTTCTAGTGTGGCCCATGGTACAGGTAGTATTTCGGAAAATACTACCTTAGAGGTCCTTGCCCTAAGCTTTTGACCTAAATCCCTGAAATCATTTTTAAGGACTCTCCACCTACCCCTAACATTGTCATTGGTTCCGATATGGACCATGACCGCTGGATCTTCTCCAGCCCCTCCCAGTAATCTGTCAACCCGATCCGCGATGTGTCGAACTCTAGCGCCAGGAAGACAACACACTGTTCGGCGATCACGATCTTTGTGACAGATTTCCCTATCTGTTCCCCTAATAATGGAGTCTCCCACTACCAGCACCTGTCTGGCCTGCCCTGCTCTCCTGGTCCCCTGCTTATTGGAGCTGACATTCCCCTGACTGGCAGAGGAAGTGTCCGGCTGCAGCAGTGCCGTTCCTGGACTGACAACCCCCTCATCTGCCAAACGTGCAAACTTGTTGGGGTGTGTCAGATCAGGGCTAGCCTCCCTGGCACTCTTCCCTCTACCCCGCTTTCTAACTGTTACCCAGCTAGCTACCTCACTTTCCTCAGCCTCCTCTCTGTCACCCTCCCCCTCATCTACCCCAAAGAGTGCTTGTTCTTTTGCAAATTGTCAATGCCTCTCAGTGTTGCAACTTGCCCATTTAGAGACTCGATTTGCGATTCCAAACGGGTAATTTGCTCACATCTTGAACAAAGATATACACCCTCGAATGGCTGTTCCAGGACTGCATACATCATGCAAGATGTGGCTTACTATTCGGACAACATGGTTCCCAGCAGCAACCTGGGAGTCAAAGATACATCCAGACATCTTCGCCATGCTGTTCCCGAACCATTTAGGTGGTGTTTCCATCAATTTCTGACCTTTTCCTATGAACCAGGCACCCTCCCCTCTGCAAAGCAGGGGGTGTCTGGTTTAATGCTCGGGTTCTCCTATTGACTTCCATTATACCCGGGTGCTCTACCGAGCATCCCGACGTGTTCAGCCAGAGCACCCGAGCACTTTGGTGCTCGATCAACACTAGTGACGACCAAACATTTGTAGATGATGTAGCCAGTCACACGTGCGGGCCAGGTGAAGAGGGGTCATCATCATCAGAGTGGATGCGTGCCTGTGTAGCAGCCGGGTGGAAGGAGTGGGAGATCCGGAGCTAAACGGGTGGGCTACACTGTCTGCTACTCAGGAGACTACCTGTAAGAAACACACTAGCAGTGCATGGGTTCATAAAAGCAGCGTCAGGCAGGCATCACGCAGTGGTGGAGTGTAGGAATTCCTCATCAAGTCACCGGGGAATGTTAGCGTGGCAGTATGCAGACTGTGTCGCCAGAAGGTGAGGAGCGGCCAGGGTGCTAATGTTGGCATGATGTCCCTGAGTCAACACATGGAGCATCGACATAAAGAGGCTTGGGAAAACCATGTAACTCATTTGGTGTTACAGTCTGATTCAGCAACCGCTGCATCTCTCACCGACTGCCACTGCATCACTCACCAGTTGTAACTAAGGTCAAGGACAATATATGTCGTTTACAGCCCACTGGGTAAATGTGGTTCCCGCTCAGACACACTAGCAACTTGGCCAGGTGATGGCAATCCTGCCTCTGTGTTTTAATACTGGGATTTCTGCACCAATGTCCTCCTTCGCCTCCTCATCCCCCACCTTCTTTTTACCGTCCCCTCTAGGCACAGTTCACAGTGGTCCTCCAGCATATCACCTATGCCAAGTAAGGCGTTGTAATGCGGTTCTGCACCTGGTCAGCCTTGGTAAATGAAGCCACACCGGGGAGGAATGCTCCAGATCATCAATAAAAAAAATCAAGCACTGGCTGTCTCTATGCCAACTTGAAATATTAAACATAGTTTGGGGGTTTTAACTCCGTCACTGTGCACAGCACACATACACGCGTGTCAGTTCAGTCTTCACCACAGGCAGTGTTTATTTCAGCAAACAAAGGTAAACATGTCCAAACTTTAGCTTTAAGCTTTCTTCAGCCCACAAACATTGCATAACATAAAGTCCCACATTCTGTGTTCAGTCCAAATCAGGTAACAACAATATGGTCTCACCACTCTCTGGGGTCTTTCAGAAACCAAGTCCTCCCTCTTAGCTTGTTCAGCTTTACTTAGCCTGTGCACACTTGATCTCCTCAGCTGAGATTCCCACACCCTTTTTAACCACACAGTAGGAAAACCCTGGATGGAGTACGGGAGTGACCTGTCCCACCCAAGCTCTCTGGTCACTCCTAAAACCCGGACCCAAAATCCACTTTAACGAAAACCTCCCAGCAACCTAATGTTACTGGTATACTTATTTCCGGGAATTATATCACTGAGGCATACATTCTCAGTGAGACGTACTGACCATCCACGATTCTCCCCTCTAGGTTACTACAATAGTTACTGATAACGGGAAGAACATTTTGTCTGCTTTATGTCAGGGAGGGCTGACCCGTGCGCCCTGCATGGCGAACGCCTTCAATTCCGTTGTCACCGGGTTCCTCAAGCTCATGTCTTCGACTGAACTACAAGAGCTGACAAAATGTCCAGGAAACTGTGCAAGCACTTCAAGCACTCTTAGGCCTCTTTCACACGGGCGTCATGTTTTTTGCCCGGATAAGATGCGGGTGCGTTGCGGGAAAATGCACGATTTTCCCGCGCGAGTGCAAAACATGTTTGGTACCCAAACCCGAACTTCTTCACAGAAGTTCGGGTTTGGGTTAGATGTTCTGTAGATTGTATTATTTTCCCTTATAACATGGTTATAAGGGAAAATAATAGCATTCTTAATACAGAATGCATAGTACAATAAGGCTGGAGGGGTTAAAAAAATAAAATAAAAATTTAACTCACCTTAATCCACTTGATCGCCCAGCCGGCAACTCTTCTTCTTTGCTGTGCACAGGAATAGGACCTTTCAAGACGTCACTGTGCTCATCACATAGTCCAATCACATGATTCATCACCATGGTGAGGGACCATGTGATTGGATCATGTGATGTGATGTCAACACAGGTCCTTAGCCAGCAGCTCAACATTACAGAAGAAGACAGAGATCCGCAACTACGCGATCAATTTATTTTTATTTTTAACCCCTCCATCACTATTTTACTTTGCATTCTGTATTCAGAATGCTATTATTTTCCCTTATAACCATGTTATAAGGGAAAATAATACAGATCGGGTCCCCAGCCCGATCGTCACCTAGCAACCATGCGTGAAAATCACACCGCATCCGCACTTGCTTGCGGATTCTTGCGATTTTCACGCGGCCCCATTCACTTCTACGGGGCCTGTGTTGCGTCAAAAACTCAGAATATAGAGCATGCTGCGATTTTCACGCAACGCACAAGTGATGCGTGAAAATTACCGCTCGTGTGCACACCCCCATAGAAATGAATGGGTCCGGATTCAGTGCGGGTGCAATGCGTTCAACTCACGCATTGCACCCGCGCAGAATACTCGCCCGTGTGAAAGGGGCCTTACCGTGCAAAACATGCTCTTCTTGAGCTGCAAAGGCAAAATTATCTCCCCAACATTACCTGATTTTCGACATTTCCACCCATTGGAACTCCGCTCCATATGTTAGACCGCCTGTACGAGCAGAGGAAGGCGGTCAATTTCTTAATGCTGCAGACGGACAGGTCTACTCCCTGGTGTAACTTCCACGTTAGCCAGTGGCAGCTCATGCGTGACATGTGCCGCTAGAACTATGGGGTGAATGATGTCACTCACTTCACATCCTGGAGGGGATGCCAAGGAATCTGATTGGTGTGGGGACAGAAGACGTGGCGGCTACATCTCACGGCCATCTGAGCCCTGAGGAGGATGAACTGGCAGAGGAGGAGGACATAAAACCCAGGATTTATGCACCACTAGGTGGTTTATCTGCCCAAGCAACAGGAGAAGAGCATGCGGAGCTAGAGGGCATTGACACAGGCAGTATCCCTTGAGCAAATGGCCAGAATCATGCTCTCATGTTTGTGTAGTGACAACTGCATTTTCAGAATTCAGCAGCAGAATGACTACTGGCTATCCACATTGTTAGGACCCTCGCTACCGGTCAAAAATGGGGACATCTTCTGAGAGGGATGCAAGAATGGACTACTATGGAGACATGCTGTGTAGTCGGTTGGTTGCTGCCTATGAGCCCGATCGTCCGTCCTCACAAATTTCTTACTGGGGGGAACCCTCTGTGCTACTGGTATTGGGGCAGGAGCAGCTTCATCTTTATAAGCAGCAACTTAAATCTGGAGTCAACGATGACCAGTTTTCTTCACCTGCCTTCTGAAGAAACCAGCCAGCAGGAGCAGCATTGGGACATGCAGCGGAACCTCAACCAACAGGTGGTGGCATATTTGGACTGCACCCTGTGAATACTGGGCATGCAAACTTGAAGTGTGGCCACAACTGGCCGAGTTTGCCATGGGCATGCTTGCCTGCCTGGCCAATAGTGCGGCATCAGAGCGGGTGTTCAGTACAGTGGGGGGCAGAGTTACCCCTAAGAGAACTCACCTTTCCACCCAAAATGTTGAGACACTAATCCTCATAAAGATAAATCAGGAGTGAATCAACCAGGATTTCCAGACACTGGTGCCTGATGCAACAGAATAGATCATTCTGCCACTAATGACCATACTGCAGTGGGCTGGCACACTGGAGTATTGTGCAAAATGGGCTGTTATTTCTGGTCCTGTGCTGCTGCCACCATTCTGATGCTGCCATCCGCCTGCTGCCTCTAATGCCATTCCTACAATGGGGATTCTTAGCCTGCTGATATGTACATGTTACATTTTTACAAGGATATGCATGTCACTGGCCGTTGCTTTTGTAACTGTTACTGCTCCTACTGCTGCCCCCCCTCCCCACCCACTCTGTCATGGGGCCACTATTGTTGCTGTTTGGCCGTGTTCACATCACTGTTCATTTTTCTGTTCTTCTGATCCAACATAAGAACAGGAAAAAAAAGGATCCTATATTTTGAGCATCCATACTGCCTATTTCACACGGTCAGTATCTGGTCAGTATTTGATCAGTATTTGTAAGGCAAAAGCAGGTGTGGGTCCAAAACAGAAGAAATGCAAATATTTCCATTACATTTTATTTCTGTTTTGGAACCACTCCTGGTTTTCGATTGCAAAATACTGACCAAATAGCACTACCACTGAACCAAATGCACCTGTCGACTAGAGGCAAACCCCAGAGGGCGAAGAGCCAGTGAGCCCCGTTCTTCACAGAACCCCTGGTAGTGGGGGTGAACTTGGCCAGAGGCTCACTGGTCGTACCTCCAGGACTGTCCCGGTACACTTGGCCGCCACCTGCAGAGAACAGCTGGTAAAAGCACCAGCGGACAACACAGACAAAGGACTGGAACCCAAACATAACCGCACATGACACAGTACAGACAAGACAAACAGGAACAAGCACACAAGCAGGAACGGAAGCATGGTAGTCACAGGCAGAGCTGCACACATATAATAGATGTCCTCCCTCTGGAGAACACAGGAGCCCTCTCACGAAGGCAGGACATACACAGGAACAGAAGCAGTAAGGCACTGCCTGGCGAAACATGGAAAACACTGGGTCAGAAGCAGTTGAGCACTGCCAGGCTATATATGGAACAGAAGCAGTAGAGCGCTGCCAGGCTATACATGAAACACATACTAGATCAGAAGCAGTTGAGCACTGCCAGGCTATATATGGAACAGAAGCAGTAGAGCACTGCCAGGTTATACATGAAACAGACTGGATTAGAAGCAGTAGAGCACTGCCAGGCTACTCATGAAACAGACAGGATCAGAAGCAGTAGAGCACTGCCAGGCTACTCATGAAACAGACAGGATCAGAAGCAGTGGAGCACTGCCAGGATACTCATGAAACAGACAGGATCAGAAGCAGTAGAGCATAGCCAGGCTACTCATGAAACAGACTAGATCAGAAGCAGTTGAGCACTGCCAGGCTATATATGGAACAGAAGCAGTAGAGCGCTGCCAGGCTGTACATGAAACAGACTAGATCAGAAGCAGTAGAGCACTGCCAGGCTATACATGAAACAGACTGGATTAGAAGCAGTAGAGCACTGCCAAGCTATACATGGAACAGACAGGATCAAGACACAGAACAGGTACAGAAGATCAGGCAAAGCATGGACAAGGATACAACTGTGCTTTATCAGGCGACACCACACAGAAGAGCAGATTCAAAACCTCCTGGGTCAGCAGCAACAGGCTACACCCAGCAAGGCACAAGACAAAACTGACCACAAGCCCTACAGCTCACAGATAGAAATAGCTACAATAACGGCACCTGAAAAATCACACCCAGGCAGAGACCAGGGAATCTTAACCTTACCAGAACCAGGAGTAACCAGAACCAAAGAACAAACAATACAAGTGTCAGTTCACACAGTCACAGAATGCTGAAGCCAGCATGCCCAAACAACAGCCAGCATACACAGGATAAACTGTATCCAGTACGAGGTTACAGGCAGCCAGCCTACACAACGAGGAGTGACAGAACCGCACACTGCATCCATACTCATACCTTGGTAACACTCAAGGCCACAGCCAGCACAGAACCAGCATACATGGGAACGACACAGACAGCCAGTACACAAAGTGCATGCAGACAGCCTGAGACAGGAGCCACAGAGATATGGACATGGGAAGACACAAACACAGGCAACAGTTCACACACAACACTGCAGCCAGCACGCAGCCCCAACAAACCAGTATACACAGGAGTCAGCCTGCAGCCAGTACGCAAGAGAGGATGCAGCCAGCCTACAAGGCCACAACTGTCACAGTGAACCGCACTGTGACATAGTCCTGGCGTAACAATAACCTGTAATACTGATGCACAGCAATTCAACAGCTTATAGAAGGGATTAAAAAGCATGTGTTTGGACTGCCAAAACATGGATTAAACGAACCTTTTTTTTTTTCACAACTACTTTATTGGCACTGCCTCTATTTCTTTATTTTGTTCTACTAAGGAGTAGAGATGTCCCGAATAGTTCGCCGTTGAATAGTTCCCGGCGAACATAGCTTGTTCGCGTTCGCCGAGGCAGGCGAACATATGCGATGTTCGGTCCGCCCCCTATACATCATCATTGAGTAAACTTTGTACCTCACAGTCAGCAGACACATTCCATCCAATCAGCAGCAGACCCTCCCTCCCAGACCCTCCCACCTCCTGGACAGCATCCATTTTAGATTCATTCGGAAGCTGCATTCTTAGTGAGAGGAGGGACAGTGTAGCTGCTGCTGATTTAATAGGGAAATCGATAGCTAGGCAAGTGTATTCAGTGTCCACTGTAGTCCTGAAAGACTCATCTGATCTCTGCTGTAAGGACAGCACCCCTGCTTATTTTTTATTTTTTCCTGTGTAATGTAATTGCAGTTGCCTGCCAGTGTGTGTGCAGGCTCACAGCGTATACTGTGCCCACTTGCCCAGTGCCACCACTCATATCTGGTGTCACAATAGCTTGCATTTAAAAAAATATAAAACTTTTTGGACTGTGAAATAATATCAGTCATTTTCCTTCACAAGTGTGCGTTTCAGGGCCTGCAAGGGCACAGTGTCACAACAGTGCAACTCATATCTGGTGTAACAGTGGTGCACATAAAAAAAAAAAAACTTTTTGGACTGAAATAATAGCAGTCATTTTCCTTCACAAGTGTGCGTTTCAGGGCCTGCAAGGGCACAGTGTCACACCAGTGCAACTCATATTTGGTGTAACAGTGGTGCACATTTAAAAAAAAAACCACTTTTTGGACTGAAATAATAGCAGTCATTTTCCTTCACAAGTGTGCGTTTCAGGGCCTGCCAGGGCACAGTGTCACACCAGTGCAACTCATATCTGGTGTAACAGTAGTGTACATTTAAAAAAAAAAAAAAAATTTGACTGTAATAGATTGAATAGCAGTTAGTTGTCTGCAAGCGTGTGTGTCAGGCCTACAGCGTCTACTCTGCCAACTTCTGCCAGTGCACAGTGCCACTCATATCTGGTGTCACAGTAGCTTGCACGCATAGTACAACTTAACTAATCTAAAAAAAAAATGACAGGCAGAGGCAGGCCACCCCACAGGGGCCATCGTGGTCGTGGTGCTGTGATTCCCTTTGGCCCTAGAATAATGCCCAGTGTTCAGAGGCCACGTACCCTGAACTCGAAAAATTCTGAGGACATAGTTGACTGGCTTACACAGGACACCCAATCTTCAACAGCTTCCGCTAAGAACCTTGACGCACCATCCTCCTCCAGCTCAGCTTCGGTCACCTGCTCTCAAGTTACCACTCTCCCGCCTGCCACCACCACTACCACCACAACCACCACAGCCGCTTCACTTGATCCGTCAGAGGAGTTATTTACACATCAGTTGGATGAAATTAGTGATGCGCAAGCATTATTGCCAGAGGATGTAGATAACAGGGATATGTCTCAGTCAGGCAGGATTACACACATGGACGTACAGTGTGATGATGATGATGATGTTGTACCCGCTGCTGCTTCCTTTGCTGAGGTGTCAGATACAAGTGAAGTGGTTGATGATGACGATATGTCCGTGGATGCCCCGTGGGTGCCTGCTCGAAGAGAAGAAAAAGAGGGGGAAAGTTCAGAAGGGGAGACAGAGAAAAGGAGGAGAGGAGTTGGAAGCAGGGGGAGGTCATCGCTAGGAGCTAGTGGCACAGTCAGACAGCATGTATCGGCACCCGGGGTCAGCCAGACAGCATGCCAATCAACGCATGCTGTTGCCACCACCAGAATGCCGTCATTGCAAAGCTCAGCAGTGTGGAATTTTTTTTGTGTGTCTGCCTCTAATAACAGCAATGCCATTTGCAACCTGTGCTAAAAGAAACTGAGTCGTGGGAAGTCCAACACCCACCTCGGTACAACTGCTTTGCGAAGGCACATGATCTCACATCACAAACGCCAATGGGATCAACACATGAGTACAAGCAGCACACAAACTCAAAGCCACCATCCTCCTCCTGGTCCAGCATCTTCAGCCACGTCAACCACTGCTGTCCTCCTTGCCCCCTCTCAACCACCCGCCACTCCGCCTCTCACCTTCAGCAGTTCCATCTCATCTGCCCACAGTCAGGTGTCTGTCAAGGAAATGTTTGAGCGTAAGAAGCCAATGTCACAGAATCACCCCCTTGCCCGGCGTCTGACAGCTGGCTTGACGGAACTCTTAGCCCGCCAGCTTTTACCATACCAGCTGGTGGAGTCTGAGGCCTTAAAAAAAAAATTCGCTATTGGGACACCACAGTGGAAGGTACCCGGACGAAATTTATTTTCAAAAAAGGCAATCCCAAACCTCTACTCTGTTATTGAAAAGGAAGTCATGGCATCTCTGGCATACAGTGTTGGGGCAAAGGTCCATCTGACCACTGATACCTGGTCTGCAAAGCACGGTCAGGGCAGGTATATCACGTACACTGCGCATTGGGTCAACCTGCTGACGGCTGACAAGCATGGAATGCGTGGCTCTGCAGCTGAGTTGGTGACACCGCCACGACTTGCAGGCAGGGGCTATTCCAGATCCCGGATACAACAGTGTCACGCCGTCTTGGGGTTGACTTGACTGAAAGCAGAAAGTCACACCAGACCAGCACTCCTGTCCGCACTGAACGCACAGGTGGATCAGTAGCTGACTCCGCACCAACTGGAGATCGGCAAAGTGGTGTGTGACAATGGAAGCAATTTGTTGGCGGCATTGAATTTGGGCAAGTTGACACATGTGCCGTGCATGGAACATGTGTTGAATCTGATTGTACAACGCTTTGTGCATAAGTACCCAGGCTTACAGGATGTCCTCAAGCAGGCCAGGAAGGTGTGTGGCCATTTCAGGCGTTCCTACATGGCCATGGCGCACTTTTCAGATATCCAGCGGCGAAACAACATGCCAGTGAGGCGCTTGATTTGCGACAGCCCGACACATTGGAATTCAACACTCCTAATGTTCGACCGCCTGCTCCAACAAGAAAAAGTCGTCAACGAGTATTTGTATGACCGGGGTGCTAGGACAGCCTCTGCGGAGCTGAGAATTTTTTTGCCACGTTACTGGAGGCTCATGCGCAATGCCAGTAGTCTCATGCGTCCTTTTGACCTAGTCAGTCGCACCGAAGGCACCATCAGCGACCTCATCCCATTTGTTTTCTTCCTGAAGCGTGCCCTGCGAAGAGTGCTGGATCAGGCTGTAGATGAGCGTGAAGAGGAAGATGAAGAGTTGTGGTCACCATCACCACCAGAAACAGCCTTGTCATCATCGCTTGCCGGACCTGCGGCAACGCTGGAAGAGGAGTATGAGGAAGAGGAGTCAGAGGAGGAATGTGGCTTTGAGGAGGAGGAAGACCAACCACAGCAGGCATCCCAGGGTGCTTGTTGTTTTCACCTATCTGGGACCCGTGGTGTTGTACGTGGCTGGGGGGAAGAACAGACCGTCAATGACATCAGTGAGGACGAGGAACGGGAAATGAGTAGCTTGGCATCCAACCTTGTGCAAATGGGGTCTTTCATGCTGTCATGTCTGTTGAGGGACCCTCGTATAAAAAGGATGAAGGAGAACGACCTGTACTGGGTGGCCCTGCTACTAGACCCCCGGTATAAGCAGAAAGTGGCGGAAATGTTACCAAATTACCGAAAGTCGGAAAGGATGCAGCAATTCAAAACCAAACTAAAAAATATGCTTTACACAGCTTATAAGGGGGATGTCACAGCACAACGGGAATCTAACTGGTGAAGAGGTGAAAGTAATCCTCCTCCTACCATGACCACGGCGGCAAGGACAGGACGCTTTACAGATGTGTTGTTGATGGAGGACATGCGGAGCTTTTTCAGTCCTACACATCGCCACAGCCCTTTGGGATCCAGCCGTAGAGAACGACTCGACCGACAGGTAGCAGACTACCTCGCCTTAACTGCAGATATCGACACTCTGAGGAGCGATGAACCCCTTGACTACTGGGTGTGCAGGCTTGACCTGTGGCCTGAGCTATCCCAGTTTGCGATAGAACTTCTGGCCTGCCCCGCTTCAAGTGTCCTGTCAGAAAGGACCTTCAGTGCAGCAGGAGGTATTGTCACTGACAAGAGAAGTCGCCTCGGTCAAAAAAGTGTTGATTGCCTCACCTTCATTAAGATGAATGAGGCATGGATCCCGAAGGGACTGACAGTCGGGGATACGTTTGACTAACAAAAGGCCTGATGACATGCCTTGGCCTCAAAATGGTCCCCACGCTGCTGTATTTAATGTGTGCATACCAAATGATTTTTGTGAATTCTCCGCCACCAACTAGGGTTCAAGCCGCAATGTTTTAGTCACCTTTCTGCCTGGAAAACATAGATTTTTCCGGCCGCTGCTACAACAGCGGCTGCAACAATACCATTATTTTTCAGGCATGTGTACATGCCTAATTTTTCTGTCCTCTGGTGCTGCACTGTGGCTGCAAAAACAAAACAAAAAAAGGCACATACAAGTGTCAATTCCCCTTCGTGATCGTTACCTTGTGGTGAAGGGGCTTGCGTATCACAATGAAGCGATCATCACCTCTATGAGTGTGTTGGCAATGTTGCCAGACCCCAGATGATAAGGCCGTTGCTTCATTATGATCAGACCAAAAGCGATCGGCTGGATAATTTTTCATAGAAAAAACATTAAAAAAAACAAAAATTTAAGTTGTATGGGTGGGTTTATAATACATAAAATAAAAAAAATCATAATAAAGTCTCTTAATAGTTTAATAGAAATAATGCAGACAATTTAAAAAATCCCCATCAATTCCAATACAAAGCAAGTGATACAGAGCTCTGAACTAAATTATTTCAGGATGTCGTAATGGTTCGTTAATTCGACAATGGTTAATCAATTCGACACACGTCCCCGGATAGGGGACGTAACAGGGATTAAACTGATAGGAATAGTACTAGTTAAGACACCACTCATATAGGGTGTAACAGCACATTGCTCCGTGCACGCGCAGTGCCCCCACTTGGGAGTAACAGGACCGACCAAGCTGCTTTTTCCATCTCCCGGTTCCTTAAATCAATTCAACACAAGTCCCCGGATAGGGGACTTAACAGGGATTAAACTGATAAGAATAGTTAACACACCACTCATACCGTGTGGCAGAGTACATTGCACGGCGCACGCGCGGTGCCCCAAATTGGAAGTAACAAGAAGGACGCACACAGATAAATCACATTTCTGCAGGGAGTTTGTCAACTTTTGACAACTGTTTGCGGTTGTCTAAAATCCATTCAATACACGTCCTGATAGGGGACGTAACAGGGATTAAACTGATGAGAATAGTACTACAGAAAATACCACTCATATCGGGTGTGACAGTAAATTGCACGGCGCAGACGCAGTGACCGTGTATTAAAACAAAGGGAAGGGAGCCAGCGTTTTTTTAACCATCTCCCCGTTCGAAAATTCAATTCAATAAATGGACCCCAGATTGGGGACGTAACAGGGATTAAACTGATGAGAAGAGAACTACAGAAAATAACACTCATATCGGGTGTGAGAGTAAATTGCACGGCGCAGACGCAGTGACCGTTAATTCAAACAAAGGGGAGGGAGCCAGCGTTTTTTTTTAACCATCTCCCCGTTCGAAAAATCAATTAAATTCACCTTTCGGGGACCCTTGGTGTTATACGTGGCTGGGTGGAGGAAGAAACCTTCAATGACAGCAACGGGACATGGCTAGCTTGGTATCCAACCTTGTGCAAATGGGGAGTTTGCGGTTGGGCAAATGGACTGTTTGCGGTTGTTTGCGGTGCATTAAAAGGGGAGTTTGGTCTGTCAATGTCTGTGAAGCGGGCGTAATCCTTACACTACCTGATCGATACAACATCATACCTGATCGTATACACACACTGGATGTTTTAAACCACGTTGTTCAAAAAAATTTAGGATTGTTAGGTGATTTATGCCCTTTATGGATTAAAACCCAACTCTGCGTCAACTATGTAATTTTCCATGGGAGTTTTGCCATGGATCCCTCTCCGGCATGCCACAGTCCAGGTGTTAGTCCCCTTGAAACAACTTTTCCATCACTACTGTGGCTAGAAAGAGTCCCTGTGGGTTTTAAAATTCGCCTGCCTATTGAAGTCTATGGCGGTTCGCCCAGTTTGCCCGTTCGCGAACATTTGAGGAAATTCGCGTTCGCCGTCCGCGAACTTAAAATTTTAACATCTCTACTAAGGAGCCATTTGGACACAGCTCCTACAGGGGCGCACACCGTTTTTTACTTTATCGAAGGGTGCTGTATGCATTTCTTTTTGTTTAACAGAAGGGATTAGCTATGAATCTTGGTGCACATCGTTACTGCCACTGCTGCCAACTACTTGAATCTTGTTGCACTGTACAGTTATGTACACAGCAAGGTTGCCCACCGTCTAGAATTTTTTTTCCTGTGTCTGTGAATTTTTTTTTAATGTGTCCGTTATTTTATTTTAAGCTAGAGTTTCTTGACTACATTATTTTGGTGGTAATTATCATTTTACAGCTCACAGAAAATGCTGGTAATGAGGTGTTATCAATCAGTATACTGAGCTATAGATATGTATTACTTATATAACAATCTTTATAATGCATTATGGTTTTCCAGTTTGTCCATAAAAAATGTTGTCTGTCCGTGATTTGGGGATAAATTGAAGAAAAAAAGAAAAGTTCTGGTTGATAATCCTGGTACACTGCAATTAATTAGACCTGCCTGTAATACTGACGGCACAGTAACTACAGCTATGGCCTGTTTCACACTAGCGCTTTAGTTTCTGCTCTCCTCTGTTATAGGAGCAGAACAAAGAAAATAACGGATTAGCCAGAGCTGTCAAATGACAGTAAAAAGACGGTGACTGACGGACCCCATTCATTAATATTATTATTTAAAAAAAATGCTGCCCTGCGCCAAATTTTGTATGGCGTCTAACAGAATAGATTAGCTATGAATGTTAGTGTACTGCACACTGATGTACACAGTGAAACACTCTCCTTGCACTTTCCCTGCAGTTTAACTTCCAAGCCTTTAGGCCTCTTTCACATGACATTTTTTTTTCCGTTTACGGGCTGTTTTTTGCACTTCGCATGCGGTCCGTATACGGAACCATTAATTTCAATGGTTCCGCAAAAAGAAACTGAATGTACTCGGTATGCATTCAGTTTCTGTATTTCTGTTTTTTCGTTCTGTTGAAAGATAGAACATGTCCTATTATTGCTCGCAAATCACGTTCCGTAGCTCCATTCAAGTCAATGGGTCCGCAAAAAAAAACGGAACACATACGGAAATGCATCCGTATGTCTTCCGTATCCGTTCCGTTTTTGTGGAACCATCTATTGAAAATATTATGCCCAGCCCAATTTTTTCTATGTAATTACTGTATACTGTATATGCCATATGGAAAAATGGAACAGAAACGAAAACACAACGGAAACAAAAAAAAAGAAACATCGGATCCGTGAAAAACCGGCCACAAAATACTGAAAAAGCCATACGGTCGTGTGAAAGAGGCCTTACACTGAGATTAAGTCACCAAGTGAAAAGATGATATATAAGATTCCCCTGCAGGCACACGTAAGCCATTTACAATTTTAATGTGTACAGTTAAGATTTTTCTCAGTCCGTTTTTAACCCCTTAGTGACCACCCATACACCTTTTTACAGCAGTCACTAATGGGCCTTAGGCTGGGCCGCCCTTCTCTTAGGGCCCTGGTCCCAGTCTAAGCGCTGCATGGGTCTGGCGCAGCTTGCTGGTCAATGTCAGTAAAGCACTGAAATTAAAATGCAATGCACTATAGGGATAGTGCATTGTATTTTAAAAGCAATCAAAATGTTGTCTGTTATAGTCCCCTTGTGGGAATATTAAGTGGTAAAAAAAAAGGGATAAAAAACATTATTATTAAATAAAAAATTCCAGTAAAAAAACAAAAAAACGCTTTTCAATGAAAAAAATCTCCCCCATATGGTATTGCTGCATCCGTATTGACCCGTACTGCATAAATATAATGTAAATTATCCCCTATGGTGAACATTGTAAAAAAAATATTTATTTTTTTAAATGACAGAATTGCTAATTTATTTTTAGTTGCCACCACCAAAATACGTAATAACAAGCGATCAAAAAGCGTAATTTACTCCAAAATGATACCAATGAAAACTACAAGTTGTACCGCAAAAATCAAGCCCTTACACAACTCCATAGAAAGAAAAAAAAAGTTATGGGTCTTGGGAAACGGCTATGCAAAAACATTTTCTTCCTTTAAAAAAAAACTATATGTATTTGGTATCGCGATAATCGTACTGACCTAGAGAATAAAGATATTATGTATTGCTGTTTTTCCCATCTCCCTCCCAGTTAATAAAGAGTTAAGAATATTTTGTGTACCCCAAAATGGCACCATTAAAAACTACAACTTGTCCTGCAAAAAACAAACCCTCATACAGCTATATAGACGGAAAAATAAAAGGTTATAGCTGGTCACTAAGGGGTTAAATATTCTTCATTGTATTGTTTACTGGGCCTATTTTTTATTTAGCATTTACATTTTTTCCTCACCACTTCCAATAGCTATAACTTTTAAAATTTTCCCTTCATATACCAAATGAGGGCTTATTTTTTCTGAGAAAACTTTTTAAGGGCAGCATTTAATTTACTATGTCTGGGGAAAATGGGGAAAAAAATCCTTTGTGGGGTTAAATAACTAAATAAAAATACAATTCCGCCAAGGTTTTTGAGGTTTTGACATCACAGTGTTCAGTGTGTGCTAAAAATCACATGAGGTCCTTATTCTACGTCTCAATACCAATATGCAGTACCAAACTTGTATATATATTTTTTGGTTTTACTATTTAAAAAAATAAAAACTTTGGAAAAAAAACCGAATTGTAGATTTTATTGATACCATTTTTGGGGTACATACATCTGGGTTTTTTTGGGGGGGGAGGTGACAAAAAATGTTGAATCGTGTTTTTTTTTTTTTTTTTCATTAAGGGTACATTCACAATAGCGTTATTATTTTCCGGCATAAAGTTCTGTCAAAAGGGCTCTATGCCGGAAAATAACTGATCAGGCATATCCTAATGCATTCTGAATGGATAGAAATCCGTTCAGTTTGCGTCAGTATGCCTTCCGTTCAGTCACTGTCAGGTGTTTTGGCCGGACATAATACTACAGCATGCTGCGGTATTATGTCCGTCCAAAATGCCTGATCAGTCGCTGGAATGCCGGCATTAATTCCCATTGACTTGCATTAGTGCCGGATCCGGCATTGCAAAACAACTGAAGGGAAAACTGTGAAAAAGACTGCAAGACGGATCCGTCCATCCGCATGACAAGCGTCTACAAATGCTGTCTACAAATGCTGTCAGTTGTCACACTGATCGGCGGATCCGGCAGGCAGCTCCGACGACGGAACTGCCTGCGAGATCACACTAACGCTAGTGAAATAGCCTTAGGTGATCAGCACAAAAATTATTTTAATAGTTCAGACATTTTCAGACCCAGAGATACCTCATATGTTTATTTTTTTTATTGTTTATATATTTTTATATGTAAAAATAGGAAAGGTGGGCGATTTAAACATTTAGTATTTAAATTATTTTTATTTTTTTTACTTTCACAGTGATAACTTTTAACCCCCTTAGGAGGCTTGAACCTGGGAATGTTTGGATCCCTTGTCCAATTCACCCAAATAGAGGTCTATGAGGGTGAATAGGATTTTGGCGCGCTCCTTGCTGAGCTGTGCCTCATTCACAGTGCAGCAGGGAGTTTTCCATGGCATTTATGGGAAGCTTCAGAAGTGTCCAGGCTGCCATGGTAACCAATATGAGCCCCGCAATTTCACAGTGGGAGTTCCGATCGGAAGCCAGGGGGAACCGCATCCCTCTGCCTTACCTCACAGATGCCAAGATCGATGCTGAATGATGGGGTTCTGCAGGTTGCCGTTCTTCATCATTTTGGCTAGGTGTCTGCTGTATGATACAGCCGCCACGCACACTGCAGCAGCCCGCTCCATATATTCCCTCAGCCACCATGATGTATGGGTATACCTGATTAATAGTGATTTGTGACTAATTCATTTGTAACAAATCAAACTTCTTGGCAAACTTTGGCGAATCGGCCGAATAAAATTTTTCCAAATATCACTTATCTCTATTTTCTACTGTTGTAGCCAGTGTAGACAAATTGCTGTCAGCTAAATACTGTAGCATTGAATCCAGACTGCCACATTACCTGCACTGATACACTGTAACAAACTATGAGGACAGGAGAGAGAGATTTGTGTTGTTGACCTCACAGAGTAAATAAAAAGTATGTGTGTTCTTTAAAATGTGACCACAGACCCACATTATGTGGAAAAGGAGGGTCTTCTATGAATTAGAAGCCATGAAAGAGCACAACACTGACGTCAGATGACCTGAAAATACACACATTTCTGTGAATTTATGTTTTTGCCTCACCACTGGTGTCATTCACAAAAGAGGAGTCCTATTTGGTGGAGCCTCAAAAACACAAGTGTATATAGCTGCAGATTCAGCTGTTTGAGTACAGACCCAGGAAACCGCTGAACTGTGTTCCTCTCATGTGTGAAAGTGGGTGACGTCACAACCTCTGCAGCTCTCTGTGTTTACTATTCTTTCTTTTTTTTTTTTTTTTTTTTTATTCAAGGAAAATATCTACATCAAGAAGGTTTACAAGAGTTCATATACAATTGTTTGATCACAAGTATATATAGCTGTAAATGGGATACTTTTGCATGTATAGAGAAATAAATGATTTATACAGACAGAATCCTTGCTTTTTCTGTTTTATTCCCTGATAAATTCCCCTACCCAACTTCCCAAAACCCAACTTAAGAACAATAAGCTCTCTCTCCATGATCTCAGTTAGTACCCGCTACGCAGTAGTATAATCTTTAATCCTTCTAACTTTTCTTGTCATTTCAAGAACTTCTAGCATCTAGTTTCCCCAAAGACCCTTTTATTTGTTCCCTCAAGAACCATTGAGTGTCTTGAAAGGGGATCATTAACTCCTATCTCCTCCTCCATCATAGAGTGGACTATACATTTTTTCCACTTATGGAAGAAAGCTGGGGTCGCCTTCTCCTTATGCCTTTTTACCTCCAGTTTGTCTATATGTAGAATCTGCTTCACTGTTCCCACAATTTCCTCCAGTACGGGAACAGTGGGACAGAGCCAGTGTCTCAATATACATTTTTTAACAGACAGCAAGAACAGATGTATGCCCTTAACCCCGATCACTGGTGAAATGTCTTCATCTGGGCCCAAAGGGATGTAATGAAAAGTGCATTGTTGTGGAGAGAGGTGCAGTTCAATCCCCCAAGTGGCCTCAATATACGCGATCGCATCCCTCCATAACTGGGAGAGTTCTGGACATTTCCACAAGCCATGCAGTAAGTTGGCTTTTTGTAGGTGACATTTCGGGCAGTGCCTAAAATAATGTGCCGGAGCAGCTGTATACGAGAGGTTGAAAGCGTAAGTTGCTTTATGGATGATTCTGAGCTGCATCTCCCTCCAAGTTTCACTTTGTATAGCTTGCCTCACCCTTTCCATACCCGCTCTAATTTTTGCTGTTATTTTCTTATCCTGTAGTTCTATCTCCTATTTCTTAAAGACAGTTTCCCCTAATGGGGTGGTATGAATGCTTTGGATTCCATGATAAATCTAAGAGTGAACCCATCTCCACCTCCGGTCCGATTAAAGCATCGAACCACTAAAGCCTTTCCTTTTCTCCCAGTTTCCCTGCCTGTTTCATACAATAAGATGTTATTTGTTTGTATGGAAGGAAATGGGATTGTGGCAATTGAAGTTTGGATTGAAGATCCTTCCACGGTAATATCTCAAGACCTAATGGGGTCAAAATCTGTTTTAACCTACTTATACCTTTTTCTTTCCATTTGTTATACATGACAGATTGTCTCCCTGATGGGAAAGATGGGAGGGTCCATAGGGGCATGTAAGGCTAAACATACATTGGTAATTTGTAGATTTTCCTAATTGCTCTCCACGTAGCTGTAGTGTCTCTCATCAGAGTGAAAAAATTTTTCAGGGGTGGCAGGTCTCTTATTCTAGAATGCAGGAGTGCCACTGGGTCCCAAGGGGCTATCAGTTCCCTCTCCAATTGTAAATTAGAGAAATGTGATGAGTTTCCAATCCAGTCCCTGATATGTCTAACTAGTGCTGCTAAATTATACCTCCTGATGTTCGGTAACTGCAATCCCCCTTCCCATTTCATCAGGCACAGTTTTTCATAAGCTATTCTCGGCCTCTTTTTTTTCCAAAGAAACTGGGAGAAGGCTCTTTGCAGTCTACTTACATCTGAGTGTTTTATTAACAGAGGCACTGTTTGCATAGGATAAAGTAAACGCGCAAAGCTTATCATTTTTATTAGGTGAGCTCTCCCAAAAAGAGAAAGTGGAAAATTGGCCCATCTCTCTAATTCTTGTTCGATTTTTCCAATCAGAGGGGTATAATTTAGAGTATACAAGGATGATGGAAGTTTTCCTATTTTGATCCCCAGATATGTATGGTGGTGTGTCATCACCTCTACCCCATGAACATTAGAAGGCTCCCCCTCCCGCCCCTGGAGATAGAGTAGCTGACTCTTACTCACATTAATCCTGAATCCCATAGCTGTACCATAATAGAGCAGGGCTTCCAGTATATTTCCCAAATGATCTGCCGGGGAGTTAAGGAATATCAAGATATCATCAGCAAAGCATACTAGTTTTACTTCTTTCCCACCTACCCCTATACCCTGGAAGGTGTCAGACTGTAATAAATATAACACCAGTAGTTCTAAGGCAAGGTTAAAAAGAAGAGGGGAAAGGGGGCATCCCTGTTTTGTCCCTTTTGTAAGGTTAAATGGCTCAGACAAATAACCAGCAAAGCTAACTTTTGCCTGGGAATTTCTATACATGTTATCGACCGCAGATCTAAACGACCCTCTAATCCCAAAGGCATCCAAAACCCATCCAAGTCACTGCCAGTTAACATTGTCAAAAGCCTTCTCTGCATCAATTGACAGCAAGGCTGGATGGCCAAGTAGTCTTGTATAGCTAGTACTGTTCTGATATTTTTTACTGCTGCCCTCCCTTTAATGAATCCTACCTGGTGTGGGCCTATCAGATCTGCCATGTGATCCACGAGTCTATTACCCATCAACTTTGAAAAGATTTTTAGATCTTGATTAATTAGGGAGATCGGTCTGTAGGAACCAGGAAGAGTCGGGTCCCTGCCCTGTTTGGGAATCACTTTTATATAGGCCATCTTTCCCGTGGGCATAATATCTTCTCCTTGCATACAGGAGTTAAATAACGATGTCAGGGTCGGGACTATCTCATTTACCAGAGCTTTCAAAAATTCACCTGAGTATCCATCCGGTCCCGATGCCTTTCCATTTTTTAAGGATTTAATGGCTTGTCTAACCTCTTCCTCCGTGATCTTAGCGTTTATGTGTGTCAGCATTTCGTCTGATGCATGTGGGAGTTTTATTTTAGACAGTAATTCTTTTGCCTTGGAGGTCTCTGGGGGATCCTGGCAATATAACTTAGCATAAAATCTGCCAAAACTATTTGTGATATCTTTTAGGTTTTGTATTTTGATTCCCCCCTCATCAATTATACTATTGATCCCTAAACTACCTCTTTGTGTTTTAGCTAGGTTAGCAAGCAATTTTCCTGCTTTATTGCCGAACTTAAAAAGTTCAGCCGATTTTTGGTCTAAATACATTTTGGTTTTTATCTCAGCATAATGATCATATGTATATTTTGCCGTCACCCATTTTATTTTGTTGGAGTCGGACGGGTCTCCCAAGAAGGCTGTATATGCCTGTCGTACTTCGTCAGTGGCTCGTTTATAATGAGTTTGTAGTTTTTTGGCTGATACAAAAGACATTATGTTTCCTCTAATTACTGACTTCTCAGTTTCCCAGAATAAAGTATGTTGATCTTTGTGATCCTTGTTGTTGTCAGTATATTCCCACCAATAAACTCCTCATCGTTTGTTAGATAACTCGGGAGACGCCAGATGAAGTCCGTCCCTCTGGGAGTATTTTCCGCTATGCATAACACTACAGGAGCATGGTCAGAAATTACCATATCTGCTATTTCCGCCCTTTCTACTCTCCGCATTAGTAATCGCAAGGCCAGGACATAATCCAGCCTTGACCAAGATTGCTGAGCATGGGAATAGTGGGTGAACTCCCTTTCAGTCGGATTAAAGAATCTCCAGACATCAGTCATATCTGTTGATTCTAAGAAGTTTTCAAGCAGGGAGTCTCTCTGACTCTTTGAGTATGCGACCTGTCTGAGGTGTCTGCGATCCTCCGCTCCATCCCTTACTACATTAAGGTCCCCTGCCACCAGTATTTGTTCCTTTCCCTCTTGGAGCACCTCAGGTTCCAGATTTTTGAAAAAGGTGGTCTGGGCTGAGTTGGGTCCATAGACATTAAAAATAGACAGCTCCCCTGCATCGGTTTCAAGTTTGATTGTTATCACTCTGCCTTTGTCATCACTGTGAGTCGAGATAACTCTATGTCGTACCTTTCTATGTATTAGGATCAGTACCCCTGCTCTTCTACCATCGGATGAGGACCCAAAAACTTGGCCCACCCAAAGGCGTTTCATTCACCAAAAGTCTGCCTCCTCTAGATGGGTCTCCTGCAAGAGCACAATGTCCTCCCCCAATTTTCTAAAATGTCTGAGAATCGAAACTCTCTTTTGTGGGGCTTAGGCTTTTGACATTCCATGTCACTATTTTCATGTTTTTATCTTACTGTGAATCATGCATAGAAGATTCTCCAGAGGAGGCGTACCAACTGTCATTTTAGACCTCAGTAACAGTTTTTCTTTTTTACAGAGCTTATACATACTACAACCCTGGAGCTGAGCCAAACTGGTTACCCTTTCCCTCCCCCCAACACATAACATTTTGCCTCTTAACATAAGACATATTAAACCAGCATATCAACATTTTGGACTTCACTTTTTTCGCACCTTTCTGGTTAGATCTGCTGAAATCTTTAAAACCAGAATAATAAATCTTTCTTAGAACTCTCTCCCTTTTCTGGCTCCAACGTGCTCAGAATTTTCTTCTTTAAATTCGCTCCCCCCCATACTTCTAAGAGCAATAATCTAGTACATATCTTTCTATCTAGCTCCCTGAGAATATCCTAACTGTACAAATAACACTCTTCCTCTCTCAGATCATACCTGTCCTCTCTTGTGGGAGAGGAAAAGTTCATACTGACGTACTCAGTCCCACTCTGGACTTGATGCCCAGTTTAGATCCCTTCTTGGGGTGCTTGAGGCAGACTCATGAGGATTTCTACGTGAAGGTCCCTGGTGATGCTGCCCTTTCAGAGTCCCTTGTTGACTTCTAGGGCTGATCTCGTCCCCAAACTCTGCTTTAGCATCCTTCGGTGTGAGGTAAGTAACTATAGTACCGTCCTGCTTGAAGATTCGCAATATCGCTGGATAGATCAATTCGAACTTTGTTTTTTCTTTGACCAATTGTGTACAAATGGAAGAAAAGGCTCTTCTTTTTCTGGCCACTTCAGCAGAATAATCCCCAAAAAGCTGAATTTTATGTCCTCGCAAAAGAACTGGGCCAGTCTCCTTCCTGTATTTGGTCAGGAGGGTTTCAAGTTTAAATACTTCACTATCGTGGCCCTCGGTCTTTGTTTAGAGCTATCTTTAAAAGAGTCTCTCCTGGGACCAATACGGTGAGCCCTTTCAACCATCAGGGGACCTTGTATTCCAAGAACCTGGGGAAGATCCACCGAACAAATTTGCGCTAACTTGCTTGGGGGAATCGATTCAGGTAACCCCACAATACGCAGATTGCTCCGTCTGGAGCGATTTTCCAAATCCTCGATTTTATCTCTTAGGGCTTGGTGCGTTTGAAGGGATTCTTTCGCCAGAGAGTATGCTTTCTCTAACTCGTCCTCCATTGTTCCTACCCTTTGCTCCAGCTCTTGAATTTGGAGTGAGTGTTGAGCGATATCGCCCTTAATCTGTTTCAGAAAAGATGCAACCGTAGATTCTAGCGAGGCTTTAATGTCGGGCGCCAGCAGGTTTGCCACCTCGATTGCCAGCTTCTTACATGGGATCTCCAATCCCTGTGACTGTGGTAAGGTGTTCACTTTGAGGGGCTGCGTCTCACTCACCTCGGGCTGTGCAGGAGGTTGTGAAGAGGAGCGCGTGGGCCTCGTTCTCTTATCCGCCATTTTATTTTTCTGCAGCGCGATCGCGCTGTCTTGCTGAGGGAGCTGAGATTCCGTTATCGGGGTGCCACCTCGTACCACAAACTTCTCCATTCACACCCGCCGAGTAGCGGGATGAGGTTCTGAGGGTATGTCCCCTCGATTTGCGGCGTTTTCCCCGGTTATTTAGCTGGATGCACGGAGCCTCTTCTATCTCCTTCCTCACATGTGCGCGCCGGAACCCGAAGTCTCACTATTCTTATTGCTCAGTACAGAGTGTGACCCTGAGAGCAACAAGATGGCATTGTATAGATTCTACATTTATAAGGGGTCATGCAAACGACCGCATCGGTTTTGCGGTCCGCAAATTGTGGAACTGCAAAACATGGATGCCAGCCAAGTGCATGCTGCTATTTTTTTCACACTCCCCTGAATGTACTCTCCTTGTCTGGAAAACGAGCAAGAATAGGATGTTTTATCTTTTTTGTAGGGCCGCGGAATAGACATTGAAATGAATGGGTCAAAAAATGCGGACAGAAACTACGGCTGTGTGCATGAGCTCTTAAACTGTATGCAATGTAGAAGCAAAGTGCTTAAATGGTTTCATTAGTATCCCTGGAGATTACTTGAAAACTTTGGTCAGTGTGAAATAATTACCATAGTTCAGATTTCTGCTCTTCTCTGATGTGGAACAATTCAGGGGTCCTTTTGTATCATCAGGAAGGCGCTCGGCGGCTGTGGTTAGTGAACGGCGCACACTGCTGAAAGTTTGTTGTGCAAACAGCGACCACGAGTGGTATCACAGTCCTCTCTGCAGTCATGTTTACCTCTCCTCCTGCCTCATAGTCTCAATTAATGACGGAAGAGGAAATCCACGTTGGTATTTCTGTAGCGAAATCTGGATGTGGTTAACAACAGTTATTTTTATTTCTGTTTTGTTACTCTGTAGCTATAAGTGGCTAAATATCAATAGAAAGAAGAGGTTGGTGGGTCATAAGGAAAGCAGGGATGTCCTGTCCTCCATAGCGGCACCAAAAGTGCGTAGCCATAGATCGTTTGGAACTACAGGTCCCAGATATTCCTGTCTGCATGTGGATAGAATGTCCTGCTTGGTAGTACTTTGTAAAGACATGTATAAAGTTCTTTAGGGTTAGGTCACATTTTCCCCAAGTTTTTGGTGATTGTCAGATATTACTGTCAGATATTACATTCTAGCTCAGAAGCCTCCCAGAGTTGAAGGAGAATAGTCTTATTTGTGGCATTTTTCTCCCAATGCAAGAGATGAAGTCTTAGGAAGCAGCTCCCGACAGCCCTAAAAACGTTACAAAGTCATGTATATTTGTAGGCGTCTGTGCACACTTTTCGAGATGCAGCTTGGAATGGTCCACTGCGGATTTAATACAACAGAAAATCCACAGTGCATATACTGCAATTATTTAATATTGTATTTAGCCACATGTGAACATAAGGCATGTTCTGTAAAGTCCATAAAAGACAGTCATCCCTGTAAGGCTGAGACTACAGGGCGACATATCGTATATCACACAACAGGAAGTTGCAGAAAAGCAGCAGACCAGTCACATGTCGCACACAACTTACGGAAATGTCAGTGGAGTAAAAGTCACGTGCGACTTGCAACGCGCAACTCAAAATCCATCATATCTGGATTTTTGCAACTGTCTCGGCTCACATTATATCTCAGTACCATTGACAATGATTGGATGCTCCCCCATATGGGGGAGCATTTTATAGTCTTGGATAACCCCTTTAAGACTGGGGTTTTAGACGCCGGTCTTAATAAAACCCCATACCTGGCGGTGGATCTGCTGGAGTTATGAAGAGGCGCAGGCCTCTCCAAAACTTCGGCACATCCAGCGCCAGTTCTAAATGCAAGACAGCTTCCAAGCTGTCTTACATTTAGAGCTTTTTTCTACGGCCCTTCCCTGTTCATGCCACGCCCACAATTTTAGACCTGGCGTGAGTGGGGGGGTTGAATTGCAGATAGCACCACCATCTGCGCCTGAAATATGCCTAATTTAGGCCTATTTCAGTATAATAAATGACCCCCTATGTGCTCACACCTCCACCAACTCAACTTTAGGGTAACAAAAATCTTTGGGGCGCTGTGTAAAGCATCACAGCCCCTTCATTCTAGAAATCAGGGGTGGTCAGAGCCGATAATCGCTAACAAGTATTCGCATGAACGCTCGTTACTGATCATCTCGCAGTGTAATACTGCTGCCGATTGCTCGATGAACGAGCGTTTGCTTAAAAATCAGCGTTTGCCGACAAGCATGCTTAAAAATCAGAGCTTGCCGGCAATCTACCACCGGCAAACCACTAGACAGTATGGGAACGAGTGATGGCATAGCGATCGTTACTCTCCATGCTGTAGAGGAAATCGCTGCATGTAATAGCAGTGGTCTCCTCCGCTAGCTAGCAAGCAGTTGCTGGGAGGGAATGCTTTCCTCCTGACAATCACTTGCTCAATCAGCCTGTGTAATACAGGCTTAATTCTGTCTCCCCAAGGTGACCTTGAAAAGACTGTTAAGCAATCGCTTGCTAGCTAGCAGAGGAGACCTCTGCTATTACATGCAGCAATGTGCTCCACAGCATGGGGAGGAGCGATCGCTATGCCATTGCTCGTCCCCATACTGTCTAGTGGTTTGCTGGCGGCAGATCGCTATTAGACAGCATGATCTGCCACTGGAAAGCGCAGATTTTTAAGCATGCTTAGAAATTAGAATTACCTGATGAACAAGTATTCATCGGGCAATCGGTGGCAGTATTAAACTGCAAGATGATCGCTAACAGCGATTATAGGCCAAAAATCGGCCAGTATATTACAGCCTTTAGTTCACTAATCCTGTTGTTAAAATAAAGTTGCCCTAAGCACAGCCTTTGACATAGAGACACAGAGCATAATATATTAGCATACAGTAGTATGCTAATACATATTAAGTATAAAATAATTTTATAAGGCAATAATGCCTTATTGGGACTATATGAAAAATGTAATACAAATGTAATTTAATTTAAAATATAAATAAAAAAGTTTGAAAATAAATAGGGTATTATTTTAATACATTGTATTGCTTTACATAAAAGCGAAAAAATTACACTTGTTAGGTATCCACATGATCTAAATAACCTGAACAACTCCTTTAACAGGTTATTCACTGTGAAATATGTACACCGTAAACAATAAAATTAAAAATAAAATTAAAAAGCACTGGCAAAATAGTTTTTTTCTATATTTGCAACACAAAAAAATGTAATAAATCACAAATTAATTTATGTCTATTTTCTGGTTTAGGTTCCCTTACCTCAAATCTGTCACAGTATATTGATCGAATTCTTCAGCCTCTTGTCAAAACCATCCCTTCATACATCAAAGACACGACACAAATCATAGAAATTGTTGAGAAGTTAGATTATCAGGAACATTGGATTTTAGGTACATTAGATGTTAACTCTTTGTATACTGTCATAGACCATCAGAAAGGAATTAGGGCACTGCATCAAATACTGTATACAACTAAACCATTTCATAAAGACCAAATTGACTTTATTACAGAGTGGGTTAATTTTATATTAACACATACCGTATTTTCCGGCGTATAAGATGACCCCCAACTTTTTCTGTTAAAATATAGGGTTTGGGGTATACTCGCTATATAAGACTACCCCTCCAACGCTATTTACTTTGGCATCAAGATCTGCAGGTAATTGTTTTGCAATTTTCGTCTTTTGCCTCAGTACCATATTATGCCTTTCCAAGAATCTAGTACACCAGGATACAGTGGCCTTAAATCTGTGATTTGGGTTACATTTTGCCCACTGAAGTGCAAACAAACATATTTTATTTTGTGTCACTACATAACCATTTTGGCGATGGTCATTGACCATGTCTGCTACATGTTTTTCGAGTTCTGGCCAATGTGGGGTGCCTCTTCTTAATGCACACTTACCCCTCAGCATGCTCTTTAATGCTTTTTCATTTGCTTTCCAGTCCCGAATGTCACGGCCTTTGGTTTGCGCTGTGACACTGTTGCCACACTTGTGGTTGCCCGCGGCAACATGTTGCTGTGAGAGCATGCGGTGGCAGTGTCTTGGCCTTCTGGTTGATTGCCGTGACATGGTTGCCACGCATGCTGTTGCCGGTGGAAACATGTGGTTTAGTATGCTTGTGTGTGCACTTCCCCTTTAAGTTGTAGCCTTCCCTTGTCTGGTGTTGGAAGGGTTAACTCCCTTCCTAGTGTTTTGTGAATACTGGGTTTATGTGTGTGTGGGTGTGGCTGCTTGGGCTATTTAGTCTCTGCTGGATGCCTGAAGCTGAGGGGTACTCCAGCCATGGTGTATGCTGGAGCTATCCTCCTGGTCTTCATATTCCATCTGTCCAGTGAGGGCCACCCTTGTGGTCATCAATGTTATCACGGTGTCTCCTTCCCTTCTTGTCCCTTTGTGTATAGAGTGGGTTTTGATCAGGGTGTTGGTATGTCTATTTTTGGTGTTACATGTCTGGTAGTGTTTGGTGTCCAGTATGTTGTTTAGACTTTCCCCTGTTTCACATTTATTGCAGCTATGAGTGTCCTGGGTCCCTGTGTGGTTCGTGGTGTATGCTGTGTCCTTTGATGTTGGTGTGGACACTAGTACTTGTGCACGGGTTCCAGTCAGTGTGTCTGGTTTCACTTACCTGCCATCTCCATATGCTGTATGTGTTCCCCTCTGCTTGCAGCCTGGCCTTAGTTAGAGACTCCTGTTCCTCCGTGTTGAGGATAAACAGGTAGTCTCTCTCCTGCTCCTATGTGAGGGATTTCCAGGGCGACTCAGGATATTAGGTATCCCGTGTATCAGCCGTCCTACCATCGGGGTCCGCTCATACGATGAGGAGTCAGGGAGAGGATTAGGGATGCGGTAGGAGGTGACCTGCTCCCTTATCACTCCTTTTGGCCAGGCTGATCCCTTTTACCCTTTGACACCGCACGGTGGGGGGTTTCCCCCACTCCCCGTCGTGACACCGAACCATCTTTTCTGTTACTCCATATTGTCTTGCAGCAACGCAGTTATTATGTTACATGGCAAAGTTTACAACTTTAAGTTTGAAACTAGCTTCATATTTCTTTCTTCTTGCTGATAGAGCCATAATGGGGTCTTGACTGTTAGCCATTTGTATACTGTACTGTATGTACTGGTGCTGTACTGTATGAACCAGTATAGATGTATCTGCTCCCCAGATAGACTCAGTTTTTTCACCACAGATAAGATGCACACCAAACTTTCTTAGAGATCCCCGTTCCAACATTAGAATTGGCTGAAGTGCAGATGCTCCTGCTTCCCCCTGCCTTTCCTCAGAATCGCCAATCTAACCCAGTATACAACAACCAGCCAATCACGGCAAGCGATGTACCCGTATTTTCTGTGCACACTGCATACAAAGCCTGCTTGGATTGGGTGGGTCAGTTCTCCCTGCCTGCCCAGCTCTCCCTGTCTTCAAGACGATCTGAGCGGTAGTACACAATGTTATACAGCCGGCATGAGAAAACCACTGAGAGCAGGGAGAGGGGGCTGCTTCAGGAGCGGCTGGCTGGGATGCAGCGCACGGTGGCTCAGCTAGAGGGCGCCTGTCCCTGAAGCTGGAGAAGGACAGCTTCTCCAGTCCGGCTAGGAAGTAAGTTTCAGCACGCCGTATACCGGCATATAAGAGGACACCCGGCGTATAAGACAACCCCCGACTTTTGAGAAGATTTTCATGTGTTAAAAAGTAGTCTTATACGCAGTAAAATACAGTAATTATTTATTAAATACAGTAATTATTTAATTATATAAAACTGAATATTTTTTTCAGAAAAGAGGCACTGCCATGGGTACCTGTTTTGGCCCCAGTTAGGCCAATCTTTTCATGGTCTAGTGCAGGGTTTCTCAACTCTGGTCCTCGGGACCCACCTACCGGTCAGGATTTGAGGATATCCCACAGAATGAATACGGTAAGTCATGATGCATTGACACTAATTATATCACTTGCTCAATACTAAGGAAATCCTGAAAACATGACTGGTAGATGGGTCCCAAGGACCGGAGTTGAGAAACCCTGCCCTAGTGGGAGGGGGAGGTCATCACCTCTCGACTAAGGGCCAACCTGGTGCTCTGGCGGCTTTATATAGACAATATTTTGTTTTTGGGCAAAAAACAAAAGGGGAACTAGATTCATTGTGCATACATTATATATATAATTAGAAATGTTCTCCTCATACAAGCCATACACAGATAGAATATTTAGATTTGTTGATTTCAGTTAAAGATTCTAAATAATCATGTAACACCTACCAAAAACGATAGCCAGTAATAGTTACAGTCCTAGATGGCTAATTAACATACCTACTAGCCAGTTCCGTTGGCTAAAGAGAAACTGTATGGAGAATGAAAAGTTTGAAGAAGAAGCTAAATCATTGTCAAAGTGCAGTTCATTGTGACAGTTTTCTTTGTAGGCTGGCTGCATGTGCCCTTACGTACTGGCTGCAGGCCGTTACCTGTGTAGGCTGGTTGCTTGGGGCTGCATGCTGGCTGCAGTGTCGTGAATTTGTCTGTGTATGTTGCTCTTCCCGTGTCTGTGTCACGGGATGTTTGCTCTTCCCGTGATGCTTTCCTGGTTGTCTGTGGTGTCACGGGTTGGTTGTGCCATGGCGTACTGGCTGCAGGTGTCTTTATGTATGCTGGTTGCCAGGGGCAATGGCCTGTGCTGCATCCTGTGTTTCTTGAGTTCTGTACTCCGGTTCTGTTGGGGTTAACTCCCCTCATCTGTGCCTGTGGATCTATGCTTGGGTGGGGCTTTCCAGGTGCCCTCGTTATCCAGCCTTATCTATCTAGTGGTTGTGGGGCTTGGAGTTCAGTTTTGTCTGTGCCTGGATAGGTGTAGCACCTAGCTTCTGTTTTTGGGGGTTCCAGTTACCCTTTGGCATGCTGTCACCTGGTTTTGCATTGTTAGTCTCTGCTCGTCTGTACCTGCTCTGTTATGGTGTTTTATGTCATGTCCTGTTTTGCTCTGTACCTGCCTGTATTATGTTATGTTATGTTCCTGGTCTGTTCCCTGTTCGCTTAGCAGTGCGTAACTGCGTCCGAGAGCCTGGCAGTGCTTAACTGCTTCTGTTTGTTGTCTGTTCGGTGTCCCGCCTTCGAAAGAGGGTCCCTGGCTTCCCCGGAGGGAGAATCTCTGTGTGCCTTCTATCTCCTGTCTGTGGAATCTCTGTCTGCCGTGAATCTCTTGTCTGTGAATCTCTAGCCTGTTCTGTGCCTTATATCTCTGATCTGTGTTTCTCTTGCTTGTGCCGTTGCTCCCGGTTTCTTCTCTGTCTGCCTGTCTACGCTTCCTGACGGTACCTAATTCAGGTACCTCCTGGACCAGCTGGAGTAGTCCCTGCTCTGGAGTAGCCCCTGGCAAATACCTTACTGGCTAAAGTCTATCCTCACCATCTGAGGCTCTAGTGAATACCAGGGAGTTGCTTAGTTACGCCCCTCCAGAGTATTGCTAGTCAGTGACACAGTGGGTCCACACCTGCTGTTCCGTGTAGTGCGCCTGTGCGTACGTCTGTATGTCTTGATGCAGCTATTGCTAATTGTTGCTTCTGGTCTGTGTTGCCGTGTCCTGTTTCCCTGACATTCCGGAGGTCTGCCTTGGGCCCCCGGCACGTGACAATCATTTACTGATCAGTTTTTGAGTAAACAATATCCCCCAGATTATTTATTCACTAACTAAAGTAAGATTAATGTATAGAACCTCATTCTTTGATAAGCAATAAATTACCCCCAAAAAGAAAAGAAGATACAATACTGATTACTTTGCCATTTAACTCACAGTCAGGGCCGGCGTTAGGGGGGGGGGGGGGGGGCAAACTGGGCAATTGGCCAGGGCCCCCATTGTCAAGGGGCCCCCTGCTTCAGTGCTGCTGTTCAGCTGAACGTCCGAGGAAGCAAACGGGCGGACAGCTGAACAGCTGCATTTTACAATGCACTTTACACTCCCTCACATATAAATCATTACCCTAGTGCTGACAGGACCTGGCATAATGTCAGATGCAGGAGGTGGAGCTCAGCAGAGAAGAGGGGATCAAGGACCTGTGATGACCTCACCATCATGTGACCATAACAGGAGGCGGAGCTCAGCAATGCAGTAAAGTAATGAAGAAAAAAAACATCCATGCATGTGAAGAAGTATGGATTCAATGTAAGTGCCAGGGAAATGCTGGGAGTTGTAGTCCTCTCCTCTTATACCTCCTGTTATGTAATATCAATGTACATTACAATAGGAGGTATGAAGAGAGGACTACAACTCTCAGCATGTCCAGGCCATTATTATATAATATCAGGGTACATTACAACACCCTGGATATGCTGGGAGTTGTATACCTCCTCTTATAATGTACTCTGATATTACATAACTGCTTGGACATGCTGGGAGTTGTAGTCCTATCCTTTTATACGTCTCCCTGCAATGTGCTCTGATATTAAATAATAATTGCTTACACATGCTGAGAGTTAAGTCCTCTTCTGTTATACCTCCTACAGTAATGCGGTCTGAATTAGGGCCGGGACGATGGATAGGGGAGGGTAGTCATCCACCTAGGGTGCCACTTTGCTACTCATAAAGGGGGGTGCACTCATAGCGGCTCAACTTCACAAGCCTCAGGCCGCTAGGCCTCAAGTCTGTGTGACGTTAGAAGAGCGTAAGAAGCTGCAGTGACATCACTGCAAACTCCTGCTCTGGATCTCGCATGATGACGTCATCACGTGAGACCCGGAGCAGGAGTGGTGATGTCATTGGGACCCCTTGCATCAGGACGCAGCAACACAAGCCACAGATAAATCGCATCGCAGACAGTGGCGGTGGGACGGGAGGGATGGGGAGAAGGAGATCATTATATATACTTGGCACTACTGGGGAGGAATGGAGAAGAATTATATACATACTGGCACTACGGTGGAACATTTATATATATATTGGCACTATGGGAGGAAGCATTATATATTGGAACTAGTGGGGGGCACTACAGGGGGACATTAGAGCCACTGGGAGCATTATGGTTATATTATTACTACTAGGGTAATAATTATTATTTGACACAATATGGAGGGCATTGCTACTAATGGGGGCTGTCTTGGGGAGTATTATCACTATTGGGGGCACCATTACTAATGAGGGCAGTCTGGGTGTGAAGTATAGTATAGTGTTTGTGGACTTGGGGGGGGGCACAACAGGCACAGTATTGGGGGTAGCTTCAAGAGGTTATCCGGGTTTTTTCATATTGATGACCTATCCTTAGGATAGGTCATCAATATTAGATGGCGGGGTCTGACACCTGGCACTCCCGACGATCAGCTGTTTGAGGAGACTGCATGCGCTGTTCGCACGTGCTGTCTCCCCTCTCTCTTTCTGCTTTGCTGCTGTAGGTCAATGGGACAGCAGCAGTAAACAGCACGCACAGTCTCCTCAAACAGCTGATCGTCGGGGGTGTCGGACTGTGTTTTTAGCACATTATAACAAGATGTGGGCCCCCTCTTTTTATTTTGCCCAGGGCCACATTTTGTCTAAAACCGGCCCTGCTCATAGTACAAAACGGTTGAAAAAATGAGTAGGAAACATTGGCACCATGTCGGTAAAGACAAAATAATTGGTCCCTACTACCAGATTAGATATACTAAAGCAACTAATTTAGGCTACTTTTACACTGTCGTTTTGGCTTTCCGCTTGTCAGATCCGTCATGGGCTCTCACAATCGGTCCAAAACGGATCAGTTTTGCCCTAATGCATTCTGAATGAAAAAGGATCCGCTCAGAATGCATCAGTTTGCCTCCTTTCCGTCTCTATTCTGCTTTAGAGGCAAGCAGCGTTTTGGTGTCCATCTGACGAAGCTGAGCCAAACGGATCTGTTCTGACACACAATGTAAGTCAATGGGGACAGATCCGTTTTCTATGACACAATCGGGCACAATAGAAAACGGATCTGTCCTCCATTGACTTTCAATGGTGTTCAAGACGCATCCGTAAAAAATTTATTTTGATATTACAATAGCGGTTGGTGGCTTCCCATTCAGCCAAGAATAGATTGACGTAACTGGGGGCGAACCTGGTCCCCATGGCGGTGCCTCGTTTTTGCAAATAATAATCCCCCTCAAAATAGAAATAATTATGTTCTAGGATATACTTAATCCCTTCTAGTTTAAAATTAATCTGAGGATTTTCAAAGGAACCATCTTTGGTTAATTGTTTCATGATTGCATCCAGTCCCTGTTCATGGTTGATAACCGTGCATAAGGACTGGATGTCCTTATAATCCTGCAATCCAATAGGATACAACAAAGTCCATTGCTTCAAGAGATTTAGTCAAATCACCCATATTGATTTTAGATTGTCTATTTTATATTGTTTATTCTTTTTTAATTACATCTTAGGCTACTTTCACACTAGCGTTCTGCTGTCCGCTCGTGAGCTCCGTTTGAAGGGGCTCACAAGCGGAGCAGAACGCTTCCGTCCAGCCCTGATGCAGTCTGAATGGATGCGGATCCGCTCAGACTGCATCAGTCTGGCGGCGTTCAGGCCTCCGCTCCGCTCGCCTCCGCACGGCCAGGCGGACAGCTGAACGCTGCTTGCAGCGTTCGGGTGTCCGCCTGGCCGTGCGGAGGCGTGCGGATCCGTCCAGACTTACAATGTAAGTCAATGGGAACGGATCCGCTTGAAGATGACACCATATGGCTCAATCTTCAAGCGGATCCGTCCCCCATTGACTTTACATTGAAAGTCTGAACGGATCCGCTCAGGCTACTTTCGCACTTTTTTTTCTAAGTTATTAATGCAGACGGATCCGTACTGAACGGAGCCTCCCGTCTGCATTAATATGATCGGATCCGTTCAGACGGAATCCGATCAAGCGCAAGTGTGAAAGTAGCCTAATATAATACTCTATACTATTTTAATTGTATACCGATTATATGGTATCTGTGTGGTTCTAAACATCAAATCAAATTTTTATTACATACAGTTATATACCGCAGTGTGATCTATTAATTACACAAAAAAACGCATCTAAAAGAAAAAAAAACAAAATCGCAACAAAATAGCAACAAAATCGCATCAAAGCGAAAGTTGGTAATCACAATCCAATCTTGGATTTTAATCCAGTTACCACAGTTTATGGAGGACCCTAAAGGATTTAAAAAGAAGGAGGTTTGAAGTGCCAGGTATGACCACTGAGGAAGGGATGTGGAATCATCTCGAAACGCGTCTGGTATATTGGACACTTCGAAAAATACCTCCGTTATAAAGAACTCTATACGCATGGCCATGCAATCTTTAAAGTTCATATCTTCCGAATATTGAACACATCCGAAATTGAACTCACTCACTACTAAGGCGATTGTGCTTACCAAGCAAAGTTCCACCTGCAGTATCGCGATACTTGGTGCGGTCGACGGAGAACACGAGGAGTGAGGCGTTTGTGGGCGTCTTCAGCTCACCTCCGGGATAACCCACCAACAGTCCCTTCTGATATGACCAACCAGGAGGTAAGAGTGATTTTCCTCAATATCTGGAGACAATTGGAACATTTAGATGAAGGTGCTGTGTCTATGATATATTTCTCACACAAGCGCACTATCAAGTGAGACGGCACAGATCTCTTGTATCCATTATCACTGCGATACTCCACCACTAGCTACATTTGGAATATACTGGATGAATTGCGACATCGATTATTTATATGACTTATATTGTGAAACAAGGAGTTACAGGTTTCATATAATCCAACAGTCATTGGGACGATCTGTTATAAGCGGTTGTATCTAATAGATACGGAAGGAAGCAAAACCCCAGCATCTCTTGGCGCATAGACTAATTATTAAGAGTCCTAAGTTAGATTACACCATTTTTGTTCTACTATATTTGGAGCGTCTCACCTATTGCACGCTATTAGAAGATCCTGGATATAATGACCAAGAGATCATACACTTTTACGCATTTTTTTTTTTATTCAATGTTTTTCTACACATTATATTTTACATCACTTATTTTTGTATAGTTTTTAACCACCATATTGATCACTATGTGACTCTATCTTGATTAAATCCGTATGCTGCTATTGTAATATCAAATTATTACATTGTTGCTATTAAATAAATTCTGTATACATCCTGCTACCATTCTAGGATTGGTCGACCATTGCAGGTTCCTTTTTTTATTCCTATATCTTACTTTTTTATATCTTATAATTTATAACTATAATATTAAACAATATAATTGATGCCAATAGTATGAGTGCTCGCTTATACATCCATTTACTATTTATCTTCTTGTTGATTGAGGCCTGGGTGTCCTCAATTCAAGTTAGTAGCACCTAACCATTACCAACCAGAAGTGAACCACCCCATCTACCTCAGTCCTGGAATCTGTTTGATTACACTGACATAATGCTGTGTGATCCTGTCAGGAGTGGAGGCCAGAACTGGAACTCACACTGGCACACGCTGTGTGAGTTTATCACATTCAACTCGCTGGAGTGTCTGGCCTTAAAGACATACATAGTGCAGCACCACATACCTCTTATATCCAGATATTCACTTTCCTCATCTTCTCCATTCGGACCACACCAAACATGATGATTTCTTTCAAGCCATGCCTCATCTCTGCAGAGTTTGACAAAAAGACATCTATAGTTTCCCACTTTTCCATCATTCTCCCACTTCTCTCAACAACCCCATCCTGCCCCGCCCCAATACTGTTCCTACTGTGCCCGCCAATACTATACTGCCGAAACAGTCCCCTAAAATACTAGTACCACACATATATTTGCACAAGTTGGCCCGGAGAAATAACTGCTCCCATTAAATAGTTGTCCCAGACGCTTGTTGTAAACATAATGTCCTCCCAAAATAATTGTGCTAAGCTGATACTGTGCCAAGGTGCCCCCACAGTAATAGTGCTCCCAAAAGTCCCACCAATAGTAATAATTATCTATTAGAGTGCACTTAGTGTTTAAAGTACCCCAATAATAATAATGCCCCATTGTACTCATACTAATAATGTTCCCCATAGTTCCCCCATAGTAATAATTTCCCTTATAATGTGCAACAGCACACAAAATACCCCCTTATATTGTGTTCCAGCAGAAAAGGTGCCTCCTTATTATGTGCCCAGTGCAAAAATGCCCCTTTACAATGTGCACCAAACAGCACAAAAAATGTCCCCTTAAAATGTGAGCCAGTGCAAAAAGTGCTCCCTCTTAGTGGCCCTAGTAAAGTCAATATCCCCATAGTACCCCCCATAATTTATGCCAGTCTAAGAACATGCCACCATCCCCCTTATGTATTTATTTGCTATGTTTATGTTTGTGCTGGTGCTGAAGTGGACTTACCTCATTGTCGGAGGAGGAATCTGTCATTGCCGACCCCCTGTGAGAGAGCGATCCCTTACAATGATAATATTCGAGCAAAACATTGCAAAGCCCTATTTTGAGGCTTTTTGATAAATTCCTACCTAAGTGTATGGCCGCCTGGCAGATAAGACAATGCCACCTTGCGGCTGTACACGCCAAATCGGGATCATATTAACTAATAAGAACCAAATTGTTTACTTGGTATTCATGGTATTTGGCTGCAAGGTGGCTGTATTTAACCACAGCATGTCTGCACCACATTCCTGTATTCCTTAGTGTCCTCCAAATACTAAACCTTCTCATTTGTACGTTCCACGTTACTGGAAGAGGCATTGGAGATGACCTAGGAGACCATTAGTCAGTTGTATGATCAATGTATGTTGATTTGCTGACACAGAGAAATCCAAAATCTTTTTTTTTCTGACCTGTAAGACCACACTCATATGTGGTGGCAGCCAGAGGCGTATCTTGAAGCTCCTAGTGCAAAATCTGTAACTGGTTTCCTCTTATGTAGCAGAGGGTTTTTTCAACCTCCTCAGGTTCCCGGGTCTGCTATCTGTACAACCCCTATATCTACGCCCCTGGTTGCAGTAGAGCGTAAGAAACCTGCAGCACCTACTGCACTACAGAGATCATGCTAATATATTACGTTTCGCACAGTTTTTAGGAAATGTTTGTTGGTACAGTAGGTGAACCCGATTTTGTGTCAATCTCGCTGTATTTCTCGGCGAGATTGAGCACATACGAGCCCCATCGCGGGAGCCAGCGCCGAGCTGGCTTGCCGCGATGGAGACAGAGCCGTCATAGAAGCGACGGGAGATCCGACTTGGATTCCCGCCAATTCTACACGTGTGCGGCGTTTGTTATGAATCCTGAGGGGAAGTCCCCGCCGGATTTTAAATAAAAATCCGGCCTGGGTCCCGCCCTCAGGAGCATACCGGGCCCTAGGTCTGTTATGGGTTGTAAGGAGAGCCCCCCCTACGCCGAAAAAAACGGCGTAGGGGGTCCCCCTACAATCATACCAGACCCGTATCCAAAGCACGGCTACCCCGGCCAGCCAGGTAGGGAGTGGGGACGAGCGAGCGCCCCCCCCCCCCCCTCCTGAGCCGTACCAGGCTGCATGCCCTCAATATGGGGGGTTGGGTGCTCTGGGCAGGGGGCGCACTGCGGCCCCCCCACCTCAGAGCACCCTGTCCCCATGTAGATGGGACAGGGCCCCTTCCCGACAACCCTGCCGTTGGTTGTCGGGTATGCGGGCGGGAGGCTTATCGGAATCTGGGAGCCCCCCTTTAATAAGGGGGCCCCCAGATTACCGGCCCCCCACCCTAAGTGAATGAGTATGGGGTACATCGTACCCCTACCCATTCACCTGCAAGAAAAGTGGTAAAAAAACACAAATAAACCACACAGTGTATTAAAATATTTTATTTTTCTGCTCCGGAGGCCGCCCCCCTGTCTTCTTTATTAGCTCTTTTACCAGGGGGGCTCTTCTTCTTCCGATTATCCGACGGGTCTTCTCCGCTATCCGGGGGGGTCTTCTCAACTCTCCGGGGTTTCCTTCTGTCTTCTCCTTCTGTCTTGTTGTCTCCTTTCTGTCTTCTGTCTCCGGGGTTCTCCTTCTGTCTTCTCCGCTATCCGGGGGTCTTCTCAACTCTCCGGGGTCTCCTTCTGTCTTCTCCTTCTGTCTTGTTGTCTCCTTTTTCTTCTCCTTCTGTCTTGTTGTCTCCTTCTGTCTTCTGTCTCCGGGGTTCTCCTTCTGTTTTCGCCTCTCTCTGTTGTTGACTCGGCGCACCCCGGTTCTTCGTCTCGCGAGACTCGGCGCACCCCGATTCTTCGTCTCGCGAGACGAAGAACCGGGGTGCGCCGAGTCAACAACAGAGAGAGGCGAAAACAGAAGGAGAACCCCGGAGACAGAAGACAGAAGGAGACAACAAGACAGAAGGAGAAGACAGAAGGAGACAACAAGACAGAAGGAGAAGACAGAAGGAGAACCCCGGAGAGTTGAGAAGACCCCCCCGGATAGCGGAAGCGACCGTCGGGATATCAGAAGAAGAAGAGCCCCCCCCCTGGTAAAAGAGCTAATAAAGAAGACAGGGGGCGGCCCTCCGGAGCAGAAAAATAAAATAATTTTTAATACACTGTGTGGTTTATTTTGTGTTTTTACCACTTTTCTTGCAGGTGACTGGGTAGGGGTACGATGTACCCCATACTCATTCACTTTAGGGGTGGGGGGCCGGTTATCTGGGGGCCCCCTTATTAAAGGGGTCCTCCCAGATTCCGATAAGCCTCCCCCCGCATACCCCGACAACCAACGGCCCAGGGTTGTCGGGAAGGGGCCCTGTCCCTCCTCAACATGGGGACAGGGTGCTCTGAGGTCGGGGGCGCCGCAGTGCGCCCCCTGCCCCAGAGCACCCAACCCCCCATGTTGAGGGCATGCAGCCTGGTACGGCTCAGGAGGGGGGGGGGGGGGGCGCCCTCGACTCGTCCCCACTCCCTTCCTGGCTGGCCGGGTAGGGGTAGCGTGCTTTGGTACGGGTCTGGTATGGATTGTAGGGGGGCCCCCCTACGCCGTTTTTTTTCGGCGTAGGGGGGGCTCTCCTTACAACCCATAACAGACCTAAGGGCCCGGTATGCTCCTGAGGGCGGGACCCCAGGCCGGATTTTTATTTAAAATCCGGCGGGGACTTCCCCCTCAGGATTCATAACAAACGCCGCACACGTGTAGAATTGGCGGGAATCCAAGTCGGATCTCCCGTCGCTTCTATGACACGCTTGCTGGGATGTGCTGTCACTATCCCAGTGAGTGCGAGATCTCGGCACCATGTTGCCGAGTATCAGCGCGACGCTGTCGTGCTAAAAACACAATGTCAGAAACACCTGTACCAGGACTGCAGCTTCACATGTTTTTTTTTTGTTGTTGGAATTTATACATTAAAATCTCTTTTATTTCTGATTTCTTTGTTCACAGGGAAGGTGTTATCAATGACTGACAGCTATTACTGTGTACACACTTAAGGTCCCTTTACACTGCCCGATATTCAGGCAGATTACGGGTGTTCATACAAACGTGCGTTAGTGGTAATAGGCCCATTTAAAGGTGCCACTGATTACCCAATGAATGAGCAAAAGGCTTATTCATCAGGTAATAGGTTATAATGAGTACAGATCACCCGCATAAAATTAGCTCTCACACAGCTCCGTACACATAACTATAAAAAAGTTATAGGGATCAGAATATGGTGATGAAAAAAATTTCTTTTTTTTTTTAAGGTGTTTTGTTAAGTATTAAAACACAAGAAAAACTATACATATGTGGTATTGCCGTAATTGTACTGACCTGGAGCATGAAAGTAAAAGATCAGTTTTACCATATATGGAACGCCATAAAAACAAAACCCATAAGACTGTTGTGGAGTTGTTGTTTTTTTCCCAATTTCATTCCATTTGGAATTTTTTTCCAGCTCCCTACTACATCATATGCAATATTAAATGGGGGGAATTAGAAAGTGAAACTTGTCCCGCAAAAAAACATGCCATCATACGGCTCTGTGAACGGAAAAATAAAAACGTTATGGCCCTAGTAACGAGGGGATTGGAAAACGGAAAATGCAAAAACTGAAAAAAAAAAAAACTACGCTGAAAGGGTTAAATGATAATCCCATTGGTTACAAAAAAGGTTGATATTTGTCAGAAACCTATTGCAGGCAACACTTTGCTACATGCTATTCACACCATTCACCCCAGTGAAAAACATTTCTTTGGGAGAAATCCCCATACCATGATTGTTCTAATGATGCAGCTTTTTCTCTTGAGGCTCAGACCCTGAACTCCAGACTCTGGGAACAGAGGTAACCCAAGTGGAGTATGGATAAAGCTCAACATTACAAATCCTTCTTTTGAAGGCCAACTCCATATATATCCGCCAATCTGTTTCAGTTCCCCTCCGGTGTGAAGTAAAAAACGCTGGAAAGGAAATGAAGCTAGAACTGATCCTACAGTTTTCTATGCCATCGTTCATATTGATCCGGCAAATCACTGATGTCAAACAGTGCCGGACAGAAAAACATTGCATGTAGCTTTTTCCTCTCTGGCGCTATCAGTTTATAGAAGCCAGATCTGTGCACTGAAGTGCTGTGCACATATATCAGTTGTGTCCAGCTAGTGGCCTTCATTAGGTGGCTGGACACAACTAATATATGTGAATATTTATCTATTCAACACAAAATTTCTACAAATTCAAAAAGTCTCGACTCTCTGCTGTCATTTTTTCCACTTCTTATGGGCTACGGTTTACTAAAATATCTGATATCGTACACAGGTTTATTCCATCCTGCATCAAGACCCAGCTTTTACTTGGGTCCTACAGTTGGGATGTAAATGTGTCGCAAAAAAAGCCCCTGAAACAAGATTGTTTGCTCTCACCCAGGTTTTTGATAACCAAACTTCTAGTAGTGCCACTCACTTGGTGGCAGTCATAACAAATGCACATGTTGTCCTGTAACTAATGTGTTTACGTCCATTGCTAATGGTAGTTACTTACCTGATCAGACAGTATATGAACTGTAATCCTACTAATGTAGTTTATCTTATAACACGTGTGGCATGCCAGATACAATATGTAGCATGTACAACTGGAAATCTTAAGATAAGTACTAGACATTTGTCAGGTGTATCTAGACCTAACACATGAGGTATCTCAGCGGTCTCCTTACATTTTGCTATGAAACACGCTGGTTATACTACATTGTTTAGTTGGATGGGCACAACAAGACGGCAATGGAGTCTGGAACACAGGTCTATACTCTTCAGTGATGAGCCTGTTTTTTTCTTTGGACACAATGATAGCCGGATGTTGGTCTGTAGATGGTCATTGAAGAGGCCTTCACAAGGGAACATCCCACTGATCCTTCTTCCAGCATCCCGCTAGTCTTGATTTCAGGTACACTAACAGCTCAGCGTTACCTTGATTTGGTCATGGAACTAATGGTACAGCCATTTCTCTTAAGTTTCCCAGAAGCCATTCTTCAGCATCTGGGATATGAATGGATGTTTTATGTGTTTGTTTAATGCCTGTATGCTACGGCTAAGACCCTACCCTGGGTCGAAACATATGTGCAGTATCCCATTCACAATGTATAATATCCCATTCACAATGGATTTTAATACATGTAAATAAATTACTGCTTTTATCAGAGGAATGCAGGAATCCCTTTCTGTTTGTGTTTTGTCCTGCATGTCTGTGCATTCTACTAACACCCCACATGTGGTCATAAACTGCTCTATGGGCACACGCAGGGCGCAGAAGAAAGGAACTACACATGGTTTTTAGATGCCATGTCCCATTTGAAGCCCCCCTGATGCACCCTTACAGTAGAAACTCCCAAGAAGTGATCCAATTTTGGAAACTAGGGGATAAGGTGCCAGTTTTATTGGTACTATTTTTGGGTACATATGATTTTTTGATCATTCATTATAACACTTTAACAGTTTTTATTTATTTATTTTTACAGCATTCACCTGAGGGGCTCAGTCAAGTGACATTTTTATAGAGCAGATTGTTACGGATGTGGCGATACCTAATATGTATACTTTTTCTTATTTATTTAAGTTTTACACAATAATAGCATTTTTGAAACAAAAAAATTATGTTTTAATGTGTCCATGTTCTGAGAGCTATAGTTTTTTTAATTTTTTTAAGAGATTTTCTTATGTAGGAGCTAATTTTTTGCGGGATGAGGTGACGGTTTTATTGGTACCATTTTGTGGGACATACGCCTTTTTGATCACTTGGTGTGGCACTTCTTGTGATGTAAGGTGACAAAAATTGCTTGTTTTGACACAGTTTTTTTCAAGTCTTTTTTTACGGTGTTCACCCGAGGGGTTAGGTCATGTGATATTTTTATAGAGCTGTTTTTTACGGACATGGCAATACCTAATATGTATACCTTTTTTTTATTTATTTACTTTAACACAATAATAGCATTTTTGAAACCAAAAAAATTATGTTTTAGTGTCTCCATGTTGTAAGAGCTATAGTTTTTATATTTTTTGAGAGATTTTCTTATGTAGGGGCTCATTTTTTGTGGCATGAGGTGACGGTTTTATTGGTACCATTTTTTGGGATATACGCCTTTTTGATCACTTGGTGTTGCACTTTTTGTGATGTAAGGTGACAAAAATTGCTTTTTTTAACAGTTATTTATTTTTATTTTTCTATGGTGTTTATCGGACTGGGTCGATTATGTGATATATTTTTTAGAGCCGACCGTCATGGACGCGGCAATACCAAATATGTCTATTTTATTTTATTTTTTCTATTTTACATTTTATTTTTTTTATTCCTTACTTGGGGAATTTTTTTTTTACATGTGAACCTTTTTTTTTTATTTTCTTTTTTTAACACTTTAAATTTTATTATTACACTTTTCGTCCCCCCATAAGGTCATACAAGACCTCTGGGGGACATTTACTTCACTTTTTTTTTATTTTTTCACAGTTGATTTCTCCTGTAACTGGGGCTGATATAGCAGCCCCAGTTACAGGAGAAATACACCCCCCAGAGAGGCTGTACAGCGCAATACAGCACTGTGCAGGGCTGATCGAGGTCTCTGAAAGACTTCACAGAGCTCCTGCACTCTCCAGTCCCGGCGATCACATGACCGGTGAGCGCTGTGTATGCAGCGATCCAGAAGGCAGGGACACCTGGGCACTGTCCCTGCCTTCTCTAAGGGTTGCCCTGCTGTCACTGACAGCGGGCAACCCGATCAGCAGCTGCACAAATAGTGTGCAGCTGCAGTTTCTGAACGGGCGTTCTGGAACGTCCATTCAGAAATAGAGAACCACCTCCCGGACATTTATAGTCAACGTGCGGACGGGAGGTGGTTAAGGGCAGTATTGTAGTAGTTAAATTCTTTTACATTGATGGCATTATTGTATTAACGATATGTTTGGGTAATATTATAGTAATTATGTCCTTGTACATAGGAGGCAGAATTATAGTACCCGTATTTTCCGGCATATAAGACGATTGACGTATAAGACGACCCCAAACTTTTCCATTTAAAATATAGGGTTTGGGCTATACTCGCCGTATAAGACTATGCAACCAGGGGGTGGCTAGGCAGCCGTTCGTGATGGCCACATGAACGCATAGCTCCGACACAATCCGACTTCAAGTAAGCCAGTTCCCCTCTCCCAATCCATAAAACCCCTGCCAATTATGCCCGACTCCCTTAGTAAACATACCCACGATGCCATGGGGGAAGAAGACCCAAGCCAAGCAGGGCAGGCTGGACTTTTACTTTGATAATGGCGCGGACGCAGCGCCGTCTGCCTTAGCCGCCCGAGACCCATCCTCACCTCTCGCTGTAGTGGCCCTGCCACCCTCCACTCCAGGGCAGCGTGAAAACCACACGAGCGCAAACTACCCGCGCCACTCACCCGCTTGCCCAGCTCATGCTTCAGGAGGTTCGGTCAGAGTGGGTCCGGCCAGAGTTTCTTTACAGCAGGGACACGTGGAAGCGCAGAATGGAGAATTCTCTGTTTTCCACAATCAGCTAATAGATAATCAAGACTATGCAACCAATCGAGGGAGCTGTTTATGAACAGCGCCCTCTATTGGTTGCATAGTCTTATGACAAGACTATTTGCTGTTGTGAGATCGTGAAACCTCAGATCCGATGGTATATTCTAACCCTGAGGCGTTCCCATGGTGATGGGGACGCCTCAGGGTTAGAATATACCATCGGATCTCAGTTTTCACGATCTCACAACAGCAAATAGTCTTGTCATAATCTCCAGTCCGGCTCTGAAGTAAGTACCGTAAGTTTCAGCACCCCATATACCGGCTTATAAGACAACACCCAGCGTAGAAGACGACCCCCGACTTTTGAGAAGATTTTCATGTGTTAAAAAGTTGTCTTATATGCCAGAAAATACAGTAATTTTATTCACGTTATTCTTGTACATAAGAGCAGTATTGTAGTTATATTCTTGTACATAGGAGGCAGTATTATAGTAGTTACATTTTGTAAATAGGAGCAGTATTGTAGTTATAGTTTTGTGCATAGGAGGCAGTATTACTGTATAATTTTTAAAAAAATTTGACATAGAGGGCATTTTTATACATTGAAATTGCAATACCAAGAAGGAAAATCACAGAATTGATAGACATGTTAATATGAAAATGTTAAAAAATGGAAACAAAATATTTAAAACATTTTGAGTTAATCACGTATCGAGTATGAGCACCGCGCATAGAAATGCACTCAGTTTTACGCCTTGTCTGAGGAATGTCCTGCCATGCTGAATGCACTTGGGCACACAAATCATCAAGATCCTCTGTCAGCAGCACCTTTAATATTGCTGACCAGTGACATCCCGGATGTGCTCAATGGGAGATAAGTCCGGAGATGCTGCAGGCCATGTTTAGGCCACGCAGGCTGCTTACAGTAGCACAAACAAAATGCGGCCTGGTGTTGTCCTGCTGAAGAATGGATCCTTAGACACTAGAGAAATGTCTGTACTACTGGTTCCATGACCAAATTAATGGTGAGCTGTTTGTGTGATGTATCCTGTTCAGGTACACTATCATCCCACAGGACTAGATCTGATTTTTGAGGTTTCATGTAGCTAAAAAAACTTTACTTTCAAACAGGCTTTTATGCCCCTCCCACTTGCCACAGATTTGAGCTAGGTGCTTGATAGTTTGATAATCAGCATATCTTAGCCATGCCACTACTTGCTAAATTTGCAAAACCTTAGGGCTTGTCCTTCTTGGTGTTGCTATTTCAATGTTAATGAGTGTATATGTTTTGTATATAAGGGCAGTATTACAGTGGTTATGTTCTTGTACATAGGAGGAAAGAAGGTTTGTACACAAACATAGAAGAGGATTCTTTACAGTAAGAGCAGTGAGACTATGAAACTCTCTGCCTGAGGAGGTGGTGATGGTGAGTTCACTAAAAGAATTCAAGACGGGCCTGAGGTATTTCTGGAGTGTAATAATATTACAGGCTATAGCTACTAGAGAGGGGTCGTTGATCCAGGGAGTTAGTCTGATTGCCTGATTGGAGTCGGGAAGGAATTTTTTATTCCCCTAAAGTGGGGAAAATTGGCTTCTACCTCACAGGGTTTTTTTTTGCCTTCCTCTGGATCAACTTGCAGGATAACAGGCCGAACTGGATGGATAAATGTATTTTTTAGGCTTTATATACTATGTTACTATGTTACTATGTAGTATTATAATAGTTATAATTATGTACAATATTACAGTAATACAGTACAGTAATGTATGGTTATTACAGTAGTAGTCTTGTCCATAGGGGCAGTATTTTTTTTACCATTTCCTTATGTAGTACTTATGTTTTGTTACGTTATCTCTGTCATGACTATAAAAAGTACTTCTATAAATAGATACTTATATGTCAGAAGCTCAACATATTTCTAATACCTGCACATCCAGATCTCATGTTGGAGACAAACCAGATTTTCATACTTAAAACTATGTGCTTTTGGGACAGTCATTGGGCATCTATTAAAGGGAATGTCAACAGTTTAAAAAAATATGTTAGGGAAACATGATGTAATCAGCCACTTATATAGTTACATATGTTCTCTTCTTTCTCCTCTACAGTGAGGAACAGAAGTATTTGAACACCCTGCGATTTTGCAAGTTCTCCCACTTAGAAATCATGGAGGGGTCTGAAATTCACATTGTAGGTGCATTCTCACTCTGACAGACAGAAATAAAATAAAAAATTCAGGAAATCACATTGTATGATTTTTAAAGAATTTATTTGTCTTGTACTGCTGAACATAAGTATTTGAACACCTGAGAAACAGCAAGAATTCTGTCTCTCAAAGACCTTTTACTGTGCCTTTAAAAAGTCCACCTCTACGCCACTCATTAATCTAACTTTGTAGCACCTGTCTGAGCAATTTAAAGACACCTGTCCACCCCACAGTCAGTAAGACGCCAACTACTACCATGGGCAAGACCAAAGAGCTGTCAAAAGACACCAGAGACAAAATTGTGGACCTCCACAAGGCTGGAAAGGGCTACGGGACAATTGTCAAGCAGCTTGGTGAAAATAGATCAACTGTTGGAGCAATTGTTAGAAAATGGAAGAGGCTCAAGTGTCACAACCAGACAGCTGAGAAGCTCTGGCAGAAACCGTTCAGAACCTCCTCCTTGAGTTTTCTTTGTTTTGGTTTCAGTTCCTCATCTCGTTAGCCTATCTCAGCTGTCATGCAGTTGGACTGATTGCTTCCCTTTAAATTCCTCCCCATAATGCAGTAGTGTGCGGCTTATACAACTTCCTGGAGTGTGTGTGCATGCCTGCTGTTCCTAGTTCCCAGTCGTCTGCAAGATAAGTGCTGTGTATGTATTTGTGATTTTCTGTCTGCTGGATCCAGATGACCCTGACTCCCTCCGTGTCTGTGTAGGGAGCCGGTGGTCGTGTCCCCTCACTATTGTAGGGTCTTCAGGTGTTAGATAGTCGAGGTACGTGGATATGCGACCATTCACCTTTGGGGTGTTCGCATAGGCTGAGCAGTCAGGGAGAGTCTGCCAGGTCCATGCAGGGCTCTCCCTTTTGTTCCTTAGTTGTGGATCCAGTGAGTCATTGATTATATTGCATTGTCTTGTTTCCTGTACACCATCCGTGACATTATAAGCCGCCTAAACCGTCTCAAGCATGGATCCGGTTTCACTTTTGGCTGAACGCTTACAGGGTCTTTTATTGGAGGTAGCTGATCTCCGTAAGACTTTTTCTCAGTTTCAAGTGACCGGTTCAGCTTGCGTTCATGGAATTTGTTCTGAGCCTAAGATCTCACTCCCGGATACGTTCTCCGGGGGTAGTGAGAATTTTGTGCGTTTTAGAGAGGCTTGCAAACTCCATTTTCGACTTCTTCCCCATTCCTCTGGTGATGAGGAACGGAGGGTGGGGATCATTATATCGCTGCTCAGGGGTAACGCTCAGTCCTGGGCCTTTTCGCTGCCTGAGGGGGCACGGCCCCTACGTTCAGTGGATGAATTCTTTTTAGCCCTGGGTCAGATATATGATGATCCGGATCGTATTGCTCTGGCTGAGTCTAGACTACGTCTGTTATGCCAGGGTAAACAATCCGCAGAGATATACTGCTCAGAATTTCGGAGATGGGCAGCTGATACTGGTTGGAATGATGCTGCACTCCGAAGTCAATTTTGCCATGGTCTTTCAGAGGGATTGAAAGATGCCTTTTCCTTTCATGAGAGGCCTATCTCCTTGGACTCTGCTATGTCTCAGGCCGTTCGTATTGACAGGCGTCTTAGAGAGAGAGGAGAGATCTCTCCTTCCTGTCATACTCAGTCCCGGGACAGTGCAGCGGTCTCATTCTGTGCGCAGGGGTCTCAGTCGCTGTCAGCCCCTTCTGAGCAGGAGCCCATGCAGCTGGGGTTGATTGCCTCTGACAATAGAAGATTCAGCTCGCATGGGAGGGTTTGTTTTTGTTGTGGAGGTATAAATCATTTGGCAAATGTTTGTCCCTCTAGGAGATACAGGCAGTTTTCTGGGAGTAATAAAGAAACAAGAAGAAAAAAATCTTTTAAAATGTTCCGTCTGTTACTATTGGCAGGGTTGAGGCGGAAATTGAAGGTTTTCCGTTTGCTTGTAGTTCCCGTTTTGTCCTGCCTGCTAGGGTGGCGCTAGAGAGCAAGAGCATTTTTTGTGAGATTTTTGTAGATAGTGGAGCAGCTGTCAATCTCATTGATAATCAATTTGCAATAACTCATGGTTTCCAGGTATGCACTTTGGGAAAGGATATTCCTGTTTTTGCTATTGATTCCGCTGCACTTTCTCAGAAATCATTAAAGGGCATAGTTCACAATATCCGTTTAATTGTGAGTGATGCTCATGTTGAGGATGTGTCATGTTTCGTCCTTAGCGGTTTGCCTACTCCTCTAGTGTTGGGGCTACCCTGGCTCACTAAACATAACCCCACCATTGATTGGCAAGCGAGGCAAATAAATTGTTGGAGTAACTTTTGCAGAGAGAATTGCCTCACGACATCTGTTTCAGAGGTTTCTACTAAGACTGTACCACCTTTCCTCTCTGAATTTTCAGATGTCTTCTCTGAGAGTGGAGTTCAGGATTTGCCCCCGCACAAGGAGTACGATTGCCCTATTAATCTCATCCCAGGTGCCAAGCTGCCTAAATCTCGTTTATACAATCTTTCCCAACCTGAGAGGGTCGCTATGCGTGCTTATATCTCTGAGAGTCTGAGAAAAGGACAGATACGACCCTCGAAGTCACCTGTTGCCGCTGGTTTTTTCTTTGTTAAGAAAAAAGATGGTTCTTTAAGACCTTTTCTGGATTTCAGAGAGCTGAACAGTATCACTATTCGTGACCCTTATCCGCTTCCTCTGATCCCGGACCTGTTTAACCAGGTTGTTGGGGCTAAAGTATTTTCCAAATTAGATCTAAGAGGGGCATACAACCTGGTCAGGGTCAGAGAAGGAGACGAATGGAAGACGGCCTTTAATACCCCTGAGGGCCATTTTGACAATTTGGTTATGCCTTTTGGTTTGATGAATGCCCCAGCCGTTTTTCAGCATTTCGTGAACAGCATTTTTTATCATTTAATGGGAAAATTTGTATTAGTGTATTTGGATGACATTTAGATTTTTTCTCCTGATTTCAAAACTCATAAGGAACACTTACGTCAGGTCTTGCTCATCCTGCGGGAGAATAAATTATACGCGAAACTGGAAAAATGTGTGTTTGCGGTTCCAGAAATTCAATTTCTGGGGTTTCTTCTCTCCGCTTCTGGTTTTCGCATGGACCCCGAGAAGGTCCGCGCTGTGCTTGAGTGGGAGCTTCCTGAGAATCAGAAGGCGCTGATGCGTTTTTTGGGCTTTGCCAATTATTACAGGAAGTTTATTTTGAATTATTCCTCTGTTGTTAAACCACTCACTGATATGACCAGAAAGGGGGTAGATTTTTCTTCCTGGTTGGTAGAGGCGCGTAAGGCCTTTTCTAATATCAAGGAGAGTTTTGCTTCCGCTCCCATCCTGGTACAACCTGATATTTCTTTACCCTTCATAGTTGAGGTTGATGCTTCTGATGTAGGGGTGGGTGCGGTCTTGTCTCAGGGTTCCTCTCCTGCCAAATGGCAACCGTGTGCCTATTTCTCGAAGAAACTCTCCTCCGCAGAGAGAAATTATGATGTGGGAGATAGGGAATTGTTGGCCATCAAGTTGGCTTTTGAGGAATGGCGCCATTGGCTAGAGGGAGCCAGACACCCTGTTACTGTGTTTACTGACCATAAAAATCTGGCCTACTTGGAGTCAGCCAAGCGTCTGAACCCGAGACAGGCCAGATGGTCTTTGTTCTTTTCAAGGTTTAATTTTGTTGTCACGTTCCGCCCTGGGGTTAAGAATGTGAAGGCAGATGCCCTGTCACGTTGTTTTCCGGGAGGTGGGAATTTTGAAGACCCGGGTCCCATTTTGGCTGAAGGTGTGGTGGTCTCTGCTCTTTTTCCTGAATTGGAGGCAGAGGTGCAGGCAGCCCAGTCAGAGGCTCCTGATCTTTGTCCTCCTGGGAGGTTGTTTGTGCCTCTCGCTTTGAGACACAAGATTTTTAGGGAACACCACGATACGGTCCTTGCTGGGCACCCGGGGGCAAGAGCCACACTGGATCTCATCGCTCGGAGATTCTGGTGGCCTGCGCTTCGTAAGTCGGTTGAGGGTTTTGTGGCAGCCTGCGAGACTTGCGCTCGTGCCAAAGTCCCTCATTCACGGCCATCAGGTCCTCTCCTTCCCTTACCCATTCCTTCCCGTCCTTGGACACATCTGTCCATGGACTTCATAACGGACCTGCCTCGTTCCTCGGGGAAGACTGTGATTCTGGTGGTGGTGGACCGTTTTAGCAAAATGGTGCATTTCATCCCTTTTCCTGGTTTGCCCAATGCTAAGACGCTGGCGCAGGCATTTATTGACCATATTGTCAAATTGCAAGGTATTCCTTCAGACATAGTCTCTGATAGGGGCACGCAGTTTGTTTCCAGATTCTGGAAGGCTTTCTGTTCTCGCTTGGGGGTTCGGTTGTCATTCTCTTCTGCTTTCCACCCGCAGTCGAATGGCCAGACAGAGCGCGTCAATCAGAATCTGGAGACATATCTGCGCTGTTTTGTGGCGGAGAATCAGGAGGATTGGTGTTCTTTTTTGTCCCTTGCTGAGTTTGCTTTAAATAACCGTCGTCAGGAGTCCTCTGATAAGTCACCATTTTTTGGTGCATATGGGTTTCATCTGCAGTTTTGGGACTTTCTCGGGAGAGGGGTCTTCTGGTTTACCTGATGAGGACAGATTCTCCTCGTCTTTGTCATCTATTTGGCAAAAGATTCAGGATAATCTAAAGAGCATGAGTGAGAGATATAAGCGTGTGGCAGATAAGAGACGTGTGCCTGGTCCGGACCTGAATGTTGGTGATCTGGTGTGGTTGTCTACAAAGAATATCAAATTGAAGGTTCCCTCCTGGAAGTTGGGTCCTAGGTTTATTGGGCCTTACAAGATCCTGTCTGTCATCAATCCTGTTGCCTACTGTCTTGATCTTCCTCAGACTTGGAAGATCCATAATGTTTTTCATAAGTCCTTATTGAAACCTTATGTTCAACCCATTGTACCCTCGCCTTTGCCTCCTCTTCCGATTATGGTTGATGGGAATCTTGAATTTCAGGTCTCTAGGATTGTGGATTCTCGTCTTGTCCGCGGTTCTCTCCAGTACCTCGTTCATTGGGAAGGTTATGGTCCTGAGGAGAGGATGTGGGTCCCAGTGACGGACATTAAGGCCACTCGTCTCATCAGGGCTTTCCATAGGTCCCATCCTGAGAAGGTGGGCTCTGAGTGTCCGGAGTCCACTCGTAGAGGGAGGGGTACTGTCACAACCAGACAGCTGAGAAGCTCTGGCAGAAACCGTTCTGAACCTCCTCCTTGAGTTTTCTTTGTTTTGGTTTCAGTTCCTCATCTCGTTAGCCTATCTCAGCTGTCATGCAGTTGGACTGATTGCTTCCCTTTAAATTCCTCCCCATAATGCAGTAGTGTGCGGCTTATACAACTTCCTGGAGTGTGTGTGCATGCCTGCTGTTCCTAGTTCCCAGTCGTCTGCAAGATAAGTGCTGTATATGTATTTGTGATCCAGTGGTCGTGTCCCCTCACTATTGTAGGGTCTTCAGGTGTTAGATAGTCGAGGTACGTGGATATGCGACCATTCACCTTTGGGGTGTTCGCATAGGCTGAGCAGTCAGGGAGAGTCTGCCAGGTCCATGCAGGGCTCTCCCTTTTGTTCCTTAGTTGTGGATCCAGTGAGTCATTGATTATATTGCATTGTCTTTTTTCCTGTACACCATCCGTGACATCAAGACGACTGTCAGTCTCCCTCGGACTGGGGCTCCATGCAAGGAATCAGCCCAGAACTACAAGGGAGGATCTGGTCAATGACATGAAAAGAGCTGGGACCACAGTTTCAAAGGTCACTGTCGGTAGAACACTACGCCGTCATGGTTTCAAATCATGCATTGCATGGAAGGTTCCCCTGCTCAAGTCATCACATGTCCAGGCCCGTCTAAAGTTTGCCAATGACCATCTGGATGATCCAGAGGAGGCATGGGAGAAAGTCATGTGGTCAGATGAGACCAAAGTAGAACTATTTGGTTTAAACTTCACTCGTCATGTTTGCAGGAAAAAGAAGGATGAATTGCATCCCAAGAACACCATCTCTTCTGTGAAACATGGGGGTGAAAACATCATGCTTTGGGGGTGCTTTTCTGCGAAGGGGACAGGACGACTGTACTGTATTAACCACCTCAGCCCCCAGTGCTTAAACACCCTGAAAGACCAGGCCACTTTTTACACTTCTGACCTACACTACTTTCACCGTTTATTGCTCGGTCATGCAACTTACCACCCAAATGAATTTTACCTCCTTTTCTTCTCACTAATAGAGCTTTCATTTGGTGGTATTTCATTGCTGCTGACATTTTTACTTTTTTTGTTATTAATCGAAATTTAACGATTTTTTTGCAAAAAAATGACATTTTTCACTTTTAGTTGTAAAATTTTGCAAAAAAAACGAGATCCATATATAAATTTTGCTCTAAATTTATTGTTCTACATGTCTTTGATAAAAAAAAATGTTTGGGTAAAAAAAAAAAATGGTTTGGGTAAAAGTTATAGCGTTTACAAACTATGGTACAAAAATGTGAATTTCCGCTTTTTGAAGCAGCTCTGACTTTCTGAGCACCTGTCATGTTTCCTGAGGTTCTACAATGGCCAGACAGTACAAACACCCCACAAATGACCCCATTTCGGAAAGTAGACACCCTAAGGTATTCGCTGATGGGCATAGTGAGTTCATAGAACTTTTTATTTTTTGTCACAAGTTAGCGGAAAATGATGATTTTTTTTTTTTTCTTACAAAGTCTCATATTCCACTAACTTGTGACAAAAAATAAAAACTTCCATGAACTCACTATGCCCATCAGCGAATACCTTGGGGTGTCTTCTTTCCAAAATGGGGTCACTTGTGGGGTAGTTATACTGCCCTGGCATTCTAGGAGCCCAAATGTGTGGTAAGGAGTTTGAAATCAAATTCTGTAAAAAATGACAAGGGAAATCCGAAAGGTGCTCTTTGGAATATGGGCCCCTTTGCCCACCTAGGCTGCAAAAAAGTGTCACACATCTGGTATCTCCGTATTCAGGAGAAGTTGGGGTGTCATTTTACATATACCCATGCTGGGTGAGATAAATATCTTGGTCAAATGCCAACTTTGTATAAAAAAATGGGAAAAGTTGTCTTTTGCCAAGATATTTCTCTCACCCAGCATGGGTATATGTAAAATGACACCCCAAAACACATTCCCCAACTTCTCCTGAATACGGAGATACCAGATGTGTGACACTTTTTTGCAGCCTAGGTGGGCAAAGGGGCCCATATTCCAAAGAGCACCTTTCGGATTTCACTGGTCATTTTTTACAGAATTTGATTTCAAACTCCTTACCACACATTTGGGCCCCTAGAATGCCAGGGCAGTATAACTACCCCACAAGTGACCCCATTTTGGAAAGAAGACACCCCAAGGTATTCCGTGAGGGGCATGGCGAGTTCCTAGAATTTTTTATCTTTTGTCACAAGTTAGTGGAAAATGATGATTTTTTTTTTATTTATTTTTTTCTTACAAAGTCTCATATTCCACTAACTTTTGACAAAAAATAAATACTTCCATGAACTCACTATGCCCATCAGCGAATACCTTGAGGTGTCTTCTTTCCAAAATGGGGTCACTTGTGGGGTAGTTATACTGCCCTGGCATTCTAGGGGCCCAAATGTGTGGTAAGGAGTTTGAAATCAAATTCTGTAAAACATGACCAGTGAAATCCGAAAGGTGCTCTTTGGAATGTGGGCCCCTTTGCCCACCTAGGCTGCAAAAAAGTGCCACACATGTGGTATCTCCGTATTCAGGAGAAGTTGGTGAATGTGTTTTGTGGTGTCATTTTACATATACCCATGCTGGGTGAGAGAAATATCTTGGCAAAAGACAACTTTTCCCATTTTTTTATACAAAGTTGGCATTTGACCAAGATATTTATCTCACCCAGCATGGGTATATGTAAAATGACACCCCAAAACACATTCCCCAACTTCTCCTGAATACGGAGATACCACATGTGTGACACTTTTTTGCAGCCTAGGTGGGCAAAGGGGCCCACATTCCAAAGAGCACCTTTCGGATTTCACTGGTCATTTTTTACAGAATTTGATTTCAAACTCCTTACCACACATTTGGGCCCCTAGAATGCCAGGGCAGTATAACTACCCCACAAGTGACCCCATTTTGGAAAGAAGACACCCCAAGGTATTCGCTGATGGGCATAGTGAGTTCATGGAAGTTTTTATTTTTTGTCACAAGTTAGTGGAATATGAGACTTTGTAAGGAAAAAAAAAAATCATCATTTTCCACTAACTTGTGACAAAAAATTAAAAATTCTAGGAACTTGCCATGCCCCTCACGGAGTACCTTGGGGTGTCTTCTTTCCAAAATGGGGTCACTTGTGGGGTAGTTATACTGCCCTGGCATTTTCCAGGGGCCCTAATGTGTTGTAAGTAGGTAAATGACCTGTGAAATCCGAAAGGTGCTCTTTGGAATGTGGGCCCCTTTGCCCACCTAGGCTGCAAAAAAGTGCCACACATGTGGTATCGCCGTATTCAGGAGAAGTTGGGGAATGTGTTTTGGGGTGTCATTTTACATATACCCATGCTGGGTGAGATAAATATCTTGGTCAAATGCCAACTTTGTATAAAAAAATGGGAAAAGTTGTCTTTTGCCAAGATATTTCTCTCACCCAGCATGGGTATATGTAAAATGACACCCCAAAACACATTCCCCAACTTCTCCTGAGTACGGCGATACCAGATGTGTGACACTTTTTTGCAGCCTAGATGCGCAAAAGGGCCCACATTCCTTTTATGAGGGCATTTTTAGACATTTGGATCCCAGACTTCTTCTCACGCTTTAGGGCACCTAGAATGCCAGGGCAGTATAAATACCCCACATGTGACCCCATTTTGGAAAGAAGACACCCCAAGGTATTCAATGAGGGGCATGGCGAGTTCATAGAAATTTTTTTTTTTTTGGCACAAGTTAGCGGAAATTGATTTTATTAATTTTTTTCTCACAAAGTCTCCCTTTCCGCTAACTTGGGACAAAAATTTCAATCTTTCATGGACTCAATATGCCCCTCACGGAATACCTGGGGGTGTCTTCTTTCCGAAATGGGGTCACATGTGGGGTATTTATACTGCCCTGGCATTCTAGGGGCCCTAAAGCGTGAGAAGAAGTCTGGAATATAAATGTCTAAAAAATTTTACGCATTTGGATTCCGTGAGGGGTATGGTGAGTTCATGTGAGATTTTATTTTTTGACACAAGTTAGTGGAATATGAGACTTTGTAAGAAAAAAAAAATAATTTCTGCTAACTTGGGCCAAAAAAATGTCTGAATGGAGCCTTACAGAGGGGTGATCAATGACAGGGGGGTGATCAATGACAGGGGGGTGATCAGGGAGGCTATATGGGGTGATCACCCCCCTGTCATTGATCACCCCCTATAAGGCTCCATTCAGATGTCCGTATGTGTTTTGCGGATCCGATCCATCTATCAGTGGATCCGTAAAAATCATGCGGACGTCTGAATGGAGCTTTACAGGGGTGTGATCAATGACAGGGGGGTAATCAATGACAGGGGGGTGATCAGGGAGTCTATATGGGGTGATCCCCACAGTCATTGATCACGCCCCTGTAAGACTTTATTCAGACGTCCGTATGCGTTTTGCGGATCCGATCCATCTATCAGTGGATCCGTAAAAATCATGCGGACATCTGAATGGATCTTACAGGGGGGTAATCAATGACGGGGGGTGATCAGGGAGTCTATATGGGGTGATCACCACAGTCATTGATCACGCCCCTGTAAGGCTTTATTCAGACGTCCGTATGCGTTTTGCGGATCCGATCCATCTATCAGTGGATCCGTAAAAATCATGCGGACATCTGAATGGATCTTACAGGGGGGTAATCAATGACAGGGGGGTGATCAGGGAGTCTATATGGGGTGATCACCACAGTCATTGATCACGCCCCTGTAAGGCTTTATTCAGACGTCCGTATGCGTTTTGCGGATCCGATCCATCTATCAGTGGATCCGTAAAAATCATGCGGACATCTGAATGGAGCTTTACAGGGGGGTGATCAATGACAGGGGGGTGATCAATGACAGGGGGGTGATCAGGGAGTCTATATGGGGTGATCACCACAGTCATTGATCACGCCCCTGTAAGGCTTTATTCAGACGTCCGTATGCGTTTTGCGGATCCGATCCATCTATCAGTGGATCCGTAAAAATCATGCGGACATCTGAATGGAGCTTTACAGGGGGGTGATCAATGACAGGGGGGTAATCAATGACAGGGGGTAATCAGGGAGTCTATATGGGGTGATCAGGGGTGATCAAGGGTGATCAAGGGTGAATAAGGGGTTAATAAGTGACAGGGGGGGTGTAGTGTAGTGGTGCTTGGTGCAACATATTACTGAGCTGCCTGTGTCCTCTGGTGGTCGATCCAAACAAAGGGGACCACCAGAGGACCAGGTAGCAGGTATATTAGACGCTGTTATCAAAACAGCGTCTAATATACCTGTTAGGGGTTAAAAAAAATCACATCTCCAGCCTGCCAGCGAACGATCGCCGCTGGCAGGCTGGAGATCCACTCTCTTACCTTCCGTTCCTGTGAGCGCGCGCGCCTGTGTGCGCGCGTTCACAGGAAATCTCGGCCATCGCGAGATGACGCATATATGCGTAACTCTGCGCAGGGCTGCCACCTCCGGAACGCGAATCTGCGTTAGGCGGTCCGGAGGTGGTTAAGGAGAGGATGAATGGGGCCATTTATTGTGAGATTTTAAGCAACAACCTCCTTCTCTCAGTCAGAGCATTAAAGATGGGTCGTCGCTGGGTCTTCCAACATGACAATGACCCGAAGCCCACAGCTAGGATAACCAAGGAGTGGCTCCGTAAGAAGCATATCAAGGTTCTGGAGTGGTCTAGCCAGTCTCCAGACCTAAATCCAATATAACATCTTTGGAGGGAGCTGAAACTCCGTGTTGCTCAGCGACAGTCCCAAAACCTGACAGATCTAGAGAAGATCTGTGTGGAGGAGTGGGCCAAAATCCCTGTTGCAGTGTGTGCAAACCTGGTCAAGAACTACAGGAAACGTTTGACCTCTGTAATTGCAAACAAAGGCTTCTGTACCAAATATTAACACTGATTTCCTCAGGTGTTCAAATACTTATGTTCAGCAGTGTAAGACAAATAAATTCTTTAAAAATCATACAGTGTGATTTACGGATTTTTTTTTTTCAAATTCTGTCTCTCAGACTGGGAATGCACCTACAATGTGAAGTTCAGACCCCTCCATGATTTCTAAGTGGGAGAACTTGCAAAATCGCAGGGTGTTCAAATACTTCTGTTCCTCACTGTACTTCTGTCTGTAAGGTATGAGAAATAGATACTGGAGTAACGCATGACTGCAGGATCTTTATACAGGATTTGTTTATAGTCTGTAACCATATAGACAGGTAGGTCTCAATTGGAGCTGTACAAATGTGAAAAATGGATGCCAGTCCCCAGGTCTTTAGCATTATAGACTGCCCACTATTATGAGGATGAGATTGTCAGCTATACATTTATGAGGCTTGCAGTGCAAAGGTTGGTTCTATGTTGACCACTGTCAGGGTGCCACTATGCCAATGCTTGGATTATGACTAGAAGTGGTTTAAATGGTGTGACGGAGAGCTGCCATTAACCAATACTTGAGAACGGGTAGGATTGAAGGTCACCATTTCACTTTTCATCTTTGGCAACAAATGGTTAGAATCATCCCTGATTTTTTATTTTTTTTGCCATTAAGATTTTCCTTTCAGTAAAGCAAAATGGTCTCCGGGTCCCATATCTGGATCATAGAGGAAGGAGGCAGTACTGCTGGGGTGGGTATTTCAGCTTCAAACTATTTGGTTGGAGATGACACTGCCAGACATCATGACTGTATTCACAACTGTAGATGCTGAAGAGCCACCATATTTTCACTACCAGTATTGGAATGAAGCAATGCTGGGAAACAAGGAACAGAAAATTGGAGATAAATGGTTACAAGCCTTCCTCTGGATCAACTTGCAAGATAAAAGGCCGAACTGGATGGATAAATGTATTTTTTCGGCCTTATATACTATGTTACTATGTTACTATGTAGTATTATAATAGTTATAATTATGTACAATATTACAGTAATACAGTACAGTAATGTATGGTTATTACAGTAGTAGTCTTGTCCATAGGGGCAGTATTTTTTTTTACCATTTCCTTATTAGTACTTATGTTTTGTTACGTTATCTCTGTCATGACTATAAAAAGTACTTCTATGAATAGATACTTATATGTCAGAAGCTCAACATATTTCTAATACCTGCACATCCAGATCTCATGTTGGAGACAAACCAGATTTTCATACCTAAAACTGTGTGCTTTTTGGGCATCTATTAAAGGGAATGTCAACAGTTTAAAAAAATATGTTAGGGAAACATGATGTAATCAGCCACTTATATAGTTACATATGTTCTCTTCTTTCTCCTCTACAGTGAGGAACAGAAGTATTTGAACACCCTGCGATTTTGCAAGTTCTCCCACTTAGAAATCATGGAGGGGTCTGAAATTCACATTGTAGGTGCATTCCCACTCTGACAGACAGAAATAAAATAAAAAAAATTCAGGAAATCACATTGTATGATTTTTAAAGAATTTATTTGTCTTGTACTGCCTCCTTCCTCTATGATCCAGATATGGGACCCGGAGACCATTGGAGATAAAAGGTTACAAGTGTTGTGTATTCAGCTCACACAATAAGTAAATGATTACTCACCACAGAAACTCTCTGCTCATCTGTTCTTTGGACTGTGATGGCTGTTTTGTTTTCCTAGGAAATGATTGTGTCAGTCCTAATCAGTATATAAATTGCAGCTACAAACTGTCAAGTTTGTATATACAGGGAGTGCAGAATTATTAGGCAAGTTGTATTTTTGAGGATTAATTTTATTATTGAACAACAACCATGTTCTCAATGAACCCAGAAAACTCATTAATATCAAAGCTGAATATTTTTGGAAGTAGTTTTTAGTTTGTTTTTAGTTTTAGCTATTTTAGGGGGACATCTGTGTGTGCAGGTGACTATTACTGTGCATAATTATTAGGCAACTTAACAAAAAACTAATATATACCCATTTCAATTATTTATTTTTACCAGTGAAACCAATATAACATCTCAACATTCACAAATATACATTTCTGACATTCAAAAACAAAACAAAAACAAATCAGTGACCAATATAGCCACATTTCTTTGCAAGGACACTCAAAAGCCTGCCATCCATGGATTCTGTCAGTGTTTTGATCTGTTCACCATCAACATTGCGTGCAGCAGCAACCACAGCCTCCCAGACACTGTTCAGAGAGGTGTACTGTTTTCCCTCCTTGTAAATCTCACATTTGATGATGGACCACAGGTTCTCAATGGGGTTCAGATCAGGTGAACAAGGAGGCCATGTCATTAGATTTTCTTCGTTTATACCCTTTCTTGCCAGCCACGCTGTGGAGTACTTGGACGCGTGTGATGGAGAATTGTCCTGCATGAAAATCATGTTTTTCTTGAAGGATGCAGACTTCTTCCTGTACCACTGCTTGAAGAAGGTGTCTTCCAGAAACTGGCAGTAGAACTGGGAGTTGAGCGTGACTCCATCCTCAACCCGAAAAGGCCCCACAAGCTCATCTTTGATGATACCAGCCCAAACCAGTACTCCACCTCCACCTTGCTGGCGCCTGAGTCGGACTGGAGCTCTCTGCCCTTTACCAATCCAGCCACGGGCCCATCCATCTGGCCCATCAAGACTCACTCTCATTTCATCAGTCCATAAAACCTTAGAAAAATCAGTCTTGAGATATTTCTTGGCCCAGTCTTGACGTTTCAGCTTGTGTGTCTTGTTCAGTGGTGGTCGTCTTTCAGCCTTTCTTACCTTGGCCATGTCTCTGAGTATTGCACACAATGTGCTGTTGGGCACTCCAGTGATGTTGCAGCTCTGAAATATGGCCAAACTGGTGGCAAGTGGCATCTTGGCAGCTGCACGCTTGACTTTTCTCAGTTCATGGGCAGTTATTTTGCGCCTTGGTTTTTCCACACGCTTCTTGCGACCCTGTTGACTATTTTGAATGAAACGCTTGATTGTTCGATGATCACGCTTCAGAAGCTTTGCAATTTTAAGAGTGCTGCATCCCTCTGCAAGATATCTCACTATTTTTGACTTTTCTGAGCCTGTCAAGTCCTTCTTTTGACCCATTTTGCCAAAGGAAAGGAATTTGCCTAATAATTATGCACACCTGATATAGGGTGTTGATGTCATTAGACCACACCCCTTCTCATTACAGAGATGCACATCACCTAATATGCTTAATTGGTAGTAGGCTTTCGAGCCTATACAGCTTGGAGTAAGACAACATGCATAAAGAGGATGATGTGGTCAAAATACTCATTTGCCTAATAATTCTGTACAGGGTGTAGTTTCCCTCTTGTATCCATCCAGAATTCTGTGTGATTCCTTTATATTCATCTGCACTTTTATTTCATAGGTTTGATTATGGGCTCATGCACATGACCATTGTTGCTTTGCGGTCTGCAAATTTCAGGTCCGCAAAACACGGATACCGGCTGTGTGCATTCCGCATTTTGTGGAACAGAACAGCCAGCCCATAATAGCAGTCCTATCCTTGTCCGTAATGTGGATAATAATAGGACATGTTCTGCATACGGGCCACAAAAAAACTGGAACGGTCATTGGGCAAAAAATGTCAGTGACTGCCGTGTCCGTGCCGCTGATCGGGCAGGCGCAGCTCCTGCACCCGCCCGATCAGCCTGCCGCACATAATCTATAGGGAGTAGGGCACGGTATAAGGCAATAAGTCTTAAATATCCGCACAATTTATCATTAAGCACTACACCTAGTTATTGATGTACCCAGGGGCGTAGCTAAAGTCTCATGGGCTCTGGTGTAAAAAAATTGAGCTCGGGCCCCCCTTCCCACTGCTTTGTGGCCAGGGGCAGCAAAGAACATAGCCTTCATGCTGCCGGAAGGAAAAATTGAAACGATACCCCCTCCCCATGCCAAACTCTCCGGCCAGAGGTGTAACTTGACCAGCATGCACTTTCTATAATTCTGTTGTCTTCTTATGCACCACAAGGGTCTTTGGGCCCCCTCAGGCTCCTGGGTCCGGTAGCGACTGCTACCTCTGCAAAGGGTTGGGCGATATCAAAAATATTTAGACGATAACGATATTAAAAAATGTATCGCGATAAATACCCGTTTAAAAGAAAAAAAACACGAGGAGACGTTATACTGTATGGGGACAGCCACAAGGAGACGTTATACTGTATGGGGGCCACAAGGAGACGTTATACTGTATGGGGGGCCACAAGGAGACATTATACTGTGTGGGGGCCACAAGGAGACGTTACACTGTATGAGGGCCACAAGGAGATATTATACTGTATGGGGGCCACAAGGAGACATTACACTGTATAGGGCGGCCACAAGGAGACGTTATACTGTATGGGGGCAGCAACAAGGAGACGTTATACTGTATAGGGGCCACAAGGAGACGTTACACTGTATGGAGGCCGCAAGGAGACGTTACACTGTGTGGGGGCTACAAGGAGACGTTACACTGTATGAGGGCCACAAGGAGATATTATACTGTATGGGGGCCACAAGGAGACGTTACACTGTATAGGGGGGCCACAAGGAGACGTTATACTGTATGGGGGCCACAAGGAGATATACTGTATGGGGGGCCACAAGGAGAGGTTATACTGTATGGGGGGCCACAAGGAGATATACTGTATGGGGGGCCACAAGAAGAGGTTATACTGTATGGGGGGCCACAAGGAGATATACTGTATGGGGGGCAACAAGGAGAGGTTACACTGTATGGGGGCCGCAAGGAGACGTTACACTGTGTGGGGGCCACAAGGAGACGTTACACTGTATGAGGGCCACAAGGAGATATTATACTGTATGGGCGGCCACAAGGAAACGTTACACTGTATGGGGGGGCCACAAGGAAATGTTATACTGTATGGGGGCCACAAGGAGATATACTGTATGGGGGCCACAAGGAGATATACTGTATGGGGGGCCACAAGGAGAGGTTATACTGTATGGGGGGCCACAAGGAGATGTTACACTGTATGGGGGCCACAAGGAGACGTTACACTGTAGGAGGCGGGGGCCACAAGGAGATGTTATAATAAAGTCTTGTGGCCACAGGCCACCATACATACAATAATACTTTACGATATACTTTTCCCGCGGCTGCTTCGCTTGTGTGCTCCGATTCTGACATCAGATGTCGGTGGGCGGAGATTTGAATATGGGAACAAGGAGGAGGGAGAGCCGGGGGCGGCCCGCTGCGGGAAGTAATACGTTTCTAATATTGTCATCAAAGCACACGAGCGAGGCAGCCGCAGGAAAAGTCTCTCCAGAGACACCCAGTACTCACACAGAGTTCACCACATAGAATAGAACCGGCACGGGTGGGTGACGGACGGTGATGTCAGATGGTGGGTGGAGTCTGGAGACTTGACTAAGGGAGGCGGAGCAAGAACTGTACTCAGAGCTATGCAAGGTGCAGGGGCGGTTGGACGCAGATTTAGAAGCGGTCAGCGCATATGACCGCTTTGATAAACGTCACAAAATACAGCGGTAATTAGGAAACAGCGATATCGCCGTTTTTCTAATACAGCGGTATATCGTGATACCGGTATATCGCCCAACTCTACCTCTGCACCCTCTATAGCTACGCCATATCTCTCAGTCAATTCCACCAGTGTCAATAAGATGTTACACACTTTGTTGGAGAATCATATTGCTGCAACTGGCATAAGGTTTTTTGAGGATCAGACTCTGCCGCAAGATCAGGAGGAGTTGGAGAGGAGGATGGGAGTGGTTGTGACAATGGCACAACATAGAGCCATAAGAATAGATGCTCTAGAATTGTTATTACATGGGGAATGCACAAAGCTTTTAAAACAGGCATGTCAGGAGTGGTGAAAGGTCCTCTTTAGGTGTCTGTATGGGTGCAAGGCAGAACATGCGGATTGCAATAGCCAGTGTATAGTGTAGGAGTCAGAAAACCAGGCCAATTGTAGAAGAATAAACTCTGTTTTTCAATCTTTTCACGCCAAGCCCCCTAGTGACAAGATGTTTGAATCGAGTACCCCCAAGGAAGCAAACAGTGATAAACTAAGGCTAGTTTCACACTGCTGCCATAGACTCTGTTCTAAGCATTTGTCAGCAATTCCTTCAGATTTGACAAAGAATAGCGAAGCATGCAGCGCTAATCTTCTTGTCAAAATGACAGACACCATGTTACTTTTTAAATTCCACACTACCAAAACTTACAGGAGAATACAGTACCAGATACCTCTTACATCCAGTGACATCTCCTCTAATGTATATGTTCTCTTTCCTCATTGTCTCCATTCTCCATCGTGCCCTAAAAATAATTGCAGCAAATCGTACCCGTGAGAGTAATAGTTCTGTAAACATAGTGTCTCCCAAAAATAATTGTGCTAAGCTAATGCTGTGCCAGGGTGCCCACAATAATGGTGATGCCAAAAGCCCCACCAACAGTAGTAAATCTCTCTCAGATTGCCGTTAGTAGTAATAATGCCTCTACAGCACCCCAAATAGTAATAACGTCTATGGGGCGGACATATCGCCGGTGCAGCCGGTTCAGCTGCATAGGGGCCCGGCGTGTGAGGGGGCCCATTCATACTTGTGAGCGCTTCTGGAAGCGCTCACTAGTATCATACTAGTAAGCGCATCCAGAAGCGCTCACTAGTATGCAAGAGATCGGCGCTTGCTTACTTACCCCTACGGCGCTGGTCTCCTCCAGCCTGACTGTGTACAGCGCGCACTATGACCTGACGCTGTACGCAGTCAGGTCACGTGTGCAGCGCTGGCTGTTGGAGACAGGACAGGGAGAGCAGGAGAGGTAAGTTTTAACTATTTATTTTAGTCTGATCTGAGGTCTGATATAATAGGGCCCTGGGGTCTGTCACATCATGGGGGGCCTGAAATAAGCATATGGGGGTGCCTGACTCTGGGGGTCCGACTCCTGACTGAGCAAGGGGGGGGGGGCCTGAATGAGCGGGGCTGAGCAACTGACATATGGGGGGGGGCCTGAATAAATAAATAACTGATATTGGGGGGGCTGAATAAATAAATAACTGATATTGGGGGGGCTGAGCAACTGACATATGGGAGGGCTGAATAAATAAATAACTGATATTGGGGGGGTGCTGAGCAACTGACATATGGGGGGCTGAATAAATAAACAACTGATATTGGGGGGGGTCCTCCTGGGTAACTGATATGGGGGGGTGTCCTGGGCAACTGACATATGAGGGGGAGCTGAATAAATAAACAACAGATTTTGGGTCCTCCAGACCTTCTCACAGAACTGGCGGTGACAGGGGGGTCCTGAGCAACAGATATGAGCAAGTGACATATGGGGGGGGGGGGGGGGGGGGGGCCTGCCTATTTTATATACTGTAATATGCAAAATAACTGTTTTATATACTGGCAGACATGGGGGGCACTATAGAGGGGGGAGCAATATGGGGGCCCTATCTTATATACTGGAACACATGGGGGGGCACTATGGAGAGGGAGGAGCACTATGAGGACCCTATCTATTGGAGCACTATTGGGGTCATTATATAGGGCACACATTATGGGGGCATTTTATTCTGGCACATTGTCAGGCACCATGGGGATAAGGGGAGGCGCACTATTGGGGCACGATATAGGAGTATTTTATACTGGCGCAAATTATAGGGCACTATGGGGACCTTGTCTCAACTGGGGGCACTAAAAAATTTTTGGGGCACACAGTAATGCCCATTGGAACACATTATGAGGGTACTATGGGGACATTGGCTCTACAGGGGCCACTAAGAGGAGGTATTTTTTATACTGCCACACAACAGGGCACTTTTATTTTTACTGTAACACATTATAAAGAGAATTATTACTACCGTGGGCATTATGGTAGGCTTTATTACATTTGAGGGACTATGAGGAACTTGAATACTGGTATGAGCATTATGGGAGCATTATTACTTCTGGGACACAGTGGGGTCATTATTACTGTAGGGGCACTATTATTACTATGTGCTATTTGGTAGATAATTATTTCTATTGGTGGGACTTTGGGGAGAAGTATTACTGTGGGGGGCACCCTGGCACGATATCAGCTTAGCACAATTATTTTTGGGAAACATGTTTACACTATTAGTGTCAGGGACACTGTTTCCTGGGCACAGTTATTTTTTAGGACACTGTGTGCCAATAATTATTGAAGGGGAACTATCTGTGTGTAACCTGTATAGGGAGCACAGTGGGCACAGTATTGGGGGTGGCAGGATGGGGTGTTCAGAAGGTGGGAGGGTGATGGAAAAGAAGGAAACTAAGATGTCTGTCTTTCAAACTCTGCAGAGAGAAGAGATGGCTGAAAAATCATCATGGCGGTCTGGTCTGAAAGGAGAAGATGAGGACAGAGAACATCTACATCAAAGGAGACATCACTGGATAGAAGAGGTATGTGGCGCTGTATTAGGCTACTTTCACATCTGCGTTAGTGATTCTGGCAGGCTGTTCCAGCAGAGAACAGCCTGCTGGAATTCACTGGATCCGACACTGCTGGATGCAGACAGAATGCCCGCCGGCCCCTTTGACTATAATGGATTACGGCAGAGATCCGGCCACAATCTGTCAAAAATGCAGAGAATCAGCGGGACCGCATGCTGCGGTTTGTGTCCGGCCGATTCCTTGCATTTTCAGCCGGATCAGGTGGCCGGAGCGTAGTGTCGCAGTAGCCTTACCCTGTATGTTTTGTATTGCTCTAACTAATGTTTGGACGGAATAGGTTAGGTAGCAAATTTGGCTTGGTGGGTGGGGGGGGGGAACTCCAGGCACATTCTTTGCACAGGGTCCCTCTGCTGTCTGTGTCCGCCCCTGCATTGTGCCCCAGAAGTAATAATGCCCCCAGAGTGCTCATAGTAATCATAGTCCCCTAGTATTATTAAAGCCCACCAAAATAATAATTAATAAATCCCAGTAATAATAATTCCCCCTATAGTGCCCCCAGTAGTAGTAGAACCCACTAAAATGTCCCCAGTAGTAATAATGTTCCCATAAGTAATAATGCCCGCCTATAATGATCCTAGTAGTATTAAAGGGATTTTCCCATCTTGCTAATTCGTCCTCACCTGCTGCTGCCAGCTCTGCTGTTCACTTTCTGGATTCATGCTTCTAAGGCTTGGCGGGCTTAGGCAGTTTGAGTGAAGCCCTGCCACACCTCTTTCTGACATCACACTCCTTGTGTGATCGTTCATGTGTCTCCTATGGCCACCGCTTCTCTCCCGAATTCCTGGGCCGGGCTTGCGCAGAAGACATTTTTTTTCACCCAGCCGGCCACACATTGCAGTCCTGAGAGCTCACGCTGCCGCACATGTGCAAAGCTTATTACTTTAGTGCCGCGTCTCATACAGAACTGCGCTGCATACGGGAGGCGAGCGGTGGCCGTATGTATGGGATACCATATGACAACAATGAGGTAGGAGGAAAATAATTATCAAGAAGGGTGGAAATTTGCCAATACAATATATTTACAAAAATGATCACTGGCACATCATTAACAGATTAAACAGTGATCATTGTTATGGGAATACCCCTTTAACTCCTTTCCGACCGCCTAACGCTCGGATGCGTCCTGGCGGCGGTCGATTCATTCCTCCTGGACGCATCCGTGCGTCATCTCGCGAGACGCGAGATTTCGGTCTGAGCCGGGCCGCAATGCGCATGCATGCAAAAGTTAAAGAACAATTTCGTCACCAGCCTGCCAGCCAATGATCGTCGCTGGCAGGATGGCGATTTTCAAAAAATCAAATCAGAAGCCATCTAACGCCTTATTTTTATAAATATAAGGTGTTAAATGGCTTCTGTGCTCCTCTGCTGGTCCTTTTCGTCGGTTGGTCCCAGCAGAGGAGCACACATCACAGTGAGTAGCCACCAAACACCACACTTAGCCCCAGATCACCCCCCATCACCTCAATTAACCCCTTGATCACCCCTTGATCGCCCCTGTCAATCACCTAGTGAAAGGGAAAAAAGTGATCAGTGTAAACTGTCACTTTTTTTTCCACTGATATTGACTGATAGTTTTAGGTCCCGTGGTTAGGTAGTTAGCGATCGTTTAGCGCCCAGCCCACCGCACTGCAGTCACTGATTCGCTGATTAGCGTATCGCTAATCAGCTTTTGTACTTTTATAGTATCTGTAAGTGATCAAAACTGATCACAGTTAGATCTATAATAGTATTAGTGTCACCTTAGTTCGCCCTCCACCCAAAACGCAGTGTTTGCCCGATCAGGCCTGATCGGTCGCCCACACGTGCGTTCACCTACGCCCGCCCTGCTGCAGTGACAACATTATTATTTTTTTTTGATCACTGCACAATCACTTTACAAGCGCTGCGGCGATAAAAAAAAAATCAGTTTTGATATTTTTTATCAATCGCAGCGGCCTCCGGTACTTCGCTAGCCTCCCATTTGTAAGACAGGCTTGCTTTTTTTCTTGGGTAGTCTCAGGGAATACCCCCTAAATTTAGTAGTCCAAATGTCAAACAGGGGGTATTCTTCTGAAGAGGCCTACAGGCTTCTGACCCAGTCGGATGAGGAATGGGAACCCTCATCTGACGAATCCAGCGGGTCAGAATATGAACCTGTAGAAAGCAGTGGCAGTCTGACCCAAAGTTCGGGCGAGGAGGTTGAGGTCCCTGATAGCACCAGGCGTACCAGGCCCCGTGTCTCTAGACCACAGGTTGCGCAGGATCCACTTCAAGCGCAGCAGAGTGGGGCTGGCGCTGTCGGATTACGTGATGAGGCATACACCAGCAGCGCAGCCCATCCTGGACCTAGTACCAGCACTGCCGTACAACATGGTGAAGTGGCGAGCACCAGAAGGGCAGTTGAAGCTGGTACGGTGGCACGTGCAATAGTTACCCCGTCGCAGCCACCGCACAGACAGGCCCGTAGAGCCCCTAGAGTCCCTGAGGTGCTGGCAAACCCTGATTGGCAGTCCCCAACTTCAGCCGCATCTGTAGTTCCCCCTTTCACCGCCCAGTCTGGAGTTCGGGTTGAGACAGCTCAGATCGGTTCGGCACTGGGATTTTTTGAGCTGTTCTTGACTGCGGAGCTCTTGGACTTAGTCGTGGCAGAAACAAATCGGTATGCCACTCAATTTATAGCCGCCAACCCGGGAAGCTTTTATGCCCAGCCTTTCCCGGTGGAAACCAGTCCAAGTTTCCGAAATAAAAAAATTCTGGGCCTTCTCCTCAACATGGGTCTAACCAAAAAGCATGAATTGCGGTCATATTGGTCCACGAACCCAATTCATCACATGCCCATGTTCTCTGCTGCTATGTCCAGGACACGATTTGAGACCATCCTGCGTTTTCTACACTTTAGCGACAACAGCACCTCTCGTCCCAGAGGCCACCCAGCTTTTGAGCGGCTCCACAAAATTCGGCCCCTCATAGACCACTTCAACAACAAATTTGCAGATTTGTATACCCCTGAGCAAAACATCTGCGTAGACGAGTCCCTTATACATTTTACCGGGTGCCTTGGCTTCAAACAATACATCCCAAGCAAGCGCGCCCGGTATGGGGTCAAATTGTATAAGCTCTGTGAAAGGGCCACAAGCTATACCCACAAATTTCGGATCTATGAGGGTAAAGATCAGACCCTGGAGCCGGTCGGTTGCCCTGACTACCTGGGGAGCAGTGGGAAGACAGTCTGGGACCATTATGTGGACAATTTTTACACAAGTGTGCCCCTCTTCAGGCATTTGTTCCTAGGACAGATTGGCTGCTGTGGCACCGTGCGACCTAGTCACCGGGGCTTCCCCCAACGGCTCGTTACCACCCGTCTTGCAAGGGGGGAGAGGGTTGCCTTGTGTAACGAAGAACTGCTCGCGGTGAAATGGAGAGACAAGCGTGACATTTACATGTTCTCCTCCATTCACGCAGACACGACAATACAAATAGAATGGGCAACCAGTGTCATTGAAAAGCCCCTCTCAGTCCACGACTATAACCTTCACATGGGAGGGGTGGACTTCAATGACCAGATGTTGGCTCCTTATTTAGTTTCCCGACGCAACAGACGCTGGTATAAGAAGGTGTCTGTATATTTGATTCAATTGGCTGCATATAATAGTTTTGTTCTCTACAGTAAGGCTGGGAGAACAGGATCCTTCCTCAAATTTCAGGAAGAGATCATCGAGAACCTCCTGTATCCAGGAGGTTCCGTGGCCCCATCCACCAGTGTAGTGAGCCGTCTACACGAGCGACATTTCCCCAATGTCGTTGCCGGTACCTCAACCCAACCGTCACCCCAAAAAAGATGTTGTGTCTGTAGCAGGAGTGGAATAAGGCGTGACACCCGCTATTTCTGTCCTGACTGCCCTGACCACCCTGCCCTATGCTTAGGGGGGTGTTTCCGGAAGTACCACACACAGGTACACTTAGTATAGGGATTGCATCTCACAGGACAGGCACACAGGGCTATTAGGGCCCTTTCACTCACAGCTGCTGCAAACCTCTCCTTTCACCTGGGACAAAGTGCATAATGTACTTCGCCACATCTTTGGGCGATTTGCGCTTTGCACATTGTCCCATGGGGAAGCAGAGGTTTGTCCTATAAAGGTAAAAAAAAAAAAAAAATCACCGGTAAGCAAAAAAGTTAACGTTCTGTTCAAAAAGTTAAATAAAGTTTATATGTTCCGTTCAAATTTTATTATAAAGTTAATAAATTTATTGCGTTGCGGCCTGGTTTTTCCTTTTTTGTTTTGTTTTTTTTACCTTCCAGGTGGACCAACCGATCGACTAGCTGCGGCACTGATGTGCATTCTGACAGAAGCATTGCGCTGCTGTCAGATTACACAAAAGTCGGTGTATGCGGCGCTGCAAGACGAGATTTCTCCTCTGCAGTAAAAGATACGTTTGCCGAGGCATATGAGCTGATGGCGCGGTGTTCATATGCTTTGGCAAACACTTTGTATATATAAAAAAAAAAAAAAAATCCCTGCAATGATTTATTCATTCACATCGATTGCTGTGATAGGAGAAATCTGGTTTGCCAGGGCATACGGGCTAAGTGGGTTTGGATGTTGGGCGGAGCTCCTATGTCCTGGCAGACGCCTTTCCCCTCCTTTTTTTTTTTGGCAGAGAATTTTTCATCCACATTGATCGATGCGAATGAAGAAATCTGTGCCGTTCATTTTTTCTTTCAGCCCAGAGGCTGAATGGAAAAAAAAAAATCTCATTACCCGTATGCTCAATATAAGGAGATTAGCAGAAACTCTTAATGCTGGCCATACATGTAATGATTGCGGAGACCCTCAAATGCCAGGGCAGTACAAACACCCCACAAATGACCCCATTTTGGAAAGAAGACACCCCAAGGTATTCGCTGAGGGGCATATTGAGTCCATGAAAGATTGAAATTTTTGTCCCAAGTTAGCGGAAAGGGAGACTTTGTGAGAAAAAAAAAAAACAATTTCCGCTAACTTGTGCCCAAATTATTTTTTTTCTATGAACTAGCCATGCCCCTCATTGAATACCTTGGGGTGTCTTCTTTCCAAAATGGGGTCACATGTGGGGTATTTATACTGCCCTGGCATTTTAGGGGCCCTAAAGCGTGAGAAGAAGTCTGGGATCCAAATGTCTAAAAATGCCCTCCTAAAAGGAATTTGGGCCCCTTTGCGCATCTAGGCTGCAAAAAGTGTCACACATGTGGTATCGCCGTACTCAGGAGAAGTTGGGGAATGTGTTTTGGTGTGTCATTTTACATATAACCATGCTGGGTGAGATAAATATCTTGGTCAAATGCCAACTTTGTATAAAAAAATTGGAAAAGTTGTCTTTTGCCGAGATATTTCTCTCACCCAGCATGGGTATATGTAAAAAGACACCCCAAAACACATTGCCCTACTTCTTCTGAGTACGGCGATACCAGATGTGTGACACTTTTTTGCAGCCTAGGTGGGCAAATGGGCCCACATTCCAAAGAGCACCTTTCAGATTTCACAGGGCATTTTTTACACATTTTGATTTCAAACTACTTCTCACGCATTAGGGCCCCTAAAATGCCAGGGCAGTATAACTACCCCACAAGTGACCCCATTTTGGAAAGAAGACACCCCAAGGTATTCCGTGAGGGGCATGGCGAGTTTCTAGAATTTTTTTATTTTTTGTCACAAGTTAGCGGAAAATGATGATTTTTTTTCTTTTTCTTACAAAGTCTCATATTCCACTAACTTGTGACAAAAAAATAAAAACTTCCATGAACTCACTATGCCCATCACGAAATACCTTGGGCTGTCTTCTTTGCAAAATGGGGTCACTTGTGGGGTAGTTATTCTGCCCTGGTATTTTAGGGGCCCTAATGTGTGGGAAGTAGTTTGAAATCAAAATGTGTAAAAAATGCCCTGTGAAATACTAAAGGTGCTCTTTGGAATTTGGGCCCCTTTGCCCACCTAGGCTGCAAAAAAGTGTCACACATCTGGTATCGCCGTACTCAGGAGAAGTTGGGCAATGTGTTTTGGGGTGTCATTTTACATATACCCATGCTGGGTGAGATAAATATCTCGGTCAAATGCCAACTTTGTATAAAAAAATGGGAAAAGTTGTCTTTTGCCGAGATATTTCTCTCACCCAGCATGGGTATATGTAAAAAGACACCCCAAAACACATTGCCCTACTTCTTCTGAGTACGGCGATACCAGATGTGTGACACTTTTTTGCAGCCTAGGTGGGAAAATGGGCCCACATTCCAAAGAGCACCTTTCAGATTTCACAGGGCATTTTTTACACATTTTGATTTCAAACTACTTCTCACACATTAGAGCCCCTAAAATGCCAGGGCAGTATAACTACCCCACAAGTGACCCCATTTTGGAAAGAAGACACCCCAAGGTATTCCGTGAGGGGCATGGTGAGTTCCTAGAATTTTTTTTTTTTGTCACAAGTTAGTGGAAAATGATTATTTTTTTTTTTTATTTTATTTTTTACAAAATCTCATATTCCACTAACTTGTGACAAAAAATAAAAACTTCCATGAACTCACTAGGCCCATCACGAAATACCTTGGGGTGTCTTCTTTCCAAAATGGGGTCACTTGTGGGGTAGTTATACTGCCCTGGCATTTTAGGGGCCCTAATGTGTGAGAAGTAGTTTGAAATCAAAATGTGTAAAAAATGCCCTGTGAAATCCGAAAGGTGCTCTTTGGAATGTGGGCCCATTTGCCCACCTAGGCTGCAAAAAAGTGTCACACATCTGGTATCGCCATACTCAGAAGAAGTAGGGCAATGTGTTTTGGGGTGTCTTTTTACATATACCCATGCTGGGTGAGAGAAATATCTCGGCAAAAGACAACTTTTCCCATTTTTTTATACAAAGTTGGCATTTGACCGATGCCAGATGTGTGACACTTTTTTGCAGCCTAGGTGGGCAAAGGGGCCCAAATTCAAAAGAGCACCTTTAGGATTTCACAGGGCATTTTTTACACATTTTGATTTCAAACTACTTCCCACACATTAGGGCCCCTAAAATGCCAGGGCAGTATAACTACCCCACAAGTGACCCCATTTTGGAAAGAAGACACCCCAAGGTATTCGTGATGGGCATAGTGAGTTAATGGAAGTTTTTATTTTTTGTCACAAGTTAGTGGAATATGAGACTTTGTATGGAAAAAAAAAAAATCATCATTTTCCGCTAACTTGTGACAAAAAATTAAAAGTTCTATGAACTCACTATGCCCATCAGCGAATACCTTAGTGTGGCTACTTTCCGAAATGGGGTCATTTGTGGGGTTTTTCTACTGTTTGGGCATTGTAGAACCTCAGGAAACATGACAGGTGCTCAGAAAGTCAGAGCTGCTTCAAAAAGCGGAAATTCACATTTTTGTACCATAGTTTGTAAACGCTATAACTTTTACCCAAACCATTTTTTTTTTTACCCAAATTTTTTTTTTATCAAAGACATGTAGAACAATAAATTTAGAGAAAAATTTATATATGGATGTCATTTTTTTAAAAAAAAATTACAACTGAAAGTGAAAAATTTAATTTTTTTGCAAAAATTTCGTTAAATTTTGATTAATAACAAAAAAAGTAAAAATGTCCGCAGCAATGAAATACCACCAAATGAAAGCTCTATTAGTGAGAAGAAAAGGAGGTAAAATTCATTTGGGTGGTAAGTTGTATGACCGAGCAATAAACCGTGAAAGTAGTGTAGTGCAGAAGTGTAAAAAGTGGCCTGGTCATTAAGGGTGTTTAAGCTAGGGTAGCTGAGGTGGTTAAGGCCCCTATAGTGTCCCAGTACTAATAAGTTCCCCCAGCTGTAGTAGAGCCCACCATAATGCCTCCATTTGTACTAATGTATGCATAGTGCCCCCAGAAGTACTAATGCCTTGCTATAGTGCACCCAGTAGTACTAATACCCCTAGAGTACCCAAGTAATAATAGAGCCCACCATAGTGCCCCCCAGTAGTAATAAAGTCCACCATAATGCCCCTAGTATTAATAAAGCCCACTTCAGTGCCCTTCAGTGGTTATAATGCTCACCACCCACAGTGTACCCCCGTAGTAAATATGCCCCTATTGTGTCCCCAGTAGTAACAAAGCCCCCACAGTATGCCCCGGAAGTATTAATGCCTGTCTATAGTACCCCAGCAGTACTAGTGCCCTGGTATAGTGCTCCCAGTAGTAATAAAGCTCCCATAATGTGTCCCAGTAGAAAGAAATGCCCCATTATAGTGTCACCAGTAGTACTTATGTCCCCATAATGCCCCCAGTAATATTAATGACCCCCCTTATAGTGGCTGAATAGTATGCTGCCCTAAGGTGCCAAAGAAAAATGCTCAAATACTTCCATGCTACTGTCTGTGATGCCATGCAGGACACAGACTTCTTTCAGCCTACATCCTGAGCTGCTTGCAGCCAGGTTCAGGCAGTCACAATGATGATGTAGCCTGTGGCCTTTAGTCTGTGATAGTAAATGGAGGTGCAGAGAGACATTGCCTTGCTTCACCGCAGCATTCAACTTCAACCTGTATTGTCATTCATTCTATACTAGGGCAGTCCCGCAAATCCCCTACTCCTGCTGTGCGTACCTGTGTACCGCAAGTTTAGAACTACTGATATAGACCATAAAAGTGACTACAGCTCTAATTAGACACAGTCAGTTGCAGAATAAACATTTACATTTATTAACCTACAGCTGACGTCTCCTCCAGAGTTAGTCGCTTTACTTTTCTTTGCATCTGATTCAGACCACCATGATGATCTCTCCTGGGCACGAATTGTCACTGCCTTCCAGTTGTCTTCAGATCTTCCCTGCAAAGCAGGGAACTAATGGTTCCTTTGTCCTAGCAGATACAATTGAATGCAGGAAGGCAGAGTCAGCAAATGGGGCTGTGACCCGGGTGAAATAAAATAGTAACTGGGAGCCTGGGAGAAGGGGTCCAAAACATAGGTGACTTCAGGGAAATCTGGGAGAGTTGAGATCCTTGGAACCAATAATAGAGAATATATGGATCAAAGTTTGAACAAACCGCAATTCCACCACTCAATATATATTCAAATAATCATCATTTTTATTAAACATTTCATAATTACAAAAATCTGGCTTTACATAATTAAGGGCTCTTTCACACCTGCGTTATTGTCTTCTGGCATAGAGTTCCGTCGTCGGGGCTCTATGCCGGTAGAATCCTGATCAAGATTATCCCCATGCATTCTGAATGGAGTGAAATCCGTTCAGGATGCATCAGGATGTCTTCAGTTCCGGAACGGAACGTTTTTTGGCCGTAGAAAATACCGCAGCATGCTGCGCTTTTTGCTCCGGCCAAAAATCCAGAACACTTGCCGCAATGCCGGATCCGGAATTAATGCCCATTGAAAGGCATTGATCCGGATCCGGCCTTAAGCTAAACGTCGTTTCGGCGCATTGCCGGAGCCGACATTTAGCTTTTTCTGAATGGTTACCATGGCTGCCGGGACGCTAAAGTCCTGGCAGCCATGGTAAAGTGTAGTGGGGAGCGGGGGAGCAGCATACTTACCGTCCGTGCGGCTCCCGGGGCGCTCCAGAGTGACGTCAGGGCGCCCCAAGCGCATGGATCATGTGATCGCATTGGACACGTCATCCATGCGCATGGGGCGCTCTGACGTCATTCTGGAGCGCCCCGGGAGCCGCACGGACTGTAAGTATACTGCTCCCCCGCTCCTACTATGGCAACCAGGACTTTAATAGCGTCCTGGGTGCCATAGTAACACTGAAAGCATTTTGAAGACGGTTCCGTCTTCAAATGCTTTCAGTACACTTGCGTTTTTCCGGATCAGGAGTGTAATTCCGGCAAGTGGAGTACATGTCGGATCCGGAAAACGCAAGTGTGAAAGAGCCCTTAGAACATTTAAAATCTCATGGGCTTCAGGTCTATGGTAACATTAATTCATCTATATAAAGTGCAAAGATATATCCATGGGGTAGTATAGACAGTGCATATATATGGTGTTATTACTGACCACAGTATAGAAATATCAGAGTATCAATATTGCTGCTACTAATGTTATGCAACAATTAGGTTTGTGTGGTTTACATGTGATCACACCCTTTAACAATGGGCCACAGCCAGGACACAAGAACCTTTCTCTGGCCTCCAGGCCTTCCTCTTTATCGGAAATTGTTGGTTACCCTGCAAACTTGGGTAATCTTCCTTAGGCTACATTCACACGTCCGTGGTGTGTTGCGGACCTGCAAATTGCGGGTCCGCAACACACCAGCCCGTCACCCCCATAGAAATGCCTATTCTTGTCCGCAAGCTGCGGACAAGAATAGGACATGCTCTATTTTTTTGCGGAGCTGCGGACCCAAAATTGGGGCCGCGCTCCGCAATTGCGGCTGCAGACAGCACACTGTGTGCTGTCCGCATCCATTCCGTCCCCATAGAGAATGAATGGGTCCGCACCCATTCCGCAAAATTGCGGAAAGGATGCAGACCCATTTTCCGGACGTGTGAATGGAGCCTTACATTTCAGACTTATAGTATTTTCCAGCACTATGTCTGTAATATTACTCGACCATTGTTATCCTGTGGCGTCTGGGATGTTGTTGACTAGGTTTCTGCGTTATGGAACCTGTGGCGTCATTTTATGATGGTGATTAATGCAGAGGACGGATCATCTCAGTAGTTCTAGTTTCAGGAAATAACCACACCTGTGCAGCATACAAGACGCTGAACTCCCAAGAAGGACAGAGAATTGATTTATGTAATAAGATACATGACGGGGATTAGTTTATGGTAGGAAGACTCAATGGATTATCTACAAGGAATGCACCGTGTCTTTGTTTTGTACAATATATATATATATATATATATATATATATATATATAGATATACAGTACAGACCAAAAGTTTGGATACACCTTCTCATTCAAAGAGTTTTCTTTATTTTCATGACTATGAAAATTGTAGATTCACACTGAAGGCATCAAAACTATGAATTAACACATGTGGAATTATATACATAACAAACAAGTGTGAAACAACTGAAAATATGTCATATTCTAGGTTCTTCAAAGTAGCCACCTTTTGCTTTGATTACTGCTTTGCACACTCTTGGCATTCTCTTGATGAGCTTCAAGAGGTAGTCCCCTGAAATGGTTTTCACTTCACAGGTGTGCCCTGTCAGGTTTAATAAGTGGGATTTCTTGCCTTATAAATGGGGTTGGGACCATCAGTTGCGTTGAGGAGAAGTCAGGTGGATACACAGCTGATAGTCCTACTGAATAGACTGTTAGAATTTGTATTATGGCAAGAAAAAAGCAGCTAAGTAAAGAAAAACGAGTGGCCATCATTACTTTAAGAAATGAAGGTCAGTCAGTCAGCCGAAAAATTGGGAAAACTTTGAAATTAAGGGCTATTTGACCATGAAGGAGAGTGATGGGGTGCTGTGCCAGATGACCTGGCCTCCACAGTCACCGGACCTGAACCCAATCAAGATGGTTTGGGGTGAGCTGGACCGCAGAGTGAAGGCAAAAGGGCCAACAAGTGCTAAGCATCTCTGGGAACTCCTTCAAGACTGTTGGAAGACCATTTCAGGGGACTACCTCTTGAAGCTCATCAAGAGAATGCCAAGAGTGTGCAAAGCAGTAATCAAAGCAAAAGGTGGCTACTTTGAAGAACCTAGAATATGACATATTTTCAGTTGTTTCACACTTGTTTGCTATGTATATAATTCCACATGTGTTAATTCATAGTTTTGATGCCTTCATAGTCATGGAAATAAAGAAAACTCTTTGAATGAGAAGGTGTGTCCAAACTTTTGGTCTGTACTGTATATACACCCATAAATGGCTAAGTGGTTTTAGATGACTTTCCTATTGATGGCATATTTGTACGAAAGGCCGTCACTATCAGATCAGTAGGAGTCTGACTCTTGGCACCCCCACCGATCAGTTGACATGTGCTACACTCCTTCATTATTTACAGGGCTGAACCTGGTACTACTTGAATGGAGCTGATTTGCGGAAAGCTGCAGTCCTGTGCTGGTAAACAATGCTTGTCAGAGTGGCCCCTTTAGTCAGCTGATCCGATATTGATAACCTGTTCTTAGGGTGGTTCATCAATATAAAAGACCTTGAAAATCCTGTGTAATCAGAGACTCAGACTCCTGCTTTGCCTCTCCCATTCTTTACACTGCAGCTCTGGTTGTTTAGATAAGTGCAAGCTTAACAGGGACTGAGTAGATGTAGAGACGATTTAAGTAATCCATTAAAGGGTTTCTCCAGGAATTAGGAAAATTAAAATACTTAAATATTACTTCATTATAAATATATTCCCAAATACCTTACATTAGTTATAATGGCTCGTTTTGTCTGGGGAGCAATCATTAGGAAAAACAAAATGGCCACTGTCCTATTAGTACACACAAAACCTGTCCTAATCACACAGCAGGACGTTACTTCACAACACTGAGCTAAAGAGCTGCCCCATCCTCCTCTCCTACTCTCCCTGTAAATAATGAAGGAGTGTAGCACATGCCAACTGATATATTTGAGAAGATATTTATAATAAAGTAATATTTACGTATTTTTATTTTCCTAATTCCCTGAGAACCCCTTTAATGACCAGGCGGCTTGGAAGGCCTTAAAAAGGTTGTGTAGTCTTTTGATTTTGATTAATGACCAAAATGTGCTCTAGTTGTAGATTTAATTCTAGGCACATGGGCTACCAGAGGTTGGGCTAAATGTTTGCCTTGTCTTAAATTAAGCCCATCTTCTGTCAGTGCATGGAGTATCAGGACCAGTGCAAAAAATTCTGGTCTTGATAAATGTCCCTCAAGGTTTGTGCAATAAAATATAATTTTTATTAAATCACTTTTGTATTTTGTATTTTCTACTTGATATGATGAATGATTAAGTGTTATAAATTTACATTTAGCGAGGTTGTGGTGGGAGCAATCCCACCCTGGAACTTGGGGGCCCAAAGGAATGATGGAGCGATAATGACATCAGGTGCACCTGAAGTCAAAGGGATACATTGCTTTTGCCCCAGCACTTTGTGTAGGTTGTAGTTCAGATACATAGGGGCAAATTTATCACAACCTGCACCTCAGTATTCTGGCTTCTGAAAGTCACAAAAGTGGCTTTTGTCACTTTTTGCCCTTACTCGAAAAAAAAACAATTTTGAATATTCACACCACTCACTCCAGTTTAGGAAAGTGGTGTGGCTTGCTATGGTAATTTGTTTCACTCCAGATTTATCATCGAGTGACAAACTCACTCCAGTAGGGGGGTGTTGTAAAAAAAAAACACGAGTAGCATTTTCTTCTCATTGGATGCACAGGTTCCGCTCTCCTCAATGTAAATGCAGCTGGCATAGAGATAGGTATTAAATAGAGTAGGTTCCTGTCTGGAATGAGGTTGCCTTGCTGAGGTAGGTGGCCTCAAATATTTCTTGATCAAAATGCTAAGAATCTCGTGTTTTTTATTATATCTAATGCTGTATTCGTTAATGCAGTATATAGAGCTTGCAGTTAGAGCTTTGAGAGGGCTGTTGTGTTCTAGAGTAGCATTTTTAGACAGAACTGTAAGGTTTAAAGATGCGCCAAATTTAACAAACAAGATGGGACATTTCATAAATTTGGTGCAGAGTATGCTTAAACAGACTTCAAATATTACCCTCATGATAATTTCCCCTTACTTATAGAGCATCCTTGCCCTGGCTCTGTATGCTTCCCTATGACTGATATCTGAGTAAATTTGAGGTTGGCTAAGGAAAACTAAAAGTAACTAGCAACTTCACTCAACCATATGCAAATAAGTGACTGAAATTCTCCTGGTGGTTTCTTGGAAGTCAGGGTTGGGCAAAACTACAAGTTTCATTATGATCAGTTTATTACTTTAGCATCAGTTTCCATTTCATTTTGTCAGCTCTGCTTCATTGTGCCCTAAGATCAGAGTGCTACAGTCATTAGATTGCCGTGTCTGTCATGTAACAAACGTCACATTTAAATGTTTCAGATCATCCAACTATTTTTAATATAAGACAAAGAGAACACAAGTGAACACTAAATACAGCTTTTAAATTATCATTACATTTATTAAAGATGAACATTTATTCAAAATCTATATCACCCATGTGAGAAAATAATTGCCCCCTGTAAACCTAATAACTGGCACCCTTGGCATTAACAACTGCAATTAAACGTTCGCAATAACCTGTGCTGAGTCTTTTACATTATTAATTGCAGAATTGTTTTAATTCATCTACATTGAAGAGTTTTCCAGCATGAACTGCCCTTTTAGGTTGTTACCTGTTCTCGGGTGAGGGTTGTCTAATAGAATTTCCACACAGATTTTTGTGCGGATTTCTCTGCACCAAAGTCCACATGTGTCACTTGCAGATTTTGATGCGGTTTTATCCAAGTCTCAACCTTTGCATCTTAAAGAGTGAAATAATCCGCACAAACAATTGATATGGTCCAGATTTTTTTCAAAGTTCGCACGGTAGCTCAATTTCCATCTGAAAAAAAATCTGAAAAGTGTACTTGAGATTTGTCAAATCTTATTCACTTTGCTGGTAGTGCATTATGCTGCGGTTTTTCCACATGAAAATCCATGCGTTATCTGCAACGTGTGCAGGTCCCCTTAAAAAGTAATTAAAGTTTTATTAAACTTTCAATAAAAGCTTTTATTAAAAATGTTCTGCTAAGCAAATCGGCACCCAAAGTCCTGTGGCCTATCGCGCTTTAGAATCAGTATTCCAGTTCATGGTGGACATGTCAGCGCTGTACTGGAGTACAGATTCCATCGAGGCAAACAGTCTACAGGCCGGTGCACACATCGCCAGGATTTAGTTGAGTGGAGCAGGCTCTTGCCTGTGCTCTAAACATAATTGTACTATCAATTTTTATTCAAAGAAATATTAACAACATGATTGGCAAACACAATAAAGTTAAAAAGATTAAAAACACACAAATGGTGGTGGCCAAGCAACGGAATAGAAAGTAGTAAAGTGCAAGTGCAACAGAATACTGAGGTGGTATTATAATTTCAGCATAGCAGCATAACGTTAAGAGTCCATAAATTATACTAAAAAAGAATAAATCAGAAAAAGTACAAAATATAAAGAGTAGTAATTCATAATACTGACCAAAATGTATAATCCTGTCACAAGTCAGACCACCACTGCGCCCCGATGCGCATTTTGCCATCAGCTTTCTCAAGGGGTAATGATTGGTGGGAACACGGTGGCTCAGTGGTTAGTACTGGTGCCTTGCAGCGCTGGGGTCCTAGGTTCGAATCTGAACAAAGGACAAAAAGGACAGTTTGTATGTTCTCCCCATAAGTCACAGGTTATGGGTAAGGACAGTTTGTATGTTCTCCCCATAAGTCACAGGTTATGGGTAAGGGAAACACCAAATACACACCACAACGAGTAGACAACAATCTAGGCCTCAAAAGCTAAGGAAGAGGGATGGTGACCTCCTAGTAATCCCTAGGCCTTTCCCTAACTGCTGCCAGTATGAGCAGATCCTAATGGTGGAAATACTCATACACCTAAAGCCCTGCTAAAACGGATGAGCCCTAGGTAGCAGGGGATGAGACAGCTAGTTCCTTCCAGAATGAAGGAACTAGAAACAACACACACCAGATAATAAGAAACAGTGAAAGTACTTAGCTTAGAAATGTATGGAGAAGCAGGAGATTCAAAACAAACCAGCAGAAACTATCAACCACATGGTCAGCAGTGTGAGGCGGATCTAAATAGAGCCTCATCACTGATAACGAGAGGCACCAAACAACATACATAGAGACCTGTCAGATAACCTCACGATCTTCTCACCTCTCTCACAGGAGGGACCATGACACTCTAAAGGGACCTTAGATTGCGAGCCCCTTTGCTAATGTCTGTAAAGCGCTGCAGAATATAGTAGCGCTATATAAGTGCAATAAATAAACATAGCAGATATTTATAGTGCTAAGGGTGGAGTATTGCTCAGTGGGCGTTATCAATTAATTACTATTCAATTATAAGACATTCCATTATATGGCACGTCCAGTTCTGAACACTCTGAAGTGTTCAGAACTTATTTAAATGGATACATTTAAATAAGGACTAACATATACGATGTTAGTAAAATAATTGAACACATGATTATGAACCATGAACAGTAGTTCAATAAATTAGGCATTATTACCAAGACAGTTTTTAAGGGACTCATTGTACAACATCGAGGAGAGACCTACGTTATATTTACTTCCTAAGATACACAAGTCTTTGCAGAGACCACCAGGGAGACCAAATGTTTCTGGTTGCGGGAGTCTATGTGAACCCAGTTGTAGATTTCTTGATCACTATCTTAAACCATGTGTCAAATCCCTACCTTCGTATGTACGAGACTGGATGTTCTCAAATGCGTGGAAGATATTAAAACGGAGGCGGACATGTACCTAGTCTTGTGTGATGTGGAGTCATTGTATACCTGCATTAAGCATGAACATGGGTTACAGGCAGCCCGATTCTATCTTCAGAAAATTTGCAGCCAGAATGGTATTATTGGAATTTTTGTTAACACATAATTATTTTTTTGTTTAAGGATCAATACCACTTACAAATGAGAGGTGTGCCAATAAGGGCCACTTGCACGCCGTCATATGCCAATTTGTTTTTGGGACATTGGGAAAGCGAGTTGGTTCAGGTCTCCATGGATGAAACAGTAGGATAAGTTGTATCTTGGATGCAGTATATAGATGACATACTGTTTGTATGGCAGGGATCCCGACAGGCATTGGACCTGTTTGTACAACGACTTAACCTCAATACATGGAACATCACTTTAACACACAATGTTGCCCTTAAGCAGATTTGCTTTTTGGATATTGAAATCAATGTGTGTGATGATAGCCATTTGAATACTTGTGTATATCGCAAAGATAGCTCTGTCAATGCCCTACTTCATGCCTCTTCTTTTCATCCTAGGCACCAGATAAATTCCATTCCCACTGGTCAATTTCTTCGGGCAAGTCGTATTTGTGATACAATGACAAGTTTTGAAAAATAATCTGTTATTTTAAAAAATCGATTTACACAAAGAGGTTATGGTTAACGCGACATTGAACATCTTAGAGCCAAAAATACCTCACGGAGTACCTTGTTAACTCCTAAATCTCGTAACACATCTCTCCCTGTGGTCCGGTATATTACGAACTATAATACGCAATGGAGGAATATGAAAAACATTTTCTCCAGAGTCTGGCCCATTTTACTCTCTGATCTGGATCTGAAACGAGTACTTACCCCTACTCCAGCATTTGTGGCATAAAGAAGCAAGAACCTTAATGATATTTTGGTACGCAGTCATTATGTTCTTCCCAAATCACAATTAATTTTTTAACTCTAAAGGTCCAAAATGGGGATCTTTTCCATGCGGACATTGTTCGGTTTGCAAGGTTATAGTTAAATAATGAGTTTACAAACTCTTCTGTAGATGAGACATATAATATTGTACATTTTATCTACTTATATACTTATATATAATACATACATTGGTATGGCAACACGTGAATTACGTGGCCGTATTCAAGAACATCAAAAGGATATTCGGGCAGCCACATGAATTGATGCTTCGGATAAAGAAAGCATCATCAAGTTGAAGCCCATACCTCGACATTTCCATGATAAACACCTTAATAGATGGCAAGACTTGAGATTTTGTGTAATTGATAGGATTTAGTTGGAATCCAGAGGTGGAGATCTTTTCAGAAGACTGGAATGTATCAAGTGCAAATGGATAGTGAAGTTGAGAACACAGGTACCAAGAGGCCTCAGTGATAAAACTCCCTTCGCATCATATTTAGTATAAATAGTATAGTTGTCTTTGTCTTTTATGTATTTTTTTATGCATTTTCTTCTTTTTTTGTTAGGCGGTTAACGGTATCCACATAGTACCCACAATTTTGTTATTATACTCCTACATTCTTCTGGATTATACATTTTGGTCAGTATTATGATTACTTCTCTTTATATTTTGTACTTTTTCTGATTTATTCTTTTTTAGTATAATTTATGGACTTTTAAAGTTATACTGCTATGCTGAGATTATAATACCACCTTAGTATTTTGTAGCAATTGCACTTTACTACTTTCTATCCCGCTGCTTGGCCACCACCATTTGTGTGTTTTTAATCCTTTTAACTTTATTGTGTTTGCCAATCATGTTGTTAATATTTCTTTGAATAAAAATTGATAGTACAATTATGTTTAGAGCACAGGCAAGAGCCTGCTCCACTCAACTAAATCCTGGCCATGTGTGCGCCGGCCTGTAGAGTGTTTGCCCTGATGGAATCTGTACTCCAGTACAGCGCTGAGATGTCCACCGTGAACTGGAATACTGATTCTAAAGCGCAATAGGCCCCAGGACTTTGGGGGCCTATATGCTTAGCACAACAATTTTAAAGAAAGTTTAAAAAAAAGTTTACTTTTTAAGGGTACCTGCACACAGTGCAGATTACGCATGGATTTTCATGTGGAAAAGCCGCAGTGTAATGCACCAATCATGTTGTTAATATTTCTTTGAATAAAAATTGATGATACAATTTTGTTTAAAGTGGGATTATCTAGTTATTCTAGGTGTTCCTAATAATTCCTAATAATTCTTTAGGTGAGTGTATATATATATATATTTTTTTTTTTTATTTTTTTTTTGAGAAATATTTAATTTACCATATCTTGTGTTGAAACAGAAAAAAAATGAACATTTGTGGGGTTAAATAAAATCAGCACGATTAGGGTGAAAACTAATTTTTATAAAACATGTTGTACTAGAAAAAAATAATTATATATATATATATATATATATATATATGGACACTGCACAGTACCACTTATCCTTATCCTGTATACAGTGCCTTGAAAAGGTATTTATACCCCTTGAACTTTTACACATATTTTTTAACGTTATACCTCAAACTTAAATGTATTTTACTGGAATTTTATGTGATAGAACAACACAAAGTAGCAAGTATGTGGGAATTGAAAAGAAAATGAAACATGGTTTTCAAACATTTTAATAAATAAAAATCTGAAAAGTGTGGTATGCATTTATATTCAGCACCCCTGAGTCAATGATTTGTAGGACCACCTTTCACTGCAATTATGGCTGCAAGTCTTTTGGGGTATATCTGTACCAGCTTTGCACATCTAGAGGCCACAAGTTTTTCCCATTCTTTGCAAAATAGCTCAAGCTCAGTCAGATTGGAAGGAGAGCATCTGTGAATGGTAATTTTCAAGCCTCGTCACAGATTCTCAATGGGATTTAGGTCTGGACTTTGACTGGGCCATTCTAACACATGAATATACATTGATCTAAACCATTCAATTAAAGCTCTATTTAAGGCTACTTTCACACTAGCGTTCGGGTGTCCGCTCGTGCGCACCGTTTGAAGGGGCTCACGAGCGGCCCCGAACGCATCCGTCTGGCCCCAATGCATTCTCAGTGGAGGCGGATCCACTGAGAATGCATCCGCCTGCCAGCGTTCAGCCTCCGCTCCGCTCAGTGAGCGGACACCTGAACGCTGCTTGCAGCGTTCGGGTGTCCGCCTGGCCGTGCGGAGGCGAGCGGATCCGTCCAGACTTACAATGTAAGTCAATGGGGACGGATCCGCTTGAAGATGACACAATATGGCTCAATCTTCAAGCGGATCCGTTCCCTATTGACTTTCAATGTAAAGTCTGAACGGATCCGCTCAGACAACTTTCACACTTAGAAAATTTTCTAAGTTTTAATGCAGACGCATCCGTTCTGAACGGATGCGAACGTCTGCAATATCGGAGCGGATCCGTCTGATGAAACATCAGACGGATCCGCTCCGAACGCTAGTGTGAAAGTAGCCTTGTGGGTGTAACGTGGAAAAGTTCAAGGGGTATGAATACTTTTTCAAGGCACTGCATATGGACACTGCCCAGCACCATTTGTCATATACTGTAAACTGGGTCTAATTCTCAGTATCTGTTCTTATTCTGTATATATTACAGTACCAATTCTGCCTTGAATTGTCCTTCCCTTTACTTTCCTGTATTTACTTTCCTTGCAGACATGCTATACAGGACAATACAGTCCAGAATTTGAAAAAAGTTTTTTTTCTTCCAAAGACAGTGCCACACCTGTCCTCAGGTTTTGTCTGATACTGCTGCTCAATGGAGCTGAGCTGCAATAGCAGACACTACCTGTAGACACGTGTGGTTCCGTTTTTTAACAAAGCCATGCTTTGGACAACCTATGTGAGGCTAGTTTCACACTAGTGTTTGAGAGCTCCGCAAGGCTGTTCTGGCAAGATGCAGTGGATACAGTACGGCTGATTCTCGTCATATTTGCGGGGTTGTGGCAGGATCTCAGGCAGGCATTCATGCAGCTTTTGGCAATTCCGGATTAGGGTTGGGCGATATACCGGTGTTCACGATATACCGCGGTATTAAAAAACGACGATATGGTGATATCGCTGTTTCCTAATTACTGCAGTATTTTGTGGCATCATCGAAGCGGTCATGTGCGCTGACCGCTTCTAAATCTGTGTCCGCCCGCCCCTGCATCTTGCATAGCGCTGAGTAGTGAGTACAAACACATTACTTCCACTCACTCCTGGCTCCTTCTTGCTCCGCCTCCCTTATTCAAGTCTCCAGACTCCACCCACCATCTGACATCACCGTCCGTCACCCGTGCCTGTTCCATGTGGCGAACTCTGTGTGAATAGGGTGTCTCTGGAGAGACTTTTCCTGCAGCTGCCTCGCTCGTTTGCTCTGATGCCAAAATTTGAAACGTATTACTTCCCGCAGTGGGCCGCCCTCGGCTCTCCCTCCTCCTTGCTCCCATATTAAAATCTCCGCCCACCGACATCTGATGTCAGAATCGGAGCACACAAGCGAAGCAGCATCGGGAAAAGTATATCGTAAAGTATTATTGTATGTATGGTGGCCTGTGGCCACAAGACTTTATTATAACATCTCCTTGTGGCCCCCGCCCCCTACAGTGTAACGTCTCGTTGTGTCCCCCATACAGTGTAACGTCTCCTTGTGGCCCCCCATACAGTATAACATCTCCTTGTGGCCCCCCAACAGTATAATGTCTCCTTGTGGCCCCCCCATACAGTATAACATCTCCTTGTGGCCCCGATACAGTATAATATCTCCTTGTGGCCCCCCATACAGTATAACGTCTCCTTGTAGCCCCCCATACAGTATAACGTCTCCTTGTGGCTCCCATACAGTACAGTGTCTCCTTGTGGCCCCCATACAGTATAATGTCTCCTTGTGGCCCCCATACAGTATAATGTCTCCTTGTGGCCCCCATACACTATAACGTCTCCTTGTGGCCCCCATACACTATAACGTCTCCTTGTGGCCCCCATACAGTGTAACGTCTCCTTGTGGCCCCATACAGTGTAACATCTCCTTGTGTCCCCCATACAGTGTAACATCTCCTTGTGGCCCCCATACAGTGTAACATCTCCTTGTGGCCCCCCTATACAGTATAACGTCTCCTTGTGGCTGCCCCCATACAGTATAATGTCTCCTTGTGGCTGCCCCCATACAGTATAACGTATTCTTGTGGCCCCCATACATTATAGTGTCTCCTTGTGGCCCCCATACAGTATAATGTCTCCTTGTGGCCCCCATACAGTATAATGTCTCCTTGTGGCCCCCATACACTATAACGTCTCCTTGTGGCCCCGATACACTATAACATCTCCTTGTGGCCCCCATACAGCATAACATCTCCTTGTGGCCCCCATACAGTGTAACGTCTCCTTGTGGCCCCCATACAGTGTAACGGCTCCTTGTGGCCCCCATACAGTGTAACATCTCCTTGTGGCCCCCATACAGTATAATGTCTCCTTGTGGCTTCCCCCATACAATATAATGTCTCCTTGTGGCTGCCCCCATACAGTATAGTGTCTCCTTGTGGCTGCCCCCATACAGTATAATGTCTCATTGTGGCCCCCATACAGTATAACGTCTCCTTGTGGCTGCCCCTATACAGTATAATGTCTCCTTGTGGCTGCCCCCATACAGTATAATGTCTCCTTGTGGCTGCCCCCATACAGTATAGTGTCTCCTTGTGGCTGCCCCCATACAGTATAACGTCTCCTTGTGGCTGCCCCCATACAATATAGTGTCTCCTTGTGGCTGTTCCATACAGTATAACATAAGACATAAAAAACATAGAAACATAGAATGTGTCGGCAGATAAGAACCATTTGGCCCATCTAGTCTGCCCAATATACTAAATACTATGGATAGCCCCTGGCCCTATCTTATATGAAGGATGGCCTTATGCCTATCCCATGCATGCTTAAACTCCTCCACTGTATTTGCAGCTACCACTTCTGCAGGAAGGCTATTCCATGCATCCACTACTCTCTCAGTAAAGTAATACTTCCTGATATTACTTTTAAACCTTTGCCCCTCTAATTTAAAACTATGTCCTCTTGTAGCAGTTTTTCTTCTTTTAAATATTCTCTCCTCTTTTACCTTGTTGATTCCCTTTATGTATTTAAAAGTTTCTATCATATCCCCTCTGTCTCGTCTTTCTTCCAAGCTATACATGTTAAGGTCCTTTAATCTTTCCTGGTAAGTTTTATCCTGCAATCCATGTACCAGTTTAGTAGCTCTTCTCTTAACCTTCTCCAAAGTATCAATATCCTTCTGGAGATATGGTCTCCAGTACTGCGCACAATACTCCAAATGAGGTCTCACTAGTGCTCTGTAGAGCGGCATGAGCACCTCCCTCTTTCTACTGGTAATTCCTCTCCCTATACACCCAAGCATTCTGCTAGCATTTCCTGCTGCTCTATGACATTGCCTGCCTACTTTTAAGTCTTCTAAAATAATGACCCCTAAATCCCTTTCCTCAGATACTGAGGTTAGGACTGTATCACTGATTTTATATTCTGCTCTTGGGTTTTTACGTCCCAGGTGCATTATCTTGCACTTATCAACATTAAATCTTAGTTGCCATATTTTTGACCATTCCTCTAGTTTTCCTAAGTCCTTTTCCATTTGGTGTATCCCTCCAGGAACATCAACCCTGTTACAAATCTTTGTGTCATCAGCAAAAAGACACACCTTACCATCGAGGCCTTCTGCAATTTCGCTGATAAAGATATTAAACAATATGGGTCCCAGAACAGATCCCTGAGGTACCCCACTGGTAACAAGACCTTGGTCTGAATATACTCCATTGACTACAACCCTCTGTTGCCTGTCCCTCAGCCACTGCCTAATCCATTCAACAATATGGGAGTCCAAGCCCAAAGACTGCACTTTATTGATAAGCTTTCTATGTGGGACAGTATCAAAAGCCTTACTAAAGTCTAGATAAGCGACGTCTACTGAACCTCCTCCATCTATTATTTTAGTCACCCAATCAAAAAAATCAATAAGATTAGTTTGACATGATCTCCCTGAAGTAAACCCATGCTGTTTTTCATCTTTCAATCCATGGGATTTTAGATGTTCCACAATCCTCTCCTTAAGTATGGTTTCCATAAATTTCCCCACTATTGATGTCAGGCTTACTGGCCTATAGTTGCCCGATTCCTCCCTACTACCTTTCTTGTGAATGGGCACAACATTTGCTAATTTCCAATCTTCTGGGACGACTCCTGTTGCCAGTGATTGGTTAAATAAATCTGTTAATAACGTCTCCTTGTGGCTCCCATACAGTATAATGTCTCCTTGTGGCTGCCCCCATACAGTATAATGTCTCCTTGTGGCTGCCCCTATACAGTATAATGTCTCCTTGCGGCTGCCCTATACAGTATAACGTCTCCTTGTGGCTGCCCCCATACAGTATAACGTATTCTTGTGGCCCCCATACAGTATAGTGTCTCCTTGTGGCCCCCATACAGTATAATGTCTCCTTGTGGCCCCCATACACTATAACGTCTCCTTGTGGCCCCATACACTATAACGTCTCCTTGTGGCCCCCATACAGCATAACATCTCCTTGTGGCCCCCATACAGTGTAACGTCTCCTTGTGGCCCCCATACAGTGTAACGTCTCCTTGTGGCCCCCATACAGTGTAACATCTCCTTGTGGCCCCCATACAGTATAACATCTCCTTGTGGCCCCCATACAGTATAACATCTCCTTGTGGCCCCCATACAGTATAATGTCTCCTTGTGGCTTCCCCCATACAATATAATGTCTCCTTGTGGCTGCCCCCATACAGTATAACGTATTCTTGTGGCCCCCATACAGTATAGTGTCTCCTTGTGGCCCCCATACAGTATAATGTCTCCTTGTGGCCCCCATACAGTATAATGTCTCCTTGTGGCCCCCATACACTATAACGTCTCCTTGTGGCCCCCATACACTATAACGTCTCCTTGTGGCCTCCATACAGCATAACATCTCCTTGTGGCCCCCATACAGTGTAACGTCTCCTTGTGGCCCCCATACAGTGTAACGTTTCCTTGTGGCCCCCATACAGTGTAATGTCTCCTTGTGGCCCCCCATACAGTATAATGTCTCCTTGTGGCCCCCATACAATATAACATCTCATTGTGGCCCCCATACAGTATAACGTCTCCTTGTGGCTGCCCCCATACAGTATAACGTCTCCTTGTGGCTCCCATACAGTATAAAGTCTCCTTGTGGCTGCCCCCATACAGTATAACGTCTCCTTGTGGCTCCCATACAGTATAATGTCTCCTTGTGGCTCCCATACAGTATAATGTCTCCTTGTGGCTGCCCCCATACAGTATAGTGTCTCCTTGTGGCTGCCACCATACAGTATAATATCTCCTTGTGGCTGCCCCATACAGTGTAACGTCTCCTTGTGGCTGCCCCCATACAGTATAGTGTCTCCTTGTGGCTGCCCCCATACAGTATAACGTCTCCTTGCGGCTCCCATACAGTATAATCTCTCCTTGTGGATCCCATACAGTATAACGTCTCCTTGTGGATCCCATACGGTATAGCATCTCCTTATGGCTGAGCCCATACAGTATAAAGTCTCCTTGTGTTTTTTTCTATTAAACGGGTATTTATTGCGATATATATCATTATCGTGATAAATTTCTTAATATCGTTATCGTCTGAATATTTTTGATATCGCCCAACCCTATTCCGGATCCAGAGGGCTCCGGACTGCTATTCCCTGCTGGAACAGCCTGTCGGAGCTGTCAAATGCTAGTGTGTAACTAGCCTAAGTTGTTCAGCTCTTTTGCAGCATAGCGTCTGTATTCCAGAAATAAAAGCAACATGAATGCAGCAAGCTATGGGGAAGATAGTGATAGTGTCCTGTATATTCTGTCATTGACTCGCCCCATACTGCCTAGAGGTTGAAGTTCTGATTCTTCCAGTCAATGAGTAGAGGAACTAAGTCTCTATTGCACAATGTTGTACATATTTCAGCTACAAGGAAATCTAATTTCTGTGTATGTTTGAAAGTGGAATAGGAGGAAAGATCCAGCCACTGAAGTTCTGCCTTGTCAATTGTGTGACACTTAAGGGGAACATCTTTATTAATTAAAAAGGGGTCTCATTGCAAGCTGAGCAATAAGGACCCCATTGTGATCTGCTGTTATAGGCAGGGAATCCCATACTGGTGGCAGTGCATTACACAAAGCGGGTTCCTTATTGAGGGACACCCCTCCGATAGCTGCAGTGCAGATGCCCAGACAATTGAGCCACTGGCAACATTTCCATATCTTTGAGCCAGAAGTAATGATTAGCAAGAATGAGACTCTCCTCCAACGAGAGTAGGGTTACAGTGAGCGACATGTTTTAAAGGGGTTATCCAGGAAAGGATATTTATGACTTATCCTCATGGTAGGTCATCAGTAGGGTTGAGCGAATTGGGTTCGGATTGCTGTATCCGAACTCGATTCTTTAAAAACTACCTTAATAATATGGCTTTGTCTTACTGTAAAATGTATGTCCTCAGTGGAGGGCTTTCTGAAGTTTCTGCAAATATTGCGAGACTTACTTTGTCTCGCTTCTATCATATATCAGGTTTTTTTATTGCCATAAATTACTGTATCAAGATACGAAGCTGAACTCGTCTTCGTTAATGAGGCACAAAGTTCAGCTTGGTGTTTTGATACAGTAATTTATGCCAATAAATGAAATGACAGGTGATAGGTGATAGAAGCGAGACAAAGTAAGTCTCGCAATATTTTCAGCAACTTCGAAAAAGGTCTCGGCGGAGGACATACATTTTACAGTAAGATGGAGCCCATATTATTAACGAGTTTTTAAACGAATCGGGTTTGGATACAGCAATCTGACCCCGATTCGCTCAACCCTAGTCATCAGTATCAGATCTGTGGGAGTGCGACACCCGGGACCCCTGCGATCAGCTGTTAGAAGAGGTCTTGAGCGCTACAGTCTCTTTCTAGGCCAGTGAGATCACTGTACATTGGTCACATGGCCTAATTGCAGCTCAGCTGATTGGTAGGGATGCTTGGACTTGGACCCCTGCTGATGTGATAATGATCTTGGAAACCACAGGCGAGTCTAGAGTCCCCCTCGGTCAGGAGGGGAACATGGAGACAAAAGAAGGGGTATGGGGGGCGCACAGTAGGGTAGTATGTTCAATACAAACTTAATTGTAAAACAAGTTAAAGGTGCTCACCTTTTTAGGTTGTGCAAGAATAGACACAACTCTATTGTGGGTATGTAAAATAAGCCAAAGAGATTTTTTCGGATCCGTGGATGCAGCCGCAGAAGAGGTATCTTTGGGATCGGAGGCCCAATCCCCCAAAGGATGCTTGTAGAGAAGAAGGTTTTCTGGTCAGGCGCAAAACACATAGGATCCAAACCGTCTCTTTTAGGTGAATCTTTTTTAATGCATAAATAAAAATAGAACAACACGTTTCGGGGCTCAAAGTGTCCCCTTCATCAGGTTAATAGTAGTCACAATGAATAATATCAGTACAGGTATATAAAGATACAAAAAAACCGCCAAAAAACGGATTACCTGAAAAGCTGCCCACAGATGGGAGGGGCTAGCTGCAGGTAATGTATCACAAATATAGATATAACTGTTCAAATTATAAGTGTGGTCACAGTATGTAATTGCAGTAGGTATATGGAGATAATATGAGGGGGTAAATTGCATATACTCGGCGATTCTTTCATGAGATTATAACAGCTAAGGACGGAGGACAGGAGTCACATGACCGCACTGATGCGGTCACGTGATCGGCGCAGAGTAACTTCTATGTATAGTACCCGGTCATGTGATCGCAAGCCTCACGATCACATGGCCAGTGTCCATGACTACGGGGACGCCGGTCTGCGGAGGATGTGCGCTCCCACTAACAACACACTAGGCGGCTGTCACAGTGGGGCGCAGGGCTGCGACCGAGGTCAAACACACAGGGCTTGTTATATTGGAGGTATATATATATATTTCCCCCGATTAGGAAGGGTGTAAATGAATATAGATATGGCTATAGAAGCCAATATGAATAAAAATGAAATACTAATAAAAATAAATATATATATAAGACAGGAGCCGATGTCCCTATAAGATAAATGAATATATAATGCAGAAATCTTAATAGGAGGATAAAAACCGTATAGTATATATATGATATAATAAATGACGCAAAAAGTACACATTGTTGCTAAAAAGCGCTAGTAGGCACGATATTTTCCGTAAGCTATGGTGTATAGGTAAGGATATAAATTGTATATAATATATATGAATATATAAATACATGAAAGTATAAATATAAAAGGGGTTCGGCATGCAAACCCCTCCACTTTGTTGGCAGTGAGGGGTTGGGTGAGTAAATATCACCCCATAATAAATGGTTGTTGATATACGTTTAAAGATACATTTAAAAATACCAATAATCACAAGGATAAAAATCAATAAAAGGAACATAAAGATAACAACAAAAAATTTTCATGGTATTAATAGATAAAAAAATAATAAAATTTAATAAATAAAATAATAAAAAATAAATAAATAAATAAATGTGTATATATATATAGATACACATACAGTACAGACCAAAAGTTTGGACACACCTTCTCATTCAAAGAGTTTTCTTTATTTTCATGACTATGAAAATTGTAGATTCACACTGAAGGCATCAAAACTATGAATTAACACATGTGGAATTATATACATAACAAACAAGTGTGAAACACTGAAAATACGTCATATTCTAGGTTCTTCAAAGTAGCCACCTTTTGCTTTGATTACTGCTTTGCACACTCTTGGCATTCTCTTGATGGGCTTCAAGAGGTAGTCCCCTGAAATGGTTTTCACTTCACAGGTGTGCCCTGTCAGGTTTAATAAGTGGGACTTCTTGCCTTATAAATGGGGTTGGGACCATCAGTTGCGTTGAGGAGAAGTCAGGTGGACACACAGCTGATAGTCCTACTGAATAGACTGTTAGAATTGGTATTATGGCAAGAAAAAAGCAGCTAAGTAAAGAAAAAACGAGTGGCCATCATTACTTTAAGAAATGAAGGTCAGTCAGTCAGCCGAAAAATTGGGAAAACGTTGAAAGTAAGGGCTATTTGACCATGAAGGAGAGTGATGGGGTGGTGCGCCAGATGACCTGGCCTCCACAGTCACCGGACCTGAACCCAATCGAGATGGTTTGGGGTGAGCTGGACCGCAGAGTGAAGGCAAAAGGGCCAACAAGTGCTAAGCATCTCTGGGAACTCCTTCAAAACTGTTGGAAGACCATTTCAGGGGACTACCTCTTGAAGCTCATCAAGAGAATGCCAAGAGTGTGCAAAGCAGTAATCAAAGCAAAAGGTGGCTACTTTGAAGAACCTAGAATATGACATATTTTCAGTTGTTTCACACTTGTTTGTTATGTATATAATTCCACATGTGTTAATCCATAGTTTTGATGCCTTCATAGTCATGAAAATAAAGAAAACTCTTTGAATGAGAAGGTGTGTCCAAACTTTTGGTTTGTACTGTATATATACCGATAGATGGATACGTATGCCGATCTGATCTTTCTTATAAATTGATCTCATTGAGACCGTATGGATGCAGACTATTCAATTTAAAGATCCAATACATTTCTCTACGTCTAATATGTTGGATATCCTTATGTAGATGACACGGGATTTTTTCGATTGGGGTTACCGTAAATCCGGCTGAACTACCCTCATGGTGTTCCGCAGCATGCCTAGATACACTGTGTTTCCAAAAATTTTTCTTGATCTTAGATCTATGAGTATTTACTCTATTGCGCAGTGTCTGGATCGTGCGCCCCACATATTGTAGGTTGCATGGGCATTCTAAAAGATATATGACATGACTGGATTCGCAGTTGAGTGCGGACATCAATAGGGAAAGATTCCCCACTCACACGCTGTAAAAACAGATGTTTGGCATATATTAGAGCAGCATAGGCATTCTAGTGTGTCCCGCACTTGGAGCTACCTCATGGGAGCGGCCGCTATCATTACTCACAATATGATGTGTAGCAGAATTAAGTTTGCTAGGTGCCAGGATATTTTGAGGGTACGTGCTCTTTTATATGTAAGTCTAGGGATTTCTGGAATAACTTGATTCAGGATGGGGTCCTCTTTTTAAGATAGTGCCAATGTTTTTCTAAAAACCGCTTTTATCGATAGATGATTTTGATTAAAGGTAGTGATGAAGTTGCAGCCATATTTTCCAATACTAATCTCTTTCTTCTTTTTAGACACTGGGATCAGACATTCATCTTGGGTGAGTTCTGTGGCCTTTTTTCTTGCGCCAGAGATGATGTTAGAGGGATACCCTTTTTGAGTGAATCTGGAGCTCAAAATATCGCACTGCTGGTGAAAATCTTCCTCGCGGTACAGTTTCGTCTGAGTCGTTAAATTGACTGAAAGGGATGTTTGTTTTCCATTTTCTGTAATGTGTACTTTTGAAGTCTAGATAGCCTGTTGCTATCTACCTTTTTAAAAAAAGTGCGTGTGTTTATTCTGTTGTTCTGAATAAAGATTTCTAGATCAAGAAACTCGGTCTTTTTTGCTGTCAGACGTACCTGTAAACGTAATACCCCAATCATTGGTATTGATATATGAGACGAAATTATCTTATAGATGTTTGGCTCCCCCATTCCAAATGAGGATCCAGATCATCTTATATCTGCGGAAGAAGACAATGTTCTTATTGGCCCAGAAGCTAGATTGATATATAAAGTTTCCTCAAACGCCCCCATAAACAAATTCGCAAAACTGGGCGCGAAACGCGTCCCCATTCGGTTCCGCGTATCTGTTTATAGATGTCATTTTGGAATGTGAAACGTTGTTGTGTGTGAGTATAAAACTCAATACCTCTCATAATGTATGTTTTTTGCACAACGGGGCATATCTGGGATCATTATCAAGAAAGCTGGAGGTGCCTTTCATCCCTAAGTCGTGGGAAATGTTCGAATATAGTGCTGATCATCCAAAGTACCCAATGGTAATAATCTGACCACTCAATGTCTTTGAGTACGGAAATGAGTGATGCAGAGTCTCTCAGGTGGGATTTTAGAGAGAGTACGTATTTTTGCAGATGAATGTCAATGTAGTGTGACAGATTCTGTGTGAGGGAAGAGACACCCGATATTATGGGACGTCCTGGTGGATTTTGGATGTCCTTATGGATTTTGGGAAGGTGGTAAAAGGTCGCTGGTGTGGACTCTTTAACCATAATATTATTATGTGATAATGATGACCTATACTTAGGATAAGTCATCATTATCTTTGGATCTTGGAATATTCATTTTTGTTAATAAAGAGTACAGTACATTCAATATGATAATGTATAGGAGACTCTTTATGCAATGTTAGCGCCAATACATTCATGTTCCTCAGAATTAACCAATAGTAATTGGCCAGTGTGGATGGAGTCTATTTGTTCTGATGATGGCCTAGGATGGAATCAAACCCCTCATGAACAGCTCATCTGATGTAAGTGCAGAAGGTACTCTTGACTTTCTAGGTTGATAAATGAATGGTATCCCATAGTAAGCCATAAGAGAGAGTTTTAGATCCACCTTCTATAGAAGACTTTTTGTTTTTAAAGGTGCCAGAAGATTATCATGTTCTTCAACTGTTGTATCTGTATGACCAAAGAAAGCATGCATGATATCCTGTGCCTCCAATAAATTAAATATATTTTATTGAAACTTCTTGACTTCTTATCTATTTATGCAATTCCTTCCCAACAAGTAGAGGGTTCTCCAAATCTGATTTTATGCCAGGAACATCAGAGAAACGAAAGAGGACTCTTACATTAATCCCCACTGACCATACACATCCTAACTTGCTATCTCTTATGTATGTTGAAGGCCATAATGATAACTGAACAAAAAGTAGTTTAGGGTAATGAGGTTACTGAGACTTGATGGGGCAGTGTAGCACAGGTCATGAGGTCATCACATGCCCATGTCTTGTGAGGGTAGACAGGGTGGTGAGTCTTCACTCTCACCAGCACAATTACACTCAATACCTAGAAAAATCTGACTTCTTTTTTCTTGAGATGTGATACATCAATAGCCACTTGATTGAGTAAAGACATTTCCTCATCTTTATGCCAGTAATTGATGACCACACCTTTCACTTACTGAAATCCTAATGCCAGATAACCGCCTTGTCTACTCCTACTATGCTGTGCCTTCACTGCGCAAACCCTGCCATCCCCCTTTACTGTATAACCCTGGTCCTTGGTTACCTCTGTCACCCACAGCCATAGAGATTATCTCACTTCAGCAAATAGCATTTATTATGTAGAGGAAGTTAATAGAAGGCACTTAGATAATGTATTGTGATCGTTCATATTGCTTCCTTTGCTGCCTGGATTTATTTTTCCATCACATAGCAGACTGCTCGTTTCCATGGTTACGACCACCCTGCAATCCATCAGTGTTGGTCGTGCTTTCTCTCTATAGGAAAAAAACGCCAGCCTCTCTGGTGGCCTGGATTATGGGACCGCACATAGGCTAGTGCTTTTTCCTATAGTGTGCAAGAATGGGCACTGCTGCTGGATTGCAGGGTGGTCATAACCATGGAAACAAGCAGTGTATAATGTGATGGAAAAATGAATCCAGCCAGCAAAGGAGGCAATATGGATAATAACAGTACATTAGTAAGTGCCTTGGATTAACGTCCTCTACATAATAAATGATATTTGCTAAATTGAGACAACCCTTTTAACATTGTGGAGAAGCCAAGGTCTTCTAATGCCCCCTTTTATCAGATATTTTAGGCCGAGGACATGATTAAAGTTCCCTGTATCTAGCCATTTTAGGCTAAGGTAAGGCAGAAGAATAGAATGCGGGAATACAGTTTAATTCTTCCTGTTACCAGATATTTCATGTTAGGGTGATGAGTAGTGTTGATCGCGAATATTGTAATAGCAAATTTTAATTTCTGCACTTTGAGAATTCGCGAATATCTAGAATATAGTGCTATATAGAAACATAGAATGTGTCGGCAGATAAGAACCATTTGGCCCATCTAGTCTGCCCAATATCTTCGTTATCGCGAATATTCTAGATTTTTTTTCATCAGAACTCATGATCCCTCACTGCTTCTTGCTTGTGGGCCAATGAGAAGGCTGCAATATCTTTGACTTTAGGAGTAATGTTAATCGCGAATTTTCGTATCGCAAATTATTATCGCAAATTTTCCAATTGCCGATTTTCACAATCAAGAAAATAATGACTGGAGATCACGAATTCACGAATATAGGACGAATATTCGCCCCAAATATTTGCTAAATATTGCAAATTCGAATATTTCCCCTGTCGGTCATCACTGGCAATGAGATGAATGGCATCAAATGCAGAAAACCCCTTGACCATGACCACAACACTATGGGCCAGATTTATCATTACACTTACATCTTACTCCACTTTCACATATGTCCAAAGTCAGATTTATTAATGGTCCTTTAACCCCTTTGGGACACAGCCTTATTTCACCTTAAAGACCAGGCCATTTTTTGCAAATCTGACCAGTGTCACTTTAAAGTGGTGATAAACTTTTAAAAAAACGCTTTGACTTATCCAAGCCATTCTGAGATAGTTTTTTCGTCACATATTGTACTTCATGACACTAGTAAATTGAAGTAAAAAAAAATCATTTTTATTAATAAAAAAATACCACATTTCAATTTCTCTACTTCTATAATACATAGTAATACCTCCAAAAATAGTTATTACTTTACATTCCCCATATGTCTACTTCATGTTTGGATCATTTTGGGAATGATATTTTATTTTTTGGGGATGTTACAAGGCTTAGAAGTTTAGAAGCAAATCTTGAAATTTTTCAGAAATTTTCAAAAACCCAATTTTTAGGGACCAGTTCAGGTCTGAAGTCACTTTGCGCAGCTTACATAATAGAAACCACACAAAAATTACCCCATTCTAGAAACTACACCCCTCAAGGTATTCAAAACTGATTTTACAAACTTTGTTAACCCTTTAGGTGTTGCACAAGAGTTATTGGCAAATGGGGATGAAATTTGAGAATTTCATTTTTTGGCCAAATTTTAAATTTTAACCCATTTTTTCCACTAACAAAGCAAGGGTTAATAGCCAAACAAGACTGTATCTTTATTGCCCTGATTCTGCCGTTTACAGAAACACCCCATATGTGGTCGTACACTACTGTATGGCCACACAGTAGGGCGTAGAGGGAAAGGTGCGCCATATGGTTTTTGGAAGGCAGATTTTGCTGGACTGGATTATTTACACCATGTCCCATTTGAAGCCCCCCTGATGCACCCCTAGAGTAGAAACTCCCTAAAAGTGACCCTATCTAAGAAACTACACCCCTCAAGGTATTCAAAACTGATTTTAAAAACGTTGTTAACCCTTTAAGTGTTGCACAAGAGTTATTGGCAAATGGGGATGAAATTTGAGAATTTAATTTTTTTGCCAAATTTTCCATTTTAACCCATTTTTTCCACTAACAAAGCAAGGGTTAACAGCCAAACAAGACTGTATCTTTATTGCCCTGACTCTGCCGTTTACAGAAACACCCCCTATGTGGTTGTACACTACTGATTTTTATGGACCGGTTTATTTACACCGTTTCCTGTTTCAACCCCCCTGATGCACCCCTGGAGTAGAAACTCCCTAAAAGTGACCCCATTTTGGAAACTACAGGATAAGGTGGCAGTTTTGTTGGGACTATTTTTAGGGTACATATTATTTTTGGTTGCTCTATATTAGGGATCGACCGATATTGATTTTTTAGGGCCGATACCGATAATTTGTGAACTTTCAGGCCGATAGCCGATAATTTATACCGATATTCTGGTAATTTTCATTTTTGAAAAAATAAAAAATCCTACACAAATCTGCTGAAAATTAATATGTTTATTGTTAACGTGTATATATATATATTTTTTTTAAATCTTTCTTTCATTTATACTTTTTTTTACTAACTTTTAGCCCCCTTAGGGACTAGAACCCTTGTCCTATTCACCCTGATAGATCTCTATCAGGGTGAATAGGAGCTCACACTGTCCCTGCTGCTCTGTGCATAGTGCACACAGCAGCATGGAGCTTACCATGGCAGCCAGAGCTTCAATAGCGACCTGGCTGCCATGGTAACTGATCGGAGCCCCGTGATTACACTGCTGGGACTCTGATCGGAGGAGCAGGGGAGGGGGATCCTGTGGCCACTGCCACCAATGATTAATACTGGGTGGGGGTCGCACTGCGCCACCAATGTTTTTAATACTGGGATAAGGGTGGGGGGCGCATTGCGCCACCAATGATTAATACTGGGGGGCTTGGGGGGGCGCACTGCGCCACCAATGAACATAAATCTCTCATTTATTCATATAGAGGAGGCGGGAGCTGGCTGCAGAATCACATAGCCGGCTCCCGACCTCTATGAGCGGTAGCTGCGATCCGCGGCACCTGAGGGGTTAACTATCGCAGATCGCAGCTATTGCTCATAGAGGTCGGGAGCCGGCTATGTGATTCTGCATCCAGCTCCCGCCTCCTGTATATTAATTAATGAGACATTTCTCTTCATTGGTGGTGCAGCGGCCACAGCCCCTCCCCTCCTCTTGTCCTCCTTCCTCTTACTGGCAGCGGCAGCAGCAGCACAGGGGGAGGGAAACACTGCTTCCTTCTCCCCTGTGCTGCTGAGGGAACACAGAGAGCGCTGACAGCAGCGCGATCCTGGTTCCCCATACGTTATCGGTATATCGGCAAAAGAGATGCCGATACCGATAACGGTCAAAATACTGAATATCGGCCGATAATATCGGTAAAACCGATAATCGGTCGATCCCTACTCTATATTACATTTTTGTGAGGCAAGGTTGCGAAAAATTGAAATTCAGAAATTTCATCTCCATTTGCCATTAACTGTTGAGGAACACCTAAAGGGTTAATAAAGTTTGTAAAATCAGTTTTAAATACCTTGAGGGGTGTAGTTTCTTAGATGGGGTCACTTTTAGGGAGTTTTTACTCTAGGGGTGCATCAAGGGGGCTTCAAAAGGGACATGGTGTCAATAAAAAAGGCCATCAAAATCGGCCTTCCAGAAACCATGTCGGTCCTTTCCTTTTGCGCCTCCCTTTTACTGATACAGCAGTTTACGACCACAAATGTGGCGTTTCTGTAAACTGCAGTATCAGGGTAATAAATATTAAGTTTTGTTTGGTTGTTAACCCTTGCTTTGTTACCGGAAAAAACGGATTGAAATGGAAAAGTGATAAAAATTGCTGTTTTGGCACCGTTTTTTGTTTTTTTTGGACCTTGTTAATCTTTGGGGTTGGGTCATGGGGTATTTTTATTTATTTTTTTAGCCGATTATCTTATGTGGGGGCTCATTTTTTGCAGGATGAAAGGAAGGTTTTATTGGCATTATTTTGGGGGCTATATGACTTTTTGATCGCTTGCTATTAAACTTTTTGTTATGTAAGGTGACAAAACAAAATTTTTTTTGCACCGTTTTTTTTTTTTGGGACTGTGTATATCTTGGGGGTTGGGTCATGGGGTATTTTTATAGAGGAGATTCTTACGGACGCAGCGATACCTAATAAGGTTTTAGACTATATTATCCTTTTTGATCTAAAAACATTTTTTTTGTATCTCTAAAGTCTAAGAGTCATTTTTTAAAGTTTTTTTTTGCCGATTATCTTATGTGGGGGCTCATTTTTTGCAGGATGAGAGTACGGTTTTATTGGCACTATTTTGGGGGCTATATGACTAATATTTTTTTGCACCGTTTTTTCTTTTTTTTTTTTTGGACCGTGTTAATCTGGGGGGTTAGGTCATGGGGTATTTTTATAGAGGAGATTATTACCGACACGGAGATACCTAATTTGTATACTTTTTTTTTATTATTTTAGTTTTTACAATTTTTTGGGGTGTCTCAAGTCTGAGAACCATAGTTTTTTTATCCGATTGTCAGTGGCTACATTGGGATATAAATTTGTACTCCATGGAAGTGTGGTACTCCCTGAAGCAACCAATAATGCAGAGGCCCGGATGATCGGGCACGTGTCCCGAAGTACTCCGGCCTGCTTTTTCCCGGTCCGAAAAGATCAGGGCCTTGAGGACAGCGCTCCGGGACAGCACAAAAGAGTTGTACATGGCAACCTGCACCAAGTAGACCGCAACGTTTTTGTACCATGCTCAGGTTTTGCGCATGGCATTATATGGCTTTAGGACTTGATCAGAGAGATCAACTCCTCCTATATACCGATTGTAGTCGACGATACAATCGGGCTTGAGGATCGTTGCCGTGGTACCTTGCACAGGGACAGGGCTGATGCAGTTACCATGAATTGTGGACAGTACAAGGACATCCCTCTTGTCCTTATATCTGACCAGCAACAGGTTTCCAGTGGTAAGGGCACGGGTCTTACCCCTGGGGATAGGTACCTGGAGGGGGTGGGCAGGGAGGCCGCGTTGATTTTTCCGCACGGTCCCACAAGCGGACGTGGATCTGGCGGCGAGGGACTGGAACAAGGGGATACTAGTATAAAAGTTATCCACGTACAGGTGGTAACCCTTATCTAGCAGTGGGTGCAAAAGGTCCCACACAAGTTTCCTGCTAACACCCAGAGTGGGGGGACATTCTGGGGGTTGAATACGGGAATCTCTCCCCTCGTACACATGAAACTTGTAAGTGTACCCTGAGGTACTCTCACAAAGTTTGTACAGCTTCACGCCATACCTCGCCCGCTTGGAGGGCACATACTGGCGGAAAATGAGTCTCCCCTTGAACGCAATGAGAGACTCATCAACCGCGACCTCCCTTCCAGGTACATAGGCCTGCACAAATTTGGCCCCAAAGTGATCAATGACCGGCCGTATCTTATACAGACGGTCATAGGCAGGATCACCTCGGGGGGGAGGCATGCTGCATTATCTGAATAATGCAGGCATTTCCGGATGGCCTCAAACCGGGAGCGTGTCTTGGCCGTACTGTAAAGTGGGGTCTGGTAGAGGACGCCTCCACTCCAGTAATGCCTGAAACTAGGTTTCTTGACTAGGCCCATATGCAGCACGAGGCCCCAAAATGTCCTCATCTCGGCTGCACTGACCGGCGTCCAGCCACCAGGCCTAGCCAAAAAGGAGCCCGGGTGTTGAGCAACGAACTGTTGGGCGTACAGGTTCGTCTGCTCCACCATTAGATTTACCAGTTGGTCACTGAAAAAATGACTAAAAAAGTCATATTCAGTGAAGCCCACTGTGGAAATTTGGATTCCTGGTTGGCCTACAAAATCAGGAATCTTGGGCTCAAATCGCTCTGGGGTACACCAGACAAGTTCACCAGCAGGGGGCTCCGGTGGGTTTAACTGGTGGGCCGGAAAACTAGTACGAGCCCCAGAGCTGCTCGTACTAGGGTGGGCCACAGGGTCCCTAACATGGCGGTCCCCTTGCTCCGCCTGGCGGCGTCTCCGCCATCTTGGGGGCTCATCATCATCGCTAGATGATGAGGAGGATGTGGATGACAACAGGAAAGTGGGGTCATCCTCGTCCTCACTGGGACTCTCGGACTCCTCGGCCGAGAACATCTGGCGGGCCATAGGGGAGTGTGTGTCTGCATGTGTGTGTAAATCTTTATTTGGTGTGCATGTGTGTGGGGCACAGGTGTTCACGTACTCACCCTAAGCCTAACAAACAAAAAAAAAAAAGACTAACTATAAAAAGGGGAAAAAATTTGAAAAAAAATTCAAAACCGCTGATCAACCGTCCAAAGTTGATCAGCGGTGGGGTGTGCGATGCGCTAACAGTGGCCGGACACTAAGGCTGCGTTCACACGGGCGAGTATTCCGCGCGGGTGCAATGCGGTAGGTGAACGCATTGCACCCGCACTGAATCTGGACCCATTCACTTCTATGGGGCTGTTCAGATGAGCGATGATTTTCACGCATCACTTATGCGTTGCGTGAAAATCGCAGCATGCTCTATATTCTGCGTTTTTCACGCAACGCAGGCCCCATAGAAGTGAATGGGGTTGCGTGAAAATCGCAAGCATCCGCAAGCAAGTGCGGATGCGGTGCGATTTTCACGCATGGTTGCTAGGTGACAGTCTATAAACTGTATTATTTTCCCTTATAACATGGTTATAAGGGAAAATAATAGCATTCTGAATACAGAATGCTTAGTAGGTGATCAATTGAGGGTTAAAAAAAAAAAAATAATTAACTCACCTTCTCCTCTTGTTCGCGTAGCTCCCTGTCTCTTCTTTACTTCTCAAAAGATGAACTATGGGCTAAAGGACCTTTGGTGACGTCAGATCACATGCTCCAATCACATGGTACATCACCGCGGTGATGGACCATGTGATTGGAGCATGTGATCTGACGTCACCAAAGGTCCTTTAGCCCATAGTTCATCTTTTAAAGAACTAAAGACCGGGAGAACTACGCGAACAAGAGGAGAAGGTGAGTTAATTTTTTTTTTTTTTTTTTAATCCTCAATTGATCACCTACTAAGCATTCTGTTTTCAGAATGCTATTATTTTTCCTTATAACCATGTTATAAGGGAAAATAATACAATCTACACAACTAGGGATGTCCCGATACAGATACCAGTATCGGTATCGGGACCGATACCGGGCATTTGCACGAGTACATGTACTCGTGCAAATGTCCCCGATACCACTGCCGATACCTGTGCGCCGCTTCTATGTGTCCATCCGCGGCCCCTGCATCTCCCACAGCTAACAGCTTCACAGGCAGCAGCAGGCAGTGTAATTGGAGCCTAGAGTGGAAGCTAGGCCCGCCCCTCCCCACCCTCCAACCAATCAGAGGCAGCCAGCACTGACTCACAGCACAGGGAGCGTAGTGCAGGGACTCAGAGAATCGTCTGACAGTTTATTAGTTAAAAGAATCCAATGAGTCACAGACAGTGTCACCGAGTCCCTGCCAGGCTTCCTGCTCTGTGGCTCCCTGTAAGTCCGTCCGGGGGAAGGGGGGGGGGCATTATTAGCATAGCATGTAGTGGAGCTGGGTGTGTACAGGGTGCATGTAGCAGAGTAGGAAGTCTGGGGTGACACAGTCTCTGACTCATTCGATTCGTTTTAACTAATAAACTCTCAGACGATTCTCTGAGTCCCTGCAATAACTATAATTACATCACAGTCTGCTCTAATGCATTCACTGCAGCAGAGCTGTGTTTGCCAGGAGCGAGTCCCTCTAAAAGTGATAGTGTCTGTCTTCTAGGGCCCTGGTCCTTCCCTTCCTGCCTGCAAGCTGCACATTGATCTCTAAAAGCAGGCATTAGGGCAAGAAGAAATATACATTACTGTATGATGGCCACAAGACTATTATACTGAGGAGGGGGGCTTCAAAAATTGTTGTCCTGACTCCTTACAGTAGCGTTTCCTTGTGGCTGCCCCCATACAGTGTAACGTCTCCTTGTGGCCGTCCCATACAGTATAACCTCTCCTTGTGGCTGCCCCCATACAGTATAACGTCTCCTTGTGGCCGCCCCATACAGTATAACGTCTCCTTGTGGCCGCCCCATACAGTGTAACGTCTCCTTGTGGCTGCCCCCCATACAGTATAACCTCTCCTTGTGGCTGCCCCCCATACAGTATAACGTCTCCTTGTGGCTGCCCCCATACAGTATAACGTCTCCTTGTGGCTGCCCCCATACAGTATAACGTCTCCTTGTGGCTGCCCCCATACAGTATAACGTCTCCTTGTGGCTGCCCCCATACAGTATAATGTCTCCTTGTGGCTGCCCCATACAGTATAACGTTTCCTTGTGGCTGCCCCCATACAGTATAACGTCTCCTTGTGGCTGCCCCCATACAGTATAACGTCTCCTTGTGGCTGCCCCCATACAGTGTAACGTCTCCTTGTGGCTGCCCCCATACAGTATAACGTCTCCTTGTGGCCGTCCCATACAGTATAACGTCTCCTTGTGGCTGCCCCCCATACAGTGTAACGTCTCCTTGTGGCTGCCCCCATACAGTATAACGTCTCCTTGTGGCTGCCCCCATACAGTATAACGTCTCCTTGTGGCTGCCCCCCATACAGTGTAACGTCTCCTTGTGGCTGCCCCCATACAGTATAACGTCTCCTTGTGGCTGCCCCCCATACAGTGTAACGTCTCCTTGTGGCTGCCCCCATACAGTGTAACGTCCCCTTGTGGCTGCCCCATACAGTATAACGGCTCCTTGTGGCTGCCCCATACAGTATAACGTCTCTTTGTGGCTGCCCCATACAGTGTAACGTCTCCTTGTGGCTGCCCCCATACAGTATAACGTCCCCTTGTGGCTGCCCCCCATACAGTATAACGTCTCCTTGTGGCTGCCCCCCATACAGTATAACGTCTCCTTGTGGCCGTCCCCCATACAGTATAACGTCTCCTTGTGGCTGCCCCATACAGTATAACGTCTCCTTGTGGCTGCCCCCATACAGTATAACGTCTCTTTGTGGCCCCCATACAGTATAATGTCTCCTTGGAATGTTATAGTTCTGTTTTTGGGCCTTTTGGTTGGTCAGTGGTCAGAAAATACATGTGTGTGTATTTTATTGTTAAAATTAGTATCGGTAATTGGTATCGGTGAGTACTTAAATAAAAGTATCGGTACTCGTACTCAGTCTTAAAAAAATGGTATCGGGACATCCCTATACACAACACCGAACCCAAACCTGAACTTCTGTGAAGAAGTTCGGGTCTGGGTACCACAGTCGGTTTTTTATCACGCGCGTGCAAAACACATTGCACCCGCGCGATAAAAACTGAACATCGGAACGCAATCGCAGTCAAAACTGACTGCAATTGCATTCCTACTCGCGCGGGTTTGCCGCAACACACCGGGACGCATCCGGAACTAATCCGGACACGCTCGTGTGAACCCAGCCTAAGAGTGCCGGCCACAGTCAGCGTACGCACACAAAAAAAAATTAAAAAAAAAATGCCTGCGCCCCAAAAAAGTTGGGGGGGGGGGGGGGGGCAAGCTGCAGCACACCTGGGGGGGTCTAGGGTCACACAAATGTGCTGTGGACCCCAGACACCCTACTTAGGGTTCTGCAAGAAAACTTTTTTTTACCACTAACTTTCCCTTTTTTTTCCCTGCCTAGCCCAACCTTTCCCTATACTTTCCCTAATTACCTGCCGATAAAGATGGGGGGTGCTGGGGCACAGATTGGGTCCTGGGGGAAAGGATGGGTGCTGGGGCACAGATGGGGTGATGCTCCACACGTGCAGGCAGCTATCATTTGAATCTCCCGCCGGCCCACCCTCCTACCAATCAGAGGCGATCCTGAGAGGTGATGTCAGCGTCACCTCTCAGGATCGCAGGATGGTGATTGGTGGGGTAAAATCACACCACCGATCACCATCCTGTTCCAGGTTATTCGGGTCTCTTTGGTCTGAATTGACCTGTGGTTTTCTGCGATCGCCGACATGGGGGGGTCACAAGACCCCCCAGCGCATCTAGCCAAGGTGCCTACTCAATGATTTGAGCAGGCACCGGGTTCCGATCACCGCCCGCCGGTGATCGGAACTATACATGACGTACCGGTACGTCATGTGTCCTTAAGTACCAGGACAACATGCCGTACCGGTACGTCATGTGTCCTGAAGAGGTTAATACTGTGATAAATGTGGTTTGACGGTAGCAGTTTATCCTTCAGTTAAGCGGCTTTACAAAACTCGCACGTCTTTACGAAAGACTTTGCATGTTCTATTAAAAAGTCACATAAGTTAAGCATGGTCCTCACTGGAGTGAAATTGCGCAATTTTTTGCCCTATTTTTTGTGACTTTTTTTTAAAATTGTCGCAATAGTAAATCTGTGTAGAGATTCATTTACATAAGAAAACACGCCCACTTTCAGAAAACTGGCGAGCATAGCGCAGAGCCAATAAAAGTTGCAAATTTTTGCGCAGTTTTAGCGATTGCGCAAAAAGTTGCGACTTTTTCACTCCATTATTTTGACTTGAGCTAATGATAAATCTTGCCCAATGTCACATATGTCTATGTGACAGATAATTCTTGACAGCTTTTGAGTTAGTTGCCCTTTCAGATGGTGACAGCCTTTGGACAGCTCCTTTCCCAGTGCAGTATTAGGCCTCTTTCACACGAGCGAGTTTTCCGCGCGGGTGCGATGCGTGATGTAAACGCATAGCACCCGCACTGAATCCTGACCCATTCATTTCATTGGGTCTGTGTACATGAGCGTTTTTTTCATGCATCAGTTCAGCATTGCGTGAAAAACGCAGCATGTTCTATTCTGTGCATTTTTCATGCAGCCCTGGCCCCACAGAAGGGAATGGGGCTTCAGTGAAAAACGCATTGCATCCGGAAGGAAATGTGGATCCAATGCGTTTTTCACTGATGGTTGTAAATCTTCAGTTTTTTATTGCATTGCACCCTCTGAACTTGCTTGCAAAATGGTGCAAGTTTCACTGAACGCACCCTGAACGCATCCGGAGCCAATCTGTCGCGCTCGTGTGAAAGAGGCCTTAGGACACATGGACATAAGGCCTCTTTCACACGAGCGTGACGGATTAGGTCCGGATGCGTTCAGGATGCGTTCAGTGAAACTTGCACCATTTTGCAAGCAAGTTCAGTCAGTTTTGTCTGCGGTTGCGTTTAGTTGTTCAGTTTTTTCCGCGCGGGTGCAATGCGTTTTGATGCGTTTTTTACGCGCGTGATAAAAAACGGAATGTTTACAAACAACATCTCTTAGGCCTCTTTCACACGGGCATTGCGGGAAAATGTGCGGGTGCGTTGCGGGAACACCCGCGATTTTTCCGCGCGAGTGCAAAACATTGTAATGCGTTTGGTACCCAAACCCGAACTTCTTCACAGAAGTTCGGGCTTGGGTTAGGTGTTGTGTAGATGTTATTATTTTCCCTTATAACATGGTTATAAGGGAAAATAATAGCATTCTTAATACAGAATGCTTAGTAGGTGATCAATTGAGGGTTAAAAAAAATAAATTAATTAACTCACCTTCTCCTCTTGTTCGCGTAGTTCCCGGTCTCTTCTTTACTTCTTTAATGATGAGCTGTGGGCTAAAGGATCTTTGGTGACATCAGATCACATGCTCCAATCACATGGTCCATCACCGTGGTGATGGACCATGTGATTGGAGCATGTGATCTGACGTCACCACAGGTCCTAGCCGGTAGTTCATCATTAAAGAAGTAAAGAAGAGACCGGGAACTACGCGAACAAGAGGAGAAGGTGAGTTAATTTTTTTATTTTTTTTTAACCCTCAATTGATCACCTACTAAGCATTCTGTATTCAGAATGCTATTATTTTCCCTTATAATCATGTTATAAGGGAAAATAATACAGTGAATAGACTGTCACCTAGCAACCATGTGTGAAAATCGCACCGCATCCGCACTTGCTTGCGGATGTTTGCGATTTTCACGCAACCCCATTCACTTCTATGGGGCCTGCGTTGCGTGAAAAACGCAGAATATAGAGCATGCTGCGATTTTCACGCAACGCACAAGTGATGCGTGAAAATCACTGCTCGTGTGCACAGCCCCATAGAAATGAACGGGTCGGTATTCAGTGCGGGTGCAATGCGTTCACCTCACGCATCGCATCCGTGAAATACTCGCCCGTGTGAAAGGGGCCTTAGCAACCATCAGTGAAAAACGCATTGCACCCGCACTTGCTTGCGGATGCAATGCGTTTTTCACGCAGCCACATTCACTCCTATGGGGCCAGGGCTGCGTGAAAAACGCAGAATATAGAACATGCTGCGATTTTCACGCAACGCAGAACTGATGCGTGAAAAACAACGCTCATGTACACAGCCCCATTGAAATGAATGGGTCAGGATTCAGTGCGGGTGCTATGTGTTCACGTCACGCATTGCACCCGCGCGGAAAACTCGCTCGTGTGAAAGGGACCTAACAGAGAAAAGTGATCTCTGACACATAGAGCCTCATCCAATCTTATGTAAATAAATTGCATCATGAATATGTTGTGCAACATTCTAGTAGATTATATTCAAATTCCTAACCATTTCTCAAGATCTTCGCCTGCTATCAATGAATGGAAACCTTTTGTCCTGACCTAATCCTACAATGATGACGCATAGTTAATAGAAAACTGGAAATTTCCTGTAATTGTATATAATTGGTCTTATGTATATATGCTGTGGATGATCACTGTGGTCACATAAGGGAACCTGCTTCACTATTTATAGCCATGTACATTGAGTTCAGCATTCCCCAGTCATGACGTCATGTGTGATATCAGATTCTGGTGCACCTTTACCCTGGGAGCCTGACGTGAGCTCACCTACTAAAGTCCTGCATCTTGTGACCAGGATGTGTCATTCCTTCCGTCTGATGTAACACCAGGTCAATCACTGCAGACAATAGCACATTCCTCTGATACATGTGAGAAATGTTTGTGAGCCTGGAATAGAAACAGGCGACAATATGCCTTTGTCTTCAAAGAGATTTCTTACTACATAGTGATAATGATCACAGACATTTTTCTCTTGCCATTCACTTTCAATTGTGTCCAAGCACTGCAGCACTCTCTGAGTAGGAAGGACCTACTCTTCTGCTCATACTGAGCCACCTGGTTCATGAATAAAATGCCAGAGCTACGGTAAGAACTGACACAGAGCAAGCAACACAAATAGCAGTGAGAATGTATGTAAGTTGTAGTAAGGGCTGAATATAAAATTTGGAAGCTCCTAATGCTGTTTTGATGAGGCTGCCGTGGAGTCAGAATCTGACATGTCCAACTCCTCCGTACAAGGACTCTTCCCTAGAAGGGTGGACTTCTTGCTATTTCACAACTGTGTCATGAGGAAATCTGATGTCGGTGTCACGGAGCTTTGCATTTCCCTGTTTTACATTTACAGCAAATCACCAATGACACAACAAAGAAAAGGAGGAGAAGAATTATGGACATGTGTACATGTATGTTTCAAGCACCTCGGATGTCTGATATGGACCCTGATTTATCATACCTTCACTCCAGAATTGTGGCTTCAAAAAGCAGCAAAAATAGGGCTTTTGTGACTTTTTACACTCACTTGTGCAAAATTTTGTAACTTTTATTCACTTGCACTTTTTTGAGACTTTTTGCATTCTTACACCACTAACTCCAGTTTTGTAATGTGCGTGGGAAAGTGGGTGTGGTTAGCTATGTTAATGAGCCTTACTCCAGATTTATCATTGACCTTTTTTTTTAAAAAGTTGCAGTCTCACTCCAGGAGGAGGGTAGAAGGAAACTGGAGGAGCTTCTCTAGACAAGTGTTAGGTTTAAGGATAAGACAAATGTATCAAGTAACATGAGACATTTGATAAATGTGGCATAAAGTACTCCAGCACAGACTCAAGCAAAACTGACTTCAAATATTCCCCTCATGATAAATCTCTCCCATAATGTTTTGGAGCAGGGGCTTTTCTGCACTTCCTGCTACTCTTTTCAGTAAAGAACACCACAGTCTTTTCCCAGCCTACAACGTATGATAACAGGGAACAATAGATGGTACTCACTTGTCCTGCAGCCATCTTCTCTCTGTCCTGAAATGTCTGATAACATAGGACAATAGAATGAATTCACCTGTCCGGCACTCATCCTCATCCTCATCCTCATCCTCATCCCATCCTTAGGGCTCATGTACATGACCGTTGTTGTTTTGTGGTCCGTTTTTCACGGATCCGTCTTCCGTATCTGAGTTTTTTTCTCTGATTTAAGTCCCCTTCCGTTCCGTCCTTCCACAAAACATATCCGTATGGTTTCCGTATGCGATCCGTTTTTTTGCAGTTCGGAAACGGAAACAGTAACTTATTAATCACCAAACACATGAGCAATATGGGCTGGGCATAGCATTTCTACAGTATGGATCCACAAAATAGGGATGATATACGGATGTGTTCCATGTGCGTTCCGTATTTTTTGCGGACCCATTGACTTTAATAGGACATGCACTACTTTATTGCAGAACAGAAATATGGAAACGGAATGCACACGGAGTACCTTACACTGCGTGCAGAATTATTAGGCAAATTTGTATTTTGACCACATCATCCTCTTTATGCATGTTGTCTTACTCCAAGCTGTATAGGCTCGAAAGCCTACTACCAATTAAGCATATTAGGTGATGTGCATCTCTGTAATGAGAAGGGGTGTGGTCTAATGACATCAACACCCTATATTAGGTGTGCATAATTATTAGGCAACTTCCTTTCCTTTGGCAAAATGGGTCAAAAGAAGGACTTGACAGGCTCAGAAAAGTCAAAAATAGTGAGATATCTTGCAGAGGGATGCAGCACTCTTAAAATTGCAAAGCTTCTGAAGCGTGATCATCGAACAATCAAGCGTTTCATTCATAATAGTCAACAGGGTCGCAAGAAGCGTGTGGAAAAACCAAGGCGCAAAATAACTGCCCATGAACTGAGAAAAGTCAAGCGTGCAGCTGCCAAGATGCCACTTGCCACCAGTTTGGCCATATTTCAGAGCTGCAACATCACTGGAGTGCCCAAAAGCACAAGGTGTGCAATACTCAGAGACATGGCCAAGGTAAGAAAGGCTGAAAGACGACCACCACTGAACAAGACACACAAGCTGAAACGTCAAGACTGGGCCAAGAAATATCTCAAGACTGATTTTTTCTAAGGTTTTATGGACTGATGAAATGAGAGTGAGTCTTGATGGGCCAGATGGATGGGCCCGTGGCTGGATTGGTAAAGGGCAGAGAGCTCCAGTCCGACTCAGACGCCAGCAAGGTGGAGGTGGAGTACTGGTTTGGGCTGGTATCATCAAAGATGAGCTTGTGGGGCCTTTTCGGGTTGAGGATGGAGTCAAGCTCAACTCCCAGTCCTACTGCCAGTTTCTGGAAGACACCTTCTTCAAGCAGTGGTACAGGAAGAAGTCTGCATCCTTCAAGAAAAACATGATTTTCATGCAGGACAATGCTCCATCACACGCGCCCAAGTACTCCACAGCGTGGCTGGCAAGAAAGGGTATAAAAGAAGAAAATCTAATGACATGGCCTCCTTGTTCACCTGATCTGAACCCCATTGAGAACCTGTGGTCCATGATCAAATGTGAGATTTACAAGGAGGGAAAACAGTACACCTCTCTGAACAGTGTCTGGGAGGCTGTGGTTGCTGCTGCACGCAATGTTGATGGTGAACAGATCAAAACACTGACAGAATCCATGGATGGCAGGCTTTTGAGTGTCCTTGCAAAGAAAGGTGGCTATATTGGTCACTGATTTGTTTTTGTTTTGTTTTTGAATGTCAGAAATGTATATTTGTGAATGTTGAGATGTTATATTGGTTTCACTGGTAAAAATAAATAATTGAAATGGGTATATATTTGTTTTTTGTTAAGTTGCCCAATAATTATGCACAGTAATAGTCACCTGCACACACAGATATCCCCCTAAAATAGCTAAAACTAAAAACAAACTAAAAACTACTTCCTAAAATATTCAGCTTTGATATTAATGAGTTTTTTGGGTTCATTGAGAACATGGTTGTTGTTCAATAATAAAATTAATCCTCAAAAATACAACTTGCCTAATAATTCTGCACTCCCTGTATGTTCGTGTGCATGAGCCCTTAAATGGCTAATAACAAAGAGCAATAGCTTGTATTCAACTGTTCAACAGCCAGCATCTCCTCAACCTGAAATGGCTGATAACAAGGACCAACAGTTTATATTCACCTGTCTTACAGTCAGCCTCTCTCCAGCCTGAGATACAATTTATGGACAAAAGTTTTGGGGCCCTGTGGGAGCTTTGCACAAGGCAGAGCTGATCAGGGTCTGCTAAGATCCTGAGGCTTTGTTCTGTTACTCGCTGGATCCAATAGAGAAAGAGGCATAGCTGCTACCTCTATTCACTGCACGGTCCATTTTCGGACTGTTTAAATGCCTGTGCAACAATATTTTGTTGAAGTGTGAAACGTGGTTGGGGTTTATCAACGCTGGCGTAAATGTTGGCACATGCTTTATCATAGATTAGGCACATCCTCCGCCAGCATAAAGGAGAAACAAAGACGGGTGTAAAAAGCTGGTCTTTGTAACTGACCACCAATATGTCTGGATTTAACTGCGCAGCAGATGGGGAACAGGAATGCAAATTTAGACTTTGCTGGGGGGGTGATTCTTCATTCCACCAAAGCCAGTTTTCTGTAGTTGCAACTTACTAAACACCACTGCGACAAAACATTGTCGTAAATGGTGTTTTTATGTCGCCCCTTAACACTTTTGGAAAAGGCCGTGGTGAGGGCAGGGATGCAGCGGGGCAAGCGGGCCTGGCACATTTACCTTCATTCATGCCAGCTTTCTGGCGTGAATGAAGACAGAAATTTACAACAGCTAGGAGACTTCAGTCTAGGCCTCTAGTTCAGCATAAGGTCTGCTGGAGAATGCACCAAATCTGTGACGAAGCCTGCGCCTCAACATAAGTTATACGCATCCTCTGGCAGTGCAGGAGAAATGATAAATGTCCCCCTTTGTGCTTTTGTGTTCAGGTTGGGGATTGTTTGTGATTATAACTGGGATTCAGAGTAAGGCCTCTTGCCCATGACCGTATTCCCTCCGAGATATACGGTCCGTAAGCGGGCCATATGTCCCGGAGCGGCATTGATCATGCGCACAGCATCATTTATTACAATGATGCTGTGGACGTCGGCCCGCCCGCGGGGCTATTGTCCCGCACTCATATGATCATATGAGTCCATGACAATAGTCCCGCAGGCGGCCCGATGTGCACAGCATCATTGTAATCTATGATACTGTGCGCTCCCGTGCGCACGATCAATGCCGCTCTAGGACATATGGCCCGCTCACGGACAGTATATCTCGGAGGGCATACGGTTGTGGGCAAGAGGCCTAAATTGCTGATGTTTCCATATCAATTTGTAGGCAGGGAACATGCGGAGTGTTACATGACCATGTGCCTGATTCAGCCAGAGAGCACGCATCACTTGTATGTGCAACTTTACTAAGAAGAAGAAAATAACTTCCAGCTCACAGAGGTTTTATGAATGCTTCATGTAATCAAGAGAACTCAGAGCTGGGGGCATCCACTACATCTGAGGAAAGAGCTCTTGGCTGTAAGGCTTCCTTCATATACCCCATTTGTGGGGCATTGTTTTCGTGTCTCAAATGGCAACGTTTTTAAAGTAGCAGCAACGTGGAATAGATTTAACTCCCCCTGCAGTGCAAAACATGTGGCGCAGGTTTTATGTCTGCAGCATGTTAATTTATTCTGCAGATTTCATGCTTCGCAATGCATTGGAGGTGAGTTTTGATATGGGGAGCAGTTACCTACAGTAGTTGTTCCTTCATGGAATGCTGGGTGTTCCCTGCTTAGCAGTTCTCCCTGGGGTCTTGAACATGTTGCCTGATTCTCTTTCCTTGCAACTGCAGACTGGTCCCAAAAAACTATGCCCCTCCCACTCGCACACACTCACACAAAAATCATTGAGTTTTTGCTGTAAAAATAGTCACAAGTCCCCTTTTTGCAACTTTTTAAATGTCCGTATGACAATAGCTTGGCCGGTTTTACAGTCTTCGCCACTTAGGAGTGGCGAGGGCTGGGACTTCCTCCTTGACAAATTTACTAACTTTTATGCCTAAAAACTACTTCAGTCAGGGTATAGAGTAGTTTTTTCTCTAGGCATGTTCTGGTTCTGGCCAAGCTGCCAGTTCGGTTGATGTACTGCTCCAAATTAATTAATGTACGTGCACGGAGAGATCAAACTGAGACAACACACCTCACAGAGTTATAACAGGATCTCTGGTTTATTTCTGAAAACAGCAGACAATTCATAGGTTTTACGACAGGGAGAAGTGGGAGGGGGGGTGAGTGAAAGATAAAGTATATCTTTTCTATTGGCTACGAACTCTATACTTTTCTGTAACCTTGACGGCTCAGAGGAAATTCCTCCCCCCTCCCCCCTTGCTCATGGGTGAAACCGTTACTTCTTCTTTCTTTGTAACTGCTTGCTTGAGCTGAACAGAAACCACTTTGTAACTGCTTGCTTGAGCTGAACGGAAACCACAAAGAAACACATGATAAAACACAAAGTAAGATTCTAGTTTATAGGTGTTGGCTAAATGCCTGGCCGCCATCTTAGCTAAACATAGTCCTCAACAAGCAAGTATCCATTTTGTATCAATAGTCCATAACAGTCCCCCCTTGGAAACTTGATTGTAGACTTTCCCTTCGCCTAGCGAATCCCCTGGGCATACCATTCGTATCCTCTTCACCCGCAGTGGCGACAACCTACCCCTTATAGGTAGGCTCCCGGTTGCTCGGACTTGTGGTAATACCCTGGGATTCATCTCACCCTATCTCAGCCAGGCATCATTGTGAGGAGGGGGAGCTGTGTTGAACGATGTTTCCTTCTGTCCTTCCCCATCGTAGAGTAGCATAATAGGTCGTTCATCAGTTTTCTTCATTCTTTTTGAAAAGCGGGTCACACAAATAAGAACGAGCTTAATCACGACATATATCACCAATATTATTAGGGCTACCTGCAATATTACTTGGACAATTCCCATGAACCAACCCCCAATACCTTTGAACCAGTTATTGGGGTTAAGGGAAGAGAAGGTATCAGACCACCATGTATCTTTATCAGCTTTATGTGCATCCAGCCATTTATCTCTTAAATCCGCCATCTTCTCTATATCCACCTTAACTTGCAAATTACCCTGCGGGTCTATGTAATGGCAACAAGAGGGTCCCACAACCTGGCACATACCTTTCTCTTTAGCTGTAACATAATCTAGAACTAATGTGTGTTGGTTGGTGACGATGATTAACTGGTTTTGCACAATGTTTGAGGTATTCATAAGTCTCATCAACTCCCATATTTGGTCATCCAGGTAGTCTGTTGCTACTACCAGATGATCCCACATCTGCATTATCATGGGATATATGAAGATGGAACTAACAATTTTGTTGTTAATGCTCATCTCTACTACATGTGGCTTGCCATTTGGTCTGGGTGTGTTATCTTTGGCCCTACGATACAAGGTGTGTTTAGGTACTGCATTTATGTCAATTTCAGAGTGTGGTACTATAAAGGTAGCAGGAGTAAGCCTGGCGATGGTGCACAGTCCTGTGACATTCTCGGATAACCATTTGTATGCTTTGTGTCCACAAACTAAGTATATGTCGTCTGGAACTGCTACTGCCGTGCCATTGAATAATCGGGTAATTAGTTTGGCTAATTGTGTCCCTTTCGCCAACTCATATCCTTTTGACTGACTTTCGGTGTCATTAGCTAATATACCTGTCCGAAGATCCTGTACAGTACGGTTGTTACAGGGCAGATCCTTTCCGTTCACAGCATCTACACCAATACACTGCACGTGGCTGTCTGTTTTTGAATCATTGCAACCTGAGTGTATGTGTGGACTAAATGTCATACCTTTGGTTTGTACTTGGAGACAATAACAGTGTGTCCAGCTAGGAAAACATGTGACATTAGCCCAGTGTCCCTCTTGCCAAGGAGTAGAGCTATGATCTACCGAGGGTCCTGATCTGTTTATCATGAGCCATGGGGCATCTGCCCACCCTGCAACAGGTAAGGCTACTTCCCTGTCCTTGTTTGTACTGGATTTAACTTGGTGTATACTAGTGAGAAAGATGGTAGAATTAGACAGGTCAATCAGTTCAGAAAGGTCCAGGGGTATTGCAAAATAAGGCATACTGGTTGAACTCACGGGACTGTGGGTACAGATCCAACAATCTCTCAGAGTTTCAGTCTCCTTCAACCCCTGGACTAAAATTTGATGGTGCCGTATCAGTGAATTGGCCCATTCATCACCCAGTGGCGTGAATACTGCAGATATGCCCACTGTCAAAGTCATGATCAGTATGTGAATCCTCATGGCTTCCTGGGACGGTGGGACAGCCTTCACTCTTTTACAATGTGAAGCGTGGATCCAGGTGGGTCTCCCTTCGAGTTTCACAAAGGTTGGGGTGGTCAGCAACACCTGGTAAGGTCCCTCGTATCGTGGTTCGAGGGTGCTTCTGACGTGTTTCTTGACCACCACCCACTCTCCAGGTTTGAGAGTGTGGCTTCCCTCCAGGGAGTTAGGATCTGGAATGGAAGAGAAAACTTGTGCATGTATATTAGACAATTGCTTGCTCAAGGCTATCACATATTTTGCAACAGATTCATAATGCATTTGTAACTGTTGTGGGAAATACTGTCCCATTCTTGGCCCTGTTCCAAATAAGATCTCATATGGGGTAAGTTTGTGTGGGGGCCTTGGTGTATGCCTAACTGAAAAGAGGGTTATAGGCAAACACTGAACCCAATTAAGCCCTGTCTCCCTGGTCATCTTCAGCATTTTAGATTTTAACACCCCGTTCAATCTTTCGACTTTGCCGCTGCTTTGGGGCCTGTATGGGGTATGATACGCCAGGTGTGACCCTACCATCTTCCAGACCTCTTGGGTTAGACTAGCAGTGAATGCTGGGCCCTGATCACTCTCAATGACCTCAGGTACTCCGAACCTACAGACAAGCTCCTGCATCAGTTTTTTTGCAGTAGTGGTTGCTGTCTGGTTTCGGACGGGGTAGGCTTCTGGCCACCCAGAGAACAAGTCTATCACTACTAGCACATATTGAAACCCTTGGCACATTGGCATCTGGATATGATCGATTTGTATCCTCTGAAAGGGATATAAGGCTTTCGGGAGACATTTTCTGGGAGTGGGCTCGGTTCTGCCGGGGTTACACTCTGCACAGATGAGACACGCTTGAGTATGTCTCACCAGGACAGGGGTTATCCCTGGGGCCACCCATATTTTGTCAATTAGTTCTTTCATGATGGTTTTGGATTGGTGGGTGGGCCCATGGGCCACTGAGGCTATTAGGGGATAAAGAGCTCTGGGTAGGCAGACTCTCTTTCCTTGTGTCCAGAGTCCAGATTCTTCTTCGAGGGCTGATTCTTTCAGCCAGATTTCCTTTTCCCTGGGAGTGGCCTGTTTCTGCATTTGTTTCAGTAGGTCCCATGTGATTTCTTCTTGTTCCAGGTCTTCCTGTGTTATCATAATCTGGTCTGACTGGACTCTTTCCTCTTTCACTGCTGCTTCCTTGGCAGCTTGGTCAGCTAGGGCGTTTCCTCTGGCCTCAGGGGTGTCAGCTCGAGTATGGGCCTTTACTTTGATCACTGCCACTTGGTTGGGCAGGAGTACTGCTGCCATTAGGGCTGCTACTGCTGCAGCATTCTTAATCGGGGTTCCTGCAGCTGTAATGTAATCCCGGGCCTTCCATATTAGTCCAAAGTCATGAACCACTCCAAAGGCATATCTAGAATCTGTGTAGATATTGGCGGTAGAGTCTTTTGCCATGAGGCAGGCTTCAGTGAGGGCAATGAGTTCAGCTTCTTGTGCTGACTGGTCTGGGCGCAATTGTCTTGCACACAGCACTTCATGTTCACTTGTGACTGCCATGCCTGTATGGAACTTCCCCTTGTCATCGGCGTACCTTGAGCCGTCCACAAAGAAAATCCAATGAGGGTTTGTCAGAGGAGTGTCTTGGACTGATGGTGGTGTCCCTACTTCAGCTTCCATCATTGTGATGCAATCATGTTCTTGTTCCTTGTAAAGAGAGTCGGTTGAGGCCCATAGTTCTTCTTCCTGAAGATCCTCTTCAGCATGTAGATCAATAAAATCTTCAGAATCTCCATTATACTCCCCCCTTGGAAGAGGAAGGAGTGCAGCAGGATTGAGGATGTGGCACCTCTGAATGGTGACATTATCTGGCAGAAGCAAACTACACTGAAGCCGGAGGTGGCGCTGTGCAGTGAGGTGTTTAGGTTGAGTCTGCTGGAGGAATGCAGAAATGTCATGGGGAGCCAGAATAGTGAGGGGATGACCCAGCACAACGTCAGATGTGACGTTTAGAAGAGAGCTGGCAGCATGGATAGCTCTGACACAGGAAGGGGCAGCTCTGGCTACCGGGTCAAGACGCTTAGAATAGTAACCCAAGGGTCGATTGCGGCCACCATGAGTTTGAGTGAGGACTCCAGTGGCGTGACCTTGGCGTTCCATGACATACAGCCGGAAAGGAAGGTTGTAGTTGGGGATGCCAAGAGCAGGGGCAGATGCAATGGCGGCCTTCAATGACTGAAAAGCAGATTGGGGACAATAGGTGTCTCAAGAACAGTAGCCTCATTGACAGCTCGGAGGTCCTGCACCATGCGGTACGTTGGAGGCTGTCCTTTCTCCCTTTTCTTCCGTACTGGGTAAAGGGGTGAGTTACAGGGAGAAGTAGTGATCTTGATTGCCCCATTCTGCAGGAGGGCCTGCACCTGGAGGGTAATAGCATCCTGTTGTGAGATAGAAAGCGGATATTGCGCTTTGTATGGCAGAACCTTGGGATCCTTCAGGGTCACAGTGACCAGTGGGACATTGAGGCGTCCGATATCATGGGGTCCTTTGGTCCAGAGAGTATCGGGGATGAGGTGCAAAATGGTTTGCAGCGAATCCCCTTGTTCATATGAGTCAGCGTCCTGAAGTGTGGTTAATGCCATAAGGAGGCAAGTATCCTCCGGGTGTAGGGCTGTACCGAGGGTGACTGTTCCATCCTCTTTGAACTGTATGCTAGCCTGGATTTTCTGAAGAAAATCAGAGCCTAACAGATTGAAGGGGCATGTTTGGCTGACAACAAACTGCGACATGACTCCTGCAGGGAGGTGGAGTTGGGGGGTTTTAGTCCGGGAGAATCTAGGAGAAGTGACGGTGAGTGGCTTGGTCACGGAGTTATGTTGCACAACCCCCTCTAGTCCAGAACAAGGTAATTGAATGTCAGTGAGCCAAGAATGAGGTACGGCAGTCTCACATAATACACTGCGGGCTGCACCAGTGTCCACAAGAAATGAAAGTTCCTTCCCTGCAACCTCGAGAGTCACTCGAGGGGTGGGACCGGTAGGAGGGGTAGAGACTGTCATATATGGAATGTCCCCTCCCTGCACTGGTTTGCCAGCGTCCTATTGCGATGAAGGGGGCTGAGTGCCCCCCTGTCGCCGTTGATTGGTTGGCCACAGATGTTTGCTACGGCAGTGTCGTTTTATGTGACCGGGCTTGCCGCACCCATAACAGACATAAGGGGGTGGGTGTTCTCCACCATCTTCTCCTGACATTACGGCTATCACAGCAGCACGGGTTTTCTTTGTATTACTCTCTAGACCCTTTGCAATCTGCTCCAACATATCTAGTGTCAAGGATTTCCACTCGGGGCGACAGGTCACAAGGGCTTTGTTTATCTCTGGTCGTAGACCATCGACAAACGAGCGGGCCAAGAGTCTGAGATGAACAGGCTCATTCTGACTAAAACCCATGTCTTTGTAATTTTGTTTAATCCTCTGAGCAAATTTCTCGACAGTTTCAACTTTTTCCTGTGTCATATCCTGTAATGTCGTGGATTGGTCTGCTAATCTTGCTTTCGCCCATTTCTGTAGTTGTTCTATAAAGAATTCTCCAGACTCATGATCCCGGGGGTCAAAGTTAGCACCTTTAAGTTCAGGGGTGTGGATTTGATCCATTATCAGTGTGGAGTATTCACCTGTCTTGTTTTCCACTATACTTTGCAGATCCGACCATGTGCACCCATAGGTTTGATGCACTTGGGACAGTTTCCTGAAAAAGGGCATGGGATGGGTCTCAGGGTCAGGCAGTAAATTCACTATGGTGAATAACTGTTGTGGGGTGAAAGACAAATATTTTGGTGGTCCCTGTGGCCGGTTAAGTGCTAGGGCTTCTTTCAGTGTCTCAAGGTTTCCCTGCTCAATTTTCTGTAAGTTCTTTTGTAACTCTGTAATCTGACCCTGCAGTATTTGATCTTGTGAACGTCGTGATGGGCGCACGACCATGGGCACAGTCCACTGTGGTGCCAGGGATAAAGTTGGCGGATCACCGTAGTCTGTCGGGGTACCCCGCGAAGGAGTCTGCATATTACCCGGTGCATTTTGTATGCCCATTGTGGATTCTGCAGCACCAGCTGCATCCCCCTGTTCTGCTTCATCAGGTTGCCCCCCTACCATTATAGGAGTAAGGGTGGCAGGTGAGTGGGGTAGCATGAATGTACCGTCCGGGTTAACCATGGGGTACAAGGTAGTAGGAAGGGGCAAGGGTGACATAGGAGTGACGGGGGGGGTCCGGACCGAATGATATTAAAGGTCCGTTCATGGGCGTTGCCTGGGGACAAGATGGCGCTGTAGCTAACACGGGAAGTGATGGGACGTGCCGGGGAGTAGTTACCAAGGTGTGGTTTTGTGGGTGGGGAACCCCACAGGGAAGGCACGTATCACGGGAGGAGGAATTCTGTTGACCACATGTTTTGCAGGTCCACCCACCTGCTTTCTTCCCGGCGCCATTATAAGGTGGTGGCAAGTCATGTATCAATGCAACACCAGGCTTACAGAAATATCTCTGTCTTTTCTCATCAAAATTTAGCTCCCCCCCCCCCGGTCTGTTCAAATTCTTTACTACAGTCCAACCACACACGGACCATGTCTGTCAATTTATCATCTTCTAACTTCCCCCTCTTCTCGTTTAACAACACTTGCCAGGTGGCACTACAAAGGATGCCTCCTTTACAGACACTATAACTCTTCTCCAACTTAGTTAATCCTTTTATGAAACGTTTGCCTCTCCTGTCCGCAACGTACTGTTCAGGTAAACAGTAGCCCTTCGGGACACTTTCCTCATTTCCCATTATCTCTCGTACCTACTGAAGCCGCCTAAAGACCTCTGTATAGAGTAATCACTGGACGTGAAGACCTTTGAGTCCCGGTCAGCACACTCTGGGCTACCGCGAACCGCTCTCCCCCCTTCTGTGATCGTCCCCTTTATGGAGATTCGAGTCAGACACCGGGCTGAACTCCGATACAGGCACACAGGAGAACTCCGTGTCTCAGTCAGTGATACTTGTCAACAGGGTCTTCACAACTTATAGGCACAACACAGTACATCAAGACTTTAAAAAAACATATGGGGTTCTTACTTTCATGCCCTCGAGGACGTCCCAGACTGCTTCCGCACCCCTCCCTCAGACGAACACCAAGAGGCTACACCAGGGGACACTTTATGGGCAAGATGACTCAATTTTCTTACCTCATATCACGGGTTGCGATCCCGGTGTCCGTTAGTGCGCCTCTCCTCGTCTGGTCTCTGGGGGTACGGGAACAGAGGGTCCAATCCTCGAGCCCCACGATTGGACGCCAAAATTGTTCTGGTTCTGGCCAAGCTGCCAGTTCGGTTGATGTACTGCTCCAAATTAATTAATGTACATGCACAGAGAGATCAAACTGAGACAACACACCTCACGGAGTTATAACAGGATCTCTGGTTTATTTCTGAAAACAGCAGACAATTCATAGGATTTACGACAGGGAGAAGTGGGAGGGGGGGTGAGTGAAAGATAAAGTATATCTTTTCTATTGGCTACGAACTCTATACTTTTCTGTAACCTTGACGGCTCAGAGGAAATTCCTCCCCCCTCCCCCCTTGCTCGTGGGTGAAACCGTTACTTCTTCTTTCTTTGTAACTGCTTGCTTGAGCTGAACGGAAACCACTTTGTAACTGCTTGCTTGAGCTGAACGGAAACCACAAAGAAACACATGATAAAACACAATGTAAGATTCTAGTTTATAGGTGTTGGCTGAATGCCTGGCCGCCATCTTAGCTAAACATAGTCCTCAACAAGCAAGTATCCATTTTGTATCAATAGTCCATAACAGGCACACGGACTGCCGGAGGTGCAACAAATTTCTGATGAGGCCTGAGTCTCGTCATAAATTAGGCGTTTTCTCCACCAGCGCAGGGGGGAAACAAAGACTAGCGTAAAACATGGGTCTTTGTAAATGAACCCCGTTATCTCAGATGTACTTGGTGCCTGGCCAATTGGTAGCTGTGGTAACTCTGCCTCAAGCTAAATGTCTAACTACTTTGAGACAGACTGGTTGCTAAGGGTTTGCTGCCTGAAATTTGAACAGACTATATTTGCTACAATGTATTCCAGGCAACCAAGTGTAGTGCCCTGGAGCAGGAATACTTTGAAGTCTGGACATTTGTGGACATTTGGCTGTTTCCCTTATGCAAAGACATCAACTCCTTACTTTATTTCACTTTAAAGTGTTAACTTGCATTGACTTATACTGTTTAATACTGTGTAACTGCATTTTATATGTATGTTGAGATATATATCCTGTTCATTTGCACTGTATTTGCACAGGACTGTGGAAAGGGTTAATGAACACAGAGACTTTTAGGACTTTTAATGAGAAGCTGGTAACTTTCCACAGCTGCCATGGGAATTAAAGAGCATGTTTTGGAGAAATAAAAGCCAGACTTCTGTTAGCCCAGTGCTCCATGCCTGAGCTGCTGCCCCTACACGCAGGTACGGGTGTCGGGCTCCTTAATTTCCTCCTGCTGCCGCATGCAGTGCTGACAAGCGCTGGAAGCAGGTAGCTTAACTGTTGTATACTCCCTGTGCCGGCGCTTCCATATCCTTGCTGGTGCAGGTGCAGATATGTACTCTCTGGCATCCTCCTTCCAACTCTCAGCAGAGCCTGCTGTTTGTGTAGTGTCCCACTAGGTAGGCCTGGGCACTACACAAGGGTCAATTGGTTCACATGTTACTTCTGCTAACAAGGGACAGTAATTTTATATTTAACCATGCATTTTACTGTATTTTCCGTGTGCTTTTGTATGCAATGTTTCCCCTGTGTCATGCATAGCAGGCCTATTAGGGTGTAGTTAGGCATCCTAGACACTAGAGGGAGATAGGGAGCCCCTAGTATAAATGTTCAGGCCCAGACAGGGAGGGGTGAGAAGTCTGTAGTCAGGAGTCTGTGGACAGAGAAGTGAGAAGGCATCTTAGCCAGAGATATGCTAAGGGACTCCTCCTGACATGCAGCTGGATAGTCCAGGCTGATAGTTGCTACCAGGAGGCTAGTGAAGGACTCTAGCCTGCCTGTTGATAAAGTGAGCCTCAGTTAGCTCAGAAGATTACCCCAGTAGTAGGAATGAACCTCCTGGGAGAAACCTGCAGCATCCCTCACAACAGGAACAATACAACCAGCTCAGATAAGTAACCTGATGGGAAGAAGTACTATAAGATAAAAGCAAGGGTCAATACGGGAGGAAGAATTTCTACCAAGGATTAAAGCCAGCATTTAGGCATCCAGGCCTTGGGATTCAGCCAGCTAGAATAGCTGAAGGTGATAGTGCAGCATAGTTCTGCTAAGCATTAACTGTTTACCCTCCAAGTATCTTGCATGATTATTACCTGCCATATTGAAAGTAAACCTGCTTGTGGAATATTGTTACAAGGGACTGCATCATCATTATCTACTGTATGTACAAAGTTGGACTGTTCAAAGTAAAGCAACGTTTGGTTCACTATACCATCTGTGTACCTCACTTATTGCTCCTACAAATCGGTGTGCCACCGTTACAGGCACTGGCGTCACGATCCTTAAAGGGACCTTACCTCAGGCACTCAAAATACCTGCAACATCCAGGGCACCTCATCCACCATCAGGTCTGGTCCCTACATCCAGAGTGTGCCCCAGAGGAACTTGTGTCTACCTCTTCGTCACTGCCGCATGCCTGCCCAGGGTTCTCCTCTAAAAAGTGAGTAACCCTCGATTGCCCATAACCGTGACCTCACTTCGCAATACCCTGCAGGTCTGGCGTGCTGCATTTGTTAGAGTGTGTGCAGGCGTGTCTCTCCTCCTTTTGTGAGGCAGCATGCACATGCCCTCTATCTTCCCCAGCCTATGGCTGGTCTGCAATGTGTATTTAAAGACACCTCCTTCAACAGGGAGGCACTTGAGCAATTTGGTTTCTAGCTAGTTTAGTTTCCTCTTTGAGCTAAGGTGTTCTGCTTTTTCTTGTCATTTTGTGCATGGGACTTTGGATTACGTTTTACGGACTTTGCCTGATTGCCGCCTGCCCTGACCATGGTCTACGTTTATGGACTTTGCCTAATTGCCACTTGTCCTGACTTCTGCCTTCGTACCCGCCTGACCTGAGATCACCTTGGCGCTTGGTAGGCGGGCTTAGATGTGTTTTGATCAAAATATATTGACTAAATGTCTCAGATATTATCATATCAGAGTGAGGACTTTGTCCATATATAATGCTTGCATCTACTTTACTAAGTGCATTATTATCTTATTTCTGTGGTTTTCTTCAATAATATGGGCAGGGACATCCGCATATTTGTATATCATACCGTGCAGGATGTTTTTATCTTAGTTTTTTCTGTGATTTTTTTGTCTATGTAGTATTTGCTTGAGGGAGTGGCACCTTCAAGTGTGAATGCGCACCTATTTTATCTTGGGAGTAGACTTCCTCTGCACTTTTGCCCTTCCTATCCAATAGAGCGCCTTGATTAGGTGGTACATATAGGTGTGCTGGCTCCTCCTCCCATTGGTTGCTTGATGCACATGGAGGTGACTAGGAGCAGCACACCATATGTGCGGCGTCTGCGCTCCTGAACATAGAAACCCAATGGCTTAGGTAGGTTTAGCGTAGGACCCCCCTGACCTGAGATCACCTTGGCGCTTGGTAGGCAGGCTTAGATTTGTTTTGATCAAAATATATTGACTAAGTGTCTCAGATATTATCATATCAGAGTGAGGACTTTGTCCATATATAATGCTTGCATCTACTTTGCTAAGTGCATTATTATCTTATTTCTGTGGTTTTCTTCAATAATATGGCCAGGGACATCCGCACATTTGTATATCATACCGTGCAGGATGTTTTTATCTTAGTTTTTTCTGTGATTTTTTTGTCTATGTAGTATTTGCTTGAGGGAGTGGCACCTTGAAGTGTGAATGCGCACCTATTTTATCTTGGGAGTAGAATTCCTCTGCACTTTTGCCCTTCCTATCCAATAGAGCGCCTTGATTAGGTGGTACATATAGGTGTGCTGGCTCCTCCTCCCATTGGTTGCTTGATGCACATGGGGGTGACTAGGAACAGCACACCATATGTGCGGCGTCTGCGCTCTTGAACATAGAAGCCCAATGGCTTAGGTAGGTTTAGCGTAGGACCCGCCTGACCTGAGACCACCTTGGCGCTTGGTAGGCGGGCTTAGATGTGTTTTGATCAAAATATATTGACTAAGTGAGGACTTTGTCCATATATAATGCTTGCATCTACTTTACTAAGTGCATTATTATCTTATTTCTGTGGTTTTCTTCTGCCTTCGTACCCTGATCAGCTTCTGGCCTCCCATCATCCACTGGGTGTATTGTGTCACCTGAAGGTCAGTCCAGTGGGTTTACACTCTGTTACCGATTCCCTCGTGTTCCAATTCCCCTCTGGAACGCCTCTCGGGAAAGTCTCTCCTCACCATAGTGTAAAGAACGAGGGGTGTGCTCAGCAGGGGCGTTGCTAGGTCAAAACATTCAGGGCCTGGGCCCCTGATGTTTTGTCCCAGGCTCCGAATGTCCTGCCTGCCTGTTAGATATACCTGTATTGCCGTCCTCAGGACGGCAATACAATTGAATCTAATGTACTGTAACAGCTGAAGGACCTGTGATGACCTCACAGGTCATGTGATCAGTTCTAAATGCAGTAGCTGAAAAGGACCTGGGATGATGTCACTGTAACGGACCGTTTCAGCAGACAAGGGGTTAAAATCCGTTTAGGCGATATGCCCCTTTCTGAGAGACAGGCACAGCTACTGCAGGATACACCAAACTCCCGAACTGGATACAAAATAGCACTCCAAACTGGAACCTCACGAATAGCTGCTAGCAGACGAACAGGGATCAGCTTACACTTCTGGCAATTGGTCCTCTAACAGCATACAGTGAATCCCCCCAATAACGAGACGACACTTTGTTTTGAGGGTCAAGCAGTGGTCTGACTGTACTTCACGTACAGCCTCTTTTATTCATAAACCACAAACATAGTACTGCCCACAGGGGTTTGAAATACAACCAATCAGTAATTTACAACACATACAATGTAACTACAGCAACCAATCGTTCACGCCCCCAGAGGACCAGAATGAAGACTGTGACATAGGACAACATATCCCCACAATGCATCATGGTCTCCTCCTCTCTGTCCCGGAGACAACCTGAGGAGCAATCCAATTATCTCTGAGGACAAAGGGAGATCGCCAATACACATGTGAGGACAACAGAACAGACATCACCATTTAAACACACAATGGGACAATGGCACAATAGAAACACACCCAGCATTTTCCTCCCAAGCTGACAAGTTACACTTATTATAAATTGTTACAACTTTGTGAGTTTACATTGACCATACATATAACTTACATCCATTTAAACAGTATAACTTGGGGACAAACCTATCCAAAATTCACTTGAATCGGTTCAGGGGTTTAAAAGTTAGTATATGGCCCATAATCCAGGGGCAAGAGGCCAGCAGCCAGTCCTCTCCAAAACCCAGTGGCGAGGTTGGTTTCGCCACACATCTCCCCCCCCCAGGGAAGACTAACCAGATACCTGACCTCACGCCGGTCGGTACCTGAGTTAGTCTGGCAGCCCACCCACAACCAAATACTGGACCTGTTGACTTTAGTAGCCTGTCTCTGTCCAGTGAGTCCACCAAGGTTATGTTGGAAGCTGGTACTCCCGGTCTCTGTGTTGCTCCCTGGCTTGGAGTGGAGGTTGCTTTGTGGGCAGGTATCAGCGGTACTCTGCCCTGGTGCCAGCGCTACCACGGAAGAAGCCTGGTTGGAGCCTGGTTGTTGGAGGGGGAGACCGACTGTCTCTACCCCCTGTGCTGTAAGTGCAGAGACCACGGTCCCATCTGCACTGTTGTGGGGCTTGCTGTCTCCCCCTGGTGCGTTAAGCTGCCGCTGGGGAGAGGGGGTAACAAGCTCCTCTCCCATACATACTTCCGGCCGCTGGGGAGGGCGACCGACCGTCTCCGCTCCCAATACAGTGTCCTGTTGCTGGGGAAAGGAGACTGGGCTCTCTATTCCCTGCTGGACACTCTGCCGCTGGGGGACAGGACCGACTGTCTCTGCCCCCTGTAACTCCGCCTGCCGCTGGGGAGGGAGGATGCTGCTCTCCTCTCCCTGCATTTCACACTGCCTTACCGGCATATCACTCTGCTGCTGGGGGGCAGGAACAACTACCTCTGCCCCCTGTACCTCAGCCTGCCGCTGAGGAGGGAGGACGCTGCTCTCCTCTCCCTGCACTTCACACTGCCGCTGGGGAATGGAGACTGGGCTCCCAATTCCCTGCAGGACCGGTGGAGAGACCTCGGTCCCATCTCTACCGGCCACCTGGGGTCCATCCCAGTAACACTCTACAATATCTGCCCAGCTGAATGGGTCTGGATCTGGGTCTGTCACCTTACCGTCCTGCTGAGCCTTCTCAATGGAGTGGAATAGATCTTGGTAGTCCTGCTCCAGTTCCCACTCCAGGGTTGCTAGGTGAGCCAGGTCTTGCTCTACCTCATGGGGGTCATCCCACTCATGCCTAGCCTCCCTCTCATAAAAAATGTCCTGAAGTCTGGACTGTGCAGGGCTCCCGAAGTCAGGCTCTGCAAAGGACTCCCATAACAAGCCAGGACCATAAAACTCCTCTCCCTCTGGCTTGTCATGTTCGGCTGTCCAGGGTATATACTGTGCCATATACCACCAAAGCGCCTGGTAGGCATCCTCCAGCCATAGCTCCTGCCATACCCGGTGCTCTAGATCCTTCACCCATTCCTCCAGGGGCTGCTCTCCCAGGAAGGGCATCCGCAGGGCCACTTGCTTCTGCAACCGCTGCTCTTCACTGGGGAGACTCTCACCCCGCTGGTATTGTACATTACCCAGGGCCTGGTACCAGATGCCTTTCCTTAATGCATCCCGGCCATCCAGGTCCTCCTCCTCGTATAACACTGCTGGTTCCATCCTGGTGCTTTTAGGGTCGCTGTACTGGGACATGCGTTGCCTTTAAATTGTAGAATCCACAGAAATGGTGTCTCCTGTAGCTGTCCTTCTGGCTGTAGGAACGATCCCGCTGCTTGCCACCAATGTAACGGACCGTTTCAGCAGACAAGGGGTTAAAATCCGTTTAGGCGATATGCCCCTTTCTGAGAGACAGGCACAGCTACTGCAGGATACACCAAACTCCCGAACTGGATACAAAATAGCACTCCAAACTGGAACCTCACGAATAGCTGCTAGCAGACGAACAGGGATCAGCTTACACTTCTGGCAATCGGTCCTCTAACAGCATACAGTGAATCCCCCCAATAACGAGATGACACTTTGTTTTGAGGGTCAAGCAGTGGTCTGACTGTACTTCACGTACAGCCTCTTTTATTCATAAACCACAAACATAGTACTGCCCACAGGGGTTTGAAATACAACCAATCAGTAATTTACAACACATACAATGTAACTACAGCAACCAATCGTTCACGCCCCCAGAGGACCAGAATGAAGACTGTGACATAGGACAACATATCCCCACAATGCATCATGGTCTCCTCCTCTCTGTCCCGGAGACAACCTGAGGAGCAATCCAATTATCTCTGAGGACAAAGGGAGATCGCCAATACACATGTGAGGACAACAGAACAGACATCACCATTTAAACAAACAATGGGACAATGGCACAATAGAAACACACCCAGCATTTTCCTCCCAAGCTGACAAGTTACACTTATTATAAATTGTTACAACTTTGTGAGTTTACATTGGCCATACATATAACTTACATCAATTTAAACAGTATAACTTGGGGACAAACCTATCCAAAAATCACTTGAATCGGTTCAGGGGTTTAAAAGTTAGTATATGGCCCATAATCCAGGGGCAAGAGGCCAGCAGCCAGTCCTCTCCAAAACCCAGTGGCGAGGTTGGTTTCACCACAGTCACCATCATGTGATCAGTGCAGGAGAGGGCAGCTCAGCAGTGAAGAGAAGCCCTCGGAAGAGGCTCAGGTGAGATCTGCTACATTAGGAGAGGGAAGTGAAGATTATTCAGTGTGAGAGGCAGAGCAATGTTGGGAGTTGTAGTTATTTAAATGAGACTGTATGTTAGGGCTGAAGGGAGGGAAGTTATTTACATGGGAGAGTGAGGTGGAGTGATGTTAATTACATGGGACTGAAATTTGGAAGTGGCTGGTGTAGGGTGATGTTATTTACATGGGACTGTATGTTGAGAGGTAATGTTATTTATATGGGACTGCATGTTGAAGGCAGCTGTGGGAGGGAGTGATGTTATTTACATGGGACTGTATGTTGAGAAGTAATGTTATTTATATGGGACTGCATGTTGAAGGCAGCTGTGGGAGGGAGTGATATTATTTACATGGGATTGAATGTTAAGGGGTAATGTTATTTACATGGGACTGCATGTTGGAGGTGGCTGGGGAGGGGGTGATTTTATTTATATGGGACTGTATGTTGAAGGTGTCTGGGGAGGGAGTGATGTTATTTATATAGGACTGAATATTGAGGAGGTGATGTTACTTACATGGGACTGTATGTTGAAGGCTGCTGGGGAGGGGGTGATGTTATTTACATGGGACTGTATTTTGGAGGGGGCTGTAGATAGAGAGGGGTGTTATTTACATGGGACTGTATGTTGAAGGCAGCTGTGGGAGGGAGTGATATTATTTACATGGGATTGAATGTTAAGGGGTAATGTTATTTACATGGGACTGCGTGTTGGAGGTGGCTGATTTTATTTACATGGAACTGTATGTTGAATGTGTCTAGGGGAGGGAGTGTTGTTATTTATATGGGACTGAATATTGAGGAAGTGATGTTATTTACATGGGACTATATGTTGAAGGCGGCTGGGGAGGGGGTGATGTTATTTACATGGGACTGTATGTTGGAAGGGGCAGGAGAGATGGTGTGATGTTATTTACATGGGGCTGTATTTTGGAGGGGGCTGTAGATAGAGAGGGATGTTATTTAAATAGGACTGTATATTGGAGGGGTTGGAGAGATGGTGTGATGTTATTTACATGGGACTGTATTTTGGAGGGGGCTGTAGATAGAGAGGGATGTTATTTAAATGGGACTGTATATTGGAGGGGCTGGAGAGATGGTGTGATGGTATTTATATGGGACTCTATGGCGGAGGGAGGGAAATAGTGTTATTTACATTGGACTGTATGGCGGAGGTGCTGAGGAATTATAATTTCTGAGGACACAGAGAAATATAACTACAGGGAGCACTGCAGGCGGCATTATAAATATTGGGGGCGCTTCAGGGCGAGCATTTAAACAGTAGGGGGCGATATAACTACAGGGGGCACTGCAGGTGGCATTATAAATACTTGGGGCACTTCAGGGCAAGCATTATAACAGTAGGGGGCAGTATAAATACTGGGGGCACTGTGGGGGCATTTTAAATCCAGGGGACATTAGGCGTTCTTATTACTAAAGGGGGCTCTATAGGAGGGATCAGCATTATTTCTACTAAGAGCACTATGGGGGCCTTATTACTACTGAGGGGTCTGTAGAGAGCTTTATTACCACTGGGGGAACAATAGGGGTCCTTATTTCTACTGGGGGCTCTGTGAGGGTATTATTAATACTGGAGGGCTCTTCTACTAATGGAGGCACTCTTGTGGAGCATTATCACTGTTGGGTCCAGTAGGGGGCAGTATTACTAATGAGAGCATTCTAGAAGGGAATTACTATTGGTGGGACTATGAGGAGTACTGTTCCTATGGGGGGCACTCATTTTTCTTCAGGATAGTATTTGGGGGTACAGAAAAGTAAGGAAGCTAAGATGTCTGTGCGTCACACTCTGCAGAGACGAGGCAGATGAGAGAAGTGTCCGGACCGAATGGAGAAGATGATGACAGAGAAGATCTACATCAGAGGAGACGTCACCTGGGAGGCCCTGGATGTTTGTGGTATGTGTTGCTGTATAGCAAGTACAGTAAAATGTCTTCAGTGCTAGTGTTTGCGGTGGTGGGGGGTTGGGGTCGGTTGGTCGACTTAGAGAATTGGTCAGTATGCATTGGTGCTTGGGACCCGGATCTTTTGAGATCCTAGCAACGCCCCTGGTGCTCAGACATCACCCTCAAAGGGAGTTGGTCATGTGGGACAGCGGTTTCTCTCCCACTGGTCATAACAGCTTGTTTACCACCAAAACCAGACTGAGCTTTTGAAAAAACTGCTGTGTCATTGCCATTGAGTATCACTGAAGCTCTAATGTAAGTCTATAAGATGGGAGTTGTAACTTTGTATCTGTTTATGCTGAGTTTCTCCACTCCACCCCTCCCACTAGAAGGGTCTAGTTTAGCCAGCAACTGTATATAAGGAGAGCAGTCAGACCCTCTAGTGTTCTGCAATTAGGGAACAGTGCTTATAAGAGGAGACTCTGCCAGACTATTGAGTGACCAGAAGAAGATGCTGAGACAGGAATACTCTGCCACAGACCCTGGATCACCAGCCTTTGTCCAGGGTATCAGCCTTCTGAGAGAGAGGGACCACTAGCTCAGGCCTTTCCTCAGCATCAAACCCTTCTTCTGCCAGGGAGGAGACTGGAGAAGCCAGCCTTATGCCTCGCCTGTATTGTTTTGCACCTGAATCCCTCCAGTAAAGAAGACTCTGCAATTAATTCCCATTGGGGTGCACCACACCTTACCATCCCTTCCGGAGAGCAGCAACATATGGTGACACCTCAACAATATCCCGGGGACCCAGCATAGCGTTGGGGCCACGCTAAACCTGGCCACTGCACAAGCTGTTCTGCTCAGAGTTGGGAAAATGCCTCATCGTAGATTTGGTGAATCCTCCAGCAGCACAGGGAGAAAACAAAGACATAACAAGCCGGTCTTTGTAAATGAGCCCCATTGTATGTACTGCACTTCATAACGCACTATACTATAGTACAGGGAGATATATATATATATATATATATATATATATATAATGGGGATTCGCTCTCGTAGGCAGGTTAGCGGACGCAGTATAGAGGCAACCACAAAGTCTTTAAAGGGAATCTGTCACCAGTTTTATGGTGTCCTAACTAAGGGCAACATAAATAAGTATATATAAAATTTAACTTTTACTATGATTTCACTTAAAATACGTTGGTGGTAGCAGTGAGACAAAAACAATAGACTTACATACATATAAACACTTACTATGCCACCTAATAAGACCACGATATGATAGTACTGGGTTGGTCTTACCCCGTCCTGTAGATGCACGGTCAGGGTTAGTAGGTGGCGGTAGAGCTCCAGTGTGGTCGCAGGCACTGGTGTCCAGTTGTTGGAAATAATATGGCAGTCTGGAAACTCCTGTTATGCCCTGGTCTAGAGCCCTCCCTATATAGATGGTCAGGGGCTATCCTCATAGACCTGCCTCAACGACACGGAGCACTCGCCCCGACAGGGGCGACCCCATGCGGAACCTGTCCCTATCTGGGACCTATTCCCTAAATGGTCCCTTACTGAATGGCCCTACATGCCATGTTTCGTTCCATAAAATGGAGCTCATCAGGGGCTCATTGAAATCAGAAGGTTTCTACAAAATACACAAAGAGAGATATGCATGGCGTAGTTACTACCAAGCGTCTATTATAATACAAATTTAAACAGCATTAGGTATATGGTCTCCAACTTACTGTTTCAGTAGAGAATTGCTTGTAAATACAAGACGGTAAGAACGATCGATAATACACGTCCCTGCCGGGGTATGGAGAAGTGTCCCCAATAATACCCACTCCTCACCTCACTGCTGTATGCCGGCAGTGTGGGAACACAGCCCATTCGGCCGCCTCACCTTTTAAAATCAGCGCCTCCAGCTGTTACCGCCCTCCTGTTCCACCTTCCCCCGGTGGAACGCATGTGGAACGCACGCTATTTCCATGCGCTCCACTCCACCGGAAGTCAGTGTCACATGACCACTCGGGCTGCCGGAAGTACATGCGGATGTGTCTGAGCGCCACCCATCGCATAGCAACCGGATGACGCGCAGGCACTCCACGCTGATCCGCCGTCTCAGATGCCGGACAGCTATTCTAGAGAATACAATCATTCAAAGGTTGGATTTCTTTAACAGGTTTCCTCCATACTGATTTTTCTGCATGCACTTGGCCATACAGTACTTATAAGAGGGGAAATACTGGACACACAGGTCCATTTTTGTACCACAGAAAAACTTGCAGAATGATGATATTTCATGTCATTAGACAAGAAAGAATTTTTACACTTATTCCACAATAGGGGGTATTATTGACTTTGTCAGGAGATTCATGTCCCAGATATTTAAGATTTAACAATTATTCCACAATAGGGGGTATTTTTGACTTTGTCAGGAGATTCATGTCCCAGATATTTAGGATTTAACAATAAGATCATATCTAGGTTGGTGTAGAGGAAGGTGAAGGGGGGTATAAGGCAATGAATTCCTGCCCTCCTTAGATATTAAAATTTATAGACAGATGTGGGACCGGTCCTAACCATCATATCAGCCAGATATTTAAATAAAGCACGTGAAGCTCTGTAGCTCATTGAGGCCATTGGGGTATATTGTCTTCAGGTGTTTATATGTATGTAAGTCTATTGTTTTTGTCTCACTGCTACCACCAACGTATTTTAAGTGAAATCATAGTAAAAGTTAAATTTTATATATACTCAGTCTACATATGGTAAATATATTTATAGGAGGTACGACATATCTCTGCACACACGTACCTGGTGCATTGAGGTATAATATTTTTGTACATAAGTGTTGCTTAATTTATGGATATGGCAGGTTTTCTAAGTACCGGTTTTAATGCAGAGGATTGGCTGACAGAAGCCAAGGAGGTTTTCTCAGAAAATTTTCTGCAGAAAAAATATACCCCCTCATATAGTGCGGCCTTTAGAGAATTGGAAAAAACGTATAGGGAGCAAATTGTGTCTTGGTGGGAGGTCCAGAGCTTGGAGCACTACCTTGAACACAATATTGTACCAAGGGGTCTCAGGATCACACTACTACCAGCCAATAGATGCAGGAATGCATCACTAATGACTAAGTGGGAACAGGAGGCAACGGCCAGCTCCTTGCGTCTTATGAAAATTTTAGTAGAACAAGAGCACTCCACATTAGAGAATGTAAATAAAAAATTGAAGGACCAAATTGAGGTCACCCAGACATTTGCACAAGAAACTGACTTTGGAATCAAAGAAAAACAGCTTCAGACAGCTTTGGAAAAATTCCAATATCATTTAAAAGAAAGAAAGCATAAGCAATTTACACGTGACTTGTCAGATTTCAAAGAAAATAAAGCTTACATTCTTTTAAATGAAAAAGGGAGGTTGGAAAGGGACACCGATCCATCCTCTACAGAAACAGATCAATCTGAGTCTGATAGAGAACAGGCAGGCAGTAGAAGGAATTTGACCAAGGGGAGAGGACGTGGGAGGAGAAACCATAAAGGTAATCCTCATAAAAATTATAACCAAGGTTTTTTAGACCAGAATCTTTCCTACCCACTCAGAAATCGGTCACAACAACAACCACCGGCAACACAGGCCCAAAAATAATTAATTTGTCTTCCTACTCCCTGACTGAATCTGAAAATAGTATCCTAGAAAAGGGGCTCTCGTTTGTACCTACACCTAAATTTAATCTCTTTAGGACAATAGTCGATCTTAATCTATTCGCTAGAAAATTAAGGTGGTTTAAACATTTTCGTAACATAGAAAAGAAACAGAGTTTGGAACTGGGGGTCCCACCAAATATGGTAGCAGATGTACGACTTTTACAAAGTCTGGCCACTCCTGTAGAAACAGCATCGGGGGAGGGGCCATTCACACCACTCAAAAATAAAAGCATAAGGACGGCACCCACCACTGATACAAACTGTATTGATGTTTTCCTAAATTTAGTGAGCACAGAACTTGAGTCCACACGGTTACATCTATCGCCTCAAAATTGTACACAGGAAGAATCACGGGCATTAGAAAGCTTGGCAGAGAACAGGAACATAACCGTTAAGCCCTCTGATAAGGGGGGAAACACTGTTATAATGGATACGGATAGCTATAAAATTATGTGTGAAAAACTTCTGGCCCCACGTGACTGTTACGAGATTTTAGATGGAGACCCTACAATAAAATACAAACGTGAACTAAAGAGCATCCTGGATACAGCAAAAAATAATAAATTAATTAGTCCGGCTGAATATGAATTTTTGTTTCCACAGCACCCGCAGATAGCGACATTCTATTGTCTGCCGAAAGTGCACAAAGGGTGTGACCCAGTTAAAGGCCGCCCAATAGTTTCGGGCATAAACAGTTTAAGTCAAAATGTAGGAATCTACATAGACAAAATTCTATCCCCATTTGTGCAATCACTTCCCTCATATGTTAGGGATACGGGAGATCTCTTGAAACAACTAGAGGAGATACATCTCGAGGATGGGTGCATGTTGGGGAGCATTGACGTGGAGGCCCTATATTCATCCATACCGCATAAATGGGGCCTACACGCAGTGGCTCATTACTTGAGCACACGTGGTTGCCAATTTTTGACACACAACAAATTTATCCTTCAATTGTTGGAGTTTGTATTATGCAGAAATTATTTTCTCTTTAACGGTAGATTTTACCACCAGCTCAGGGGCACCGCGATGGGGTGTTCATGTGCCCCGTCGTATGCAAATTTGCTCCTGGGCTGGTGGGAGGACACTATGATTTTCTGTGATGAGACAGCATGTGAGGCCCTAAACGTCCAGATATGGGCACGCTATATTGACGACGTGCTGGTTGTCTGGAAAGGTGGCCGTAAGTCTTTTTCGGATTGGGCAGCAAGTTTGAATAATAACCAGATTGGTCTACGCTTCACGTCAGAGTGCGACGAGAAGCGGTTGCCATTCCTTGATATTCTAATTACTAAAGATCACTGTTGGGTCCAGTAGGGGGCAGTATTACTAATGAGAGCATTCTAGAAGGGAATTACTATTGGTGGGACTATGAGGAGTACTGTTCCTATGGGGGGCACTCATTTTTCTTCAGGATAGTATTTGGGGGTACAGAAAAGTAAGGAAGCTAAGATGTCTGTGCGTCACACTCTGCAGAGACGAGGCAGATGAGAGAAGTGTCCGGACCGAATGGAGAAGATGATGACAGAGAAGATCTACATCAGAGGAGACGTCACCTGGGAGGCCCTGGATGTTTGTGGTATGTGTTGCTGTATAGCAAGTACAGTAAAATGTCTTCAGTGCTAGTGTTTGCGGTGGTGGGGGGTTGGGGTCGGTTGGTCGACTTAGAGAATTGGTCAGTATGCATTGGTGCTTGGGACCCGGATCTTTTGAGATCCTAGCAACGCCCCTGGTGCTCAGACATCACCCTCAAAGGGAGTTGGTCATGTGGGACAGCGGTTTCTCTCCCACTGGTCATAACAGCTTGTTTACCACCAAAACCAGACTGAGCTTTTGAAAAAACTGCTGTGTCATTGCCATTGAGTATCACTGAAGCTCTAATGTAAGTCTATAAGATGGGAGTTGTAACTTTGTATCTGTTTATGCTGAGTTTCTCCACTCCACCCCTCCCACTAGAAGGGTCTAGTTTAGCCAGCAACTGTATATAAGGAGAGCAGTCAGACCCTCTAGTGTTCTGCAATTAGGGAACAGTGCTTATAAGAGGAGACTCTGCCAGACTATTGAGTGACCAGAAGAAGATGCTGAGACAGGAATACTCTGCCACAGACCCTGGATCACCAGCCTTTGTCCAGGGTATCAGCCTTCTGAGAGAGAGGGACCACTAGCTCAGGCCTTTCCTCAGCATCAAACCCTTCTTCTGCCAGGGAGGAGACTGGAGAAGCCAGCCTTATGCCTCGCCTGTATTGTTTTGCACCTGAATCCCTCCAGTAAAGAAGACTCTGCAATTAATTCCCATTGGGGTGCACCACACCTTACCATCCCTTCCGGAGAGCAGCAACATATGGTGACACCTCAACAATATCCCGGGGACCCAGCATAGCGTTGGGGCCACGCTAAACCTGGCCACTGCACAAGCTGTTCTGCTCAGAGTTGGGAAAATGCCTCATCGTAGATTTGGTGAATCCTCCAGCAGCACAGGGAGAAAACAAAGACATAACAAGCCGGTCTTTGTAAATGAGCCCCATTGTATGTACTGCACTTCATAACGCACTATACTATAGTACAGGGAGATATATATATATATATATATATATAATGGGGATTCGCTCTCGTAGGCAGGTTAGCGGACGCAGTATAGAGGCAACCACAAAGTCTTTAAAGGGAATCTGTCACCAGTTTTATGGTGTCCTAACTAAGGGCAACATAAATAAGTATATATAAAATTTAACTTTTACTATGATTTCACTTAAAATACGTTGGTGGTAGCAGTGAGACAAAAACAATAGACTTACATACATATAAACACTTACTATGCCACCTAATAAGACCACGATATGATAGTACTGGGTTGGTCTTACCCCGTCCTGTAGATGCACGGTCAGGGTTAGTAGGTGGCGGTAGAGCTCCAGTGTGGTCGCAGGCACTGGTGTCCAGTTGTTGGAAATAATATGGCAGTCTGGAAACTCCTGTTATGCCCTGGTCTAGAGCCCTCCCTATATAGATGGTCAGGGGCTATCCTCATAGACCTGCCTCAACGACACGGAGCACTCGCCCCGACAGGGGCGACCCCATGCGGAACCTGTCCCTATCTGGGACCTATTCCCTAAATGGTCCCTTACTGAATGGCCCTACATGCCATGTTTCGTTCCATAAAATGGAGCTCATCAGGGGCTCATTGAAATCAGAAGGTTTCTACAAAATACACAAAGAGAGATATGCATGGCGTAGTTACTACCAAGCGTCTATTATAATACAAATTTAAACAGCATTAGGTATATGGTCTCCAACTTACTGTTTCAGTAGAGAATTGCTTGTAAATACAAGACGGTAAGAACGATCGATAATACACGTCCCTGCCGGGGTATGGAGAAGTGTCCCCAATAATACCCACTCCTCACCTCACTGCTGTATGCCGGCAGTGTGGGAACACAGCCCATTCGGCCGCCTCACCTTTTAAAATCAGCGCCTCCAGCTGTTACCGCCCTCCTGTTCCACCTTCCCCCGGTGGAACGCATGTGGAACGCACGCTATTTCCATGCGCTCCACTCCACCGGAAGTCAGTGTCACATGACCACTCGGGCTGCCGGAAGTACATGCGGATGTGTCTGAGCGCCACCCATCGCATAGCAACCGGATGACGCGCAGGCACTCCACGCTGATCCGCCGTCTCAGATGCCGGACAGCTATTCTAGAGAATACAATCATTCAAAGGTTGGATTTCTTTAACAGGTTTCCTCCATACTGATTTTTCTGCATGCACTTGGCCATACAGTACTTATAAGAGGGGAAATACTGGACACACAGGTCCATTTTTGTACCACAGAAAAACTTGCAGAATGATGATATTTCATGTCATTAGACAAGAAAGAATTTTTACACTTATTCCACAATAGGGGGTATTATTGACTTTGTCAGGAGATTCATGTCCCAGATATTTAAGATTTAACAATTATTCCACAATAGGGGGTATTTTTGACTTTGTCAGGAGATTCATGTCCCAGATATTTAGGATTTAACAATAAGATCATATCTAGGTTGGTGTAGAGGAAGGTGAAGGGGGGTATAAGGCAATGAATTCCTGCCCTCCTTAGATATTAAAATTTATAGACAGATGTGGGACCGGTCCTAACCATCATATCAGCCAGATATTTAAATAAAGCACGTGAAGCTCTGTAGCTCATTGAGGCCATTGGGGTATATTGTCTTCAGGTGTTTATATGTATGTAAGTCTATTGTTTTTGTCTCACTGCTACCACCAACGTATTTTAAGTGAAATCATAGTAAAAGTTAAATTTTATATATACTCAGTCTACATATGGTAAATATATTTATAGGAGGTACGACATATCTCTGCACACACGTACCTGGTGCATTGAGGTATAATATTTTTGTACATAAGTGTTGCTTAATTTATGGATATGGCAGGTTTTCTAAGTACCGGTTTTAATGCAGAGGATTGGCTGACAGAAGCCAAGGAGGTTTTCTCAGAAAATTTTCTGCAGAAAAAATATACCCCCTCATATAGTGCGGCCTTTAGAGAATTGGAAAAAACGTATAGGGAGCAAATTGTGTCTTGGTGGGAGGTCCAGAGCTTGGAGCACTACCTTGAACACAATATTGTACCAAGGGGCCTCAGGATCACACTACTACCAGCCAATAGATGCAGGAATGCATCACTAATGACTAAGTGGGAACAGGAGGCAACGGCCAGCTCCTTGCGTCTTATGAAAATTTTAGTAGAACAAGAGCACTCCACATTAGAGAATGTAAATAAAAAATTGAAGGACCAAATTGAGGTCACCCAGACATTTGCACAAGAAACTGACTTTGGAATCAAAGAAAAACAGCTTCAGACAGCTTTGGAAAAATTCCAATATCATTTAAAAGAAAGAAAGCATAAGCAATTTACACGTGACTTGTCAGATTTCAAAGAAAATAAAGCTTACATTCTTTTAAATGAAAAAGGGAGGTTGGAAAGGGACACCGATCCATCCTCTACAGAAACAGATCAATCTGAGTCTGATAGAGAACAGGCAGGCAGTAGAAGGAATTTGACCAAGGGGAGAGGACGGGGGAGGAGAAACCATAAAGGTAATCCTCATAAAAATTATAACCAAGGTTTTTTAGACCAGAATCTTTCCTACCCACTCAGAAATCGGTCACAACAACAACCACCGGCAACACAGGCCCAAAAATAATTAATTTGTCTTCCTACTCCCTGACTGAATCTGAAAATAGTATCCTAGAAAAGGGGCTCTCGTTTGTACCTACACCTAAATTTAATCTCTTTAGGACAATAGTCGATCTTAATCTATTCGCTAGAAAATTAAGGTGGTTTAAACATTTTCGTAACATAGAAAAGAAACAGAGTTTGGAACTGGGGGTCCCACCAAATATGGTAGCAGATGTACGACTTTTACAAAGTCTGGCCACTCCTGTAGAAACAGCATCGGGGGAGGGGCCATTCACACCACTCAAAAATAAAAGCATAAGGACGGCACCCACCACTGATACAAACTGTATTGATGTTTTCCTAAATTTAGTGAGCACAGAACTTGAGTCCACACGGTTACATCTATCGCCTCAAAATTGTACACAGGAAGAATCACGGGCATTAGAAAGCTTGGCAGAGAACAGGAACATAACCGTTAAGCCCTCTGATAAGGGGGGAAACACTGTTATAATGGATACGGATAGCTATAAAATTATGTGTGAAAAACTTCTGGCCCCACGTGACTGTTACGAGATTTTAGATGGAGACCCTACAATAAAATACAAACGTGAACTAAAGAGCATCCTGGATACAGCAAAAAATAATAAATTAATTAGTCCGGCTGAATATGAATTTTTGTTTCCACAGCACCCGCAGATAGCGACATTCTATTGTCTGCCGAAAGTGCACAAAGGGTGTGACCCAGTTAAAGGCCGCCCAATAGTTTCGGGCATAAATAGTTTAAGTCAAAATGTAGGAATCTACATAGATAAAATTCTATCCCCATTTGTGCAATCACTTCCCTCATATGTTAGGGATACGGGAGATCTCTTGAAACAACTAGAGGAGATACATCTCGAGGATGGGTGCATGTTGGGGAGCATTGACGTGGAGGCCCTATATTCATCCATACCGCATAAATGGGGCCTACACGCAGTGGCTCATTACTTGAGCACACGTGGTTGCCAATTTTTGACACACAACAAATTTATCCTTCAATTGTTGGAGTTTGTATTATGCAGAAATTATTTTCTCTTTAACGGTAGATTTTACCACCAGCTCAGGGGCACCGCGATGGGGTGTTCATGTGCCCCGTCGTATGCAAATTTGCTCCTGGGCTGGTGGGAGGACACTATGATTTTCTGTGATGAGACAGCATGTGAGGCCCTAAACGTCCAGATATGGGCACGCTATATTGACGACGTGCTGGTTGTCTGGAAAGGTGGCCGTAAGTCTTTTTCGGATTGGGCAGCAAGTTTGAATAATAACCAGATTGGTCTACGCTTCACGTCAGAGTGCGACGAGAAGCGGTTGCCATTCCTTGATATTCTTATTACTAAAGATCAGGATGGAGGGTTGGAAACAACAATCTTTCGTAAGCCTACCTCGACGAATTCCCTCCTGAGGTGGGACAGTTGCCACCCTTTCCCCCTCAGGAGGGGAATTCCTCGGGGTCAATACCTGAGATTAAGGAGAAATTGTTCGAATGAGGTGGAATTTCAGAGGCAGGCAACAGACCTTAAAAAACGCTTTATGGACCGGGGTTACCCTATTGGGACACTGACACCAGCCTATAAAGCTGCAAAAGCTCGCTCCCGTAGCTCCCTTCTTACCCCTAACAAAACGAGCAATACTGAGAACATACCCCCAACAGGGATTCAGGAGACACGTTTAATCAGTACATTTAATGAAGCCTCCGCAGGCATAAGAGAAATAATTGCCAAACACTGGCATGTACTCAGGATGGACCCCGACCTCTGCACTACCATAAAAGAACACCCAAGTATAACATATAGGAGGGGAAGGAGTGTACGAGATTGGACGGTGAATAGTCATTTCTCTCCTAAACCGGCCCCAAAAACCTGGCTGGAAAAAGGAGTTCATGGAAACTACAGATGTGGGAGGTGCATAGCCTGTAAGTACATGCAGTGCGGAAAATCCTTTAGGAGCTGTAATACAGGAAAAACATACATTATCAGGGACCTGATAAACTGTAAGACTATGGGGGTTGTCTATAAAATCACATGTTCCTGTAACAAGGAATATGTGGGCAAAACAAAAAGGGAGCTGAGACGAAGAATCGGAGAGCACATTAATGACGTCCATAATGGTAGGGACACCGTGGTCTCGCGTCATGTGCGTGCTGAGCATGGCGGGGATCCAAGGTGCCTTTCATTTATGGGAATCGAAAAAGTGAGGCCACCGGCGCGAGGTGGGGATTGGGATAAGAGAATCCTCCAATGCGAGGCAAGGTGGATTTTTTACCTGAAGACAATATACCCCAATGGCCTCAATGAGCTACAGAGCTTCACGTGCTTTATTTAAATATCTGGCTGATATGATGGTTAGGACCGGTCCCACATCTTTCTATAAATTTTATATCTAAGGAGGGCAGGAATTCATTGCCTTATACCCCCCTTCACCTTCCTCTACACCAACCTAGATATGATCTTATTGTTAAATCCTAAATATCTGGGACATGAATCTCCTGACAAAGTCAAAAATACCCCCTATTGTGGAATAATTGTTAAATCTTAAATATCTGGGACATGAATCTCCTGACAAAGTCAATAATACCCCCTATTGTGGAATAAGTGTAAAAATTCTTTCTTGTCTAATGACATGAAATATCATCATTCTGCAAGTTTTTCTGTGGTACAAAAATGGACCTGTGTGTCCAGTATTTCCCCTCTTATAAGTACTGTATGGCCAAGTGCATGCAGAAAAATCAGTATGGAGGAAACCTGTTAAAGAAATCCAACCTTTGAATGATTGTATTCTCTAGAATAGCTGTCCGGCATCTGAGACGGCGGATCAGCGTGGAGTGCCTGCGCGTCATCCGGTTGCTATGCGATGGGTGGCGCTCAGACACATCCGCATGTACTTCCGGCAGCCCGAGTGGTCATGTGACACTGACTTCCGGTGGAGTGGAGCGCATGGAAATAGCGTGCGTTCCACATGCGTTCCACCGGGGGAAGGTGGAACAGGAGGGCGGTAACAGCTGGAGGCGCTGATTTTAAAAGGTGAGGCGGCCGAATGGGCTGTGTTCCCACACTGCCGGCATACAGCAGTGAGGTGAGGAGTGGGTATTATTGGGGACACTTCTCCATACCCCGGCAGGGACGTGTATTATCGATCGTTCTTACCGTCTTGTATTTACAAGCAATTCTCTACTGAAACAGTAAGTTGGAGACCATATACCTAATGCTGTTTAAATTTGTATTATAATAGACGCTTGGTAGTAACTACGCCATGCATATCTCTCTTTGTGTATTTTGTAGAAACCTTCTGATTTCAATGAGCCCCTGATGAGCTCCATTTTATGGAACGAAACATGGCATGTAGGGCCATTCAGTAAGGGACCATTTAGGGAATAGGTCCCAGATAGGGACAGGTTCCGTATGGGGTCGCCCCTGTCGGGGCGAGTGCTCCGTGTCGTTGAGGCAGGTCTATGAGGATAGCCCCTGACCATCTATATAGGGAGGGCTCTAGACCAGGGCATACCAGGAGTTTCCAGACTGCCATATTATTTCCAACAACTGGACACCAGTGCCTGCGACCACACTGGAGCTCTACCGCCACCTACTAACCCTGACCGTGCATCTACAGGACGGGGTAAGACCCACCCAGTACTATCATATCGTGGTCTTATTAGGTGGCATAGTAAGTGTTTATATGTATGTAAGTCTATTGTTTTTGTCTCACTGCTACCACCAACGTATTTTAAGTGAAATCATAGTAAAAGTTAAATTTTATATATACTCAGTTTACATATGGTAAATAAATTTATAGGAGGTACGACATATCTCTGCACACACGTACCTGGTGCATTGAGGTATAATATTTTTGTACATAAGTGCAACATAAATAAGTGACTGATTCTCTTAGAAAAATGCTGGGTCACTTTCTTTAATTGACCCAGTCAATCTGCCAACATCTTGTATTGAAAAGCTCCAACTCATAATGATGAGTCCTGAATATTCATGAGCTCCTGACTCTCCCCGCCTACCTGCTGCTGATTGACAGTTATTTTCCATATGAAGCAGCAGCAGGTGGGCAGGGGAGTGGCTATAGCTCGGAATTAAAAAAACGCTGGACTCACTGACATCACGCTGGACTCAAATCAGCTCATTAGCATGTGGCATCTTTGTGTGTATATTATGAGGTAACTATGTGAACATTCACCTTGTTAGCAGTTTTTCATCAACGGTCCCCAACAGGCTTTAGGGGCCTGTTTTCCAGCATGCGGCTCTCAGCCCTTTAGCACAGCACAGATCTTCATATCCCAAAACACTTCACTGTGAGATGGAGGATAATCCACCCCACCTGACGGTGCTGACTGCTTTTTATCAGCCTCCCAAGACCTGGCCTAGAACGTGGGGAGTAGCCACCCACCCAGCACTTTGGCTACTCCCAGTAAGAGCCGTCCCGGATCGACTTTACAGACATACTAACCAGCTGAAGTGTCAGACTGCAATAATGATATTTCAGCGGGAAAAAACGGCTCTTACTTCACCGAGGCCAGGAACCTCGGTGACACATACCGCCCATCAATGACGACCCCTTGTTCCTTCTTACAATATATATATATACAGTACAGACCAAAAGTTTGGACACACCTTCTCATTCAAAGAGTTTTCTTTATTTTCATGACTAAGAAGGCATCAAAACTATGAATTAACACATGTGGAATTATATACATAACAAACAAACTGAAACAACTGAAAATATGTCATATTCTAGGTTCTTCAAAGTAGCCACCTTTTGCTTTGATTACTGCTTTGCACACTCTTGGCATTCTGTTGATGAGCTTCAAGAGGTAGTCCCCTGAAATTGTCTTCCAACAGTCTTGAAGGAGTTCCCAGAGATGCTTAGCACTTGTTGGCCCTTTTCAGGGGACTACCATTTCAGGGGACTACCTCTTGAAGCTCATCAAGAGAATGCCAAGAGTGTGCAAAGCAGTAAACAAAGCAAAAGGTGGCTACTTTGAAGAATCTAGAATATGACATATTTTCAGTTGTTTCACACTTGTTTGTTATGTATATAATTCCACATGTGTTAATTCATAGTTTTGATGCCTTCAGTGTGAATCTACAATTTTCATAGTCATGAAAATAAAGAAAACTCTTTGAATGAGAAGGTGTGTCCAAACTTTTGGTCTGTACTGTATATACACAGTATATATATACACTGCTCAAAAAAATAAAGGGAACACAAAAATAACACATCCTAGATCTGAATTGATTAAATATTCTTCTGAAATACTTTGTTCTTTACATAGTTGAATGTGCTGACAACAAAATCACACAAAAATTAAAAAATGGAAATCAAATTTTTTAACCCATGGAGGTCTGGATTTGGAGTCACACTCAAAATTAAAGTGGAAAAACACACTACAGGCTGATCCAACTTTGATGTAATGTCCTTAAAACAAGTCAAAATGAGGCTCAGTAGTGTGTGTGGCCTCCACGTGCCTGTAGGACCTCCCTACAACGCCTGTGCATGCTCCTGATGAGGTGGCAGACGGTCTCCTGAGGGATCTCCTCCCAGACCTGGACTAAAGCATCTGCCAACTCCTGGACAGTCTGTGGTGCAACGTGACGTTGGTGGATAGAGCGAGACATGATGTCCCAGATGTGCTCAATTGGATTCAGGTCTGGGGAACGGGCGGGCCAGTCCATAGCATCAATGCCTTCGTCTTGCAGGAACTGCTGACACACTCCAGCCACATGAGGTCTAGCATTGTCTTGCATTAGGAGGAACCCAGGGCCAACCGCACCAGCATATGGTCTCACAAGGGGTCTGAGGATCTCATCTTGGTACCTAATGGCAGTCAGGCTACCTCTGGCGAGCACATGGAGGGCTGTGCGGCCCTCCAAAGAAATGCCACCCCACACCATTACTGACCCAATGCCAAACCGGTCATGCTGGAGGATGTTGCAGGCAGCAGAACGTTCTCCACGGCGTCTCAAGACTCTGTCACGTCTGTCACATGTGTTCAGTGTGAACCTGCTTTCATCTGTGAAGAGCACAGGGCGCCAGTGGCGAATTTGCCAATCTTGGTGTTCTCTGGCAAATGCCAAACGTCCTGCACGTGTTGGGCTGTAAGCACAACCGCCACCTGTGGATGTCGGGCCCTCATATCACCCTCATGGAGTCTGTTTCTGACCGTTTGAGCAGACACATGCACATTTGTGGCCTGCTGGAGGTCATTTTGCAGGGCTCTGGCAGTGCTCCTCCTGTTCCTCCTTGCACAAAGGCGGAGGTAGCGGTCCTGCTGCTTGGTTGTTACCCTCGTACGGCCTCCTCCACGTCTCCTGATGTACTGGCCTGTTTCCTGGTAGCGCCTCCATGCTCTGGACACTACGCTAACAGACACAGCAAACCTTCTTGCCACAGCTCGCATTGATGTGCCATCCTGGATAAGCTGCACTACCTGAGCCACTTGTGTGGGTTGTAGACTCCGTCTCATGCTACCACTAGAGTTAAAGCACCGCCAGCATTCAAAAGTGACCAAAACATCAGCCAGGAAGCATAGGAACTGAGAAGTGGTCTGTGGGCACCACCTGCAGAACCACTCCTTTATTGGGGGTGTCTTGCTAATTGCCTATAATTTCCACCTGTTGTCTATCTTATTTGCACAACAGCATGTGAAATTGATTGTCACTCGGTGTTGCTTCCTAAGTGGACAGTTTGATTTCACAGAAGTGTGATTGACTTGGAGTTACATTGTGTTGTTTAAGTGTTCCCTTTATTTTTTTGAGCAGTGTATATATATATATATATATATATATATATATATATTTATATACTATATTATACTATAGAGCAGGGATGCTCAACCTGCGGCCCTCCAGCTGTTGTAAAACTACAACTCCCACCATGCCCTGCTGTAGGCTGATTGCTGTAAGCTGTTCAGGCATGCTGGGAGTTATAGTTTTGCAACAGCTGGAGAGCCGCAGGTTGAGCATGCCTGCTATAGAGTTTAAAGTAACGTCTGGCCACATTAAAAAAAAAAAAAAAAAAGAGTAAAAGAATAAGGGTGCTTTCACTTGTGTTTTTGCTGACATTTTTCTGCATGTCTGTTTTTAGTGCCATTTTTCGCTGAGAAATTCACCAGCTCCAGGTGTTAATTGAAGGTTTCCGTGAAATATGCAACGCAGGACATAAAAGCGTTTTTTTTTTTTTTTTTTTTTTTTGGGGGGGTTGCTAATGTTTTTGTACATTAAGTGGTGTTTTTTGTCTTTCTGTTATATATATATATTTTTTTTAATACAGCTTGCTGTTGCTTTTGCCATTTTTCTGCCATTCTCTGTAGGGAAAAATGCCATTAAAAATAAATGTTAACGGTCAGACACACTGGGGTATATTTATCAAAACTGTTGTAAAAGTTGGATTCTACCCCTCATTTTCCAAAAGAGCTCTGAAAAGGGAAAGGTGAAATCTGATTGGTTGTTATTAGCAACTAAGCCAGTTTCCTTTATACCAGTATGATAAATTTCCCCCACTGTTTGTAAAAAAAAAAACAGCCGCTACAAAAAATTCTGCAAAATCTGCAGGTGGCAAAAAAAATGTATGTGGTTATTCTGCCTTTTTTTGTACTGTTAAAAAAACACTAGACAAAATTCATGTGTGTAGGGCATCTGTCAGCAGATTTGTACCTATGACACTGGCTGACCTTTTGCATGTGCACTTGGCAGCTGAAGGCATCTGTGTTTGTCCCATGTTCATATGTGACAAATTTTTAAATTTATGCAGATGAGACTTTAGGAGCAACTGGGGGCGTTCCTGTTACTCAGCTCTCTCTGCAACTGCCACGCCCTCTTCACTTTGATTGATAGGGGCAGGCATTGAAACCATTGTAATGCCTGGCCTTGTCAATCAGAGTGCAGAGGGATCAGCAGTTGCAGAGAGAGCAGAGCCACTAGGTGTAACTAAAATGCCCCCTTTGTTCCTAGAGGATCATCTTGATTTTGAACCATTATCTACAGTTGCAGCGAGAGCAATTGCCCCCCCCCCCCCCCGAGCTGGCAGCGGCCGGCGGAGCACAGGGAGATGAGCGCTTCCATTATGGAAGCGCTCATCTCCAGTCATCTGTATCGCCGTCCTCAGGACAGCGATACAGATGCCTGTGCTGCGGCAGGGGAGGGAGAGGCGTGTCCCTTTCCCTTCCTCTGATAGGCTGCAGGCACTAGGCCGGCAGCCTATCAGAGGCCGGCGCAGGCGGCGCGATGACGTCATCGCGCCGCCTGAGCCATACAGCGCAGGACTCAGGCCAGAAGAGGCCTGCATCGCATCGCTGACATGGAGGTAAGTATAAGTGTTTTTTTTTATTTTTTATATATACAATGCTGTTTTTACTGGCGGGGGGGGCGGGGGCTGTTATTACTGGCGGGGGGCTGTTATTACTGGCAGGGGGGCTGTTATTACTGGCGGGGGGGGCTGTTATTACTGGCGGGGGGGCTGTTATTACTGGCAGGGAGGCTGTTATTACTGGCACAGAGGGGCTGTTATTACTGGCGGGGGGGCTGTTATTACTGGCGGGGGGGGGCTGTTATTACTGGCAGGGGGGGGCTGTTATTACTGGCAGGGGGGCTGTTATTACTGGCACAAGGGGGCTGTTATTACTGGCACAGGGGGGCTGTTATTACTGGCACAGGGGGGCTGTTATTACTGGCACAGGGGGGCTGTTATTACTGGCACAGGGGGGCTGTTATTACTGGCACAGGGGGGCTGTTATTACTGGCACAGGGGGGCTGTTATTACTGGCGGGGGGGCTGTTATTACTGGCACAGAGGGGCTGTTATTACTGGCACAGGGGGGCTGTTATTACTGGCACAGGGGGGCTTTTATTACTGGCGGGGGGGCTTTTATTACTGGCGGGGGGGCTGTTATTACTGGCACAGGGGGGCTGTTATTACTGGCAGGGGGGCTGTTATTACTGGCGGGGGGGCTGTTATTACTGGCACAGAGGGGCTGTTATTACTGGCACAGGGGGGATGTTATTACTGGCACAGGGGGGATGTTATTACTGGCACAGGGGGCTGTTATTACTGGCACAGGGGGGCTTTTATTACTGGCGGAGGGGCTTTTATTACTGGCACAGAGGGGCTGTTATTACTGGCAGGGGGGCTGTTATTACTGGCAGGGGGGCTGTTATTACTGGCACAGAGGGGCTGTTATTACTCGCACAGGGGGGCTGTTATTACTGGCGGGGGGGCTGTTATTACTGGCAGGGGGGCTGTTATTACTGGCAGGGGGGCTGTTATTACTGGCGGGGGGCTTTTATTACTGGCACAGAGGGGCTGTTATTACTGGTGGGGGGGCTGTTATTACTGGTGGGGGGCTGTTATTACTGGCACAGGGGGGCTGTTATTACTGGCACAGGGGGGGCTGTTATTACTGGCACAGGGGGGGCTGTTATTGCTGGCACAGGGGGGCTGTTATTACTGGCACAGGGGGGGGCTGTTATTAATACTGGCACATGGGGACTGTTATTAATACTGGCACATGGGGGGCTGTTATTAATACTGTCACATGGGGGGCTGCTATTAATACTGTCACATGGGGGGCTGCTATTAATACTGGCACATGGGGGACTGTTATTAATACTGGCACATGGGGGCTGTTATTAATACTGGCACATGATTGGGGGCACTATAGGGGCATCTACTGAGGCCACAAAGAAGGGGTATTTTATATGGGCGCTCTGTACAGTACAATTTTATACTGGGACACATTATGGTGGGTACTATGGGGAAGGGGGGAGAGGAGTACTATTGGATCATCTACGGGGGGCACTAAGAAGGGGATTTTTATACTTGCAAATTATGGGGGACACTGAGGGCATCTACTGGAGCATTTTATACTGGTACATTATGGGGGACACTAGGAGGAAGGAGGGTGTGGAGCACTATGGGGGCATTTACTGGGGGCACTATATAGGGATATTTTATACTGGGACATTATGGGGGCACTATGGGGACATTAGCTCAACTGGGGGCATTACAAGAGGGTATTTTTTGCACTGTCACATTATAAGAATTATTTCTACTGGGGGGGGGGGGGGTTATTACTCCCCATGGCATGACCCCCTAGGAGCAGCACCAGTCTCTCCCTGCTATGCTATCCCTCTGCCCCTTCTCCAAATCCTTATTATGAAATCTTTCTCATTAGGATAAAACACAACATTAGCTCCGCCGAGCCCCCTGCCAAAGTGTTGAAGTGGTGTCCGAGATCCCCAAGGGCCAAGCCAAGTAACTGTAAGTTTTTATGTGAAATATGTTTGTTATACACATATAGCATACACTGTGCCACACAATATACAGTATACCTCTACACTGTGGAGTCTGTTCTATAAGCACCATTGTTTTGTGGCGGCGGACAGAAAAAATTTGAAAGTGCCCCTCCCGAGACCAGGCTCTGGATCCGCCACTGGCTCCTAGAGGATGGTTTCTATTTTCAACCATTATCTACAGTAACACTTGAGTGGTACTGCAGATAAGGAGCCCAGATAACTATTTTTTATTTTCCTACTCCCCGAACCCCCCCCCCGGTTGCCGACCGCGGACATTTAACCCCTCAGATTCCGTGGTTAAATGTGACCACGGTGTCTAAGAGGGCTAAAACCCAAAGGCACACGCTTATGGGGCAGGGACACTCTCCCCTGGCTGAGATTGGAAAAAACGTTGTAAGCATGTAATGAGCCTGAACCTGTACTAGGCTTCCAGGCTACCTACATGTGTATTACAGTTCAGGCCAGCAGATGGCAGCACTGAACTGTAATACACCTATTTCTATATAGAATAATGGAGCAAGTTCCATTATTCTATACAAATTGCAATTGCAATCAAATTCAAATAATCCCCCTTTCCCCAAAATCTAAATAAATAAACAATAAAAAAAAAAACTTCATGGGCATAGCTGCGTGTGAAAATGCCCATACTATTAAAATATTTAAAAAAGTTATCCCATACGGTGAATAGCGTAACGGAAAAAAAATTAAGAAATAAAAATGGCCAATTCGCTATTTTTTCATCACTTAACTTCCCCAAAAAATGTAATAAAAAGTGATCAAAAAGTCATACAAACCCCAAAGTGGCATAAACAAAAACTACAGATCATTCCACAAAAAAATGAACCCTCACACATCTCCGTACACATAACTATAAAAAAGTTATGGGGTCATTGTCGGCGATGACAAGGAAAAACTTTATTTTTTCAAACGTTTTTTTTTTTTCAGCATTAAAACACAAGAAAAACGATATAAGTGTGGTATCACTATAAGGCCCCATTCACACGTCCGCAAAAGGGTCCACACCCGTTCCGCAATTTTGCGGAACGAGTGCGGACCCATTCATTCTCTATGGGCCCGGACGTGAAGCGGAGAGCACACTATGTGCTCTCCGCTTCCGCATTTGCGGAGCGTGGCCCCGAACTTCCGGTCCGCAGCTTCGCAAAAGATAGAACATGTCCTATTCTTGTCCGCAGCTGCGGACAAGAATAGGCATTTCTATAGGGGGTGCCGGCCGGGTGTGTTGCGGATCCGCAATTTGCGGGTCCGCAACACACCACGGACATGTGAATGGACCCTAATCGTATTGACCCGGAGACTGAAGAGCACAAGTCAGTTTTACTGCATAATGAATGCCGTAAAAACACTAAATCCATAAAAACTGCAGAGGAATTGCATTTTTTTTCCAATTTCATCCCCTTTTAAAATTTTAATGCAAAAACAGAAACTTGCTGCATCAGGAAGGGGTTGTCCAAGGGCAATAGGAAAATAAATAATGATCTGCACTCCTTATCTGAAATATTACATATGAATTAGACTGGTTTACACGGACGTTGCGGATGCGTTGCGGAAAAGATGCGGGTGCGTTGCTGGAACATGCACGATTTTTCCCCGCGAGTGCAAAGCGTTTTAATGCGTTTTGCATGCGCGTGAGAAAAATCGGCATGTTTGGTACCCAGACCCTAACCCAGACTTCTTCACAGAAGTTCGGGTATGGGTTCAATATTCAGTAAATTTTATTTTCCCTTATGACATGGTTATAAGGGAAAATAATAGCATTCTTTAATACAGAATGCTTAGTAGAAGGTCAATTGAGGGTTAAAAAATAAAATTAACTCACCTCCTCCAATTGATCGTGTAGCTGCCGGTCTCCTGTTCTTTCTTCAGGACCTGTCAAAGGACCTGTGGTGACGTCACTGAGCTCATCACATGGTCAATCACCATGGTGATGTATCATGAGATGAGCACAGTGATGTCACCACAGGTCCTTTGACAGGTCCTGAAGAAAGAACAGGATACCGGCAGCTACACGATCAATTGGAGGAGGTGAGTTAATTTTTTATTTTATTTTTTAACCCTCAATTGACCTTCTACTAAGCATTCTGTATTAAAGAATGCTATTATTTTCCCTTATAACCATGTCATAAGGGAAAATAATACAGCAAATAGACTTTCATCCTAGCAACCATGCGTGATAATTGTACCGCATCCGCACTTGCTTGCGGATGCTTGCGATTTTCATGCAGCCCCATTCACTTCTATGCGGCCTGCGTTGTGTGAAAAACGCACAATATAGAGCTTGCTGCGATTTTCATGCAATGCACAAGTGATGCGTGAAAATCACTGCTCATGTGCACAGCCCCATAGAAATGAATGGGTCCGGATTCAGTGCGGGTGCAATGCGTTCACCTCACGCATTGCATCCACGCGGAAAACCCGCCCGTGTGAAAGAGGCCTTACTGTAGATAAAATTGGGGCGACAGATTCCCTTTAAGTGTGCTTCTCTTGTAAAAACTGCAACCGCATCAAAAACAGTCACACAAATGCATGTATTAAATTATGTGCTTTTAACTGTACCCCACCATCTGAGCCCCGAAGTAGCCTGTTTCTCATTGTGTTTTTGCTTCTTCTGGATCCACACAACATTTTCATAGTTTGTTTCTTATTTTCAACCTTACGAACAATGTAACTGTAAATTCGACAAAGTAACAAAATGGAATTGTAAAGTTTTTACACTTGGCATACACAGCCACCCTTTTTTTTCCTGCTTGTCATGGTATTCTGACTTCAGACTATGACTGCTGATTAGGAGTGATATGCTGCTCACAAATGCTGTGAAGTTGTTATTTTTTACTATCAGTTCCTCAGCAGGTTATAATCCCTGTGGGCAATAGGGGAAGTATAGCAGTTACCATGATTAGCTGGGTAAATCCTACCTGCTGCATTCAGTTTCCGCTTCCTTATTACCTAATGAATTTATCATGAATTAAATATGCAATTTCCTTGTTAACTGCTGTTTATGCCACCCTGCCCTCAAGTCTTGGGATTTTGCTTAGTCACGCTGCGCGTGGTGGTACTGACAACTTCAGCCCCTATGCAAACTTTTAAGCACTAGTTTCCACTAAATTATTCATCACGTCTACTCTATTCCCATCCAAAGCCGTATTCAAAATTTTGCTGGTTTCATGTTACCACAGCGCAGCGGATTGTTGGAGCATGTACATCACATGACTGGAGTGGAGTTCAATAGCAGCTTGTTTCCCACAACAACCAGCAGAATTGTGAATGCAGCTCTGGAAGTGACTAGAATTCATGTCATAACTGAAGATCAGTGATCATCACTAGTGTTGAGCACGAATATTCGAATAGCGAATCTTTATTGCGAATCTCGCTACTTCGAGAATTCGCGAATATTTAGAATATAGTGCTATATATTCGTTATATAACGAATATTCGTCATTTTTTTCCATCTGAAACTTATACAAGTTGGAAAAATGTAGCCAAAGTGACCCACACCTGTATTTTTACATCGCCGATTTTTCACATTCAATAAAATAATCTCAAATTCTCGAAATTCGTGATTATATGATGAATATTCTACAAAATATTCATGAAATATTGTGAATTTGAATATAGCCCCTGCCGCTAATCATCACCAGATATTTCTCTTGTGTAAGCCTCTGTTGGGTCCCTTCTGCAATGTCTTTAATATTTTTACTCCAAGTTTTTTTTCTTGGAGTTCTCCTATAAACAGGTTATTGTTCTAGTATAATTGGGAAGAGCTAGGTACACAGGAGCACCATTACAAATGAATGAATGCTTCAGTGTCGGTGCCTGGGGCGTCTCTGCTCACATACCAGTATATTCCAGCATTTTCCCTCTGCGAACACATCTGTCTAGGCTCCCATTGTCTTCTCTGTACGGGAGCCACACGCAGATTAACTAATAGAATGTTACCCCTGGGCATCCACACATGGAATAGACAATAAATAGTGTTCTGCTTCTCATGAAAATTAGATCATTGTTCGGGTCTTAGCCTAAGTGTAGAACACTTTGTGACGGAAGCTGCGATTACATTCCAGCATAATAGCTGATGCTGCAGAGACAGTTTGTTAAAGGGAAACTCTGCTGAAAGCATGAATTCTTTCACACAATTATCATATTATTATTGCCTGTGCTGATGCATCATTAGAATCTACTCTGTTGACTCCTGCGTACACATATATGTAACATAGTTTGTAAGGCTGAAAAAAGACATCTGTCCATCCAGTTCAGCCTGTTATCCTCAAGTTGATGCAGAGGAAGGCAAAAAAAAATAAAAAAACCCTGTGAGGTAGAAGCCAAATTTCCCCATTTGAGGGGGAAAAAATTCCTTCCCAACTCCAATCAGGCAATCAGAATAACTCCCTGGATCAACGACCCCTCTCTAGTAGCTATAGCTTGTAATATTATTACACTCCAGAAATACATCCAGGCCCCTCTTGAACTCTTTTAGTGAATTCACCATCACCACCTCCTCAGGCAGAGAGTTCCATAGTCTCACTGCTCTTACCGTAAAGAATCCTCTTCTATGTTTTTTCTCTTGACGCAGAGGATGTCCCCTCGTCACAGTCACAATCCTGGGAATAAACAGATGATGGTAGAGATCTCTGTACTGACCCCTGATACTGTATTTTATTGCCCTATAAGACGCACCTAGGTTTTAGAGGAGGACAATAAGAAGAAAAAAAAATTTCATTAGACCTCTGGTCAGACCCCCAATGTTAATAAGACCTCAGCTCAGACCCCAATGTGAATGACCCCCAATCAGACCTCAGATAAGAGCCCTATGACTCTCATCAGCCCCCATATGCCTCATATCAGCCCCCATATGCCTCTCACCAGCCCCCAGCGGCCTCTCTTAGGCCCCCATTGCCTCTCACCAGCCCCCAGCAGCCTTATATCAGCCCCCATTGCCTCTCACCAGCCCCTAGCAATGTTATATCAGCCCCTATTGCCTGTCACCAGCCCCCAGCCATGTTATATCAGCCACCAGAAGCCTTATATTAGCCCCCATCAGCCTCATATAGAATAAAATAAAAAAGCACTTACCTTTCCCGCTCCGGATGCCCCCGCTCCTCTCCTCCAGCCCAATCCTCTTCATCCTCCCGCCGGTTGTGCTGTGAACTGGCGCAAACAGTGCGAGGTCATAGAGCACCCTCACGCTGTGCGCAGCCACTGCACAGCCGACAGTCGAGGACCAGGAAGCGGTGAGTACAGAGCCTTCACCGCTTCCTGGTCCTCCGATAGTAATGAGCGCTTCCATAGATCTCCTCTTAGTTATCTTTTTTCTAAAATGAATGGGTACTGTAGTCCACCCATTCCAGTTATTACTTTAGTTGCCCTCCTCTGAACCCTCTCCAGCTCTGCTATGTCTGCCTTGTTCACAAGAGCCCAGAACTGTACACAGTACTCCATGTGTGGTCTAAGTAATGATTTGTAAAGTAGAAGGACTATGTTGTCATCATGTGCATCTATGCCACTTTTAATGCAACCCATTATCTTATTGGCCTTGGCAGCAGCTGCCTGACACTGGTTACTACAGTTTAGTTTGCTGTCCACTAAAATTCCTAGGTCCTTTTTAATGTCAGTGTTACCCAGTGTTTTACCATTTAGTATGTACGGGTGACTTGCATTATTCCTTCCCAGGTGCATAACCTTACATTTGTCATTGTTAATGGGGTTTGCCATCTCAGACAATGGGGGCATATCACTAGGATGGGACCTGCACCTACATTGACAACGGATCCCTGAAAGTTGTGGAGGATGCACTGCGCATGCGCAGATGCCCTCCATTCATTGCTGCGGGGCCGCTGGCGGAAATAGCCGAGCGCTGGCCCCATAGAAATGAACGGGAGCGGTGGCCACGCAAGCGATATGCCCCCATTGTCTGAGATGGGAATACCCCTTTAAACCACATCTGTCATTTTTCTGCCCAAGCCTCCAACATAGTGGTATACTGTTCTCTTCCGTGTTAATTACTTTACAGAGTTTACTGTCAAAAATGTATATTTTACTATGATATTCTTATATGTATTTGTTTTCAGTGGTGGGAGAGGGGAAAAAGCTGCTGGCAGACACCTCTGACAGCAGCTTAGCTACTGGGAGATTAAAAGGATCCGGCATGCGGGGCATGGCTTGGCAGCCTTACTAGATGGCTTCGTGAATCTTCAGCTCCTGCACAACTCGACTTTACTACAGCCAATTCCCCTCTCCTAAGCCGCATAACTGCTGCGAATTGTGCCCGGTTCCATACCTACGACTGCCCAGGATGCTGAGGGGAAAGAGAGCCCATGCCAAGCAAGGCAGGCTTGAGTTCTACTTCGAGAATGGCGCAGACACAGAGCCGCCTGCCTCAGCCGTGCTTGACCCGTCCTCACCTCACACTACAGCGGCCCCTGCACTCTCTCCATCAGGATATCGTTGAGTTCCTCTGAGTGCCGACCAGCCACGCTTTTTACCTGCAGGTCCCGACCTTGCAGCCAGAGGTTCGTGTGGTGCGGACACGGTTGGGGCATCTCCTCTCCAGGACCATGTGGGAGCGCGGGCGCCATCTTCCCGTGCAGTGAGGAGCCCGGCAAATTGGCGTTCCGGGCTGCAGACAACATCAGAGGAGGTGAGCCCAGGGTCCCTGGCCACTTATTATACCTCAACTGCACTAAAGGAGTTTGCCACTTCTGACAACCCTGCTTCAGGCACCCTGCTGAAAAAAATGCCAATAGCATTCAGCACAGCCGTACGCAGGGACTTTTCTTCACTACTGGTACCGCTACAATCCTCCATCACGGGCCTAGACTCCGGACTCTCCCACGTGGAGTCTAAAATGTGAGAATTTGCTACCTGCCACAATCAGCTTATAGATAACCAAGAGGAAATTTCAAAGGAGATTGCATTAAAGCTAAAATAAGCAACCTAGAAGACCGCACCAGGTGGAATAATATTTAGTTCAGGGGGATCCCGGAGGATATTGGGCCCGCTGATCTCACGAACTGTCTAAAATCCATCATGCAAAAGCTCCTTCCCTCTTGCTCCACACATGATTGATTATTGATCTGGCTCACAGGATCCCTAAACCAAGACACCAACCAGACACGGCTCCTAGAGACACTCTGGCCAGGATCCATTTCTACAAGACCAAAGAAGCTGTTTTGTTAGCAGCCCGCCAACTTTCAGAACTACCAGCGCCTTACCAGTCGGTGAAACTCTACGCAGATTTATCTGCTGCCACTTTGCGCCAGAGGTGGCTGCTGGCTCCTGTCACCATTGCCCTGAGGGATCGGATAATAAAATCATGTATAGGTGGGGCTTCCCTGTGAAGCTGATTATCAACCACAACGGCAAGCAACACAGCATTACCTCCAACGATGTGGGTCGTCGATTGTTGGAGTCATGGAACATCCCAGTCTCATCCCCAGAAGAGGCTCATCACCCTTCCCCACATCACCTCGAACTGGAATGGCACACTGTAAGCGCCAAGAGGGGAACTAAACATTGATATGGAACATTCCCTAAGGTGCCATGGAGTCCTTTTCAGTGACTGGCATCAACCAGGACTTTTTACCCCCAGAAGTCCTTCATGTCCGGATTACATACCCCCTTGGGGTATCTGAGCATACTCCGGTTTTTGACCTTCTTTGGTCCATTTAATTTTCTTGTTTTACCTGCTACGTGAGTTTATTTTGTATGTTTTATGATCATTTCTCACTTCATAGTCTTGGAGGTCCACAGGATGACAAGTTGTGGTGGCGTGGCTGGTTCAAAACTGTTAGCGCTATAGGTCAGATCAATGACTTATGCTTTTATAGAATTCCTTATGGTTCTCAATATAGTTTCCTTAAATGCTAGGGGCCTAAATAGTCCTCAAAAGCGTTCCTACCTATGGTCAGAGGCGACACATTCTAAGGCAGACATATTATGTGTACAGGAGTCACATGTTGTTAGTAAAAACGCCCATAGGATCCGTCACCATTTATATGCACATGTCGTACAGTCTCACTACTGTAAAAAGCAGAGGGGTGTTATTCTTGCCTTCAGCAACTCTATTGCTTTCTCGTACAACTCTATTATATCAGATGTAAATGGCAGTTAAATCATCATTGCATGCACTATAAACATTTCATATACTATAGCTGCCATTTATGCACCAAACAAGCATCAAATTTATTTCCTTAATAAGGTACTAGCTACAGTTGAGAAGATAAGAAAAGGCCATTTAATCTTATGCTGTGACTTTAACCTAGTACCTGATGCAGAAATAGATTCCACTGCGAGTAGCAGAAGTTCATATCCTACCCTCTCTTTGTTGAGACGTGAAGAGCTGTACTACATCTGGAGACTTCAACATGCCTCTGAACAAGACTACTCCTTATTTTCGCCTGTACATAAAACGTATTCATGCATTGATTTATTTCTAGTGAGTAGATCACTCTTACAGCTAGTTACTAAATCCACTATAGGAGTGATTAAGTGGTCTGACCATGCCTCCATATCCCTTTCTGTCCAAGAATCTTACAATATCGGAAATACCCTATGGCGGTGTAGCCCTTATCTTATCTCAAATAAGTTCTCAAAGCTGAACTCGCCAAATCTCTCACCGAATATTACAGCTTAAACAGCAACTCAGTCTCTAGTCCCTACATTTTGTGGAACGCCCGCAAGGACTTTTATTAGATGGATTTTTATCAAACTAGGTCTCCAGGTGAAAAAGCAGAGAGACTCAAAAATGAAAACTATCCTCTCTCAACTGACCACCCTAGAGTCCCTCAACAAAAAATCCTTTTCCCCAGATAGGGCCAAGCAAATTCACTCCCTTAGAACACAACTTAAGGAGTGCCTTCTCTTTAATTACGAGAAAAACTTGAGATCAATAAAGGTCTGCTATTATTCCCAGGATAACAAGGCTGGTCAATTACTCGCCCGTCGCCTTAAATTACACGCGGCGAAGTCCAGAATCTCCTATAATATCCACTCCACCACTGGTAGTAAGTTATACGACCCGAAAGCAATGGCAGACCAGTTTGTGGAATATTATTTGGCACTATATAACCTGCAAAATGCAGCTAAAACGTATATAGCACCCACCCCAGATATTTGCGCATACTTAAATAATCTAAATCTCCCATCGTTATCCACCCATCAAAGCAAACTTCTGGCTGCTCCCATATTCCAAGCTGAAGTGGCCAAAACAATTAATTCCCTCCCCTTGCATAAATTCCCAGGCCCAGACGGTCTCTCCAATCTTTATTTTAAAACCTTTCAAGAACATTTGGTACCTCACCTAACTTCAGTATTTAATAAAGTCTTTCAAGAAGGTTCCTTCCCTAATGAAATGCTTGAAGCCAGGATTGTGGCCTAACCAAAGCCCGGCAAGCCCCCTGACAAACCTCAGAATTTCCATCCCATTTCGCTGCTTAATACAGATTTAAAAATATATGCCAAGATTTTAGCTACCAGACTGTCAACGGTCTTGACTCTCCTGATCGATCAAGACCAAACAGGTTTTGTCAAAGGCCGACAAATTAATAGATAACACCCGTCGTGCCCTAAATCTGATTGACCTTATTAATCTGAGAAAAGAGGAGGCCTTGCTGGTGACCCCTGACGCCGAGAAGGCGTTCGACCGCCTGAACTGGTCGTTCGGCTCCTCGGCAATGAGGGCCATGGGACTGCGAGAACCCTTTATCACTGCTATAAGGGCTTTATACTCTAAGCCTTTAACAAAAGTATTCTTAAACTGTGCCTTATTGTCACCCTTTCATTTAACTAAGGGTGCCCCCTTTCTCCTCTAATCTTCATCTTAGCTATAGAGCCCCTCGCCCAAGCACTCAGACTACACCCAGTCATCTCAGGTATCTATATTGGGGGAAGACAACACTGCATATCCCTTTATGCAGACAATGTACTTCTGACCCTATCATCCCCGCAGAAAGCTTTACCAACCGCACTTTCTTTAATCAAATAAGTCAACACCGAAAAACAACCATAGATGTCCCTATTGCCAATACTTAGTGTATCAATAAATATTGTGGCTAATGAAGGGTCCAGCTATTCAAATAACCCGGTACAAGCTCCCGAGTATACAGAACAACTAAAACAAAAAATGGAGCTCACATAGTAACCATATAAAACATTATATTTTATTGAATCATAGTGTATTACAAAATATACCATTAAAAAGGGGGAAGTGGCAGAACAGACACCATCCTGGCAGTACACACACACCACAAAAATATATCATATTGGAAAATAAATAAAAATCTATATTCCATATATATAAATGGATATAAAAGTAGTATACTATAAAAGTAAAAAGTAACAATGGGGTGAGTCAATGGTTGCGAGAGTCATCAACAGTGCATAATATAAGGGTATTGGCAAACTGATAATATATATGGACCAATCCTGCAAAAATCTTAGCCAAGGAGACAATAGCAAAAAAAAGATTTACCCAAGTGTGTATACCAGGATGGCGCTACCCCAACGCGCGTTTTGGCGTGCCTTCGTCTGGGGGTAACGCCATGACTGTAGGATCAGGTATTTTGCCCTACACCCACAAATAGGATGCTTGAGTTTAAAAGAATGATTTCAATCACCTGGGTATTTAATGGCCACGCAATATTTTATATATACCTTCTCTGTCCTTACATCAAACGTGTTTCGGAGCTAGCTGCTCCTTCATAAGTGTTGAAGGAGCAGGGCCGGCGCCACCCATAAGCAAAGTAGGCCACCGCGTAGAGCGCACTCTTGCTGGGGGCGCCGCTCTCCGCACTGATGCTCGGCGGCAGCTTTAATCTCCCGCAGCCGCACACAAGTTCCATTGTATTTATTTTTTTTCCTCTCTCCCCACCTTCAGCACCTTCTCCTACCTCCTCCCCCTTTGCGGTTCCTGCAAGTGGTGCCTTCTTCCTCCCCTCGCCGCCGACAAAACCACACCCTGTCCACTCTCAGCAGACACGCCCCCGCCATTCCCAACACTTACCACTGCTTCGTATGACACTGGAAACACGCCTACCTCAACAACTGAGACCACGCCTCCTCAATTCCACACTAAAGGCTTTGGTGAGAAATCAGAGACGCCCACTGATGACAAACCACGCCCAGCCCGTCTGCCTGGTCTTCCTTTCTCTCTCACCAGAGGAACGTTCCACTCCTAACTGCCTCCCCCCTCCTGCCCTGTGAAGAGTTGCACCGCCCCGATCCTTACCCCTGGTCCTGCCTCCATTACTCGCCCCCCTCCTTCCTTATAAGTCACGTTGCCTCCACATCTCATAATGCATGGCTCAGCTGCTGCAGAACCTCTTTTAGCTTTGTGTCTGTTCATCAGACATTTATCTCACAATTTGTCTTCCAAAAGAGGTTCTGCAGCAGCTGAGGCATGTATTATCAATTATATTCCCAGCACAGCTCCGAGACCTACTAATACAAGCCTCAGCTGCTGCAGAACCTCTTTGAGCTTTATGTCTGTTCATCAGTGATGGACATTTAGCTCCCAGGCCCTCTTCAAAAAGAGGTTCTGCAGCGGCTGTGGTATGCTCTAGAAGCTGCTGCAGAACTTCTTTTTGAATAGGGGCTGCGAGGTAAATGTCCATCATTGATGAACAGACATTGAGTTCAAAGAGGTTCTGCAGCAGCTGATGCGTGTATTATCAATGATATATAAAGGGGCGGATCAATGGGAGGAGTCAAGGGGGCGGCAAAATTAGCTTTTGCCTAGGGTGGCAAAAATCCTTGCACCAGCCCTGTGAAGGAGCAGCTAGCTCCGAAACGCGTTTGGTGTAAGGACAGAGACATTATATAGAAAATATCACACCCAGTATCCTTACAATTTGGATTGGATATAATTCCCACACTGGCAAATAGGAGCGCTCCATTACTCTGATTGACTATCAGAATTCAAGCGCAGAACAGACCAGGCGGACTTGATACCACGTGGGACGCCACGTGTGAAGCTAGTATAGTGATACTAACAGAGGCTGCTGCGATACACCTGCATACTCCGCACACAAACCTCGGTGCTGCGTGAGACGCTGATATAGCGCAACTACATGGGATCGCTGTGATACATCCAGACATCTGGCATATAAACTCCAGGACGACGGATGGGTAATGTAGCCACCGCTACATATGTCTATTAATACCATTGAAAAAGTAAAGGAAATATAACCATACATGACTATACAAAGAGACATTGAACTTATAACTGAAGCCTAAAGGAGCAACTATTATTTCTCCAAGTTAATATATGCAAATATAAGAGGAACATATGACAATTTACAGTGTTAAATAAGGAGGATTATACTCCCACCTGATCTTCATCTGATACCTGTACCCCTTGTCCATATATTTCTCTACTTGGAACATTGCCTCATTAAGTACAATTTTATAAATAGAACACTGCTACATTTTTATATTTTTTACCCTATTACCTTATATTCTTTACCCTATTCCCTTGCTTTTATTTGCTCTTTAATTCTATTTTGATGTATTCAGCAACTGATGCGGACCATTGATCCACACAATATGGTAATGGTCTTAATGCATTATCTCATTTCAGGCTATATTATATGTGTTGATCACTACTCCTTATCGGATCTTAAATAGAAGCAACTGTATAATCATGTTATGACAGATACTACGCGAATAAGTACTTTGCCATGACACTTACCTTTTTCCATATGTGAGTTTATGGGCCCTATAAGTCTTACGTACAATTTTTTTTTTTTTTACCATAATAGATTGAAGCCCTTTGTAATTTTTAGATATTTAAGTGCCCTCCAATTTTTCTTTTCTATATCGAAAAAAATCAACATACATAAACCAGATCCCCAATTAAAATATATATAGCACATAATACAAAAAATAATATAATGCCCAAAAATGTACAATCTCGAGAATAAAACAAATTAATTAATGTGAGAATTGGATGTGTGTGTGTCAAATAAAATGAAATAAGTGTGTGGATATGAGTGTGTAGATGTAAATAAGTAAATAGAAGTGAATGAACTATATAAAAAGTGTGCAAAGTGTTAATATGTGACATAAAAACATCAACAATTATGTTTAAAAATTATCTTTTTATCTGTGAATACCGTAATCTGCAAAAATTGAATAGAGAGTGAAGTGTCAAAACACTGAATCAAAAGTGAGTGTGAAAAAGAACAAATGAACCAAATGATGAAAAAAGGTACAAAAGGTGAAATGATCAAAACATGTGATCAACGTATAAAATTCATACACAGATGAAAAAGCCGTCCAAGGCGAGTTGCATCAAAAAAAAACACAGGATCAGAAGAAGGGACGAATGAAAGTAAACGTAGCTCAGCTCAAGACTTGCCCTGTCAAAAAACAGCGTCCTATGGAACCGGGATATAAAAGGGAAAAATAAATAAGACTTAAATGAACATTAAAAACATAAAAGATCCACAGTTGTGGTCATGCTGATCAAAGAAACTATGAAAAACCCAGATTCTCATTTAGGCCCATGGGACGTAAGGTTCCAAAGGTCCAAATCTAGCGACTTTCTTTTTGGGACAATTTCTTTGATATATTTCCTGCTCTTAGATCAACCTTAATGCAATCAATTCCTCTTACCTTTAAGAGTCTTGGATTGCATGCATTCACAGCAGTATCTTTCCAGTAAACATCGGTTTGTATATGACCCCCTGTGGCTCTCACAGACACATCCAAAAAGTCAATTCTGTCCCTGTTATATGCATAGGAGAGTTTAATGAACCGAGAACTGTTATTAAGAACACCAAAAAAAATCATGTAATATATGTAATGCTATATATGTAATGCTAGCTCTTTTAAATTCATGGAACTTTTGATTGGATTTAACAGGAAGAGTCTTGAACAAATGGATGGACAGATCGAATAGTTACAGACACGACTATCTAGTGAATGTAGTGTAGAGATGTTGAAAAACTTCCAAGAACAGATAAATAAAAAATATTCGAGAGAAAGAAATTCAGGAAGTTAAAATTAAGAAATTTGCCCGGGACAATAATGATGCTCAACAGAGAAGGGTATATAGGTGGAGGGGCAAAGAAAAGGATAGGCCTGTAAGCAGATCCTTCTCAGTGTCCTCATTATCTTCTTTAAGTGACTCTGTCACATGTGGCTTATTCTTCTTGGTTTTGTGTAAGCAAGAGAAAAATGGATTATGGACAGGGACCTGGAAAGAAGAGACAACAGGACTCTACTACTAACAATAAACAACATGACAGAGACCTGAAGGTAATTCATCTATCAGACCATGCATTTTCTGAGGTAGACATGTTTTTGTTGGAGAAGGGGTTGTCATATGCGCCCAATTCCTATTTTCATCAATTTATGGCCATTAAGGACCTGCATATGTTTGGACGCTCTCTGATGATGAAGCGATAGCACTATAGAGAACATTGTTTAGAAATCTTTTACATGGAATGTGAACAATCAGCCCTCCAAACATTGGAAGATTTATTATCTGAGCAGGAGGGCGGGATTAAAAGTGATGTGCCTCCAGGCATACGCAAAAGATCTAAAAAATTTCCCCCACTGTCGCTGTGTCCTGCAGTAGACCTATTTGTTAGGTGGTCAGCAAGGACTTTGAGAGGATGTCGACATCCATTTATCAAGATAATCTTACACAACGACAGCGGCAATGTCTGAAAAGACTGAAAAGTATACCTGACGTGATTTATAAACCAGCGGATAAAGGGGGAGATTTGGTGGTGTGGCCATGGAATATGTATCTGACGGAAGCTTACAGGCAACTGAGAAATAGAACATGCTATCAAAAATTAACATTTAATCCCCTGTCTTCCTTTAGGGTTGAACTGTTGAAAATCCTGGATATGGCATTGGAGAAAAATATTATCTTGAAACAATTACATGAAGCCATTGTTCAGGAACCCACTATTTCTACTCTTTATCAACTGCCTAAAGTCCACAAGAATGCTTCAACACCTTCAGGTCGGCCCATTATATCTGGGCAAGGAAGCCTGGTAGAAAACATTAGCAAATTGTTGGATTTTCATCTTAAACCTATGGTTGAAATTTTACCTTCATATATCAGGGATACATCATATTTATTACAAAAATTGCAGGGAATTTGTTTGGAGGAAGATACTCTATTGATGACGTGTGACGTAGAGTCCCTGTATACGAGTATTAAACACTCTGATGGGCTTCGGGCGGTGGAATTTTTCCTTATAGCCAATAATGTGACGAAGGAGTTGGCCTCATTTTTGTTACAACTGCTACAGTTCATCCTCACGAATTTCTTTTTTTAATCTTTTAATGGGTCCTTTTTCCTACAGCTCCAGGGAACTGCAATGGGGGCGGCTTGTGCACCCTCATATGCTAATCTTTTCCTGGGGCTGTGGGAAAGGGACCTATTCCTGTCAGACAGACATGTCATCATGGACCGCGCCATTTTTTGGGCGCGGTACATTGATGACGTCTTCATGATCTGGCAGGGTACAGAAGAACAATTACATGATTATTTTAGTGTTCTTAATAACAATTATCGGAACATTAAACTCTCCTATGCATATCACAAGGACAGAATTGAATTTTTGGATGTGTCTGTGGTTAGAGCCACAGGGGGTCATATACAAACCGATGTTTACCGGAAAGATACTGCTGTGAATGCATATTTACATGCATCCTCTTTACACCCTAGAAACACCATAAATGCTATACCTATTGGCCAATTCTTGCGTATACGGAGAATCTGTTCAGACGACAGAACCTTTGAAAAACAGGCCAACGAACTGAAAGATAATTTTTTTAAGAAGAGTTTATAGCCATCGGTCTATGAAGAAGGCATACCTGAGAGCAAAGACACAGAAACAATCAAACTTGTTACAGCCAAAAAAAGACAGAATTGCGGATAACAAAATCAGGTATGTGACTACCTACCATTCACGGTGGGAGGAGATGAGAAGGTCTTTAGCTAAACATTGGCCTATTCTTTTAACTGATCCGACTTTAGAGAAACTCCTACCTCCACGGCCGTCTATTACGGCGTGTAGAGCGAATACTTTACGTGATATTTTGGTGAGGAGTTATTTTGAACCAATGCCTACACAGATTTTTCCTGGACAGAGCAGACCACAATGGGGTTTCAGACCCTGTGGTAAATGTGTTGCATGCCCTAATATGGAGCGGGCATATGATTTTGCGGACTCTCGGGGACAAAAAACTTTTAAAATCATACATTACCTCACCTGCTCTAGTTCCAGGATGATCTACTATGCTTCCTGTCCATGTCCCAAAATATACGTGGGTTTAACTACTCGTGAATTTAAGATTCGGGTACGAGAACATGTGAAAGACATCATTGTTGCAAAATACACTGAGAGGATTGATGACCTTAAACCAAACATTTTAAGGAACTTCATGCATGCAATCCAAGACTCTTAAAGGGATTCTGTCACCTGGATTTTAGTGACAGAGCTTTTAACATCATCACATCAGTCTGCTCGTTTTGTATTAAAATATACTAGTATTACTACCCTAAGTGTTGTCATTTGTCTAGAAAATCGCTTTTATTAATATGGTAATTACCTGAGTAAGGACTGTCCCTCCGGGCGTTGGAGCCTAGACGCGCCCCTTCTCCTGGAGCCCAGCACCGCCCCACTGATAATTTATTCACTCCTCAGCACCGGCTGGCGCATGTGCAGTGCGTCCTGTGAGGCCGATTCCAGGCGCTGACATGTGTATTCACGGCGCATGCGCGAGCTTATGGCTCAGCGAACACATTCCGTGGATACACATGTCAGCGCCTGGAATCGGCCTCACAGGACGCACTGCACATGCGCCAGCCAGCAATGAGGAATGAATAAATTCCTTTGATCATCATGACCATGACTGTGGATCTTTTATATGTTTTTAATATTCATTTAAGGGGGTTTTCCGGGTTCAGAGCTGAACCCGGACATACCCTTATTTTCACCCAGGCAGCCCCCCTGATATTAGCATCGGAGCATCTTATGCTCCCATGCGCTCCCTTGCCCTGCGCTAGATTGCGCAGGGCACCGGCTCTTTTGTTTATCATAACACACTGCCGGGCGGAAGCTTGGTGACGTCACCGGCTCTGATGACTATAATTTCCGGGGTCTGTTTTTGCACCCTTTTTGAATATTGGCACCACATTTGCTATGCGCCAATCCTGTGGAACACTTCCTGTCAGTATAGACTCTGTAAATATCAGAAATAAGGGTCTGGCTATGACATTACTTAATTCTCTTAAGATACAGGGGTGTATGCCATCTGGTCCTGGCGATTTGTCTATTTTAATCTTTTTAAGTCGCTGTTGTACTTCTTTCTGGGTCAGACAGGTAACTTTTAATGGGGAATTTACTTTTACATTCTGCATTTCATCTGACAGTTTATTTTCCTCAGTGAATACAGTAGAGAAAAAAATATTTAATAGGTTTGCTTTCTCCTCGTCGCTCTCTGCAACTTCCCCCTCATTGCTCTGTAGAGGGCCGACACCTTCAGATTTATACTTTTTACCATTTATATTATTGAAGAACATTTTAGGGTTAGTTTTGCTCTTTATGGCAAATAATCTCTTGGTCTCTAGTTTGGCAACTTTTATTAGTTTTTTACATATTCTATTTTTTTCCTTTTAAATGCTTTCTTTTTGTCATTTATTGCTTTCTTTACAGTTCTATTTATCCACATTGGTTTCTTCTTGTTTCTTAACCCTTTATTCCTATAAGGTATGTACCTCTCACAATTAGATTTTAGAATGCTTTTAAAAATATCCCATTTTGTTGCAGTATTTTTTATTTTTGAGGACTTTGTCCCAGTTAGTTACGCCTATGGCCTCTCTTAGTTGGCAAAATTTTGCTGTTTTGAAGTTTGGTATTTTTGTTCCTCCCTGTAGAAACGCTTGTTTGAAGGATAATTGGAAGGTTATTACTTTATGGTCACTATATCCAAGGTGTTCCCCAACCTGCACATCTGTTGTTCTGTCAGGGCTATTGGTTAATACAGTCCAGTTAAGTCCAGTATGGCCGTCCCTCTAATCGGGTTCTGAACCAGTTGGGAAAGGTAATTGTCTTTGGTTATTGCCAAGAACCTGTTTCCTTTATGAGATGTACAGCTTTCAGTTTCCCGATCTATATTTGGGTAGTTGAAGTCCCCCATAATAACCACCTCATTATGATTTGCCGCCTTGTCTATCTTGTTTAGTAGTAGATTTTCTGTGGACTCTGGTATATTAGGTAGTTTATAATAAACTCCTATTAGTAATTTATTATTATTTTTACCTCCATCTATTTCTACCCACAGTGACTCCACATGTTCATGTCCCTCACTTATTTCTTCTCGGACTGTGGGCTTTAGACAGGACTTTCTAAACAGACTGTAACCTTGTACATTAACTGCCCAGTCATTGTTATCATCCAGCCATGTCTCAGTTATTACCACTATGTCATAGTCCTCCTCACACATCACTAATTCCAATTCACCAGTTTATTAGTCAGGCTTCTGGCATTAGTATACATACAATTAAGAGGTCTATGTATATTTTTTACCCTACACCTTTCCTTCTGAACTGTTCTAGTCCCTCCTTCCATTCCTCCCCCAGTCCCACTACCTCTATCTGCACTAGCTTTCCATCCTATAACGTAATTACCTCCCCCCCAGTCCCTAGTTTAAACACTCCTCCAATCTTCTAGCCATCTTTACCCCCAACACAGCTGCCCCTTTCCCATTGAGGTGCAGCCCATCCCTACGATAGAGCCTGTAGCTGACAGAGAAATCGGCCCAGTTCTCCAGGAACCCAAACCCCTCCTTCCTACACCAGTTTTTGACCCACTTGTTAATATCCCTAATCTCCCGCTGCCTTTCTTGTGTGGCTCGTGGTACAGGCAGTATTTCGGAAAACACTACCTTTGAGGTCCTTGCCCTAAGCTTTTGACCTAAATCCCTAAAAATCATTTTTAAGGACTCTCCACCTACCTCTAACTTTGTCATTGGTTCCGATATGGACCATGACCGCTGGATCTTCTCCAGCCTCTCCCAGTAATCTGTCAACCCGATCCGCAATGTGTCGAACTCTAGTGCCAGGAAGACAACACACTGTTTGGCGATCACGGTCTTTGTGACAGATTGCCCTTTCTGTACCCCTAATAATAGAGTCTCCCACTACCAGCACCTCTCTTCCCTGCCCTGCTCTCCTGGTCCCCTGCTTACTGGAGCTGACATTTCCCTGACTGGCAGAGTAGGTGTCTGGCTGCAGCTCTTGTGCTTGTTTTTTTTTCAATTGTTTTTAAAAAAAAATTGGGTTCCTAATAAATATACATACAGTATATTTAATGTGACCTTTGGTGTGTGTCTACTTGGGCATGCGCTTATTTGCTTCTCTTTTGGGTCAATCCAAAGGCAGCAGGAAGTGTCTTGAACTAACAAATGCACAGTCTGCATCAGGGAGTCTGAGAAGTGGTGCAGCCATCCTAATTGAGAAAGGAGGAACCTCGAAATTGTATGAATTTTTTTTTTAAATGTAACAAATTTGAGGGGGGCGGAGCTTGCCGATGGCGGAGTGAGCAGCACACTGCCTGAGCTCCTGAGCACCTCCGGCATTTACAGCCCCATATAGCATCCAGAAGCCCGCAGATTTTTCATAGGTCGCAAGAGGGGCACAGCTGGCACCCCTGCACCCGCATCGTGAGAATCGGGGGACATCACAAAGTTCCTGTGCCCGACCAGCCAGCCTGAAAGCCTGAGCTCCGGCACCACAACCTCCAAGATGGCGGAGCAGGCGCGGGAAACGAGCGCCTCTACTCCTCTGACTAGAGGGAAAACTGCGGCCCTCATCTCCAGGAACTAGGGGGAACATATCACCGGAGGACCTCCGGTTTCATATGCAGCAGTGGCAGCAGCGGTGAGTCCTACCTTGGGGTCCGTCCCTTCATCGCCAGCCTCCAGGGGTTCAGAGGCCTATTCAGGCCCACAGCTCTCCCACCACAGCTCCCCTGCCTTGTCGGCTGCCTCCAGTAGATCACCCACTACCCTCCCCCATGAGGATGACTGGGACTGGAAGCTCCACTTAAAATCCCTTCCCACTACCGCTGAGGTAGATGCTTTGCTCAGCAGGATGGAAGCTTCCCACAAACAAGATATTGCGGCCTTGCATCAGGATATCAGGCATGTGGGGCAGAGGGTAGAGGAGGTGGAGAACAAACAGGAGCAGATCTTTAATACTCTGGATTGTCACCGTGCAGTCATTAATGAGCACGCTGCTCAAATGCAGGACATTCTAACCCACATGGACGATATTGAAAACCGCAATAGGAGAAACAACCTCCGAATAAGGGGGGTCCCTGAATCTGTAGAGGATCTGCCTACCTGGGCGCAACGCCATTTTGCTTCACTTTTGAAAATTAATCCGGACACGATCATTGAGATAGATCGGATCCATCGGGCGCTGGGCCCAAAATCAACGGACCTGAAACGTCCCAGGGACATTATTTGCCGTATTCACTTTTACAAGGAGAAGGAGTCCATCCTCAAAGCTGCCTGGGCTGCGGCTGGCCCTGAATCGGGCCCGAATACCATCCAGATCCTCCCGGACCTAGCACGCCGCACCTTACAACTTAGGAAGGCCCTGAAACCGCTTTTATCCACACTCAGGGACAATGAGATCCTGTATAGATGGGGGTATCCCTTCCAGCTCTCGGCCAAGAGAAACGGGAAATCTGCTACGTTCAAATCTCTTGAAGACCTCCCCAGATTTCTGGCTACACTAGATCTCCCCGCGGTGGAGCTGCCTGACTGGCCCAGACCCCTCATGGTACCGCCCGTCAGTGATCGTGAAGAATGGCAAGAGGCGATCCTGAAACCGCAGAGGCATCCCAGACGCCATTCCAGACCACCTGTTTGAGCCTAATTGGCTTTCGTGGGACTTCACATATTATTATCATTCAAAAGAGCGTTTCTACAGGGAGAAACAAAAATACCAAACTTCAAAAAAGCTAAATTTAGCCAACTAAGAGAGGCCATAGGCCTAACTAACTGGGACAAAGTCCTCAAAAATAAAAATACAGCCAAAAAATGGGATATCTTTAAAAACATCCTAAAATCTCATTGTGAGAGGTACATACCGTATGGGAATAAAAGGTTAAGGAACAAAAAGAAACCAATGTGGATAAACAGAACTGTAAAGAAAGCAATAAATGACAAAAAGAAAGCATATAAAACCCTAAAACAGGAGGGTAGCACGGAAGCACTGAAAAACTATAAGGAAAAAAACAGAACATGTAAAAAACAAATAAAAGCGGCCAAACTAGAGACCGAGAGATTAATTGCCAAACAGAGTAAAACTAACCCTAAAATGTTCTTCAATTATATAAATGTTAAAAAGTATAAATCTGAAGGTGTCGGCCCTTTAAAGAGTAATGAGGGGGGAGTCGCAGAGAGCGACGAGGAGAAAGCAAAGCTGTTAAATATTTTTTTCTCCAATGTATTCACTGAGGAAAATAAACTGTCAGATGAAATGCTGAATGCTGAAATAAATTCGCCATTAAAAGTGTCCTGTCTGACCCAGGAAGAAGTACAACAGCGACTTAAAAAAATCAAAATAGACAAATCGCCAGGACCGGATGGCATACACCCCCGTATCCTAAGGGAATTAAGTAATGTCATAGCCAGACCCTTATTTCTGATATTTGCGGACTCTGTACTAACAGGGAATGTCCCACAGGATTGGCGCATGGCAAATGTGGTGCCAATATTCAAAAAGGGTCCAAAAACAGAGCCTGGAAACTATAGGCCGGTAAGTTTAACATCTGTTGTGGGTAAACTGTTTGAAGGTTTTCTGAGAGATGCTATGTTAGAGCATCTTATGGGAAATAAGCAAATAACGCCATATCAGCATGGCTTCGTGAGGGATCGGTCATGTCAAACTAATTTAATCAGTTTCTATGAGGAGGTAAGTACTAGACTTGACAGCGGCAAATCAATGGATGTCGTGTATCTGGACTTCTCCAAAGCATTTGACACTGTACCTCATAAAAGGTTAGTATATAAAATGAGAATGCTCGGACTCGGAGAAAACGTCTGTAAGTGGGTAAGTAACTGGCTCAATGATAGAAAACAGAGGGTGGTTATTAACGGTACATACTCAGATTGGGTCACTGTCACTAGTGGAGTACCTCAGGGGTCAGTATTGGGCCCTATTCTCTTCAATATATTTATTAATGATCTTGTAGAAGGCTTGCATAGTAAAATATCAATTTTCGCAGATGACACTAAACTGTGTAAAGTAATTAACACTGAAGAGGACAGTATACTACTACAGAGGGATCTGGATAGATTGGAGGCTTGGGCAGATAAGTGGCAGATGAGGTTTAACACTGAGAAATGTAAAGTTATGCACATGGGAAGGAATAATGCAAGTCACCCGTACATACTAAATGGTAAAACACTCGGTAACACTGACATGGAAAAGGATCTAGGAATTTTAATAAACAGCAAACTAAGCTGCAAAAAACAGTGTCAGGCAGCGGCTGCCAAGGCCAATAAGATAATGGGTTGCATCAAAAGGGGCATAGATGCCCGTGATGAGAACATATTCCTACTACTTTACAAATCACTGGTCAGACCACACATGGAGTACTGTGTACAGTTCTGGGCTCCTGTAAACAAGGCAGACATAGCAGAGCTGGAGAGGGTCCAGAGGAGGGCAACTAAAGTAATAACTGGAATGGGGCAACTACAGTACCCTGAAAGATTATCAAAATTAGGGTTATTCACGTTAGAAAAAAGACGACTGAGGGGAGATCTAATTACTATGTATAAATATATCAGGGGGCAGTACAGAGATCTATCCCATCATCTATTTATCCCCAGGACTGTGACTGTGACGAGGGGACATCCTCTGCGTTTGGAGGAAAGAAGGTTTGTACACAAACATAGAAAAGGGTTCTTTACGGTAAGAGCAGTGAGACTATGGAACTCTCTGCCTGAGGAGGTGGTGATGGTGAGTACAATAAAGGAATTCAAGAGGGGCCTGGATGTATTTCTGGAGTGTAATAATATTACAGGCTATAGCTACTAGAGGGGGGTCGTTGATCCAGGGAGTTATTCTGATTGCCTGATTGGAGTCGGGAAGGAATTTTTTATTCCCCTAAAGTGAGGAAAATTGGCTTCTACCTCACAGGGTTTTTTTTGCCTTCCTCTGGATCAACTTGTAGGATGACAGGCCGAACTGGATGGACAAATGTCTTTTTTCGGCCTTATGTACTATGTTACTATGTTACTATGTTACTGGTTCAGTGTATAGTATTCATGTTCTAATGTTTTATGCTATATGTTATATATCTTTGATATTCCTTTTTATATGCCGGGGGTCAGTGGGGCTGCTGCCTTGCCCTTGACCTCTCCTCCCCTCGTTAGGGGTATCGACACCTGGTGTCGAACGTGACTATAGTCACTTACTAGTCTACCTCGGAGCCATAGTTTTTGGCTCTCTCTTATAGGAGGTTTTTTTCTTTTCTTTTTCTTTGTTGTTTTAACCACCTCAGCCCCCAGTGCTTAAACACCCTGAAAGACCAGGCCACTTTTTACACTTCTGACCTACACTACTTTCACCGTTTATTGCTCGGTCATGCAATTTACCACCCAAATGAATTTTACCTCCTTTTCTTCTCACTAATAGAGCTTTCATTTGGTGGTATTTCATTGCTGCTGACATTTTTACTTTTTTTGTTATTAATCGAAATTTAACGATTTTTTTGCAAAAAAATGACATTTTTCACTTTCAGTTGTAAAATTTTGCAAAAAAAACGACATCCATATAGAAATTTTGCTCTAAATTTATAGTTCTACATGTCTTTGATAAAAAAAAAATGTTTGGGTAAAAAAAAAATGGTTTGGGTAAAAGTTATAGCGTTTACAAACTATGGTACAAAAATGTGAATTTCCGCTTTTTGAAGCAGCTCTGACTTTCTGAGCACCTGTCATGTTTCCTGAGGTTCTACAATGCCCAGACAGTACAAACACCCCACAAATGACCCCATTTCTGAAAGTACACACCCTAAGGTATTCGCTGATGGGCATAGTGAGTTCATAGAACTTTTTATTTTTTGTCACAAGTTAGCGGAAAATGATGATTTTTTTTTTTTTTTTTTTTTTCCTTACAAAGTCTCATATTCCACTAACTTGTGACAAAAAATAAAAAGTTCTATGAACTCACTATGCCCATCAGCGAATACCTTGGGGTCTCTTCTTTCCAAAATGGGGTCACTTGTGGGGTAGTTATACTACCCTGGCATTCTAGGGGCCCAAATGTGTGGTAAGGAGTTTGAAATCAAATTCTTTAAAAAATGACCTGTGAAATCCGAAAGGTGCTCTTTGGAATATGGGCCCCTTTGCCCACCTAGGCTGCAAAAAAGTGTCACACATCTGGTATCTCCGTACTCAGGAGAAGGTGGGGAATGTGTTTTGGGGTGTCATTTTATATATACCCATGCTGGGTGAGAGAAATATCTTGGCAAAAGACAACTTTTCCCATTTTTTTATACAAAGTTGTCATTTGACCAAGATATTTATCTCACCCAGCATGGGTATATGTAAAAAGACACCCCAAAACACATTCCTCAACTTCTCCTGAGTACGGGGATACCAGATGTGTGACACTTTTTTGCAGCCTAGGTGGGCAAAGGGGCCCATATTCCAAAGAGCACCTTTCGGATTTCACTCCTCATTTTTTCCTGAATTTGATTTCAAACTCCTTACCACACATTTGGGCCCCTAGAATACCAGGGCAGTATAACTACCCCACAAGTGACCCCATTTTGGAAAGAAGACACCCCAAGGTATTCCGTGAGGGGCATGGCGAGTTCCTAGAATTTTTTATTTTTTGTCACAAGTTAGTGGAAAATGATGATTTTTTTTTTTTTTTTTTTTTTTCATACAAAGTCTCATATTCCACAAACTTGTGACAAAAAATAAAAACTTCCATGAACTCACTATGCCCATCAGCGAATACCTTGGGGTCTCTTCTTTCCAAAATGGGGTCACTTGTGGGGTAGTTATACTGCCCTGGCATTCTAGGGGCCCAAATGTGTGGTAAGTAGGTAAATGACCTGTGAAATCCGAAAGGTGCTCTTTGGAATGTGGGCCCCTTTGCCCACCTAGGCTGCAAAAAAGTGTCACACATCTGGTATCTCTGTATTCAGGAGAAGTTGAGGAATGTGTTTTGGGGTGTCTTTTTACATATACCCATGCTGGGTGAGATAAATATCTTGGTCAAATGCCAACTTTGTATAAAAAAATGGGAAAAGTTGTCTTTTGCCAAGATATTTCTCTCACCCAGCATGGGTATATGTAAAATGACACCCCAAAACACATTCCCCAACTTCTCCCGATTACGGAGATACCAGATGTGTGACACTTTTTTGCAGCCGAGGTGGGCAAAGGGGCCCATATTCAAAAGAGCACCTTTCGGATTTCACAGGTCATTTTTTACAGAATTTGATTTCAAACTCCTTACCACACATTTGGGCCCCTAGAATGCCAGGGCAGTATAACTACCCCACAAGTGACCCCATTTTGGAAAGAAGAGACCCCAAGGTATTCGCTGATGGGCAAAGTGAGTTCATGGAAGTTTTTATTTTTTGTCACAAGTTAGTGGAATATGAGACTTTGTATGAAAAAAAAAAATAAATAAATAAATAAGCATTTTCCACTAACTTGTGACAAAAAATAAAAAATTCTAGGAACTCGCCATGCCCCTCACGGAATACCTTGGGGTGTCTTCTTTCCAAAATGGGGTCACTTGTGGGGTAGTTATACTGCCCTGGCATTTTCCAGGGGCCCTAATGTGTGGTAAGTAGGTAAATGACCTGTGAAATCCTAAAGGTGCTCTTTGGAATATGGGCCCCTTTGCCCACCTAGGCTGCAAAAAAGTGTCACACATGTGGTATCGCCGTATTCAGGAGAAGTTGGGGAATGTGTTTTGGGGTGTCATTTTACATATGCCCATGCTGGGTGAGAGAAATATCTTGGCAAAAGACAACTTTTCCCATTTTTTTTATACAAAGTTGGCATTTGACCAAGATATTTCTCTCACCCAGCATGGGTATATGTAAAATGACACCCCAAAACACATTCCCCAACTTCTCCTGAGTACGGCGATACCAGATGTGTGACACTTTTTTGCAGCCTAGATGCGCAAAGGTGCCCAAATTCCTTTTAGGAGGGCATTTTTAGACATTTGGATACCAGACTTCTTCTCACGCTTTGGGGCCCCTAGAATGCCAGGGCAGTATAAATACCCCACATGTGACCCCATTTTGGAAAGAAGACACCCCAAGGTATTCAATGAGGGGCATGGCGAGTTCATAGAAATTTTTTTTTTTTGGCACAAGTTAGCGGAAATTGATATTATTAATTTTTTTCTCACAAAGTCTCCCGTTCCGCTAACTTGGGACAAAAATTTCAATCTTTCATGGACTCAATATGCCCCTCACGGAATACCTGGGGGTGTCTTCTTTCCGAAATGGGGTCACATGTGGGGTATTTATACTGCCCTGGCATTCTAGGGGCCCTAAAGCGTGAGAAGAAGTCTGGAATATAAATGTCTAAAAAATTTTACGCATTTGGATTCCGTGAGGGGTATGGTGAGTTCATGTGAGATTTTATTTTTTGACACAAGTTAGTGGAATATGAGACTTTGTAAGAAAAAAAAAAAAAAATTCCGCTAACTTGGGCCAAAAAAATATCTGAATGGAGCCTTACAGAGGGGTGATCAATGACAGGGGGGGGTGATCAATGACAGGGGGGGGTGATCAATGACAGGGGGGTGATCAATGACAGGGGGGTGATCAATGACAGGGGGGTGATCAATGACAGGGGGGTGATCAGGGAGTCTATATGGGGTGATAACCACAGTCATTGATCACGCCCGTGTAAGGCTTCATTCAGACGTCCGGATGCGTTTTGCGGATCCGATCCATCTATCAGTGCATCCGTAAAAATCATGCGGACATCTGAATGGAGCTTTACAGGGGGGTAATCAATGACAGGGGGGTGATCAATGACAGGGGGGTGATCAGGGAGTCTATATGGGGTGATCACCACAGTCATTGATCATGCCCCTGTAAGGCTTCATTCAGACGTCCGGATGCGTTTTGCGGATCCGATCCATCTATCAGTGCATCCGTAAAAATCATGCGGACATCTGAATGGAGCTTTACAGGGGGGTAATCAATGACAGGGGGGTGATCAATGACAGGGGGGTGATCAGGGAGTCTATATGGGGTGATCACCACAGTCATTGATCATGCCCCTGTAAGGCTTCATTCAGACGTCCGGATGCGTTTTGCGGATCGGATCCATCTATCAGTGCATCCGTAAAAATCATGCGGACATCTGAATGGAGCTTTACAGGGGGGTAATCAATGACAGGGGGGTGATCACCACAGTCATTGATCATGCCCCTGTAAGGCTTCATTCAGACGACCGGATGCGTTTTGCGGATCCGATCCATGTATCAGTGCATCCGTAAAAATCATGCGGACATCTGAATGGAGCTTTACAGGGGGGTGATCAGGGAGTCTATATGGGGTGATCACCACAGTCATTGATCATGCCCCTGTAAGGCTTCATTCAGACGTCCGGATGCGTTTTGCGGATCCGATCCATCTATCAGTGCATCCGTAAAAATCATGCGGACATCTGAATGGAGCTTTACAGGGGGGTAATCAATGACAGGGGGGTGATCAGGGAGTCTATATGGGGTGATCACCACAGTCATTGATCATGCCCCTGTAAGGCTTCATTCAGACGTCCGGATGCGTTTTGCGGATCCGATCCATCTATCAGTGCATCCGTAAAAATCATGCGGACATCTGAATGGAGCTTTACAGGGGGGTAATCAATGACAGGGGGGTGATCACCACAGTCATTGATCATGCCCCTGTAAGGCTTCATTCAGACGACCGGATGCGTTTTGCGGATCCGATCCATGTATCAGTGCATCCGTAAAAATCATGCGGACATCTGAATGGAGCTTTACAGGGGGGTAATCAATGACAGGGGGGTGATCAATGACAGGGGGGTGATCAGGGAGTCTATATGGGGTGATCACCACAGTCATTGATCACGCCCATGTAAGGCTTCATTCAGACGTCCGGATGCGTTTTGCGGATCCGATCCATCTATCAGTGGATCCGTAAAAATCATGCGGACGTCTGAATGGAGCTTTACAGGGGGTTGATCAATGACAGGGGGGTAATCAATGACAGGGGGGTGATCAGGGAGTCTATATGGGGTGATCAGGGGTGATTAGGGGTGATCAGGGGCTAATAAGGGGTTAATAAGTGACGGGGGGGGGGTGTAGTGTAGTGTAGTGGTGCTTGGTGCTACTTTACTGAGCTACCTGTGTCCTCTGGTGGTCGATCCAAACAAAGGGGACCACCAGAGGACCAGGTAGCAGGTATATTAGACGCTGTTATCAAAACAGCGTCTAATATACCTGTTAGGGGTTAAAAAAAACACATCTCCAGCCTGCCAGCGAACGATCGCCGCTGGCAGGCTGGAGATCAACTCTCTTACCTTCCGTTCCTGTGAGCGCGCGCGCCTGTGTGCGCGCGTTCACAGGAAATCTCGCGTCTCGCGAGATGACGCGTATATGCGTGACTGTGCGCAGCGCTGCCACCTCCGGAACGCGATCCTGCGTTAGGCGGTCCGGAGGTGGTTAACTGCGTGTTGCTTGTTAGTCCTTGTCTCCTTCCTTTTGTTTGGATCCACGTGTTCCCTCCCCCACTTTATCCTATCCAGTTTCCTCTTAGAGGTTGGTAAGATGTCCCCTCGCTCTTTTTGTACGTATAATGCCAGGGGCCTAAATAAACCAGAAAAACGTAGCCAGATTCTATATCGCTTTCACCGGAAGCAGGTCATGCTTATAATGTTCCAGGAGACCCACTTTAAGCTTGCCTCGGTTCCCAGGTGTGACCGTGGGTATTACACGACTTGGTTTCATAGTCCCAACCCCGTCAAAAAAGCAGGAGGTGTATCTATTGCATTCCACAAATCTTTTCGGCCTACGATTTTGGCTACAGACATTGATAGTAGGGGGCGCTATGTATTCCTCAAGCTGTCTGATGGTCCACGTGTATACACGGTTGCTAATGTCTATTTTCCCAACCAGGGGCAGATTCCATATGGCTCCAAGATTCTCAGGAAACTGGCTCGCTTTGCAGATGGATCCTCTATCATCCTGGGCGGTGATCTGAATATGGTGATGGACCCGGATCTGGATTCTTCGTCTGGTAGGTCAGCTATCTCTCCGGCATCCCAGCGTTCCTTTAGGGAAATCCTGTCCTCTCTCCGCCTTGTAGATCTCTGGAGGGTGCTGCATCCGGGAGTCAGAGATTTCAGTTTTCATTCTTTGGCCCATAATAGCTATGCCAGACTAGACCATTTATTTATTTCACAATCTTTGCTTAAGGAGGATCCACTTAGCTCAATGGATGGCTTCCTTTGGTCTGACCACGCTCCAGTGTATGGCCTGCTGAGATTTCAACAGACGCCTTCCCGTCCCTTCATGTGGAGATTGAATGATAATCTTCTTAATGACCTGGTGTGCATGTCAGACATTCGGAAGGCCATCTCTGAGTTTACAGTTAATCACCAAACAGACCCCTCCCCCCCGCCGATTAAATGGGAAGCCCTTAAGTGTGTGCTCAGGGGGATTTTCATATCCCATGGCGCTAGACTCAAAAAGGAAAAGTCCGCTAAACTCTCCTCCCTACTTTCACAACTCGACGGGAAAGAGACCTCAAATAAATTGACCCCCTCTGATCAGTTGAAAGCTGAGATATCACTGATCCGTCAACAAGTAATTCAAATTCTAGACCAAAGATCACTATGTTTGCGTGATAAGGTCAAATTTGGATTTTTTGAATATGGCGATAAAAGTGGGAAGTGGCTTGCCAGAGCTCTACATCCTAGGTTACCCCAGACCTAGATCTCCTCACTTACCACATCCGACAAGGGAATTGTTTATGCTCCGTCCGAAATCTCATCAGAATTCCGCACCTATTATAGCTCTCTTTATGACTTGAACACATGGAGGGACTCAGCGTCGACTTCCTTTACACAGGATACTAAAGATTATCTAGACCAATTCGGCCCTGAAAAGATCCCTAACGTAGACTCTCTGGCGCTGGAAGATGACTTTTCATCCCCAGAAATTGTGGGAGTTATAAGAGAACTCAAAAATGGGAAAAGCCCAGGCCCAGATGGCCTTACCCCACGCTTTTATAAGCTTCTTATGGAGGAACTATCTCCCTTATTACTCGAATCTTTTAATTCCATAGCAGTGGGAACCCCCTTCCCTCCCCAAACTTTACAGGCCCATATAACGGTTATACCTAAACCTGATAAAGACCCCTCTTATTGCTCCAATTATAGGCCTATTTCTCTTTTAAACGTGGACCTAAAAGTGTACGCTAAATTACTAGCCTTACGATTACACCTCCTCATCCCGAAGTATATCCATCAAGAACAGGTGGGCTTTGTCCCGGGCAGGGAAGCTCGTGATAGTACCTTGAAGACCTTGGGCATCATAGCTAGAGCTAGGAATACTAGGTCTCCTCTGTGTTTACTTTCAGTGGATGCAGAGAAGGCCTTTGACAGGGTCAATTGGGGCTTCTTAACCTTAACCCTGGAGCGTATAGGACTCGGTTCTAAAATGATTAAACGTATTATGGCTCTCTACTCTTCTCCCTCAGCTCAGGTAAGGGCCAATGGCCTTTTATCCACACCTTTTGCTATCAAGAATGGTACACGCCAGGGTTGCCCCTTATCCCCCTTCCTATATATTCTGACCATGGAATCCTTAGCTAATGCGCTGCGCAATAATCAAGATATAAAGGGGGTGAGAGTTGGAACTAAGGAGCATAAACTTTCCCTTTTTGCCGATGATTTGCTTCTCTATCTGTCGGACCCCAGAATAGGCCTTCCTTCGGTCCTGCGGGAATTTAAGAGATTTGGGAGGCTTAGTAACTTCAAAGTTAATATACAGAAATCCGAAATCTTGAATATTTCGTTATCACGCAGGGAAATTTCTCATGTTAAAGAAAGCTTCTCGTTTAAAGTAGCCTCGAACTTGATTCGCCACTTAGGCATTAACCTCCCAGCAAACCCCAATCTCCTCTTTCAACTGAACTACAAACCTTTATTTAGGAAGGTAGAGGCTTCTCTCCAGAAGTGGTCCCCCCTACAGATTTCTTGGTTTGGAAGAATCAATGCCCTAAAGATGGATATCTTACCCAAATTCCTCTACCTGTTCCAGACTGCCCCGTGTATTATACCAAATAGTTTTTTTGCCCAATTGCGGTCATTAGCTTCTAGGTTTATCTGGAATGGCACTAAGGCCAGGGTGAGTTACAGAGTTTTATCCAGAGCGAAGAGTGTGGGGGGAGCTGGCCTACCCGACTTCCAGGCATATTTTAGAGCTTCCATTTCTAATTGTGTTCTAGACCTTGTACACAAACGATCTCTGAAACTTTGGGTAGACATAGAACACACCCTCGAGCCCCATATGGTACCTGGGATATTTTGGCTCCCTATAGCAACACTAAATAGCCTTCTACATACTCTTTGTTCTCCCCTACTTCAGATCCTGATTAAACTATGGAGTAGATTTGCCTCCAAAATCAAGTTAATTTCCGCACCGGGTCCTTTGACACATATTGTGGCTCATCCTGGCCTCCCCTCACAGATCAAGAATCTCTCCTTCTTCCGCACAGTTCCCCCGCCCCGGATCCTAATTAGGGACATCTTTAACAGCTCGGGGATCCTACCTCTCGTGGATCTATCACACATATTCCAAAATTCCCCGGGCCGCTGGTTCCACTACTTTCAACTTCGTAGCTTCTTGGGCTCTCTGGCTCCCGGATCGCAGTTGTCTGCCCCTCTGACAAATTTTGAAAAGCTCTGTGTTGCCAACACAGGCCCAGATCATGGTATTTCTTTGATATATGGCCTGCTGGGTGCCGGTGGGGATGGGGACCTATCACTCGTTGAACAGATGAGAGGTGTTGGGTTTGCCTCTGGTTGGGAGAGTGAACTGACGTTCTCCCTGTCCTCTGAGCAATGGAATCGTTCCCTCTTATTCACGCATAAATCATCCATGTCTTGTCGTTTACAGGAGTTGAATTATAAGATCCTTACTCGTTGGTATAGGACGCCGGTTAAGTTGCATCATTTTTATCCATCGGTCCCCAACACCTGTTGGCGTTGCCATTCAGAGGTGGGTTCCATGCTACACATCTGGTGGGACTGCCCTGGGGTCGCCCCTTTGTGGCAAGATGTTTTTGCTCTGTATAATGCACTTTACCGGTCTACTATATCTCCTTCCCCTTTGATTGCCCTGCTCTCTATATTCCCGGGTAGGGTCAAACATGTCAAAAAGGGAGTACTTAAAACATTTGTCCTTTCTATGAGACAGATCATACCACGTCAGTGGAGATCTTCAGACAGTTTGCAGAGAATTACGTGGATACGTGCCCTGGATGTCTTATTCAGGATGGAAGAAATGGAAGCTGAGGCCTTTAATCAAGTCCAAACATTTGCACTAACCTGGGAACCCTGGAATCAATTTAGGAGCTCTTCTCGTTTTCAAACCTGGTTGGTCTCAGGTGACTGTACCTGGGATACGTGATATGCTGTCTTGTCCTTTCCCCTTTCCCCTTTCCCCCCCCCCCCACTTTCCACCCCCCCCCCTCCCCTGTCTTTTGTTTCGTCGTGTTTTGTTCTTGTCTGTCCCCCTGTCTCTTCTAGGTTAACGATTTAATCTGTTTCACTTAAGAGTTACATTTTAGTAGCCCTTTGTTCAAACCGCCATCACTGAGTATCTTAGGAATGTGTCCTAAGTTCCTTTTGCCTTCCCTTTTAGCAGTTAAGGTTCTTCATATCGCACTGTATGTACCTAATATTGCTGAATCTTTCCTTTAGCATTTATTTGATGGCATTTGTCTTCTCTGGTCCTCATGGTTGCGTCCCAGAGAAATATGGTGGTCTCTGAATCCATCTGTGCACTTTATTTTATGTTTCGCATGGTCTTGGAAATGGAATTGGAGATATATTTTTCATACAATGTCTTGGTTGCTATGTATGATTGTTGTGTTCTTTTTCTATTCAATAAAAATAGATTCAACACAAAAATGTAACAAATTTTTACAAATTTTATTCAAGTATTTTTCATATTTTTGAACCTGCAGATGTTTGATCAATTGTACTATATGTTGTAACGCTTCTGTATTCTGACAGGCAGGATGTAATAGTGGCCAGGATATAGCAGGCATGAGGACTCCTAGTTGCTGTGACAACTACTCTGCACTCAGCATTTGTATTTGAGGCAGGGCCGGTACAAGGCAGGGGCCGAAGGAGCGGTTGCCCTGGGCGCTACCATTTGCGGACAGGAGGGGGGCGCAGGTGAAGTGCCAGCAGCAGTGGCGTCGCCAGGGGGGGGCCAGAGGGGGCCACGGCCCCCCCTACATCATGCTGTGCCCCCCCATGTGCCCCCCCAACTAAAATGACCCCCCCCCCAAGTGAGCAGCCGCCGCCGGGCACAGGGAGATGAGCGCTTCCATTGCGCTCATCTCCATTGTAAACTGTCTGTGCCAGCGGAGGTGCAGGGGAGGGAGAGGCGTGTCCCTTCTCTTTCCTCTGATAGGCTGCAGGCAGGCACCGAAGTGGAGGAGAGGCCCCGCCCCCTAATTACTCCTGTTTACCTTTCTAAAGCTAAAGGACCTTTGATGATGTCATCACAGGTCCTGTAAGGGAACTGCACAGTGTAAAGTGTAGTTCCCAGGTTAGAACAGTGCATCTGCCAGGACCTGTGATGACATCATCTTCAACATCACAGGTCCTGCAGAATCTAGCAAAGGAACTGCACCAAAAATGGTGTAGTTCCTAGGTTTCAAAGGTACATCTGCCAGGACCTGTGATGACATCATCACAGGTCCTTCAACCCCTAACAGCAAGTATTAAAAGTTCACAAGCAGCTCTGTATTGATCCATACAGACTGGAATGGAGAGGTAAGAGGAGGTCCTCCACTTTTCATCATTTACCCCCCCCCCCCCTCCATGCCCTGTTTTTACTCATTGCTCACTCATGTATACTACTTCAGACAGTTACCACTACCTCATGTACCTCACAGTGACTATAATGCATAACTGACCACATATTTCTATAAACACTGCATCTACAGTATTATACCTTCTATGTGTCACATCAATACACTGCTCTGTATATATATATATATATATATATATATATACACACACATACATGCACACACACTGCATATATTACACAGTATTATACATGCAATATGTACAGATATATAGTATATACCGCAGTGCACTGATATGTGAGGTATGAGGTATAATAGATGCTGTGTGTACAGATATCAGTACACTTCTGTATATACTATATATGTGAGGTTCGAGGTATAATAGATGCAGTGTGTACAGATATATAGTATATACAGCAGTGTACTGATATGTGAGGTACGAGGTGTTAATACACTGCTGTATTTACTATATACCTGTACACACTGCATCTATTATACCTCGTACCTCACATATTACACTACTGTATATACTGTATACACTGCATATATTATACCCCGTACCTCACATATCAGTACACTGCTGTATATACTATATACCTGTACACACTGCATCTATTATACCCTGTACCTCACATATCAGAACACTAGGGAATATACTATATACCTGTACACACTGCATCTATTATACCGCGTACCTCACATAACTGTACACTGCTGTATATAATATACATCTGCATCTATTATACCTCTTTTGTGTGCCAGGGCTGTTTTGTAATGCCATTCCGGCCCTGATGGCATAAATTATAAAACGCAGCAGCAAGAATAGTTCATGGAACAAAGGGAGGGGCTATAAAAGGGGAATGGGGGCCCAATTTAGATTCCTGCTATGGGGCCCAGTGATTTTTATGTACGCCCCTGGCTGCAGGCACTAGGCCGGCAGCCTATCAGAGGCCGGCGCAATGACGTCATCGTGCCGCCTGAGCCTTACATTACAGCGTGGGACACAGGAAGAGGCTGCATCGCATCGCTGACACTTAGGTAAGTATAAGTGTTTTTTTTTTGTTTTTTTTTACAATAGTGTTACTGGCACATTGGGGGGGCTTATTACAAAACTGGCACATGATGATGGGGGGGACTTTATACTGGCACATGATGATGGGGGGGAACTTTATAGTGTCTGTGACTTTCAAAGTCCCACAGTCCTTTGTTCTATTGCTTTAAGTATATTCTTGTTTTGAAACAACATTGATTCTTTCTTAAAAACGGGGGGGGGGCGCAGTTTGCCATCTTCGCCCTGGGCACCAAATGGCCTTGTCCCAGCCCTGATTTGAGGGGAGCCAATAAGAGGATATAGGGAATTCCCTCCTTCTTACCTCTCAGATACCACAGTTGCTGTTGACCACTTCATCTGAAGGGTTAATCTTCCAGAATCACAGTATAATACAACTGGCAATTGCAAGCAGTTGTGTGGACCATCTCCTGGGCCTGCACCATTGCTTGACTTACTGTTACAGCACAGAGAGTTAACTGCCTACACTAATAGTACATCACAGAGCGTGAAGTGGTTAATACACCATTTTTTTCAATAAACTACATATTATGGAAAAGAGGCATTCAAGCTAGTTCCCTTTCCAAAAGGAAAGGAAAATGATCTCGCACCAGGAATCCAGCTCTTTCTGGGTAAATACTGTTCAACAGAACTGAGCAAAGAAACTTTGCTTGGCTGCCTGAGAAGCCTTGGTTGGGGTACTATTTCTTCTAATGGACGATCAACGTTCCTCTGGGTTGATGGGAAAAATATATGAAAATTAGCTCATCTTAAATCTGTTGGCATCAGATAGGCTTAGGAAAGCTAATTAGAATATCTTTCCCAGAAACCCAGAGGGTTTCTGTCACCTCTCTTTCTTTTTTTCTTTCTCTGCCCGAAACAAATCACAAAAAATTTGGGTGTGTTTGGAGGAGGAATTTTAGTGAAATTCATAACTATCTGGTTTGTTACGGTTTGCTCATCCTTAGCAGGAAGGTAAAAATGAGATATAAAATTGAAACTGGTCCCAGTTCCAGCTCTGCATAAGACCCAGCAGGTAACATGTTACCTGCTGGATCGCATATGGTGCTTGTATGGCTTTTAATGGATGAATAAAGGAGACTTTATGGTTCTGTACTGTAGAGCTTTAGGCACTCCATGTGCTATCCTTAGAGGGGGTCAATATTACCGAGATATTCATATGGAGTCACAGTATGCCCCAATAAACTTGTATTGATGCTACATTATGGATTGCTAGTGTGCATGATGCCATAGTCAGCAATTTTTATGTTTAAACTGTTTTTATTCAGTTCATTTTTCAAAAACATTTAACATGTTCACATTTCAATCCATGAAGTACATAATATATATGCAAAAACAAATTACATACTATCAAAAATATCCCTGAAATGTGACATGTTAATAGGGCGTGAGGAATAAACCCCACCACAATTTAGAAAGAAGATACTAAACGTACAAGAAAGAGAAAAAGAAAGAAGGAGGGTAAGAAAGGTAAAGATAAGGAAAGAGAAGGGGAAGGGGGAAGAAGGGGGGAGGGAGGGGAAGTATATGATGAGAGTGCCTGCCATTTATGAAGTGAGTATTGACAGAAGTTCTGGAGAGTCTTGAAACTCGATCCACTGCGACCATACCTTTTGGAATTTATTCGAAAGGTCCGAAGCCTCTGCAGAAATCTCCTCCATTCTGTTTATATGCAACATTTCTTGATACCATTCTCTAATGTTAGGTGCATGTACAGTGCGCCAATGTCTAGGGATCACGGACCTGGCTGCAGAGATAAAAAATCTCAACACATTGCGTTTCTGAGAAGCGATGGAATCTTGTAGGATGGAGAGGAGCGCCACTCTAGGTGTGTTTTCTTTTGACTTCCCAGTCATTTTCTTATATATGTCAAAGATTTTATTCCAGAAAGGTTTTACCTTATTGCAGCCCCACCAGATATGCAACATAGTCCCCTTTTCTGTGCTGCATCTCCAACAGGTTTCTGGTACTGACGGGAATATCCTATGTAATCTAACTGGGTACCTGTACCATCGAGCCATAATCTTATAGTTTTTTCATAGTCAGCAATTTTTAATCCCTTTAGGCACCAAGAGGAATTTGAAAAGCAGCATGTGCTGGTAAGTGGTAATCCTTACCTGGCACCTAGAATTTCCTCTTCATCCTCATTTATGGCCTTAAGGGTTACAAAATAAAACATATCTTAAGTGTAGTTCACTGGTGATGACATCGACTGAGGAAGTAGCTAGATTCTCCTCTTACATGGGTTTCAGTACACATCTGTGTAACTGGCTTCTTAATTGTACATCTGGAGACACCCTTCATTCACCTTGAAACTCGGGAGGAGATTTTCTTTTTTTTTTTGCGTTGTTTCCAGTTGATATCACAAAACCAGTTGATTGTGATTTATGTTTTACAATAATAAATGAGTGTGCGAGTAATTATAGACAATTATCTTTTATTACTGCCTCGGTAGGCTCAGGCGGAGTTTTGGAAATATACAGTCAGTATTGGATCTGGGCCATTGTTGAAGCGATATTTGCTTGTTGTTAGATTGGCACCACCACATGCATGGAGCCATTATTCCTGTTGTAATCTTTAAGATACCTGCACTGGTTGCAAAATACTTTTTTATTCTCTGATTGTTCTGCAGAAAAACCACAGCGTAATAAAGTACCAGCAAAGTACGGTATATGAGACAAACCTCATGTTTACTTAGCTTTTTCTTTCTGTGCAGAAATCCTCAAAGTTACCTGTGTTCAGGTACCCATAGACTGATATGTTGGAGGTCATTTACGTCAGGCGCCATGCTAGTTTTTTAATTAAATATTTTGCGCCGCACTCACCACTTGAGGCCTGGGCCTCATCATAAATTAAGCACTTTCTCCTCTAGCGCAGGCGGGGAAACAAAAACTAGCATAAAACGCCAGTCTTTGTAATGACCCCCATTATCTAAGATGTACTTAGTCCCTAGCCAATTGGTAGCTGTGGTAATTCTGCCTTAATCTAAAGATCTAAATACTCAGAGACAGACTGGTTGCTAAGGGCCTACTGCCTGACAGACCAACTGAACAGATTATGGTTTCTACAATGTATTTCAGGCAACCAAGCTGTTCAGTACAGAGTTGCAGGGTCCTTATTCTGACCAATGAGGAGATAAGCAGTCCAGTCCAGCAGATAGCAGACACTAGTCCAGTCCCTAGCTTTTAAAAAAGTAATGGAGATGCCTTTTTACGTCTGTGTCTCCCCCTTTCGCTGCCAAACTGGTTTGTCTAATTTATGACTCTGGCAGTCTGTGTTCCTAGAGTAAAAACTACTCCACTCCCTCACTGGAATAGTTTTTACTCCTCTTTTACACTTGTTTTCAGGCATAAATCTTAGTAAATGTACCACTCCCAAGTGGCGAGGACAGAGTAAAAATGCTCATGTGACACACTATTGTCCCACGGGCGTTTAAAAAGTTGTAAAAAGGGGTCTTGCAAATATTGTAACGCCACAAACTGTTGTATATATGTATGTAAATGACCCTCATTATTCCTTCTTTTTACTAATGTAGCTTTCTTCCCTTGTATTTCATATTATTTTGTTTACTTATTGCTTAGAAGACCTGACAAGTGACCTCTGAGGAGAAGCAGACATGTTGAGTATTAGGACCTGACGTATAGATGACCTTTCCACATAGAAATCCCCCCCCCCCCCCCCCCCCCCCCCCCCCCCCCCCCAAGGGTTTCTCCATCTCCCAGTCTCTTCGTCATTACTGAACCCACAGTTACTTTTTGTCCAGTCTGGGACACTGAAACTTCCTTGATGCTTCAGACAGGATTAATACACCTAATCATGTGGAGTACTCTGGGCGTTGACATCCACTAAATAAGTTTGCAGTGTCTGCCAAGTCTCTAGTGAAAACACATTGAGCAATCAGCCCTGGCTGAGAAATTGAGGCCAGTCACGGAATGTTGTGAACCTGGCACCAAGCATGAATGGCAGCTTATAGGGTTAATTTTAGGATGATAATATTCTTTTCAGTTGTACCAGCTACAGGTGCTGGGTGTCAACAACCAACACGATGACAATGCTGATACAGGTTGGCACTCACCTTTCCACTGTCTCCATGTTTACATACCGGGTAAGTCTACTTTCGCGCTTTGGCTTTCTGTTTGTGAGATCCGTTCAGGGCTCCCACAAGCGGTCCAAAACAGATCAGTTTGCATTCTAATGCATTCTGAATGGAAAAGGATCGGCTCAGAATGCATCAGCAGTGATGGCCAGTTCGCCGTGTTCGCCAACGAACACATGCGGGCTGCCATCTTAACTCACAAGTCCGGCGATGCACAGGTAAGCCCTTACCTGTGCCTGCTCCGCGAGCCGGTCTGAAACAAATGCGGTCACCGGGAGCAGGCAGTTCCGAGAACAGCAGCCGGGGGCCTTCATGGGGCTGTTCTCGGAACTGCCTGCTCCCGGTGACTGCATTTGTTTGCATCAGTTCAGTCTCCATTCCACTTTGGAGACAGACACCAAAACATCTCAAAACTGTCCGTCTGATGATACTGAGCCAAACGGATCTGTCCTGACACACAATGTAAGTCAATGGGGACGGATCCGTTTTCACTGACACAATCTGGCACAATAGAAAATGGATCCGTCCTCCATTAACCTTCAATGGTGTTCAAGACAGATCCGTCATGGCTATGTTAAAGATAATACAAACGGATCCGTTCTGAACGGATGCAGATGGTTGTATTATCTAAACGGATCCGTCCATGACAGATCCGCACAAAACGCAAGTGTGAAAGTAGCCTAACATATCTTTTCTGAGCTTTTTATTAGTGTTGAGCGAACTTCTGTTTTAAGTTCGGCGTCTAAAGTTCGGCTTCCGGTTAGCGGAGAATCCCGATATGGATTCCGAATTCCGTTGTGGTCCGTGGTAGCGGAATCAATAATCGGCTATTATTGATTCCGCTACCACGGACCACAACGGAATTCGGAATCCATATCGGGATTCTCCGCTAACCGGAAGCCGAACTTTAGACGCCGAACTTAAAACAGAAGTTCGCTCAACACTACTTTTTATTTGCCTACTGCTCTGCCTGTGCAAGTGTCAATAGTTACAGTGGGGGAAATAATTATTTGACCCCTCACTGATTTTGTAAGTTTGTCCAATGACAAAGAAATGAAAAGTCTCAGAACAGTATCATTTCAATGGTAGGTTTATTGTAACAGTGGCAGATAGCACATCAAAAGGAAAATCGAAAAAATAACTTTAAATAAAAGATAGCAACTGATTTGCATTTCATTGAGTGAAATAAGTATTTGAACCCTCTAACAAAAAAAGACTTAATACTTGGTGGAAAAACCCTTGTTTGCAAGCACAGAGGTCAAACGTTTCTTGTAATTGATGACCAAGTTTGCGCACATTTTAGGAGGAATGTTGGTCCACTCCTCTTTGCAGATCATCTCTAAATCCCTAAGGTTTCGAGGCTGTCTCTGTGCAACTCTGAGCTTGAGCTCCCTCTATAGGTTTTCGATTGGATTAAGGTCCGGAGACTGACTAGGCCACTCCATGACCTTAATGTGCTTCTTCTTGAGCCACTCCTTTGTTGCCTTTGCTGTATGTTTTGGGTCATTGTCGTGCTGGAACACCCATCCACGACCCATTTTCAGTTTCCTGGCAGAGGGAAGGAGGTTGTCGCTCAGGATTTCACGATACATGGCTCCGTCCATTTTCCCGTTTATGCGAATAAGTTGTCCTGAGCCCTTAGCAGAAAAACACCCCCAAAGCAAAATGTTTCCACCCCCATGCTTGACGGTGGGGACGGTGTTTTGGGGGTCATAGGCAGCATTTTTCTTCCTCCAAACACAGCGAGTTGAGTTAATGCCAAACAGCTCTATTTTGGTCTCATCAGACCACAGCACCTTCTCCCAGTCACTCTCTGAATCATTCAGGTGTTCATTGGCAAACTTCAGACGGGCCTGCACATGTGCCTTCCTGAGCAGGGGGACCTTGCGAGCCCTGCAGGATTTTAATCCATTGCGGTGTAATGTGTTTCCAATGGTTTTCTTGGTGACTGTGGTCCCTGCTAATTTGAGGTCATTAACTAACTCCTCCCGTGTAGTTCTAGGATGCTTTTTCACCTTTCTCAGAACCATTGACACCCCACGAGGTGAGATCTTGCGTGGAGCCCCAGAGCGAGGTCGATTGATGGTCATTTTGTGCTCCTTCCATTTTCGAACAATCGCACCAACAGTTGTCACCTTCTCTCCCAGCTTCTTGCTAATGGTTTTGTAGCCCATTCCAGCCTTGTGCAGGTCTACAATTTTGTCTCTGACATCCTTGGACAGCTCTTTGGTCTTTCCCATGTTGGAGAGTTTGGAGTCTGCTTGATTGATTGATTCTGTGGACAGGTGTCTTTTATACAGGTGACTAGTTAAGACAGGTGTCCTTAATGAGGGTGACTAATTGAGTAGAAGTGTCTAACCACTCTGTGGGAGCCAGAACTCTTAATGGTTGGTAGGGGTTCAAATACTTATTTCACTCAATGAAATGCAAATCAGTTGCTATCTTTTATTTAAAGTTATTTTTTCGATTTTCCTTTTGATGTGCTATCTGCCACTGTTACAATAAACCTACCATTGAAATGATACTGTTCTGAGACTTTTCATTTCTTTGTCATTGGACAAACTTACAAAATCAGTGAGGGGTCAAATAATTATTTCCCCCACTGTATATAGTATGCTATGGCAGGAAAACCAGTAGTTAAAAATAGGATAGGACATAGAAAAGTAAATGTAAAAAATATTTCATTTTTTAATGTTCCCCGCAATGTGGCTATAGAGATGTTTATCATTTTTTGAACTTGTGCTTCATTTCTTAAGCTGGCCAAATCAGCCAATTGTGGTGAAACCAGCCAACCAATATTGATATTTCAAATACCTGATCAATAGACTGCTGTTGGAGAAATCTGGCAGTGGATTTCTCCTGATACAGGATGCATGCATGCTTTTGTATGAGAGGATTGGGAGCGATAGCTGTTGGCTGACAGATATCTCGTGTATAGCCAGTAGAGATGAGCGAATTTTTCAAAAGTTCGATTCGGCTGATTGTAGTGGGTGCAATGACAGGGAGCTGCAATAGCGCTGCCCCCGTCATTGTACCCCTCAGATTCCGCATTTGTACATGATCGCGGCATCTGAGTGTAAAAACAGTGTGAAATTAACATAATTATTTTTTTTTTATCAAACTTACCGCGTCCATTTTCTCGCGACGGGCTGGCCGCCGCCATCTTACGTTACCACTTGAGATGAGCAGATTTTTTAAAATTCGATTTGCCAGTTCGACAAATTTTTTTGGGAAAATTTGGTTCGATCTGAATTTATTCACGGTGAATTACGTTAAAAAACGGCTATTTCCTGGATGCAGAGAGCCTTTATAGTGGTGTAGAACACTGTGCCTTGCAGTAACATGCATAGGGAGTCTGCTTTAGTAGTGAAATAATACTGTGAGTCCATATGACATGCAGATGACAGGCGTCACTCTTAGAATCACTGCACACTTCACTTATTTAGGCAGTCACGGGGCCAAAAGTGACCAAATAACTCAAGTATGAACTCAGCTTTAGGGCTTATGCACACGACCGTATGCCCTTCGAGACATACGGTCCGTGAGCAGGCCATATGTCCCGGAGCGGCATACATCGTGCGCACGGGAGTGCACAGCATCATAGGTTACTGTGATACTGTGCACATCGGGACGCCTGCGGGACTACTGTCCTGCACTCATATGATCATATGAGTGCAGGACAGTAGTCCCGCAGGCAGCCCGATGCGCTCAGTATCATAGTAACCTATGATGCTGTGTGCTCCCGTGCGCACGATGTATGCCGCTCCGGGACATATTGCCCGCTCACGGACTGTATGTCTCAGAGGGCATACGGTCGTGTGCATGAGCCCTTACAGGTTGATGTTGGCTCCAAGAAGAAGTGCACTCCTTTTACATCGTCGTCAGCTGATTTCACATAGATGTCTACAGAACCTGTTCTATTAAACGCTTATTGTCACAGATCAGCGGATGTGAACCCAATGTGCCACTGACTGGCTATACTCTGGAGGGACGTGTCTAAGCAACTACCTGGTTTTTACTAGAGCCTCTGGTGGTGAATATATATACTTGAGCTGTTAGGGTAGTTGCCAGGGGCTACTCCAGAGCAATCACCGAGTCAGTGACAGCTGGTTCGGACGGACCAGGAGGTACCTTAATAGGTACCTGAAGTATAAGCGTAGTCAGGCGAGCAGAGACGTTACCAGAAGCAACAGTTCAGGACAAAAGGATGCGGCAAAGAAGTGGTCAGACAGGCAATAGGTCAGGGCAGATGGCACAGGTACTGGTCAGGCAATCTAGATCGGCAACAGGAGAGTCACAGCGACCAGGCAGGGATCAGATGATAAGCAGAGTCCAGTCAGCAACACAGGGTCTGAAGTTGGCAACAGTATAAGGAGGACACCGAGTGGCACAATGACACAGTCTGGAGTTGGCAGTATCAGGAGAAGGCCACCGAGTGCCACAGTGACAGTGTCTGGAGGTGGCAGCAGTATGAGGAGGCCACAGAGTGGCACAATGACACAGTCTGGAGGTGGCAGCATCAGGAGAAGGCCACCAAGTGGCACAATGACACAGTCTGGCGGTGGCAGCAGTATGAGGAGGCCACCGAGTGGCACAATGACAGAGTCTGAAGTTAGTAGCATCAGGAGAAGGCCACTGAGTGGAACAATGACAGAGTCTGGAGTTGGCAGCAGTATGAGGAGGCCACCGAGTGGAACATTGACCAAATCTGGAGGTGACGGCAGCATGCGGAGACCACAGAGTGGCACAATGACAGAGTCTGGAGTTGGCAGCACCAGGAGAAGGCCACTGAGTGGCACAATGACACAGTGTGTAGTTGTCAGCTCAGGAAAGGCGACCTAGTGGAACAATAACAGAGTCTGGAGGTGGCAGCAGTATGAAGAGGCCACTGAGAGGCACAATGACACAGTCTGGAGGTGGCAGCAGTTTGAGGAGGCCGCTGAGAGGCACAATGACACAGTCTGGAGTTGGCAGCATCAGGAAAAGGCCACCCAGTGGAACCAAATCAGAGTCTGGAGTTGGCAGCAGTATGAGGAGACCACCGAGTAGAACAATGACAGAGTCTGGAGTTGGCAGCAATATGAGGAGGCCACAGAGTGGCACAATGACAGAGTCAGGAGGTGGCAGCAGTATGAAGAGGCCACTGACTGGCACAATAACATAGTCTGGAGTTGGCAGCATCAGGAGAAGGCCAACGAGTGGCACAATGACACAGTCTGGAGTTGGCAGCATCAGGAAAAGGCCACCCAGTGGAACAATAACAGAGTCTGGAGTTGGCAGCAGTATGAGGAGACCACCGAGTGGCACAATGACAGAGTCTAGAGGTGGCAGCAGTATGAGGAGGCCACCGAGTGGCACAATGACACAGTCTGGAGTTGGCAGCATCAGGAAAAGGCCACCCAGTGGAACAATAACAGAGTATGGAGTAGGCAGTAGTATGAGGAGGCCACCGAGTGGCACAATGACCGAGTCTGGAGGTGACGGCAGCATGAGGAGACCACAGAGTGGCACAATGACAGAGTCTAGAATTAGCAGCATCAGGAGAAGGCCACCAAGTGGCACAATGACACAGTGTGGAGTTGTTAGCATCAGGAAAAGGCGACCTAGTGGAACAATAACAGTGTCTGGAAATGGCAGCAGTATGAGTAGGCCACCGAGTGGCACAATGACAGAGTCTGAAGTTGGCAGCAATATGAAGAGGCCACAGAGTGGCACAATGACAAAGTCTGAAGGTGATGGCAGCAGCAACATCAGGAGAAGGCCACCGAGTGGCACAATGACTGAGTTTGGAAAAGGCAGCAGTATGAGGAGGCCACAGAGTGGCACAATGACAGAGTCTGGAAGTGGCAGCAGTATGAAGAGGCCACAGACGGGCACAATGTCACAGTCTGGAGTTGGCAGCATCTGGAGAAGGTCACCGAATGGCACAATAACAAAGTCTGGAGGTGGCAACATTGTGTGGAGGCCACCGAGTGGCACAATGACATAGTCTGGAGGTGGCAGCAGTATGAGGAGGTCAACAAGTGGCACAATGACACAGTCTGGAGGTGGCAGCATCAGGAGAAGGCAACCGAGTGGCACAATGACACAGTCTGGAGTTGGCAGCATCAGGAAAAGGCCACCCAGTGGAACAATAACAGAGTATGGAGTTGGCAGTAGTATGAGGAGGCCACCGAGTGGCACAATGACCGAGTCTGGAGGTGACGGCAGCATGAGGAGACCACAGAGTGGCCAAATGACAGAGTCTGGAATTGGCAGCATCAGGAGAAGGCCACCGAGTGGCACAATGACACAGTGTGGAGTTATTAGCATCAGGAAAAGGTGACCTAGTGGAACAATAACAGTATCTGGAAATGGCAGCAGTATGAGTAGGCCACCGAGTGGCACAATGACAGAGTCTGGAGGTGGCAGCAGTATGAAGAGGCCACTGACTAGCACAATGACAAAGTCTGAAGGTGACGGCAGCAGCAACATCAGGAGAAGGCCACCGAGTGGCACAATGACTGAGTTTGGAAAAGGCAGCAGTATGAGGAGGCCACCGAGTGGCACAATGACAGAGTCTGGAGGTGGCAGCAGTATGAAGAGGCCACTGACTGGCACAGTAACATAGTGTGGAGGTGGCAGCAGTATGAAGAGGCCACTGACTAGCACAATGACATAGTCTGGAGATGGCAGCAGTATGAGGAGGCCAACAAGTGGCACAATGACACAGTCTGGAGGTAGCAGCATCAGGAGAAGGCAACCGAGTGGCACAATGACAGAGTATGGAGGTGGCAGCAGTATGAAGAGGCCACTGACTAGCACAATGACAAAGTCTGAAGGTGACGGCAGCAGCAACATCAGGAGAAGGCCACCGAGTGGCACAATGACTGAGTTTGGAAATGGCAGCAGTATGAGGAGGCCACTGAGTGGCACAATGACAGAGTCTGGAGGTGGCAGCATCAGGAGAAGGCCAGTGATTGACACAATGACACAATATGGGGTTGGCAGCATCAGGAAAAGGCAACCTGTCACGGCTGAGGATGGGGGAAATCCTCAGCCGTGCGATGCCAGTTGATATTTTGGCTGCTCGGCCAGGACAGCAGGATTAGGGAGCAGGTCACCTCCTAAAGCGTCCCTAACCTGACCCTAACTCCTAGCTGCATGGGCCAACCTTTAAGGTAGGAGGACCCATGCTCCGGAACCTCGGATCCCTAACTCACCCTCCGACCGGTCCCTGGACTAGGAGTCAAGGTAAGACGGCCTGTTCCTACTGTACACGGAGGAACAGGGGTCTCACTGGCCAAGCTGCAGGGAAAAAGGGGACACAAACAAACTTACGGATATGGCAGGTGAACTATCCGAGTTCCACCTACCTGCCACAGCCCTGCTGACTGGATCCCTGTGCAAACAGGCATCCAGATCCATAAGCTGCACAAAACAAGATAGGACAGGAAAACATCAAATAGACATCACACATAAACTTAACATAAACTAAAATGTGACATATGGTTTATGAACCACAAGGGTGGCTCTCACAGGCAGTTGGTACACACAGGAGGTTGCTATCAGCAAGCATGCTGAAGCAACCTACTGAGCCCTGCCAAACACCAAGGCTATATAGGCCAAAGAGGCCACACCCAACAGTCAGACACACCCAGTGACATCACACACACTGGGAAGGGAGTTAACCCTTCCAGCACCAGGGAAGGGAAGACATCAACTTAAAGGAGACGTGCACACAATAACATAAAAAGCAAGTGCACACATACACACATCACACAAAACCGCATGCACAACGTAGCAAGCTGCAATGGCACAGCTCCGACTGCTACGCTGCCCATACACACTGTTGCCAGCGGCAACCACAGGTGAGGCAAATACCACAGCCCTCACCTGTGATTGAACACCAAAGAGAACCGCTGACAACCGCATGCGGTTCAGGAGTCACGGTCATAGCCATGGCCGTGACACAACCCAGTGGCACAATGACAGAGTCTGGAGTTGGCAGCAATATTAGGAGGCCACCGAGTGGCACAATGACAGAGTCTGGAGGTGACGGCAGCATGAGGAGACCACAGAGTGGCCCAATGACAGAGTCTGGAATTGGCAGCATCAGGAGAAGGCCACCAAGTGGCACAATGACACAGTGTGGAGTTGTTAGCATCTGGAAAAGGCGACCTAGTGGAACAATAACAGTGTCTGGAAATGGCAGCAGTATGAGTAGGCCACCGAGTGGCACAATGACAGAGTCTGGAGTTGGCAGCAATATTAAGAGGCCACAGAGTGGCACAATGACAGAGTCTGGAGGTGGCAGCAGTATGAAGAGGCCACTGACTAGCACAATGACAAAGTCTGAAGGTGATGGCAGCAGCAACATCAGGAGAAGGCCACTGAGTGGCACAATGACAAAGTTTGGAAAAGGCAGCAGTATGAGAAGGCCACCGAGTGGCACAATGACATAGTCTGGAGGTAGCAGCAGTATGAAGAGGCCAACAAGTGGCACAATGACACAGTCTGGAGGTGGCAGCATCTGGAGAAGGTCACCGAATGGCACAATAACAAAGTCTGGAGGTGGCAACATTGTGAGGAGGCCACCGAGTGGCACAATGACACAGTCTGGAGGTGGCAGCAGTATGAAGAGGCCACTGACTAGCACAATGACATAGTCTGGAGGTGGCAGCAGTATGAGGAGGCCAACAAGTGGCACAATGACACAGTCTGGAGGTGGCAGCATCAGGAGAAGGCAACCGAGTGGCACAATGACAGAGTCTGGAGGTGTCAGCAGTATGAAGAGGCCACTGACTAGCACAATGACAAAGTCTGAAGGTGACGGCAGCAGCAACATCAGGAGAAGGCCACCGAGTGGCACAATGACTGAGTTTTGAAAAGGCAGAAGTATGAGGAGGCCACCGAGTGGCACAATGACATAGTCTGGAGGTAGCAGCAGTATGAGGAGGCCAACAAGTGGCACAATGACACAGTCTGGAGGTAACAGCATCAGGAGAAGGCCACCGAGTGGCACAATGACAGAGTCTGGAGGTGGCAGCAGTATGAAGAGGCCACTGACTGGCACAGTAACATAGTCTGGAGGTGGCAGCATCAGGAGAAGGCCACCGAGTGGCACAATGACACAGTCTGGAGTTGGCAGCATCAGGAAAAGGCCATCCAGTGGAACAATAACAGAGTCTGGAGTTGGCAGCAGTATGAGGAGGCCACCGAGTGGCACAATGACAGACTCTGGAGGTGGCAGCAGTATGAAGAGGCCACCGACGGGCACAATGACACAGTCTGGAGTTGGCAGCATCTGGAGAAGGTCACCGAATGGCACAATAACAGAGTCTGGAGGTGGCAACATTATGAGGAGGCCCCCAAGTGGCACAATGACAGATTCTAGAGGTAGCGGCAGCAGCAGCATCAGTAGGCCACCGAGTGGCACAATGACACAGCCTGGAGTTGGCAGCATCAGGAAAAGGCCACCCAGTGGAACAATAACAGAGTCTGAAGTTGGCAGCAGTATAAGGAGACCACCGAGTGGCACAATGACAGCGTCTGGAATTGGCAGCATCAGGAGAAGGCCACCGAGTGGCACAATTACACAGTCTGGAGGTGGCAGCAGTGTGAAGAGGTCACTGACTAGCACAATGACATAGTCTGGAGGTGGCAGCAGTTTGAAGGGGCCACCGAGTGGCACAATGAGAGATCCTGAAGGTAGCGGCAGCAGCAGCAACATCAGGAGGCTACCGAGTGGCACAATGACAGAGTCTGGAGTTGGCAGCATCAGTAGAAAGCCACGGAATGGCACAATGACAGAGTCTGGAGTTGGCAGCAGTATGAAGACGCCGCTGAGTGGCACAATGACACAGTCTGGAATTGGAAGCATCAGTAAAATGCCACGGAGTGGCACAATGACAGAGTCTGGAGGTGGCAGCATCAGGAGAAGGCCAGTGATTGACACAATGACACAATATGGATGGAGTTGGCAGCATCAGATAAAGGCCACCCAGTGGCACAATCACAGAGTCTGGAGTTGACAGCATCAGGAGAAGGCCACCGAGTGGCACAATGACAGAGTCTGGAGTTGGCAGCATTAGTAAAAGGCCACCGAGTGGCACAATGACACAGTCTGGAGTTGGCAGCAGTATGAGGAGGCCAACGAGTGGCACAATGACAAAGTCTGGAGGTGGCAGCAGTAAGAGGAGGCCACCGAGTGGCATAATGACCGAGTCTGGAGGTGACGGCAGCATTAGGAGACCACAGAGTGGCCCAATGACAAAGCCTGGAATTGACAGCATTAGGAGAAGGCCACCGAGTGGCACAATGACAGAGTCTGGAGTTGGCAGCATCAGGAGAAGACCACCAAGTGGCACAATGACACAGTGTGGAGTTGTCAGCATCAGGAAAAGGCGACCTAGTGGAACAATAACAGAGTCTGGAGTTTGCAGCAGTATGAGGAGGCCACTGAGTGGCACAATGACAAAGTCTGAAGGTGACGTCAGCAGCAACATCAGGAGAAGGCCACCGAGTGGCACAATGACTGAGTTTGGAAAAGGCAGCAGTATGAGGAGGCCACCGAGAGGCACAATGACAGAGACTGGAGGTGGCAGCAGTATGAAGAGGCCACTGACTAGCACAATGACACAGTCTGGAGGTGGCAGCAGTATGAGGAGGCCAACGAGTGGCACAATGACACAGTCTTGAGGTGGCAGCATCAGGAGAAGGCCACCGAGTGGCACAATGACACAGTCTGGAGGTGGCAGCATCAGGAGAAGGCTACCGAGTGGCACAATGACAGAGTCTGGAGGTCGCAGCAGTATGAAGAGGCCACTGACTAGCACAATGACATAGTCTGGAGGTGGCAGCAGTTTGAGGAGGCCACAGAGTGGCACAATGACACAGTCTGGAGTTGGCAGCATCAGGAAAAGGCCACCCAGTGGAACAATAACAGAGTATGGAGTTGGCAGTAGTATGAGGAGGCCACCGAGTGGCACAATGACAGAGTCTAGAGTTGGCACTAGTATAAGGAGGCCACCGAGTGGCACAATGACCGAGTCTGGAGGTGACGGCAGCATGAGGAGACCACAGAGTCGCCCAATGACAGAGTCTGGAATTGGCAGCATCAGGAGAAGGCCACCGAGTGGCACAATGACACAGTGTGGAGTTGTTAGCATCAGGAAAAGGCGACCTAGTGGAACAATAACAGTGTCTGGAAATGGCAGCAGTATGAGTAGGCCACCGAGTGGCACAATGACAGAGTCTGGAGTTGGCAGCAATATGAAGAGGCCACAGAGTGGCACAATGACAGAGTCTGGAGGTGGCAGCAGTATGAAGAGGTAACTGACTAGCACAATGACAAAGTCTGAAGGTGTCTGGAGGTGGCAGCAGTATGAGGAGGCAACCGAGTGGCACAATGACTGAGTCTGGAGGTGACGGCAGCATGAGGAGACCACAGAGTGGCCTAATGTCAGAGTTTGGAATTGTCAGCAGTATGAGGAGGCCACCGAGTGGCACAATAACAGAGTCTGGAGGTGGCAGCATCAGGAGAAGGCAACCGAGTGGCACAATGACAGAGTCTGGAGGTGGCAGCAGTATGAAGAGGCCACTGACTGGCACAATGACATAGTCTGGAGTTGGCAGCATCAGGATAAGGCCACCAAGTGGCACAATGACACAGTTTGGAGTTGGCAGCATCAGGAAAAGGCCACCCAGTGGAACAATAACAAAGTCTAGAGTTGGAAGCAGTATAAGGAGACCACCGAGTGGCACAATGACAGAGTCTAGAGGTGGCAGCAGTACGAGGAGGCCACCGAGTGGCACAATGACTGAGTCTGGAGGTGACAGCAGCATGAGGAGACCACAAAGTTGCCCAATAACAGAGTCTGGAATTGTCAGCATCAGGAGAAGGCCACCGAGTGGCACAATGACACAGTCTGGAGTTGACAGCATCAGGAAATGGCCACCCAATGGAACAATAACAGAGTCTGGAGTTGGCAGTAGTATGAGGAGCCCACCCAGTGGCACAATGACAGAGTCTGGAGGTGGCAGCAGTGTGAAGAGGTCACTGACTAGCACAATGACATAGTCTGGAGGTGGCAGCAGTTTGAGGAGGCCCCCTAGTGGCACAATGAGAGATCCTGAAGGTAGCAGCAGCAGCAACATCAGGAGGCTACCGAGTGGCACAATGACAGAGTCTGGAGTTGGCAGCATCAGGAGAAAGCCACGGAGTGGCACAATGACAGAGTCTGGAGTTGGCAGCAGTATGAAGACGCCACTGAGTGGCACAATGACACAGTCTGGATTTGGAAGCATCAGGAAAAGGCCACGGAGTGGCACAATGACAGAGTCTGGAGGTGGCAGCATCAGGAGAAGGCCAGTGATTGACACAATGACACAATATGGATGGAGTTGGCAGCATCAGGAAAAGGCCACCCAGTGGCACAATGACAGAGTCTGGAGTTGACAGCATCAGGAGAAGGCCACCGAGTGGCACAATGACACAGTCTGGAGTTGACAGCATCAGGAAATGGCCACCCAATGGAACAATAACAGAGTCTGGAGTTGGCAGTAGTATGAGGAGCCCACCCAGTGGCACAATGACAGAGTCTGGAGGTGGCAGCAGTGTGAAGAGGTCACTGACTAGCAAAATGACATAGTCTGGAGGTGGCAGCAGTTTGAGGAGGCCCCCGAGTGGCACAATGAGAGATCCTGAAGGTAGCAGCAGCAGCAACATCAGGAGGCTACCGAGTGGCACAATGACAGAGTCTGGAGTTGGCAGCATCAGGAGAAAGCCACGGAGTGGCACAATGACAGAGTCTGGAGTTGACAGCAGTATGAAGACGCCACTGGGTGGCACAATGACACAGTCTGGATTTGGAAGCATCAGGAAAAGGCCACGGAGTGGCACAATGACAGAGTCTGGAGGTGGCAGCATCAGGAGAAGGCCAGTGATTGACACAATGACACAATATGGATGGAGTTGGCAGCATCAGGAAAAGGCCACCCAGTGGCACAATGACAGAGTCTGGAGTTGACAGCATCAGGAGAAGGCCACCGAGTGGCACAATGACAGAGTCTGGAGTTGGCAGCATCAGTAGAAAGCCACGGAATGGCACAATGACAGAGTCTGGAGTTGGCAGCAGTATGAAGACGCCGCTGAGTGGCACAATGACATAGTCTGGAATTGGAAGCATCAGGAAAATGCCACGGAGTGGCACAATGACAGAGTCTGGAGGTGGCAGCATCAGGAGAAGGCCAGTGATTGACACAATGACACAATATGGATGGAGTTGGCAGCATCAGGAAAAGGCCACCCAGTGGCACAATGACAGAGTCTGGAGTTGACAGCATCAGGAGAAGGCCACCGAGTGGCACAATGACACAGTCTGGAGTTGACAGCATCAGGAAATGGCCACCCAATGGAACAATAACAGAGTCTGGAGTTGGCAGTAGTATGAGGAGCCCACCCAGTGGCACAATGACAGAGTCTGGAGGTGGCAGCAGTGTGAAGAGGTCACTGACTAGCAAAATGACATAGTCTGGAGGTGGCAGCAGTTTGAGGAGGCCCCCGAGTGGCACAATGAGAGATCCTGAAGGTAGCAGCAGCAGCAACATCAGGAGGCTACCGAGTGGCACAATGACAGAGTCTGGAGTTGGCAGCATCAGGAGAAAGCCACGGAGTGGCACAATGACAGAGTCTGGAGTTGACAGCAGTATGAAGACGCCACTGAGTGGCACAATGACACAGTCTGGATTTGGAAGCATCAGGAAAAGGCCACGGAGTGGCACAATGACAGAGTCTGGAGGTGGCAGCATCAGGAGAAGGCCAGTGATTGACACAATGACACAATATGGATGGAGTTGGCAGCATCAGGAAAAGGCCACCCAGTGGCACAATGACAGAGTCTGGAGTTGACAGCATCAGGAGAAGGCCACCGAGTGGCACAATGACAGAGTCTGGAGTTGGCAGCATCAGTAGAAAGCCACGGAATGGCACAATGACAGAGTCTGGAGTTGGCAGCAGTATGAAGACGCCGCTGAGTGGCACAATGACACAGTCTGGAATTGGAAGCATCAGGAAAATGCCACGGAGTGGCACAATGACAGAGTCTGGAGGTGGCAGCATCAGGAGAAGGCCAGTGATTGACACAATGACACAATATGGATGGAGTTGGCAGCATCAGGAAAAGGCCACCCAGTGGCACAATCACAGAGTCTGGAGTTGACAGCATCAGGAGAAGGCCACCGAGTGGCACAATGACAGAGTCTGGAGTTGGCAGCATTAGTAAAAGGCCACCGAGTGGCACAATGACACAGTCTGGAGTTGGCAGCAATATGAGGAGGCCAACGAGTGGCACAATGACAAAGTCTGGAGGTGGCAGCAGTATGAGGAGGCCACCAAGTGGCATAATGACCGAGTCTGGAGGTGACGGCAGCATTAGGAGACCACAGAGTGGCCCAATGACAAAGCCTGGAATTGACAGCATTAGGAGAAGGCCACCGAGTGGCACAATGACAGAGTCTGGAGTTGGCAGCATCAGGAGAAGACCACCAAGTGGCACAATGACACAGTGTGGAGTTGTCAGCATCAGGAAAAGGCGACCTAGTGGAACAATAACAGAGTCTGGAGTTTGCAGCAGTATGAGGAGGCCACTGAGTGGCACAATGACAAAGTCTGAAGGTGACGTCAGCTGCAACATCAGGAGAAGGCCACCGAGTGGCACAATGACTGAGTTTGGAAAAGGCAGCAGTATGAGGAGGCCACCGAGAGGCACAATGACAGAGACTGGAGGTGGCAGCAGTATGAAGAGGCCACTGACTAGCACAATGACACAGTCTGGAGGTGGCAGCAGTATGAGGAGGCCAACGAGTGGCACAATGACACAGTCTTGAGGTGGCAGCATCAGGAGAAGGCCACCGAGTGGCACAATGACACAGTCTGGAGGTGGCAGCATCAGGAGAAGGCTACCGAGTGGCACAATGACAGAGTCTGGAGGTCGCAGCAGTATGAAGAGGCCACTGACTAGCACAATGACATAGTCTGGAGGTGGCAGCAGTTTGAGGAGGCCACAGAGTGGCACAATGACACAGTCTGGAGTTGGCAGCATCAGGAAAAGGCCACCCAGTGGAACAATAACAGAGTATGGAGTTGGCAGTAGTATGAGGAGGCCACCAAGTGGCACAATGACAGAGTCTAGAGTTGGCACTAGTATAAGGAGGCCACCGAGTGGCACAATGACCGAGTCTGGAGGTGACGGCAGCATGAGGAGACCACAGAGTCGCCCAATGACAGAGTCTGGAATTGGCAGCATCAGGAGAAGGCCACCGAGTGGCACAATGACACAGTGTGGAGTTGTTAGCATCAGGAAAAGGCGACCTAGTGGAACAATAACAGTGTCTGGAAATGGCAGCAGTATGAGTAGGCCACCGAGTGGCACAATGACAGAGTCTGGAGTTGGCAGCAATATGAAGAGGCCACAGAGTGGCACAATGACAGAGTCTGGAGGTGGCAGCAGTATGAAGAGGTAACTGACTAGCACAATGACAAAGTCTGAAGGTGATGGCAGCAGCAACATCAGGAGAAGGCACCGAGTGGCACAATGACTGAGTTTGGAAAAGGCAGCAGTATGAGGAGGCCACCGAGTGGCACAATGACAGAGTCTGGAAGTGGCAGCAGTATGAAGAGGCCACAGACGGGCACAATGTCACAGTCTGGAGTTGGCAGCATCTGGAGAAGGTCACCGAATTGCACAATAACAAAGTCTGGAGGTGGCAACATTGTGAGGAGGCCACCGAGTGGCACAATGACACAGTCTGGAGGTGGCAGCAGTATGAAGAGGCCACTGACTAGCACAATGACATAGTCTGGAGGTGGCAGCAGTATGAGGAGGCCAACAAGTGGCACAATGACACAGTCTGGAGGTGGCAGTATCAGGAGAAGACAACCAAGTGGCACAATGACAGAGTATGGAGGTGGCAGCAGTATGAAGAGGCCACTGACTAGCACAATGACAAAGTCTGAAGGTGACGGCAGCAGCAACATCAGGAGAAGGCCACCGAGTGGCACAATGACTGAGTTTGGAAAAGGCAGCAGTATGAGGAGGCCACCGAGTGGCACAATGACAGAGTCTGGAGGTGGCAGCAGTATGAAGAGGCCACTGACTGGCACAGTAACATAGTCTGGAGGTGGCAGCATCAGGAGAAGGCCACCAAGTGGCACAATGACACAGTCTGGAGTTGGCAGCAGTATGAGGAGGCCACCGAGTGGCACAATGACAGACTCTGGAGGTGGCAGCAGTATGAAGAGGCCACCGACGGGCACAATGACACAGTCTGGAGTTAGCAGCATCTGGAGAAGGTCACCGAATGGCACAATAACAGAGTCTGGAGGTGGCAACATTATGAGGAGGCCCCCAAGTGGCACAATGACAGATTCTAGAGGTAGCGGCAGCAGCAGCAGCATCAGGAGGCCACCAAGTGGCACAATGACAAAGTCTGGAGTTGGCAGCATCAGGAGAAGGCCACCGAGTGGCACAATGACAGAGTCTGGAGTTGGCAGCAGTATGAAGAAGCCACTGACTAGCACAATGACATAGTCTGGAGGTGGCAGCATTTTGAGGAGGCCACCGAGTGGCACAATGACAGAGTCTGGAGGTGGCAGCATCAGGAGAAGGCCACCGAGGGGCACAATGACACAGTCTGGAGTTGGCAGCATCTGGAGAAGGTCACCGAATGGCACAATAACAGAGTCTGGAGGTGGCAACATTATGAGGAGGCCACCGAGTGGCACAATGACAGAATCTAGAGGTAGCGACAGCAGCATCAGGAGGCCAATGAGTGGCAGAATGACAGAGTCTGGAGGTGGCAGCATCAGGAAAAGGCAACCGAGTGGCACAATGACAGAGTCTAGAGGTGGCAGCAGTATGAAGAGGCCACTGACTAGCACAATGACAAAATCTGAAGGTGACGGCAGCAGCAACATCACGAGAAGGCCACCGAGTGGCACAATGACTGAGTTTGGAAAAGGCAGCAGTATGAGGAGGCCACCGAGTGGCACAATTGCAGAGTCTGGAGGTGGCAGCAGTATGAAGAGGCCACTGACTAGCACAATGACATAGTCTGGAGGTGGCAGCAGTATGAGGAGGCCAACGAGTGGCACAATGACACAGTCTGGAGGTGGCAGCATCAGGAGAAGGCAACCGAGTGGCACAATGACACAGTCTGGAGGTGGCAGCATCAGGAGAAGGCTACCGAGTGGAACAATGACACAGTTTGGAGTAGGCAGCATCAGGAATAGGCCACCCAGTGGAACAATAACAGAGTCTGGAGTTGGCAGCAGTATGAGTAGGCCACCGAGTGGCACAATGACAGAGTCTGGAGGTGGCAGCAGTATGAGGAGGCCACATAGTGGCACAATGACAGAGTCTGGAGGTGGCAGCAGTATGAGGAGGCCACTGAGTGGGACAATGACAAAGTCTGAAGGTGACGGCAGCAGCAACATCAGGAGAAGGCCACCGAGTGGCACAATGACTGAGTTTGGAAAAGGCAGCAGTATGAGGAGGTCACCGAGTGGCACAATGACAGAGACTGGAGGTGGCAGCAGTATGAAGAGGCCACTGACTAGCACAATGACACAGTCTGGAGGTGGCAGCAGTATGAGGAGGCCAACGAGTGGCACAATGACACAGTCTGGAGGTGGCAGCATCAGGAGAAGGCCACCGAGTGGCACAATGACACAGTCTGGAGGTGGCAGCATCAGGAGAAGGCCACCGAGTGGCACAATGACAGAGTCTGTAGGTAACAGCATCAGGAGAAGGCCACCGAGGGGCACAATGACACAGTCTGGAGTTGGCAGCATCTGGAGAAGGTCACCGAATGGCACAATAACAGAGTCTGGAGGTGGCAACATTATGAGGAGGCCACTGGATGGCACAATGACAGAATCTAGAGGTAGCGGCAGCAGCATCAGGAGGCCAATGAGTGGCACAATGACAGAGTCTGGAGGTGGCAGCATCAGGAGAAGGCAACCGAGTGGCACAATGACAGAGTCTAGAGGTGGCAGTAGTATGAAGAGGCCACTGACTAGCACAATGACAAAATCTGAAGGTGACGGCAGCAGCAACATCACGAGAAGGCCACCGAGTGGCACAATGACTGAGTTTGGAAAAGGCAGCAGTATGAGGAGGCCACCGAGTGGCACAATGACAGAGTCTGGAGGTGGCAGCAGTATGAAGAGGCCACTGACTAGCACAATGACATAGTCTGGAGGTGGCAGCATCAGGAGAAGGCTACCGAGTGGAACAATGACACAGTCTGGAGTAGGCAGCATCAGGAATAGGCCACCCAGTGGAACAATAACAGAGTCTGGAGTTGGCAGCAGTATGAGTAGGCCACCGAGTGGCACAATGACAGAGTCTGGAGGTGGCAGCAGTATGAGGAGGCCAAATAGTGGCACAATGACAGAGTCTGGAGGTGGCAGCAGTATGAGGAGGCCACTGAGTGGAACAATGACAAAGTCTGAAGGTGACGGCAGCAGCAACATCAGGAGAAGGCCACCGAGTGGCACAATGACTGAGTTTGGAAAAGGCAGCAGTATGAGGAGGCCACCGAGTGGCACAATGACAGAGACTGGAGGTGGCAGCAGTATGAAGAGGCCACTGACTAGCACAATGACACAGTCTGGAGGTGGCAGCAGTATGAGGAGGCCAACGAGTGGCACAATGACACAGTCTGGAGGTGGCAGCATCAGGAGAAGGCCACCGAGTGGCACAATGACACAGTCTGGAGGTGGCAGCATCAGGAGAAGGCTACCGAGTGGCACAATGACAGAGTCTGGAGGTCACAGCAGTATGAAGAGGCCACTGACTAGCACAATGACATAGTCTGGAGGTGGCAGCAGTTTGAGGAGGCCACCGAGTGGCACAATGACACAGTCTGTAGTTGGCAGCATCAGGAAAAGGCCACCCAGTGGAACAATAACAGAGTATGGAGTTCGCCGTAGTATGAGGAGGCCACCGAGTGGCACAATGACAGAGTCTGGAGGTGGCAGTAGTATAAGGAGGCCACCGAGTGGCACAATGACCGAGTCTGGAGTGTCGGCAGCATGAGGAGACCACAGAGTGGCCCAATGACAGAGTCTGGAATTGGCAGCATCAGGAGAAGGCCACCGAGTGGCACAATGACACAGTGTAGAGTTGTCAGCATCAGGAAAAGGCGACCTAGTGGAACAATAACAGTGTCTGGAAATGGCAGCAGTATTAGTAGGCCACCGAGTGGCACAATTACAGAGTCTGGAGTTGGCAGCAATATGAAGAGGCCTTAGAGTTGCACAATGACAGAGTCTGGAGGTGGCAGCAGTATGAAGAGGCCACTGACTAGCACAATGACAAAGTCTGAAGGTGACGGCAGCAGCAACATCAGAAGAAGGCCACCGAGTGGCACAATGACTGAGTTTGGAAAAGGCAGCAGTATGAGGAGGCCACCGAGTGGCACAATGACAGAGTCTGGAGGTGGCAGCAGTATGAAGAGGCTACTTACTGGCATAGTAACATAGTCTGGAGGTGGCAGCATCAGGAGAAGGCCACCGAGTGGCACAATGACACAGTCTGGAGTTGGCAGCATCAGGAAAAGGCCACCCAGTGGAACAATAACAGAGTCTGGAGTTGGCAGCAGTATGAGGAGGCCACCGAGTGGCACAATGACAGACTCTGGAGGTGGCAGCAGTTTGAGGAGGCCACCGAGTGGCACAATGACACAGTCTGGAGGTGGCAGCAACAGGAAAAGGCTACCCAGTGGAAAAATAACAGAGTCTAGAGTTAGCAGCAGTATGAGGAGGCCACCGAGTGGCACAATGACCGAGTATGGAGGTGACGGCAGCATGAGGAGACCACAGAGTGGCCCAATGACAGAGTCTGGAATTGGCAGCATCAGGAGGCCACTGAGTGGCACAATGACACAGTCTGGAGGTGGCAGCATCAGGAAAAGGCTACCCAGTGGAACAATAACAGAGTCTGGAGTTAGCAGCAGTATGAGGAGGCCCCGAGTGGCACAATTACCGAGTCTGAAGGTGACGGCAGCATGAGGAGACCACAGTCTGGCCTAATGTCAGAGTCTGGAATTGTCAGCAGTATGAGGAGGCCACCGAGGGGCACAATAACAGAGTCTGGAGGTGGCAGCAGTATGAAGAGGCCACTGACTGGTACAATGACATAGCCTTGAGTTGGCATCATCAGGAGAAGGCCACCGAGTGGCACAATGACACAGTCTGGAGTTGACAGCATCAGGAAATGGCCACCCAGTGGAACAATAACAGAGTCTGGAGGTAGCAGCAGAGTGAAGAGGCCACTGACTAGCACAATGACATAGTCTGGAGGTGGCAGCATTTTAAGGAGGCCACCGAGTGGCACAATGACACAGTCTGAAAGTGGCAGCATTATGAGGAGGCCACCGAGTGGCACAATGAGAGATCCTGGAGGTAGCGGCAGCAGCAGCATCAGGAGGCTACCGAGTGGCACAATGACAGAGTCTGGAGTTGGCAGCATCAGGAGAAAGCCACCAAGTGGCACAATGACAGAGTATGGAGTTGGCAGCAGTATGAAGACGCCGCAGAGTGGCACAATGACACAGTCTGGAGTTGGAAGCATCAGGAAAAGGCCACGGAGTGGCACAATGACAAAGTCTGGAGGTGGCAGCATCGGGAAAAGGCCACCGAGTGGCACAATGACAGAGTCTGGAGTTGGCAGGAATATGAGGAGGCCACAGAGTGGCTCAATGACAGAGTCTGGAGGTGGCAGTAGTATAAGGACGCCACCGAGTGGCACAATGACCGAGTCTGGAGTGTCGGCAGCATCAGGAGAAGGCCACCGAGTGGCACAATGACTGAGTTTGGAAAAGGCAGCAGTATGAGGAGGCCACCGAGTGGCACAACGACAGAGTCTGGAGGTGGCAGCAGTATGATGAGGCCACTGACTAGCACAATGACATAGTCTTGAGGTGGCAGCAGTATGAGGAGGCCAACGAGTTGCACACTGACACAGTCTGGAGCTGGCAGCATCAGGAGAAGATCACCGAGTGGCACAATGACACAGTCTGGAGGTGGCAGCATCAGGAGAAGGCTACCGAGTGGCTTAATGACACAGTCTGGAGTAGACAGCATCAGGAATAGGCCACCCAGTGGAACAATAACAGAGTCTGGAGTTGGCAGCAGTATGAGTAGGCCACCGAGTGGCACAATGACAGAGTCTGGAGTTGGCAGCAATATGAGGAAGCCACAGAGTGGCACAATGACAGAGTCTGGAGGTGGCAGCAGTATGAAGAGGCCACTGACTGGCACAATAACATAGTCTGGAGTTGGCAGCATCAGGAGAAGGCCACCGAGTGGCACAATGACAGAGTCTGGAGTTGGCAGCAGTATGAAGAGGCCACTGACTAGCACAATGACATAGTCTGGAGGTGGCAGCAGTTTGAGGAGGCCACTGAGTGGCACAATGACACAGTCTGGAGGTGGCAGCATCAGGAGAAGGCCACCGAGTGGCACAATGACACAGTCTGGAGTTGGCAGCATCAGGAGAAGGCCACCCAGTGGAACAATAACAGAGTCTGGAGTTAGCAGCAGTATGAGGAGGCCACCGGGGGCACAATGACCGAGTCTGGAGGTGACGGCAGCATGAGGAGACCACAGAGTGGCCCAATGACAGAGTCTGGAATTGGCAGCATCAGGAGAAGGCCACCGATTGGCACAATGACAGAGTCTGGAGTTGGCAGCATGAGGAGAAGGCTACCGAGTTGCACAATGACACAGTGTGGAGTTGGCAGCAGTATGAAGAGGCCACTGACTGGCACAATGACATAGTCTTGAGTTGGCAGCATCAGGAGAAGGCCACCGAGTTGCACAATGAAACAGTCTGGAGTTGGCCGCATCAGGAAAAGGCCACCCAGTGGAACAATAACAGAGTCTGGAGTTGGCAGTAGTATGAGGAGCCCACTGAGTGGCACAATGACACAGTCTGGAGGTGGCAGCAGTATGAAGAGGCCACTGACTAGCACAATGACATAGTCTGGAGGTGGTAGCAGTTTGAGGAGGCCACCGATTGGCACAATGAGAGATCCTGGAGGTAGCGGCAGCAGCAGCATCAGGAGGCTACCGAGTGGCACAATGACAGAGTCTGGAGTTTGCAGCATCAGGAGAAAGCCACCGAGAGGCACAATGACAGAGTATGGAGTTGGCAGCAGTATGAAGACGCCGCCGAGTGGCACAATGACACAGTCTGGAGTTGGAGGCATCAGGAGAAGGCCTCTGATTGGCACAATGACATAATCTGGAGTTGGCAGCATCAGGAAAAGGCCACCCAGAGGCACAATGACAGAGTCTGGAGTTGGCAGCAATATGAGGAGGCCACAGAGTTGCACAATGATAGAGTCTGGAGTTGGCAGCATCAGGAAAAGGCCACCAAGTGGCACAATGACAGAGTCTGGAGTTGGCAGCATCAGGAGAAGGCCACCGAGTGGCACAATGACAGAGTCTGGAGTTGGCAGCATTAGTAAAAGGCCACCGAGAGGCACAATGACACAGTCTGGAGTTGGCAGCAGTATGAGGAGGCCACCGAGTGGCACAATGACAGAGTCTGGAGGTGGCAGCATCAGGAGGAGACCACCGAGTGGCACAATGACCAAGTCTAGAGGTGGCGGCAGCATGAGAAGACCACATAGTGGCCCAATGACAGAGTCTGGAGTTAGCAGCAGTATGAGGAGGCCACCTTGTGGCGCAATGACCGAGTCTGGAGGTGATGTCAGCATGAGGAGACCACAGAGTGGCACAATGACAGAGTCTGGAATTGGCAGCATCAGGAAAAAGCCACCGAGTGGCACAAGGACAGAGTCTGGAAGTTGCAGCAGTATGAGGAGGCCATTGAGTGTCACAATGACAGAGTCTGGAGGTGGCAGCAGTATGAGGAGGCCACCGAGTGGCACAATGACAAAATCTGTCATCAGGAGCTTAGGATGTGTAATATAGCAGTGGATTGCCCCCTTCACTCCGCATGTATACACTGTAGAAAATCACAGGGAAGACGCTGCACCCCGGAGTTGGCGCGCTTGCAGCGAGATAGATTAAAGCCTCTGGCTCTAGTACGGCCGTAGAACGGCCTCCGAGAGCCGCTCTGAAATAGAATAGGCCACTATATTCCTGTGTTGTCAGTCATTTACTTCCTGGGGCTGCCTGTGTACAGTGGTATACACTTCAGGATTATCCCTGTATATTTAGCGCGGCCGCCGAGAGCCTCTCTGAAATAGAATAGGCCACTGCATTAAGGAGTGGTAAGTCCTCAATTACATCGCTGCCCTATCTAAGATCGCTTTGGCACCAGAGGGATACTATATTTAAAGTATAACTGTCGTATTTTTTTTTATTGGAGTATTGGATTGTGGTGATTAATATCTCCTTGGTGGCCCTATTTCCACTTTTCACTGTGTATTCAATTACCCCTTAATGCCACATTTTTGTTCCCTGTACTGCCTACTTTTACCTGTGCTTAAAATAGGGTTGCTAGGCATGTTCCGTCTATCTGTTGAAGGACGGAGCACGCAGTGTGCAGGGTCACATTACTGACAGCCAGGGACTGTAAGTAAATGATTAAAGCCAGGTCCTCCCCAGCAGCTGATAACAGTGCCTGGGCTGTGTGTGGACTTCTCCCTGTCCCTGCACTTGGTAGACGCTCCCTCACTCAGCAGAGCTGGAGAATGCAGAGTTGAAGCAGCGCAGACCAGGGAAGGGAGATCTGCCATCTGCTCAGTCTATAAATGAAAGCAACATGTGGTAAGAGGACCCCTTTGTGCTGCAGGAGATTAACCCAGGAGAAGGCAACCGAGTGGCACAATGACAGAGTCTAGAGGTGGCAGTAGTATGAAGAGGCCACTGACTAGCACAATGACAAAATCTGAAGGTGACGGCAGCAGCAACATCACGAGAAGGCCACCGAGTGGCACAATGACTGAGTTTGGAAAAGGCAGCAGTATGAGGAGGCCACCAAGTGGCACAATGACAGAGTCTGGAGGTGGCAGCAGTATGAAGAGGCCACTGACTAGCACAATGACATAGTCTGGAGGTGGCAGCATCAGGAGAAGGCTACCGAGTGGAACAATGACACAGTCTGGAGTAGACAGCATCAGGAATAGGCCACCCAGTGGAACAATAACAGAGTCTGGAGTTGGCAGCAGTATGAGTAGGCCACCGAGTGGCACAATGACAGAGTCTGGAGGTGGCAGCAGTATGAGGAGGCCACATAGTGGCACAATGACAGAGTCTGGAGGTGGCAGCAGTATGAGGAGGCCACTGAGTGGAACAATGACAAAGTCTGAAGGTGACGGCAGCAGCAACATCAGGAGAAGGCCACCGAGTGGCACAATGACTGAGTTTGGAAAAGGCAGCAGTATGAGGAGGCCACCGAGTGGCACAATGACAGAGACTGGAGGTGGCAGCAGTATGAAGAGGCCACTGACTAGCACAATGACACAGTCTGGAGGTGGCAGCAGTATGAGGAGGCCAATGAGTGGCACAATGACACAGTCTGGAGGTGGCAGCATCAGGAGAAGGCCACCGAGTGGCACAATGACACAGTCTGGAGGTGGCAGCATCAGGAGAAGGCTACCGAGTGGCACAATGACAGAGTCTGGAGGTCACAGCAGTATGAAGAGGCCACTGACTAGCACAATGACATAGTCTGGAGGTGGCAGCAGTTTGAGGAGGCCACCGAGTGGCACAATGACACAGTCTGTAGTTGGCAGCATCAGGAAAAGGCCACCCAGTGGAACAATAACAGAGTATGGAGTTGGCCGTAGTATGAGGAGGCCACCGAGTGGCACAATGACAGAGTCTGGAGGTGGCAGTAGTATAAGGAGGCCACCGAGTGGCACAATGACCGAGTCTGGAGTGTCGGCAGCATGAGGAGACCACAGAGTGGCCCAATGACAGAGTCTGGAATTGGCAGCATCAGGAGAAGGCCACCGAGTGGCACAATGACACAGTGTAGAGTTGTCAGCATCAGGAAAAGGCGACCTAGTGGAACAATAACAGTGTCTGGAAATGGCAGCAGTATTAGTAGGCCACCGAGTGGCACAATTACAGAGTCTGGAGTTGGCAGCAATATGAAGAGGCCTTAGAGTTGCACAATGACAGAGTCTGGAGGTGGCAGCAGTATGAAGAGGCCACTGACTAGCACAATGACAAAGTCTGAAGGTGACGGCAGCAGCAACATCAGAAGAAGGCCACCGAGTGGCACAATGACTGAGTTTGGAAAAGGCAGCAGTATGAGGAGGCCACCGAGTGGCACAATGACAGAGTCTGGAGGTGGCAGCAGTATGAAGAGGCTACTTACTGGCATAGTAACATAGTCTGGAGGTGGCAGCATCAGGAGAAGGCCACCGAGTGGCACAATGACACAGTCTGGAGTTGGCAGCATCAGGAAAAGGCCACCCAGTGGAACAATAACAGAGTCTGGAGTTGGCAGCAGTATGAGGAGGCCACCGAGTGGCACAATGACAGACTCTGGAGGTGGCAGCAGTTTGAGGAGGCCACCGAGTGGCACAATGACACAGTCTGGAGGTGGCAGCATCAGGAAAAGGCTACCCAGTGGAAAAATAACAGAGTCTGGAGTTAGCAGCAGTATGAGGAGGCCACCGAGTGGCACAATGACCGAGTATGGAGGTGACGGCAGCATGAGGAGACCACAGAGTGGCCCAATGACAGAGTCTGGAATTGGCAGCATCAGGAGGCCACTGAGTGGCACAATGACACAGTCTGGAGGTGGCAGCATCAGGAAAAGGCTACCCAGTGGAACAATAACAGAGTCTGGAGTTAGCAGCAGTATGAGGAGGCCCCGAGTGGCACAATTACCGAGTCTGAAGGTGACGGCAGCATGAGGAGACCACAGTCTGGCCTAATGTCAGAGTCTGGAATTGTCAGCAGTATGAGGAGGCCACCGAGGGGCACAATAACAGAGTCTGGAGGTGGCAGCAGTATGAAGAGGCCACTGACTGGCACAATGAGAGATCCTGGAGGTAGCGGCAGCAGCAGCATCAGGAGGCTACCGAGTGGCACAATGACAGAGTCTGGATTTGGCAGCATCAGGAGAAAGCCACCAAGTGGCACAATGACAGAGTATGGAGTTGGCAGCAGTATGAAGACGCCGCAGAGTGGCACAATGACACAGTCTGGAGTTGGAAGCATCAGGAAAAGGCCACGGAGTGGCACAATGACAAAGTCTGGAGGTGGCAGCATCGGGAAAAGGCCACCGAGTGGCACAATGACAGAGTCTGGAGTTGGCAGGAATATGAGGAGGCCACAGAGTGGCACAATGACAGAGTCTGGAGGTGGCAGTAGTATAAGGACGCCACCGAGTGGCACAATGACCGAGTCTGGAGTGTCGGCAGCATCAGGAGAAGGCCACCGAGTGGCACAATGACTGAGTTTGGAAAAGGCAGCAGTATGAGGAGGCCACCGAGTGGCACAACGACAGAGTCTGGAGGTGGCAGCAGTATGATGAGGCCACTGACTAGCACAATGACATAGTCTTGAGGTGGCAGCAGTATGAGGAGGCCAACGAGTGGCACAATGACACAGTCTGGAGGTGGCAGCATCAGGAGAAGATCACCGAGTGGCACAATGACACAGTCTGGAGGTGGCAGCATCAGGAGAAGGCTACCGAGTGGCTTAATGACACAGTCTGGAGTAGACAGCATCAGGAATAGGCCACCCAGTGGAACAATAACAGAGTCTGGAGTTGGCAGCAGTATGAGTAGGCCACCGAGTGGCACAATGACAGAGTCTGGAGTTGGCAGCAATATGAGGAAGCCACAGAGTGGCACAATGACAGAGTCTGGAGGTGGCAGCAGTATGAAGAGGCCACTGACTGGCACAATAACATAGTCTGGAGTTGGCAGCATCAGGAGAAGGCCACCGAGTGGCACAATGACAGAGTCTGGAGTTGGCAGCAGTATGAAGAGGCCACTGACTAGCACAATGACATAGTCTGGAGGTGGCAGCAGTTTGAGGAGGCCACTGAGTGGCACAATGACACAGTCTGGAGGTGGCAGCATCAGGAGAAGGCCACCGAGTGGCACAATGACACAGTCTGGAGTTGGCAGCATCAGGAGAAGGCCACCCAGTGGAACAATAACAGAGTCTGGAGTTAGCAGCAGTATGAGGAGGCCACCGGGGGCACAATGACCGAGTCTGGAGGTGACGGCAGCATGAGGAGACCACAGAGTGGCCCAATGACAGAGTCTGGAATTGGCAGCATCAGGAGAAGGCCACCGATTGGCACAATGACAGAGTCTGGAGTTGGCAGCATGAGGAGAAGGCTACCGAGTTGCACAATGACACAGTGTGGAGTTGGCAGCAGTATGAAGAGGCCACTGACTGGCACAATGACATAGTCTTGAGTTGGCAGCATCAGAAGAAGGCCACCGAGTTGCACAATGAAACAGTCTGGAGTTGGCCGCATCAGGAAAAGGCCACCCAGTGGAACAATAACAGAGTCTGGAGTTGGCAGTAGTATGAGGAGCCCACTGAGTGGCACAATGACACAGTCTGGAGGTGGCAGCAGTATGAAGAGGCCACTGACTAGCACAATGACATAGTCTGGAGGTGGTAGCAGTTTGAGGAGGCCACCGATTGGCACAATGAGAGATCCTGGAGGTAGCGGCAGCAGCAGCATCAGGAGGCTACCGAGTGGCACAATGACTAAGTCTGGAGTTTGCAGCATCAGGAGAAAGCCACCGAGTGGCACAATGACAGAGTATGGAGTTGGCAGCAGTATGAAGACGCCGCCGAGTGGCACAATGACACAGTCTGGAGTTGGAAGCATCAGGAGAAGGCCTCTGATTGGCACAATGACATAATCTGGAGTTGGCAGCATCAGGAAAAGGCCACCCAGAGGCACAATGACAGAGTCTGGAGTTGGCAGCAATATGAGGAGGCCACAGAGTTGCACAATGATAGAGTCTGGAGTTGGCAGCATCAGGAAAAGGCCACCAAGTGGCACAATGACAGAGTCTGGAGTTGGCAGCATCAGGAGAAGGCCACCGAGTGGCACAATGACAGAGTCTGGAGTTGGCAGCATTAGTAAAAGGCCACCGAGAGGCACAATGACACAGTCTGGAGTTGGCAGCAGTATGAGGAGGCCACCGAGTGGCACAATGACAGAGTCTGGAGGTGGCAGCATCAGGAGGAGACCACCGAGTGGCACAATGACCAAGTCTAGAGGTGGCGGCAGCATGAGAAGACCACATAGTGGCCCAATGACAGAGTCTGGAGTTAGCAGCAGTATGAGGAGGCCACCTTGTGGCGCAATGACCGAGTCTGGAGGTGATGTCAGCATGAGGAGACCACAGAGTGGCACAATGACAGAGTCTGGAATTGGCAGCATCAGGAAAAAGCCACCGAGTGGCACAAGGACAGAGTCTGGAAGTTGCAGCAGTATGAGGAGGCCATTGAGTGTCACAATGACAGAGTCTGGAGGTGGCAGCAGTATGAGGAGGCCACCGAGTGGCACAATGACAAAATCTGTCATCAGGAGCTTAGGATGTGTAATATAGCAGTGGATTGCCCCCTTCTCTCCGCATGTATACACTGTAGAAAATCACAGGGAAGACGCTGCACCCCGGAGTTGGCGCGCTTGCAGCGAGATAGATTAAAGCCTCTGGCTCTAGTACGGCCGTAGAACGGCCTCCGAGAGCCGCTCTGAAAAAGGATAGGCCACTATATTCCTGTGTTGTCAGTCATTTACTTCCTGGGGCTGCCTGTGTACAGTGGTATACACTTCAGGATTATCCCTGTATATTTAGCGCGGCCGCCGAGAGCCTCTCTGAAATAGAATAGGCCACTGCATTAAGGAGTGGTAAGTCCTCAATTACATCGCTGCCCTATCTAAGATCGCTTTGGCACCAGAGGGATACTATATTTAAAGTATAACTGTCGTATTTTTTTTTATTGGAGTATTGGATTGTGGTGATTAATATCTCCTTGGTGGCCCTATTTCCACTTTTCACTGTGTATTCAATTACCCCTTAATGCCACATTTTTGTTCCCTGTACTGCCTACTTTTACCTGTGCTTAAAATAGGGTTGCTAGGCATGTTCCGTCTATCTGTTGAAGGACGGAGCACGCAGTGTGCAGGGTCACATTACTGACAGCCAGGGACTGTAAGTAAATGATTAAAGCCAGGTCCTCCCCAGCAGCTGATAACAGTGCCTGGGCTGTGTGCACTTCTCCCTGTCCCTGCGCTTGGTAGACGCTCCCTCACTCAGCAGAGCTGGAGAATGCAGAGTTGAAGCAGCGCAGACCAGGGAAGGGAGATCTGCCATCTGCTCAGTCTATAAATGAAAGCAACATGTGGTAAGAGGACCCCTTTGTGCTGCAGGAGATTAACCCTTTAGGGGGGAAGGCCCTGTTACTGACACTTTTGGGGGGCTATTGTTACTGGCTAGTGAGGGCAGGCGGGATTAGCCTCAGGGTGAGGGCAGTGGCGGCTATCTTAACTGAATAGTGAGATTGCAGTTTTATGCAGACTGGTTGCTAAGGGCTGAATCTTATTAAATATGGGGTAAGTCAGTCTAATAGTAACTGATTCTGGAATATCATGTTATTAGTAACTACATATATGAAAATTTAAATTAGGGTCTAAATGTGACAGTTATCTTTAATGGCATGAATGGGCTAAATATACAGGGATAATCCTGAAGTGTGTACCACTGTACACAGGCAGCCGCAGAAAGTAAATGACTGACAACACAGGAATATGGTGGCCTATTGTTATTTCAGAGCGGCTCTCGGCGGCCGCCCTACGGCCATACTAGAGCCGGAGGCTTTGATCAATCTCGCTGCACGCGCGCCAACTTCGGCGTGCAGCATCTTCCCTGTGATTTTCTAAAGTGGAAACATGCTGCGTTAAGGGGGAAATCCGCTGCTATATTACACATCCTAAGCTCCTGATGACATGTCACCCTGCTGGTGGTGACATAGAAACGCGTCGAATAAGCGCGATATTAGGCAGGGAACTTATGGTTTATAGATGACAGGCATGTGCAGTGTGGGGGACATAATGGGCTATTTGATGTGCAATACATAGAGAGCACCTAGCCTATTAAGAATACGCCCCACACACACACCCTGTCATTTATAGAGTGCTGCCAACATATTGTACACTGGTACAAAGAAACAGTGCGTCTCTTCAGCTGCTATTTAAAATAAGTGACAGCAGTTTAGAAACATAGAAACATAGAATGTGTCGGCAGATAAGAACCATTTGGCCCATCTAGTCTGCCCAATATACTGAATACTATGAATAGCCGCTGGCCCTATCTTATATGAAGGATGGCCTTATGCCTATCCCATGCATGCTTAAACTCCTTCACTGTATTTGCAGCTACCACTTCTTCAGGAAGGCTATTCCATGCATCCGCTACTCTCTCAGTAAAGTAATACTTCCTGATATTACTTTTAAACCTTTGCCCCTCTAATTTAAAACTATGTCCTCTTGTAGCAGTTTTTCTTCTTTTAAATATTCTCTCCTCTTTTACCTTGTTGATTCCCTTTATGTATTTAAAATTTTCTTGGTTAGGTGGTCTATATATCACACCTACACTAGTTACCTTATGATTATCAAGCTGCAACATAACCCAAACTGACTCTAAATTAGTCTCGCTAACTTGTATTAAACTAGATTTTATTCTATCTTTCACATACAGGGCCACCCCTCCCCCTTTTTTGCCTTCTCTGTCTTTCCTATATAGAGAGAACCCTGGTATTGTTATATCCCAATCATTACTCCCATTAAACCATGTCTCAGTAACAGCCACTAAATCTATATTCTCAGATGCCATTATAGCCTCAAGTTCATTGATCTTATTCCCTAAACTGCGAGCATTTGTAGACAAGACTCTGAGCTTGTCATTTCTTAACCTATGTGCTACTGGCATCTTCTGGCATTGTTCCGGGGGGCAGTCGGACTGCTGGATTATCACTTTTTTGCCCCCCTTTCCTAGTTTAAATGCTCTTAAGCAAATACTTTGAACTGTTCACTGAGGACATTCGTTCTCTTGAGAGAAAGATGCAAACCATCTTTCTTGTACAGTTCTTTTCCATTTCAACGAGAGCTAACATGAGACACATAGCCAAACCCTTGGTTCAGACACCATTCACCAAGTCATACATTGAATTCTTTAATGTGCATGCTGAAGGTTATGCACAGGCAAAACTGCAGAGAATGAAACAGTTGATGCAACCTCCTGTATATCATTACCAAGTGTGTGAAAACCTTCCTTCACCTTTGAAACCTCATTGCAAGCCAGATCATTTGTCCCAAGATGGACAATAACATCCACCTCCCTTTCCTGCTTTGCTTGACTAACAATATTATGGATACATCGTCTGTCCCTGCTAGCGGTAGCACCAGGGAGACATCTCACAAAACCATTTTCCTCAAACTTCAAGCGTCTTATGATAGAATCGCCCACCAACAGCTGCTTACTATCAGTCCTCACCTTCTCTTTTTTGTCTTTGGCTGCAGTCTTGTATACTTTAGGCATAGGAGATGATTGTTCCTCACCCACTGTGCCGGAGCCATCCTCCATGTTGCTCTTGCGCTCTGAAAGTGCTGCAAATGAATTATGGAGAGCCACAGACTGTGGGACATGTCTTCTATCCACAACTCTAAGTCTCCCAGAACCTGCAGTAACCCATCTTCCATTTCTAGGGGGCCTTTGCAACATTCCCAGCCTGAGTTTGTTTAACAGTTAATTTGCAAATCTCAGATTTAAAAAATGCAATTTCCTGCTGCATTATGGAGAGCTGTCTACAGATCAGACAGCATCCAAACCTCCGAAGAGTGGAACCTGAAATAAAAGCACAACAATTCCTGCACAGAACCAGGTCTGCCATTTTAAAGAGGGGAAAGATTTTAAACAAACAAATCTTACTTTTTTAGATTAAATCCACCTCCAGATTACCTCCTGAGTATCTCCTGAATATCTCAGATGCACTAGTCTCCTGAATATCTCAGATGCACTAGTCTCCTGAATATCTCAGATGCACTAGTCTCCTGAATATCTCAGATGCACTTAGTAATGCTGAACTTTGAGAATGCTGGAAGCTATAATTAGGCAAGCTAATACTATGTTGCTATATATACACACACTCCCACAAAAGCTCCTCCCCAACAACAAATTTAACACCTTAATCACCCTATGCTCATTTGCAATTAGTGTTGAGCGCGAATATTCGAATATCAAATTTTTTTCGCGAATAACGCCACTTCGCTAATTCGCGAATATTTCGAATATAGTGATATAAATTCGATATTTCGAATATTCTTTTTTTTTTTTTTTTTTTTTTATTGTTAGAATTTTTTTCTTTCCCACTTCCCTAAAGTTGTTCTTACCTGTCCTTTGGATTCCTGGCTTCCTGGCTGCTCCAGTCAGTGCCCGTTGCCGCTTCTGCCGACTTCCGTGCTCATGGAGCGTCCCCATCACCATGGGAACGTCTCCATATACTAGAATGTACTGTCGGATTTGAGAATTACGTGAAAAATCGAAATTCGATTATTTCAAGTTATAATAATCGAATTTCGATTTTAACTTAGCACTGCTATATTTAATTCTAGCCTAATATGGAATATAGCAGTGCTAAGTTAAAATCGAAATTCGATTATTATAACTTAAATTTTTTTATTTTTTTTTTACTGTTATATTTTTTTCTTTCCCACTTCCCTAAAGTTGTTCTTACCTGTCCTTTGGATTCCTGGCTTCCTGGCTGCTCCAGTCAGTGCCCATTGCCGCTTCTGCCGACTTCGGTGCTCATGGAGCGTCCCCATCACCATGGGAACGTCTCCATATACTAGAATGGCAGACTTGGTTCAGTGCAGGAATTGTTGTGCATTTATTTCATGTTCCACTCTTTGGAGATTCGGATGCTGACAGATCTGTAGACAGTTCTCCTTACTGCAGCAGGAAATTGCATTTTTGAAAGCTGAAATATTTAAATTATCTGTTAAACAAACTCCAGCTAGGACTGCTGCAATGCCACTGCCACAGAGGACCCCCAGAAATGGCAGATGGGTTAATGTAGGTTCTGGAAGTCTTAGAGTGGTGGATAGAAGACATGTCCCACAGTCGGTGGTTCTCCATAATTCATTTGCAGCACTCTCAGAATGTAAGGACAACATGGATATGGACTCAAGCACAGAGGGTGAGAAACCATCGACTCCTATGTCTAATGTATGCAACAAAAAAGATAAAGTGAAGTCTCAAAGGATGCAGCTGTTGCTGGGTGATTCAATCATAAGAAGTGTGGAGCTTAAAGAAAATGGTTTTGTGAGATGTCTCCCTGGGGCTACTGCTAGAAGAGATAGAAGACGTATTATTAATATTGTTAAGCAAGCAAAGCAGGAAGGGAACGTGGATGTTCTTGTCCATCTAGGGACAAATGACCTGGCTTGCAATGAAGTGTCAGAGGTGAAAAAATCTTTTATCACACTTGGTAATGACGTACAGGATTTTGCATCCACCATTTCATTTTCTGTCTGTGCATAATGTTCAGAATGATAGGCAGAGGCGCATAAAGGAGTTCAACATATAGCTTGGTAAATGGTGTCAAGAGCAAGGATTTGGCTTTGTTTCTCATGATAGCTCTACTTGGAATAGAAAGGAACTGTACAAAAAAGATGGTTTGCATCTTTCTCTCAAAGGAACAAATGTACTTAGTGAACAACTCCAAGAATTTGCGAAAGAGTATTTAAACTAGGAAGGGGGGGCAAAAGAGTGAAAATAAAAGAGTCCAATTGCCCCCCGAAACAATGCCAGAACAGGTCAGAAGCACAGAGGTTAAGAAATGATAAGCTCAGAGTCCTGTCTACAAATGCTCGCAGTTTAGGTAAAAAAATCAATGAACTTGGGTTAATAATGGCATCTGAGAATGTAGATTTAGTGGCTGTTACGGAGACATGGTTTAATGAAAGAAATGACTGGGACATAACCATACCAGGGTACTCTTTATACAGAAGAGACAGAGAAGGCAAGAAAGGAGGAGGAGTGGCCCTGTATGTGAAAGATAGCATTAAATCTAACCTAATACAAGTTGGTGAGGCCAACATAGAGTCAGTTTGGGTTACGTTGCAGTTTGCTAACCATGCAGTAACTCGTGTAGGTGTGATATATAGACCACCTGGTCAAGTTAAAGAACTAAATGATCTACTAGTTGAAGAAATAGCTAAAATGACAATGAAAGGAGAAGTTATCATTATGGGAGATTTCAATCTTCCAGATATAAACTGGAAAACCAAAATAGCAAGTTCTACCAGGAGTACAGATATTCTAAATTCCCTACTGGGGTTATCTCTACAACAAGTGGTTGAGGAGCCAACCCGGAGGGAGGCCATTTTGGATTTGGTATTCACAAACAGGGATTCGGTATATGATGTCATTGTAGGCGAAACCTTGGGATCTAGTGATCACCAGTCAGTGTGGTTTAATATAAGAACTGTGAAAGAGTCCCACCACACAAAAACAAAAGTTTTAGATTTTAGAAAAACAGACTTTTCAAAAATGAAATTAGTCATAAATGAGTCCTTATCAGACTGGAACGGATTACATGGAGTCCAGGAGAAATGGGACTACCTAAAAGGTGCATTATTGAAGGCAACAGAAAATTGCATTAGACTTGTCAGTAAAAGCAAAAAAAGGAGGAGACCAATGTGGTACTCAGCAGAAGTGGCCCAAATCATTAAAAATAAAAAGCTAGCATTTTGTAATTATAAAAAAACCCAGAGCAATGAAGATAAGGAAATCTACAAGATTAGGCAGAGAGAGGCCAAGCAAGTTATAAGAACTTCTAAAGCGCAGGCAGAAGAAAAACTAGCTCAGTCTATGAAAAAAGGGGATAAGACATTCTTCAGATATATAAATGAAAAAAGGAAATTAAAACAAGGAATAACTAAATTAAAAACAAAGGACGGAAGGTATGTAGAAGAGAATAAAGGGCTAGCCGACTGCCTTAATGAATACTTCTGTTCAGTTTTTACAAAAGAAAAAGGAGAAGGACCTCCACTAGAAAGAATGACTATTAAATAGTTTTGGTAAGGTTTGTCTTTTTGCTGATGACACAAAGATATGTAACAGGGTTGATGTTCCTGGAGGGAAACGCCAAATGGAAAAGGATTTAGGAAAACTAGAAGAATGGTCAGAACTCTGGAAACTGAAATTTAATGTGGATAAGTGCAAGATAATGCACCTGGGGCGTAAAAACCCAAGGGCAGAATATAGAATATTTGACACAGTCCTGACCTCAGTATCTGAGGAAAGGGATTTAGGAGTAATTATTTCAGAAGACTTAAAGGTGGGAAGACAATGTAATAGAGCAGCACGAAATGCCAGCAGAATGCTTGGATGTATAGGGAGAGGTATAAGCAGTAGAAAGAGTGAAGTGCTTATGCCGCTGTACAGAACACTGGTGAGACCTCACTTGGAGTATTGTGCGCAGTACTGGAGGCCATATCTCCAGAAGGATATAGATACTCTAGAGAGATTTCAGAGAAGAGCTACTAAACTAGTACATGGATTGCAGGATAAAACTTACCAGGAAAGGTTAAAGGACCTTAATATGTATAGCTTGGAAGAAAGAAGAGACAGAGGGGATATGATAGAAACTTTTAAATACATAAAGGGAATCAACTCGGTAAAGGAAGAGAGCATATTTAAAAGAAGAAAAACTACCACAAGAGGACACAGTTTTAAATTAGAGGGGCAAAGGTTTAAAAGTAATTTAAGGAAGTATTACTTTACTGAGAGAGTAGTGGATGCATGGAATAGCCTTCCTGCAGAAGTGGTAGCTGCAAATACAGTGAAGGGGTTTAAGCATGCATGGGATAGGCATAAGGCCATCCTTCATATAAGATAGGGCCGGGGGCTATCCATAGTATTCAGTATATTGGGCAGACTAGATGGGCCAAATGGTTCTTATCTGCCGACACATTCTATGTTTCTATGTTTCTATGTTTCTAATGTACTGTCGGATTTGAGAATTACGTGAAAAATCGAAATTCGATTATTTCAAGTTATAATAATCGAATTTCAATTTTAACTTAGCACTGCTATATTTAATTCTAGCCTAATATGGAATATAGCAGTGCTAAGTTAAAATTGAAATTCGATTATTATAACTTGAATTAATCGAATTGCGATTACAACTTGGACCTGGTTTACTATGGTTGGCTTGGTAGAATTAGCGAATATGACGAAATTCGTCATATTCCACAAAACGAATATAACGAATGTATTCGTCATATTCCACAAAACGAAGATAACGAAGTATTCTGCATCTTCGTTTTAGCTACCTATTCATCAACTTCGCTAATTCTAGCAATCATATAGGAAAGTTTACTATAGAGACAGCTTGTTATGGGAGTCCTTTGCAGAGCCTGACTTCGGGAGCCCTGCTCAGTCCAGACTTCAGGACATTTTCTATGAGAGGGAGGCTAGGCAGGATTGGGATGACCCCCATGAGGTAGAGAAAGACCTGGCTCACCTAGCAACCCTGGAGTGGGAACTGGAGCAGGACTACCGAGATCTCTTCCACTCCATTGGGAAGGCTCAGCATTTTGTTTTCTTCCATCCACCTAAAAGATTTCAGTTTGTTTTTCAATTGAGTGGTACAGTTTTTAGCTCACATTAAAGGTGGAAAAAGTTCTGAAATGATTTATCTTTGTCTCGTTTTTTTTACAGCAGAGAAACCTGACATTTTAACAGGGGTGTGTAGACTTTTTATATCCACTGTATTGGTCTCTCAAATAGGGACCTGGAGAATGCTGTGCAAAGCAATAGTGCAAGAAAGATGTTGAAAAGTGAGTGAGACATAATAAGTGTTGGTGACAGGGTGAGACACTGTTACCAAGGAAACATTACCCTCCTGATGATAAAGCGACTTATCCCAGAAACCATTGTAGACGCCCCACTGACCGCTTTAACGAGCAAAAGCTACCCATTTGTAGATACTGTCACAAGCCAGGCCATACAGAAATGATGTGCTGGCAGTTAAAAGGTCGGCCCCCAAGGCTAAGGACTGCCCCTCGAGAGGTAAAGAAGTAGGTCCAGAAGATCCTAGCTGGATGCCCAGATATGTAGGATCCAAAAGTGGTTTTCCGAATCAATGGGGTTTACTTTGTTGCCTTATTGGACACCGGGTCTAAAGTCACTACTATCCAACAGACTGCATTTGAGAAATACTGGGACCACGACCAGCTGACACAGCCACCAGAATCCTGGCTGAGCATTATAGCCAGCAATGGCAAACCTGTGCCAGTGCATGGGTACTGGAAGCCAACTCTTCAAGTGGGAGGAACCACACTACCCCAACAAAGTATCACTGTTGTGCAAGTCAGGGAAGATAACAACCCTCCAGTAGTTATACAGTAGGAATGAACATCCTTAGAATACTGAAATGCTTGAAGCTTTACACAAGTCCATGCCTACCGCTTCACCTGCCTCCAAAAAGGTGATACAACAGACCATTCGTGTACTAAGTGCAGAACAGAAATTTGCTAATGAAAAAGGAGAAATTTGCTGTGCTCGCATCAAAGGTAACTAACCAGTGATCCTGAAACCAAATACTGAAACACTCCTATGGTGCCGATCCGCTCTTGGAATTCAAGGTCAAGACTACCAAGCCCTATCAACCTAGAGGACCATTCTCTAGTCCGAGCTGCAAGAAGCCTAGTGACCGTTTCTCAAGATAAAGTGCCATTTTGTCTCCTGAACTTAAGTAGTAGCAGTATAACCTTGACCAAGCACTACCCTGTTGCTCAGTTGTTACAAGTCACTTTTCAAGATGTTATCAGTGTACCTGCAGCTACAACTGAACAGTCTCCTCGGAAGCTGAATACTCAAGATCATACTCCAAATACATTATGGTGGAAAGAACTCAATGTGTGAGATATTTCTACACCTGAGGAACAGATTTAAGGAGTCTTAAAAGTCATGAAGGAACATCATCAAGCCTTCAGTAAACATCCTTCATATTATGGAGAGGTCAGTGTAATCAAGCACACCATGCCTACCGGTGATGTAAGATTCAAAAATCATCAAAGACAGCCATAGTCTATGGGCTGCACCTCTAGTCCTTGTCCGAAAGAAAGATGGTAACATTCGGTTCTGTGTGGACTACAGTAAGATTAATCAAATTACCCACAAGGATGCCTATCCTTTACCAAGAATCGAGGAGTCATTGACAGCATTGGGATCCTCAGCTTACTTTTCAACTCTGGATTTAACCAGTGGGTACTGGCAGGTACCCATGGCTCCTGAAGATCGTGAAAAAACTGCATTTACTACCCCTATGGGCCTATTTGAATTTAACTATATGCCGTTTGGACTTTGCAATGGACCTGGAACTTTCCAAAGATTAATGGAACGCTGTTTAGGCTACAAGAACTTTGAAACTATCTTGTTATACCTAGATGATGTCATCATCTACTCTAAATCCTATGAAGACCACTTAAAACATCTTGCAGAAGTTTTTTAAGTCCTCATCAAGCACAGACTCAAGATCAAACCTCTAAGTGCTACCTACTGAAACCAGAAGTCAAGTACCTGGGACATATTGTATTTGTCAGTTCTGAAGGTGTCAAGCCAGATCCAGAGAAGATAGCCGCAGTCTGGAATTGGCCTACTCCTATCACAGTAAAAGAGGTGAGAAGTTTTCTTCGTTTTGCAGGATACTATAGACGTATCATCCCTCACTTTGCCCAGATTGCTGAACCGATACAAGAACTCCTGAGAGGACATCCCAAGAAGTACCAGAAAGTCCAGATACCAATCGAATAGAATGAAGACAGGGATATCGCTTTCCAACTCCTGAAGAAAAAGTTGACCGAACCACCTGTCTTAGGCTATCTAGATTACCAAAAGCCATTCCATCTCTACACTGATGCCAGTAAGAAAAGGCCTGGGAGCTGTCCTGTCTCAACTGCAAGAAGGCAAGAAAAAAATAATTGCTTATGCTAGCAGATCTCTTAAAGGTGCCAAGAGAAATGACCAGAACTACAGTTCCTTCAAGCTGGAATTCCTCGCACTCGTGTGGGCTGTCACAGAGAAATTTAAAGACTACCTCGCAGCAACACCATTTGTGGCCTATTCTGATAACAACCCGCTGGCGCACCTCAACACAGCCTTAGAACAAAGATGGGCCTCACATCTTGCCAACTACAACTTCATGGTTAAGTACAGAACAGTCAAGTCAAATTAAAATGCAGATGCCTTATCCCGCCTGCCTGCCAGAGAAGACCCTACTGAACAGGAAGACATTTGGGAAGAAGTAGAGATGCCAGCTTTCTACAAACATTTTGCCCAACAAGATGTTATCAACATCAAAGACAAAGGGCAAGAAGTCCTCAACTTCCAACAGCCGGAAATCCAGAACCCCAAGTTGAGAAAGAAAGGTGGATCAAGTTGCAAGCAGTAGAGCAGAGTATTAGGTGAGCTACAAGATTTCTTCACTAGTGGAAGAACACCAGAAAGAATCCTCAGAAAAAATGCAGATCCAGAGTTGCTCAAGCTATGGAGACACAGAAAGCAACTGTTTATGCAAAAGGGACTAATGTTGAGAAAAACCCTAGATACCGTCACCAATGATCGGCTGCATCAAATTAATTTATAGTATCACGCCAAGATGCCAGAATTTTCCTCAAAATGTACCACGCCAGGTCAGGACACTTTGATGTACAAAAAACAGAAGCTACCATCCGCCGAAGATTTTATTGGGTTGGAATGAGAGAAGATATTAAAAATTGGTGTCGAGAATGTTCTACTTATGCCATTGGAAGAAATGAGAGACATGACCAAAGAGCACCATTACATCCCATTGTAAGTCGAACACCTCTAGAAATAGTGGCCATTGATCACGTAAAGCTAGAACCAAGTCGCTCAGGATATACCTACGCCATGACAATAATTGATCACTACACAAAATTTGTAGTAGCTGTACCTGTTAAAGATTTGATAGCCAAAACCCCTGCAAACGTTTTCTGGAAGAATTTCCTGTTGCCCTATGGATGCTCTGAAAACATTCTCACAGATCAAGGATCTGCCTTTGAATCCCAACTCTTCCATGAACTATGTTAACTTCACAATTGTCAAAAGATGAGAAAACTGACTTAGCGAAAAAATGAACCACACCTTGATTGAAATGTTGAGAGCTGTACCACTTGCTAAAAGAACTGATTGTCCAACTCTACTACCTTTACAATAATACCATCCATTGTTCTACTGGATACACCCCATATTACCTTAAGTTTGCCCGTCAAGGCAGATTACCTGCAGATCTAACCTTGGATGTACAAGTTCCAGATTCCATCAATCTTTTACCACAAACTGATTGGGTGAGTGAACATCAAAAACGCATAGCTGATGCCCAAGAGATTGTCAGACCCACATGGCAAATGTACGCCAAAAGCAACAGAAAGTTAAACAGTATTGACCCAAGAGAGAGTCACTAGAACCACCTTATAAATGCACATCCGACAATAAATCCGTATAAAAATATATAAAGTTTATTAGACACACCAACAGACACATCAAAAAATTGTATACAATTAGAGCAAAGTGCGGTATGCAGTAAATATGTAACCAGCACAAAAGCAACAGAAAGACTATGATCAGTCTGCAAAAGCAGAACCCTTATAAATTGGTAACCATGTGTGGCTGAAAAATAATCATCGCACTAGTAAGCTGGATAGTAAATGGGAAAGAGAATCCTACATCATCACAGCTATTCCTAATCCTGAGACTGATATCTACGAAATCACCAAAGAGAACAGAGTACTACAAATAGTGCATCGCAACCATCCCAAGTTGTGTTTGAAAGAAATTGTCCAGGAAGAAACTCCATCCACAGAGCAATTGTCTGAAAAGCCACCTGATCCAGAGTAACCAACACAGTCTATTAGAAAATTACTATTAGGCCTCATGCACACGACCGTAGTTCTGGTCCACATCCAAGCCGCAGTTTTTGCGGCTCGGATGCGGATCCATTCACTTCAATAGGGCCACAAAAGATGCGGACAGCACTCCGTGTGCTGTGTGCATCCGTTGCTCCATTCCGTAGCCCCGCAAAAAAAATATAACCTGTCCTATACTTGTCCGTTTTGCAGACAAGAATTGGCATTTCTACAATGGGCTGCCCATTCCGTTCTGAAAATTGCGGAAGGCACAAGGGCGGCTTCCGTTTTTTGCGGGTCCGCGATTTAAGGACCACAAAAAATGGAACGGTCGTGTGCATGAGGCTTTAGACTCCAATCCCCTTCAGTGGTTCATTACACCATGGCTTACCATCAATTGGCAAGCGAGACAGATTATTGATTGGAGTGATTGATGCATAGACAACTGTCTTAGCACATCGCTTTCTGTTGTAACCACTAAAGTTGTACCTTCGTTTATTTTAGATTTTTCTGATGTATTCTCTGAAAGTGGAAACCAGGAGTTACCTCCACATCGGGAGTATGATTGCCCCGTAAACCTTGTTCCCGGAGCTAGGTTTCCCAAATCTCGGTTGTATAATCTTTCTGAACCCGAAAGAGCAGCCATGCGAGAACATATTACCAACAGTTTGGCTAAAGGTCATATTAGACCATCCAAGTTCCCAGTGGACGCAGGGTTCTTCTTTGTTAAGAAAAAGGACGGAACTCTTAGGCCATGTTTGGACTTCCGTGAGCTTAATCGCATTACTGTCCGTGATCGTTATCCCCTTCCTTTGATCCAGGATTTGTTCAATCAGATTGTCATTGCCAAGATGTTCTCTAAGTTGGATTTGAGGGGGGCATATAATCTGGTAAGGATCAAGGAGGGGGACGAATGGAAGACGGTCTTTAATACCCCTGAAGGTCATTTTGAGAATTTGGTCATGCCTTTTGGGTTAACCAATGCCCCTGCGGTTTTCCAACATTTCATCAATGACATCATTTTTCATCTGGTGGGCAAGTTTGTGATGGTGTATCTTTATGATATTCAAATTTATTCTCCTGACATGGAGACGCATCAGGATCACGTGAGACAAGTGTTACAGATCCTAAGGGAGAATAAATTGTATGCTAAGTAGGAAAAGTGTGTATTTGCAGTTCAGGAAGTACAATTCCTGGGTTACTTACTCTCATCTTCAGGTTTTCGTATGGATCCAGAGAAGGTCCGTGCTGTGTTAGACTGGGATCGACCCGAAAATCTAAAATCGCTTATGCGGTTTTTGGGGTTCACCAACTACTACCATAAATTCATTTTGAACTACTCGACTGTGGTTAAACCTTTAACGGACATGACAAGGAAAGGTTTGAATGTATCAATCTGGTCTATTGAGGCATTACGAGTCTTTTCAACAATGAAGGAATGTTTTGCTTCTGCTTCAATACTGGTACAACCAGATGTGTCACAGCCATTCATTGTGGAAGTCGACTCATCAGGGGTAACGGTAGGAGCAGTCTTGTCGCAGGGTCCTTCACCTAGTAAATGGCGCCCATGTGCTTTTTTCTCTAAGAAGTTCTCAACTGCGATTCATCCTATTACGGTAATTACCGATCACAAAAATCTGGCTTACCTGGAGTCGGCTAAACGTCTGAACCCAAGGCAGACCAGATGGTCGTTGTTTTTTACCAGATTGAATTTAGTTATCACCTATCGCCCTGGGTTTAAGAATGTCAAGGCGGATGCTTTCTCTGGTAGCTTTCCTGGGGGGGGGTGATTCACTGTTGATCTCATTTCTCGTAGATTCTGGTGGCCGGGTTGCGTAAATGTGTTGAGGGCTATGTGTCAGCTTGTGGTACTTGTGCACGTGCTAAGGTGACACATACTCGGCCTTCAGGATCTCTACTTCCGTTGTCCATCCCGTCCCGACCTTGGACTCATTTCTCCATGGACTTTATCACAGATTTGCCGAATTCTTTAGGAAAATTGTGATTCTGGTAGTTGTTGATCGCTTCAGCAAGATGTTGCACTTTATAGCATTATCAGGTCTACCTAATGCTAAAACTCTCGCACAAGTGTTTGTCGATAACATTGTGAAATTACATGGTATTCCTTCTGATGTGGTGTCTGATAGGGGGACTCAGTTTGTTTCCAGATTCTGGATGGCGTTCTGTACTCACCTGGGGGTACAATTGTCCTTCTCTTCGGCCTTTCATCCTCAGTCGAACGGACAGACTGAACGCACTAACCAGAATCTGGAGACTTATTTGAGATGTTTTGTCTCAGAGAACCATGAGGAATGGTCTTAATTTTTGTCTTTGGCCGAGTTTGCCATAAATAACCGTAGGCAGGAGTCCACTGATAAGTCGCCGTTTTTTGGGGCATATGGGTTCCATCCGCAGTTTGGCACATTTTCTGGTATTGAGACTTCTGGTATACCTTAAGAGTAAAGATTTTCCTCTTCTTTGTCATCTATTTGGCGGAAGTATAAACAAGTATAAACGTATGGCTGACAAGAGACGTATGAGTGGTTCGGACCTGAGAGTGGGTGATTCTGTGTGGCTGTCCACAAGAAACATTAAGTTGAAGGTACCTTCTTGGAAGTTGGGTCCAAGGTTTCGTCTTGAACTTCCGCAGGCTTTAAAATTTCACAAGGTTTTCCACAAATCATTGCTGAAGAGATATGTCATGGTGGACGGTAATCTTAAATTTCAGATCGCCAGGATAGTGGACTCACGAATTCTCCATAGATCCCTTCAGTACCTCGTTCACTGGAAGGGTTACGGTCCAGAGGAGAGAATGTGGGTTCCAGCGGCCGATGTTAATGCTAGTCGCCTTGTGAAAGGCTTTCACAGGGCCCATCTGGATAAGGTCGGTACTTGGTGTCCGGAGGTCACGCGTAGAAGGGGGGTACTGTCACGGTCCCTCCAGTGACAGAGGTTAAAAGATCTGAGAGACTGGCTGCAGGTTAGGTTATCTGACAGCCTAACTGTTTTCGCTTGTTGCAGTGTTGTTGCTGGTAATGACCAAAATGCATTCCGTTCCGTTTAGTTGCGTTCCCATACCGGAGAGCAAACCGCAACATGTTATAGTTTGCTTTGCGTCCTGGGATGCGGAGCAAGACGGATCCGGCATGACCCCCAATGCAAGTCAATGGGAACGGATCCATTTTCTCTGCCACAATAGAAAACGGATCCGTCCTCCATTGACTTTCAAAGGAGTTCATGACGGATCTCTCTTGGCAATGTTAAAGATAATACAACCGGATCCGTTCATAACGGATGCACATGGTTGTATTATCAGTAACGGAAGCGTTTTTGCTGAACCCTGCCGGATCCAGTAAAAACGCTAGTGTGAAAGTAGCCTTAGTTTGACAGCTTCAGTTCTTAGTAAAACTATGTTGGCTATCACTTATATTATTGACAGTTACATAATCCTGTATGTAGTCCCGTAGAAGGCCCTCAAACATTTTCCCCACTATGGGTGTTAAGCTTACTGGTCTATAATTTCCTGGTGAAGATCTAGCACCCTTTTTGAAAATGGGCACCACATTTGCCTTGCGCCAGTCCTTTGGTACGATGCCTGTCATTGAAGAATCTGTAAAAATTATGAACAGAGGCAAAGCAATAACTGAACTGAGCTCCTTTAGAACTCTAAGGTGTAATCCATCTGGACCCGGGGCCTTGACACTCAATTTTTTTTTTAGCATATTAAGGACCATATCTACAGTCAGCCAGTTAAGTATGTTATTTAAGGTATTTGCACCAGTGGCACCACCCTCATGAGAAGCCCTCTCTTCTTTTGTATATACAGAGCTGAAAAAAACATTTAGGAACTCTGCCTTCTCTTGATCCCCAGTGACCAACACCCCATTACCATCATTTAGGGACCCTACATGTTCTGACCTTGTTTTTTTTTTGCATTTATGTATTTGAGGAATGTTTTGGGGTTGTTCGTTTGTAAGCCATATGGAGTTTAATTTTATATGCTTTAACTTGTTACCTCTAGGAATGTATTTAACAATATATTTATCCAAAGTAGATTTAAACCACTCCCATTTAGCATTAGCGTCATTATGTAACAATAGTTACTCCTAGTCTATGTCCTGAAGTGCAGCGCTCAACCCCGGGAAATTAGCTTTTTTTAAATAGTTTTTGCCCTTTTGATTATTTACAGTTTAGTTGGAATATAACTGTAAAAAAGTTGAATAATCGAAGTCTGAAGTTATTCAAAGAAGTCTTGCGAGACTTTGGACATAATGAATTTCACCTCTACGAAGCCCATACATTTGAATGCTGTATACGTAGACGGGTCTCCGTACAGCATTCAAAGTTTTGAATGAAGTGACTTTGTATCTATGATGCAAAGCGCGCTGCGCTCAACACTAGTTACGACCACACTGCAATCCAGCAGCAGTGGTAATGCTTGCACACTATAGGGAAAAGCACTGCCCTAGGTACGCTCCCACAGTCCCAGCCACCAGAGAGGCTGAGGATTTTTCCTATAGTGTGCAAGCATAACCACCACTGATGGATTACAGTGTGGTCATAATTATGGAAACGAGCAGTGTTAGTGTATAATTTGTGGGAAAAATTAATCAAGGCAGCAAAGGAAGCAATATGGATAGTAACAATACATTAGTAAGTGCTTCGTATTAACTTCCTTTACATAATAAATGCCACTTGCTGAAGTGAGACAACCCCTTTAACAAATGACCCCCAATGTGGTCAGCCACCATAACAGACACCATTATACAAGTGAGCATGTAATTTCAGTGTTACCACGGGGGCGGGGTGGGGGGAGTAACTTAGTAATTTATTAGTAGATACTCGGACAGTATACCTTTCACCCTTGCCTTATTTCCTGCCCGCTTAACAAACAATGGCTTGTACTGTACCTTGAAAATAGTATTTGTCTCAGGTAAACAGATGCTTACAAAGTGTGAGCTTGTGTAGCACAGAGATCAGTACATGATCAGGTCAAGGGCAATTCTCATTTGAGCCACCACTGTCAGTTTATGTGATACAGTTAGGACTTCAACAATCTGTTTTGTGAAAAATTTTGGCGAATTGTGTATAATTTACATTTCCCCTATTTACAGTACAGTGCTGGACTGATCACAAAACTTATTTGTATAATGAAGTCTATTTGTATTTGGCCATTATAGCTAGGACAATTTTTTGTTGCTGTTAGTTGTTACTGAAACTTGTCCCCTATGTCTGGAAAGTCACGGTTGTCTCCTCCTATCACTACATGAGACAGCAAATGCATAGGGTCACAATGAAATACTATGATGAATGGCCATTCTAATCATATTAGGTTGAGCTATGTACCCAATATAGATCTGTGCATATACCTACAGTAAATAAAGGGAGTCAAATGATAAACCATGATTTTATAGAAAAATATAGAATTTTTAGGGGTTCTCCGGGGAAGGAAAAGAAAACAAAAAAAAAACATGTTATGAATAAACTCCTAAATGCCTTTATTTATAATGGCTTTTTTTTTCGAGGGGCAATCAGTGGAGGAATTAAAATGGCCACTGTCAGATTCCTGGACATGGAATCCATCCTTCTAATGACACTGCAGTGCCTGTGTGAGAATGCAGAGCACAGAGCAGGAGCTCCATGTAAGCTCTCTGCCTGTACTAGCACTGTGAAGCACAAAATGATATGCAGATCACAGCTGAGATAAGCTCTCTGTCTGGCTGTCTATTTCCAACGGAGCTCGCCTCACCTCCTACAAAGAAGCTAAAGTGTAAGGGTCCACATGTGGCAGATTTTGTGGCAGAAAATTCCGCAACTGGAAATCTATTTTATTCATTTGAATGGGGCAGCAAGCACATGGATTTCTGATTTTCAGTTGTGGAATTTTCTGCCACAAAATCTGCCACATGTGGAGGCACCCTAAGAATGAAGACCAGACACGCTGATGGGGGCAAGTATGCCATTAGAACACACTTCAGCTTGTGTGTACGAGGTGAGGTGAGCTCCCTTCCTAGGCAGACAGACAGATGAGAGTTTTGTCATGTATAGTGCCCTACAGTGTATTTTACATCCATTTCTCCAGCGTGCCTGTATTTCATTAAATTTACCTTAAAATTGTCCAGTCATTTTACATTTATTTCTCCATTATGCCTGGGTTCCTTAAAGGGTATATGCACCTTTGGCGGCATTTTTTTATGATTGCATTGTACTCATTTTGAGCTAAAAAAAAATCATTTTTTCAAATGGTCTTTATTAAAAATATGGAGTCCTTTTTTTCTGTACAGATCTGAGATGCTGTAGTCGCAGCTTCTGGATTTTCTCTCATTTTCGTCAGTTGGGTAGCTGAGGGGCTCCTTATCTCTGCTCTCTGACATTATAAACACTCATTAAAGCTCAATCCTTAACTGACTGTTAAGAATGTGGCTCAAATAAGTGTGTATGACCTCTACTTTACAGATAAGGGTTATTAGATGACTGGCACAAAGAGAAAGTAAAAGTACCAGTTACACAGTTAGAAAAACAGTTAACCCTTTGTGACAAAATGACTCAATATTTTTTAATAAAGGCCAATTGAAAATATGATTTTAGCCAAAAATTAGTAAAATGCAATCACAAACAAAAATTGCCTCCAAAGGTGTACATAGCCTTTAATATTTGTCCAGTATTGACATTTGATTCAGTTAACTTTATTTACTACTACACAGGTTTTTTTTGCACATTCAGTACATAAGCTTATCTTCTTGGTCCCTCTACTTTACTGATTTGCCTTATCTTTGGTTCTGTATTACACACTTCACTCCATGCCCTCTCTCTGCTTGATTTGTCCACAACTTATACATACTGGGGGTCACTTATCAAAGACTTTATGCAGGTCTTTTGTAGCCCCTGTGCTGCCAGAGGCTGCCACATCATAAATTAGGCACAAATACAGCAGTCAGTGTCTCTGGATTGAAAACTACTCGCGCCTCTGATTCAAGTAGTTTTCACTCCTCTTTTACACCTGTTTTCAGGCATAAATATTAGTAAATTTAAAGGTGCCAATGTCTCCACCATACCTCCACCACTCCCAAGTGGCAAGGACAGTATAAAAATGCCTGTTCAACTAAATTTTGTCGCATGAGCATTAAAAAAGTCACACAACAGGGTCAAAAACTGGAGTAAGCTTCTTAATAAATGACCCACATTCTTTTAATACTCACAAGGAGGGTGTTTTGCCCCTAACAGCCAACCAGATTGATCTTTTCAGTCTCCAAAGGAGCACTGAAAAATGAAAAGTGGAATTTGATTGGTTGCTATAGGCAACTAAGCCAGTTTTCCCTTGCACCAGTTTGATAAATCTTATCCTATGTTCCTACTTTTTACTAGCTCTTCCTTATATCTTGTACAGACTCCTTTCTTTCCCTGTAGTTTTTGAGTGTTAAAGGCTCTTCACACGAGCCGAGAATTCTAAAGATAATCTCATTCAGGGGAATGCTTGTTAGCGATTAACTGGCAATGTAAATGTACCGACAATTACCCGATGAACGAGCGAAAACACTTGAAAAGTGATGCATAAACAGCGATCTGCTGTGCTGGAATAATGATGTTCTATTGGAGAAGGATTTCTGAATCATCACTTGTCCCCATAAAGTGGAAGTGATTGAGTGTCTGACAGTGATCGGGAATGTCTGCTTCCTTCCCGATCATCTGTCAGATAATTGGTTTGTGTAAACAGACCCTAAGACAGCATCATGCTTAAATGTTTTACCATAGTTGTCCTGCTTTGGATATTTTTTGTTTTTAAAAATATATATTCATACTTGCTCCTCCTATTGGATATCTCACATAGTTACATACCTCCCAATTTTTTGGACATTCATTGTGTGAAAGATCAATTTTTCCTGCATACCTATACACTTCAATCGTTTTCTCTTATGAAATAGCTCAAAAATGATCTGAATATAGAAATTCTAATTGCATAATATGCACATGAGAACCAGCCAAACACTTTCTGGATCAATATTGTAAATGCAATAATGAAAATCTATATGTCAGATCAAAAAGAATGACTTGGGTCAAAAATAGGGACTGTCCCTCCATAAGAGAGACACTTGGGAGGTCTGTATTTATGGCATGTGCATTTACTATTTTGGAAACTTCTTTATGTGTATTTAGTAAAGTGACAAGTGACTTTGCATGAACTTTCTGGACAGTGCTTGGAATTTGTTTATTTATCAGCCCCTGCAAGAAGTATATTACCATGTATTCAAGTTCAAGTTAATTCATCATGCACAAGGCAATACATGGTATAACGTGCAATGAAATGTTTTGACAACATTCCATTACAATAACATACCTCCCAACCGTCCTTGATCCAGCGGGACAGTCCCAAATTTTGGTGGCTATCCCGTGACAGCGGAGGTATGTCCTGCTTTCTGTTTTCCATAGGATGCAGAGACAGTTGCTTGTAATGGTGACGCAGAGAACCGTTCGCTCCCTGCTCCACCATTCAGTCCAGCTGCTGGTCTGTGCAGGCTAGGAGTCAACCTCTGCTTCTCCTACACAGACCAGCAGCATGATATGTATCCTGCCCAGTGGAGTGCTAAGGGGGGGGGGGGGGGCAGGGATGCTGTTCACCCCGGGTGCCCGCTGTCATGGGGGTGCCAGAGCCCAGAAGCAATGAGCGCTTCCATCAATACAGATGTAATTGCTCATTGCTGGAGTGCCGGGAGCTGCAGTCCTGTCAGTCAGCTCCCTGCGCTCTGTCTCTCTCGCACTGATGAAGCAGCGAGACTTCTCCCTGTTCCACTATTCAGCCTGCAGACACAGATGGCACAGGTCGTCCTGTGTGGAAGGATCCTGCAGCCTGGGAATCTGACTAAGCTCCTCCCACACAGGGCTGCAGAGCGATCTGTGTCTGCAGGGGAAAGCTGGATCTGAGCTTCAGGAATGGGAAAAGGTGAGTAGTTACTGTGTTTTTGGTTTTTAACACAGAGAGGGGACACAGAGGGCTTTACTACTGTGAAGGGTGCACAATAGGCATTACTACTATGGAGGGGGCACAGAGGGCATTACTACTACAAAGGGAGCACAGAAGGCATTGCTACTACAAAGGAGACACAGAGTGCAATACTACTACAAAGGAGTACAGAGGGCACTACTACTACAAAGGGGCACAGAGGGCATTACTACTATAAAGGGGCACAGAGGGCATTACTACTATAAAGGAGGTACAAAGGGCATTACTACTATGAAGGGGGCACAATGGGCATTACTACTGTGAAGGGGGCACACAGGGCATTACTCCTGTGAAGGGGTGGGCATAACTGTTATGGGGCACAGAGTGGGCATTATTACTGTGAAGGGGACACCATGGGCATTACTACTGTGAAGGGGCACAGAGGGCATTACTACTGTTATGGGGGCACAGTGAGGGCATAACTACTCTGAAGGGGCAGAGAGAGGGCATTACAAATGTGAAGGGAGCACAGATAGGGCATTACTTCTGTGAAAGGGGCACAAAGAGGGCATTGCAACTGTGAAGGGGGCACAGATAGTGCATTACTACTGTGAAAGGGGCACAGAGAGGGCATAACTACTGTGAAGGGGGCACAATAAAGGGATAAGTACTTTAAGGGGGTAAAATTTGGGCATAACTACTGTGAAAGTTGTACAGTGAGGGCATAAATACTGTGAGGCGGCACAGTGTGGGCATAACTACTGTGAGGGGGCACAATATGGGCATAACTACCGTGAGGGGGCACATATCTAGACAAAACTACTATGAAGGTTGTACAATGAGGGCAATACTACTGTGAGGGGGTACAATTTTTTTTAAATATTGAAGGGGGGGGGGCCAGAGAAAGGACCCACCCCGGGTGCCAAACACCCTAGGCATGCAACTGATCCTGCCTTCTGCTGCTGGGGAGCACAAATCATCGGAGGATCTAGTTGAGTATTTACAGTTTTTTTTTTATTCCTGTGAAGGGAGCACATATCTGGGCATAGCTGTTATAAAGGGGGGGGGGGGGCACATATCTGGCCATAATTACTGTGAAAGGGACACATATCTGGTCATAACTGCTGTGAAGGGGGCACACATGTGGTCATAGCTACTGTAAAGAGGGCATATATCTGTCCATCACTACTGTGAAGGGGTACATATCTGATCATAACTACTGTGAAGGGGCACATAGCTGGTCATAACTACTGTGAAGGGGGCACATATCTGGCCATAACTATTGTGAAGGGAGCACATGTGGGTATAGCTATTTTAAAGGGACGCATCTGGTCATAACTACTGTAAGAGGACACATCTAGGCATAATTACTGTGAAGGGGGCACATGTAGTCATAACTTGTGAAGGGGGCACATCTGGGCATAACTATTGTGAAGGGGCATATATCTGGGCATAACTACTGTGTAGGAGGCATGTGGGCATAGTTATTGTGAAGGGGCACATCTGGGCATAACTATTGTGAAGGGGCACATATCTGGTCATAACTACTGTGTAGGAGGCATGTGGGCATAGTTATTGTGAAGGGGCACATCTGGGCATAACTATTGTGAAGGGGCACATATCTGGTCAAAACTACTGTGTAGGAGGCACATGTGGGCATTACTAATGTAAGGGGCACAGTGTGGGTGCTACTACTGTGAACTGGCACAATGTGGGCATAACTTCTGTGTGGCAGCCTAAAAGGGGTACTGGGTGGGATTGGGTGTATATAGTTATGTTTTGGGCAGAGTTAGAGGTGTGGCCTAGTATGAAAAAAAATTACAGTGGCGCGCCACACATATTGTCCCTCTTTATACTTTTCAAAAGTTGAGAGGTATGCAATAAAAGAGAAAGAAATAATAGATGCAGTAACAAAACATTAAAACATTCACAATGTAATACAGATATCCAAGGCAAGATATATACACTCACCTAAAGAATTATTAGGAACACCTGTTTTATTTCTCATTAAAGCAATTATCTAGTCAACCAATTACATGGCAGTTGCTTCAATGCATTTAGGGGTGTGGTCCTGGTCAAGACAATCTCCTGAACTCCAAACTGAATGTCAGAATGGGAAAGAAAGGTGATTTATGCAATTTTGAGCGTGGCATGGTTGTTGGTGCCAGACGGGCCGGTCTGAGTATTTCACAATCTGCTCAGTTACTGGGATTTTCACGCACAACCATTTCTAGGGTTTACAAAGAATGGTGTGAAAAGGGAAAAACATCCAGTATGCGGCAGTCCTGTGGGCAAAAATGCCTTGTGGATGCTAGAAGTCAGAGGAGAATGGGCCGACTGATTCAAGCTGATAGAAGAGCAACGTTGACTGAAATAACCACTCGTTACAACCAAGGTATGCAGCAAAGCATTTGTGAAGCCACAACACGCACAACCTTGAGGCGGATGGGCTACAACAGCAGAAGACCCCACCGGGTACCACTCATCTCCACTACAAATAGGAAAAAGAGGCTACAATTTGCACGAGCTCACCAAAATTGGACTGTTGAAGACTGGAAAAATGTTGCCTGGTCTGATGAGTCTCGATTTCTGTTGAGACATTCAAATGGTAGAGTCCGAATTTGGCGTAAACAGAATGAGAACATGTATCCATCCTCTGATGGCTACTTCCAGCAGGATAATGCACTATGTCACAAAGTTCGAATCATTTCAAATTGGTTTCTTGAACATGACAATGAGTTCACTGTACTAAAATGGCCCCCACAGTCACCAGATCTCAACCCAATAGAGCATCTTTGGGATGTGGTGGAACGGGAGTTTCGTGCCCTGGATGTGCATCCCTCAAATCTCCATCAACTGCAAGATGCTATCCTATCAATATGGGCCAACATTTCTAAAGAATGCTATCAGCACCTTGTTGAATCAATGCCACGTAGAATTAAGGCAGTTCTGAAGGCAAAAGGGGGTCCAACACCGTATTAGTATGGTGTTCCTAATAATTCTTTAGGTGAGTGTACAGTATATATACACTGCTCAAAAAAATAAAGGGAACACTTAAACAACACAATGTAACTCCAAGTCAATCACACTGTGAAATCAAACAAATCAGACAACAGGTGGAAATTATAGGCAATTAGCAAGACCCCCCAATAAAGGAGTGGTTCTGTGTCACGGATGGTGTACAGGAAACAAGACAATACCATATAAACAATGTCTCTCTGGATCCACAACTAAGGAACAAAGGGAGACCCCTGCAATAGACCTGCCGCTCTCCCTCACTGCTCAGCCTATGCGAACACCCCAAAGGTGGATGGCCGCATATCCACGTTCCTCGGCTATCTATTACCTGAAGACCCTACAATAGTGAAGGGACACGACCACCGGCTCCCTACACTGACACGGAGGGAGTCAGGGTCACCTGGATCCAGAAAAGACAAAATCATAAATACATAAACAGCACTTATCTTGCAGACGAATGACGACTGACGACTGGGAACAGGGAACTGGGAACTGGGAACAGCATGCACACACACTCCAGGAAGTTGTATCAGCCGCACACTACTGCATTATGGGGAGGAACTTAAAGGGTAGCGATCAGTCTAACTGCATGACAGCTGAGATAGACTAACGAGATGAGAAACTAAACCAAAACAAAGAAATTCAAGGAGAAGGATCTGAGAAGCTCCTGTGAGCGCTTCTCAGCTGTCTGGCTGTGACAGTACCCCTCCCTCTAGGAGTGGACTCCGGACACTCAGGGCCCACCTTCTCAGGATGGGACCTATGGAAAGCCCTGATGAGACGAGAGGCCTTAATGTCCGTCACTGGGACCCACATCCTCTCCTCAGGACCATAACCCTCCCAATGAACGAGGTACTGGAGGGAACCGCGGACAAGACGAGAATCCACAATCCTAGAGACCTGAAATTCAAGATTTCCATCAACCATAATCGGAGGAGGAGGCAAAGGCGAGGGTACAATAGGTTGAACATAAGGTTTCAATAAGGACTTATGAAAAACATTATGGATCTTCCAAGTCTGAGGAAGATCAAGACGGTAGGCAACAGGATTGATGACAGACAGGATCTTGTAAGGCCCAATAAACCTAGGACCCAACTTCCAGGAGGGAACCTTCAATTTAATATTCTTGGTAGACAACCACACCAGATCACCAACATTCAGGTCCGGACCAGGCACACGTCTCTTATCCGCCACACGCTTATATCTCTCACTCATGCTCTTTAGATTATCCTGAATCTTTTGCCAAATAGATGACAAAGACATAGAAACATAGAAACATAGAAACATAGAAACATAGAATGTGTCGGCAGATAAGAACCATTTGGCCCATCTAGTCTGCCCAATATACTGAATACTATGGATAGCCCCCGGCCCTATCTTATATGAAGGATGGCCTTATGCCTATCCCATGCATGCTTAAACCCCTTCACTGTATTTGCAGCTACCACTTCTGCAGGAAGGCTATTCCATGCATCCACTACTCTCTCAGTAAAGTAATACTTCCTTATATTACTTTTAAACCTTTGCCCCTCTAATTTAAAACTGTGTCCTCTTGTGGTAGTTTTTCTTCTTTTAAATATGCTCTCTTCCTTTACCGAGTTGATTCCCTTTATGTATTTAAAAGTTTCTATCATATCCCCTCTGTCTCTTCTTTCTTCCAAGCTATACATATTAAGGTCCTTTAACCTTTCCCGGTAAGTTTTATCCTGCAATCCATGTACTAGTTTAGTAGCTCTTCTCTGAACTCTCTCTAGAGTATCTATATCCTTCTGGAGATATGGCCTCCAGTACTGCGCACAATACTCCAAGTGAGGTCTCACCAGTGTTCTGTACAGCGGCATAAGCACTTCACTCTTTCTACTGCTTATACCTCTCCCTATACATCCAAGCATTCTGCTGGCATTTCGTGCTGCTCTATTACATTGTCTTCCCACCTTTAAGTCTTCTGAAATAATTACTCCTAAATCCCTTTCCTCAGATACTGAGGTCAGGACTGTGTCAAATATTCTATATTCTGCCCTTGGGTTTTTACGCCCCAGGTGCATTATCTTGCACTTATCCACATTAAATTTCAGTTTCCAGAGTTCTGACCATTCTTCTAGTTTTCCTAAATTCTTTTCCATTTGGCGTTTCCCTCCAGGAACATCAACCGTGTTACATATCTTTGTGTCATCAGCAAAAAGACAAACCTTACCAGCGAGGCCTTTTGCAATATCACTTATGAAGATATTAAACAAAATCGGTCCCAGTACAGATCCCTGTGGAACCCCACTGGTAACATTACCTTGTTTTGAATGTTCTCCATTGACTACAACCCTCTGTTGTCTGTCACTCAGCCACTGCCTAATCCACTCAACAATATGGGAGTCCATGCTCAATGACTGCAGTTTATTGATAAGTCTTCTATGTGGGACAGTGTCAAAAGCCTTACTAAAATCTAGATATGCGATGTCTACTGCACCTCCACCGTCTATTATTTTATTCACCCAGTCAAAAAAATCTATAAGATTTGTTTGACATGATCTCCCTGAAGTAAACCCATGTTGTTTTTCATCTTGCAATCCATGGGATTTTAGATGTTCCACAATCCTATCCTTTAATAGGGTTTCCATTAATTTGCCTACTATTGATGTCAGACTCACTGGTCTATAGTTGCTCGATTCCTCCCTACTACCTTTCTTGTGAATGGGCACGACATTTGCCAATTTCCAATCTTCCGGGACGACTCCTGTTACTAATGATTGGTTAAATAAATCTGTTAACGGTTTTGCCAGCTCACCACTAAGCTCTTTTAATAATTTTGGGTGTATCTCATCAGGCCCCTGTGACTTATCTGTCTTCACCTTAGACAGCAAACTTAGAACATCTTCCTCTGTAAAGATACATGCATCAAACGATTTAATAGTCATTCTTTCTAGTGGAGGTCCTTCTCCTTTTTCTTTTGTAAAAACTGAACAGAAGTATTCATTAAGGCAGTCGGCTAGCCCTTTATTCTCTTCTACATACCTTCCGTCCTTTGTTTTTAATTTAGTTATTCCTTGTTTTAATTTCCTTTTTTCATTTATATATCTGAAGAATGTCTTATCCCCTTTTTTCATAGACTGAGCTAGTTTTTCTTCTGCCTGCGCTTTAGAAGTTCTTATAACTTGCTTGGCCTCTCTCTGCCTAATCTTGTAGATTTCCTTATCTTCATTGCTCTGGGTTTTTTTATAATTACAAAATGCTAGCTTTTTATTTTTAATGATTTGGGCCACTTCTGCTGAGTACCACATTGGTCTCCTCCTTTTTTTGCTTTTACTGACGAGTCTAATGCAATTTTCTGTTGCCTTCAATAATGCACCTTTTAAGTAGTCCCATTTCTCCTGGACTCCATGTAATCCGTTCCAGTCTGATAAGGACTCATTTATGACTAATTTCATTTTTGAAAAGTCTGTTTTTCTAAAATCTAAAACTTTTGTTTTTGTGTGGTGGGACTCTTTCACAGTTCTTATATTAAACCACACTGACTGGTGATCACTAGATCCCAAGGTTTCGCCTACAATGACATCATATACCGAATCCCCGTTTGTGAATACCAAATCCAAAATGGCCTCCCTCCGGGTTGGCTCCTCAACCACTTGTTGTAGAGATAACCCCAGTAGGGAATTTAGAATATCTGTACTCCTGGTAGAACTTGCTATTTTGGTTTTCCAGTTTATATCTGGAAGATTGAAATCTCCCATAATGATAACTTCTCCTTTCATTGTCATTTTAGCTATTTCTTCAACTAGTAGATCATCTAGTTCTTTAACTTGACCAGGTGGTCTATATATCACACCTACACGAGTTACTGCATGGTTAGCAAACTGCAACGTAACCCAAACTGACTCTATGTTGGCCTCACCAACTTGTATTAGGTTAGATTTAATGCTATCTTTCACATACAGGGCCACTCCTCCTCCTTTCTTGCCTTCTCTGTCTCTTCTGTATAAAGAGTACCCTGGTATGGTTATGTCCCAGTCATTTCTTTCATTAAACCATGTCTCCGTAACAGCCACTAAATCTACATTCTCAGATGCCATTATTGACCCAAGTTCATTGATTTTTTTACCTAAACTGCGAGCATTTGTAGACAGGACTTTGAGCTTATCATTTCTTAACCTCAGTGCTTCTGGCCTGTTCTGGCATTGTTTCGGGGGGCAATTGGACTCTTTTATTTTCACTCTTTTGCCCCCCCTTCCTAGTTTAAATACTCTTTCGCAAATTCTTGGAGTTGTTCACTAAGTACATTTGTTCCTTTGAGAGAAAGATGCAAACCATCTTTTTTGTACAGTTCCTTTCTATTCCAAGTAGAGCTATCATGAGAAACAAAGCCAAATCCTTGCTCTTGACACCATTTACCAAGCCATATGTTGAACTCCTTTATGCGCCTCTGCCTATCATTCTGAACATTATGCACAGGCAGAACTTCAGAAAATGAAATGGTGGATGCAAAATCCTGTACGTCATTACCAAGTGTGATAAAAGATTTTTTCACCTCTGACACTTCATTGCAAGCCAGGTCATTTGTCCCTAGATGGACAAGAACATCCACGTCCCCTTCCTGCTTTGCTTGCTTAACAGTATTAATAATACGTCTTCTATCTCTTCTAGCAGTAGCCCCAGGGAGACATCTCACAAAACCATTTTCTTTAAGCTCCACACTTCTTATGATTGAATCACCCAGCAACAGCTGCATCCTTTGAGACTTCACTTTATCTTTTTTGTTGCATACATTAGACATAGGAGTCGATGGTTTCTCACCCTCTGTGCTTGAGTCCATATCCATGTTGTCCTTACATTCTGAGAGTGCTGCAAATGAATTATGGAGAACCACCGACTGTGGGACATGTCTTCTATTCACCACTCTAAGACTTCCAGAACCTACATTAACCCATCTGCCATTTCTGGGGGTCCTCTGTGGCAGTGGCATTGCAGCAGTCCTAGCTGGAGTTTGTTTAACAGATAATTTAAATATTTCAGCTTTCAAAAATGCAATTTCCTGCTGCAGTAAGGAGAACTGTCTACAGATCTGACAGCATCCGAATCTCCAAAGAGTGGAACATGAAATAAATGCACAACAATTCCTGCACTGAACCAAGTCTGCCATTTTAAAGAGGAGAAAAAAATAAAAAAATAAAAAAATAAATTTGTAACTTTAAATCAAACAAATCTTACCTTTTTTTTTTTGTATTGTTTCCACCTTCCAGCCTACCTCCTGACTATCTCCTGCAATATCTCTTTACTAGTACTTAATGTAGTACTTGAAGCTAGTACTTTCAGCTAATGAGTCTGTCTCTATATATACACACACTCCTTCCCAAACTCCTCCCCCAGCAACAAAGACGAGGAGAATCTGTCCTCATCAGGCAAACCAGAAGAGCCCTCTCCCGAGAAAGTCCCAAACTGCGGATGGAACCCATATGCACCAAAAAATGGTGACTTATCAGAGGACTCCTGACGACGGTTATTTAAAGCAAACTCAGCAAGGGACAAAAAAGAACACCAATCCTCCTGATTCTCCGCCACAAAACAGCGCAGATATGTCTCCAGATTCTGATTGACGCGCTCTGTCTGGCCATTCGACTGCGGATGGAAAGCAGAAGAGAATGACAACCGAACCCCCAAGCGAGAACAGAAAGCCTTCCAGAATCTGGAAACAAACTGCGTGCCCCTATCAGAGACTATGTCTGAAGGAATCCCATGCAATTTGACAATGTGGTCAATAAATGCCTGCGCCAGCGTCTTAGCATTGGGCAAACCAGGAAAAGGGATAAAATGCACCATTTTGCTAAAACGGTCCACCACCACCAGAATCACAGACTTCCCCGAGGAACGAGGCAAGTCCGTTATGAAGTCCATGGACAGATGTGTCCAAGGACGGGAAGGAATGGGCAAAGGAAGGAGAGGGCCTGATGGCCGTGAATGAGGGACCTTGGCACGAGCGCAAGTCTCGCAAGCTGCCACAAAACCCTCAACCGACTTACGAAGCGCAGGCCACCAGAATCTCCGAGCGATGAGATCCAGTGTGGCTCTTGCCCCCGGGTGCCCAGCAAGGACCGTGTCGTGGTGTTCTTTAAAAATCTTGTGTCTCAAAGCGAGAGGCACAAACAACCTCCCAGGAGGACAAAGATCAGGAGCTTCTGACTGGGCTGCCTGCACCTCTGCCTCCAATTCAGGAAAAAGAGCAGAGACCACCACACCTTCAGCCAAAATGGGACCCGGGTTCTTCAAAATTCCCACCTCCCGGAAAACAACGTGACAGGGCATCTGCCTTCACATTCTTAACCCCAGGGCGGAACGTAACAACAAAATTAAACCTTGAAAAGAACAAAGACCATCTGGCCTGTCTCGGGTTCAGACGCTTGGCTGACTCCAAGTAGGCCAGATTTTTATGGTCAGTAAACACGGTAATAGGGTGTCTGGCTCCCTCTAGCCAATGGCGCCATTCCTCAAAAGCCAACTTGATGGCCAACAATTCCCTATCTCCCACATCATAATTTCTCTCTGCGGAGGACAGTTTCTTTGAGAAAAAGGCACACGGTTGCCATTTGGCAGGAGAGGAACCCTGAGACAAGACCGCACCCACCCCTACCTCAGAAGCATCAACCTCAACTATGAAGGGTAACGAAATATCAGGTTGTACTAGGATGGGAGCGGAAGCAAAACTCTCCTTGATATTAGAAAAGGCCTTACGCGCCTCTACCGACCAGGAAGAAAAATCTACCCCCTTTCTGGTCATATCAGTGAGTGGTTTAACAACAGAGGAATAATTCAAAATAAATTTCCTGTAATAATTGGCAAAGCCCAAAAAACGCATCAGCGCCTTCTGATTCTCAGGAAGCTCCCACTCAAGCACAGCGCGGACCTTCTCGGGGTCCATGCGAAAACCAGAAGCGGAGATAAGAAACCCCAGAAATTGAATTTCTGGAACCGCAAACACACATTTTTCCAGTTTCGCGTATAATTTATTCTCCCGCAGGATGAGCAAGACCTGACGTAAGTGTTCCTTATGAGTCTTGAAATCAGGAGAAAAAATCAAAATGTCATCCAAATACACTAATACAAATTTTCCTATTAAATGATAAAAAATGCTGTTGACGAAATGCTGAAAAACGGCTGGGGCATTCATCAAACCAAAAGGCATAACCAAATTCTCAAAATGGCCCTCAGGGGTATTGAAAGCCGTCTTCCATTCGTCTCCTTCTCTGACCCTAACCAGGTTGTATGCCCCTCTTAGGTCTAATTTGGAAAAGACTTTAGCCCCAACAACCTGGTTAAACAGGTCCGGGATCAGAGGAAGCGGATAAGGATCACGAATAGTGATACTGTTCAGCTCCCTGAAATCCAGACAAGGTCTTAAAGAACCATCTTTTTTCTTAACAAAGAAAAAACCAGCGGCAACAGGTGACTTCGAGGGTCGTATGTGTCCTTTTCTCAGACTCTCAGAGATATAAGCCCGCATAGCGACCCTCTCAGGTTGGAAGAGATTGTATAAACGAGATTTAGGCAGCTTGGCGCCTGGGATGAGATTAATAGGGCAATCATACTCCCTGTGCGGAGGCAAACCCTGAACTCCACTCTCAGAGAAGACATCCAAAAATTCAGAGAGGAAAGGTGGTACAGTCTTAGTAGAAACCTCAGAAACAGATGTTATGAGGCAATTCTCTCTGCAAAAGTTACTCCAACCATTTATTTGCCTCGCTTGCCAATCAATGGTGGGGTTATGTTTAGTGAGCCAGGGTAGCCCCAACACTAGAGGAGTAGGCAAACCGCTAAGGACGAAACATGACACATCCTCAACATGAGCATCACTCACAATTAAACGGATATTGTGAACTATGCCCTTTAATGATTTCTGAGAAAGTGGAGCTGAATCAATAGCAAAAACAGGAATATCCTTTCCCAAAGTGCATACCTGGAAACCATGAGTTATTGCAAATTGATTATGAATGAGGTTGACAGCTGCTCCACTATCCACAAAAATCTCACAAAAAATGCTCTTGCTCTCTAGCGCCACCCTAGCAGGTAGGACAAAACGGGAACTACAAGCAAACGGAAAACCTTCAATTTCCGCCTCAACCCTGCCAATAGTAACAGACGGAACATTTTTAAAAGATTTTTTCCTTTTTGTCTCTTCATTACTCCCAGAAAACTCCTTGAATCTCCTAGAGGGACAAACCTTTGCCAGATGATTTATACCTCCACAACAAAAACAAACCCTCCCCTGCGGGCTGAATCTTCTATTGTCAGAGGCAATCAACCCCAGCTGCATGGACTCCTGCTCAGAAGGGGCTGACAGCGACTGAGACCCCTGTGCACAGAATGAGACCGCTGCACTGTCCCGGGACTGAGTATGACAGGAAGGAGAGATCTCTCCTCTCTCTCTAAGACGCCTGTCAATACGAACAGCCTGAGACATAGCAGAATCCAAGGAGGTAGGTCTTTCATGAAAGGCAAATGCATCTTTCAATCCCTCTGAAAGACCATAGCAAAATTGACTTCGGAGTGCAGCATCATTCCAACCCGTATCTGCTGCCCATCTCCGAAATTCTGAACAGTATATCTCTGCGGATTGTTTACCCTGGCATAACAGACGTAGTCTAGACTCAGCCAGAGCAATACGATCCGGATCATCATATATCTGACCCAGGGCTAAAAAGAATTCATCCACTGAACGAAGGGGCCGTGCCCCCTCCGGTAGCGAAAAGGCCCAGGACTGAGCGTTACCCCTGAGCAGCGATATAATGATCCCCACCCTCCGTTCTTCATCACCAGAAGAATGGGGAAGAAGGCGAAAATGGAGTTTGCAAGCCTCTCTAAAACGCACAAAATTCTCACTACCCCCGAAGAACGTATCCGGGAGCGAGATCTTAGGCTCAGCACAAACTCCATGAACGCAAGCTGAACCGGTTACTTGAAACTGAGAAAAAGTCTTACGGAGATCAGCTACCTCCAAAGAAAGACCCTGAAAGCGTTCAGCCAAAAGTTAAACCGGATCCATGCTTGAGACGGTTTTGGCGGCTGATAATGTCACGGATGGTGTACAGGAAACAAGACAATACCATATAAACAATGTCTCTCTGGATCCACAACTAAGGAACAAAGGGAGACCCCTGCAATAGACCTGCCGCTCTCCCTCACTGCTCAGCCTATGCGAACACCCCAAAGGTGGATGGCCGCATATCCACGTTCCTCGGCTATCTATTACCTGAAGACCCTACAATAGTGAAGGGACACGACCACCGGCTCCCTACACTGACACAGAGGGAGTCAGGGTCACCTGGATCCAGAAAAGACAAAATCATAAATACATAAACAGCACTTATCTTGCAGACGAATGACGACTGACGACTGGGAACAGGGTACTGGGAACTGGGAACAGCATGCACACACACTCCAGGAAGTTGTATCAGCCGCACACTACTGCATTATGGGGAGGAACTTAAAGGGTAGCGATCAGTCTAACTGCATGACAGCTGAGATAGACTAACGAGATGAGAAACTAAACCAAAACAAAGAAATTCAAGGAGGAGGATCTGAGAAGCTCCTTTGAGCGCTTCTCAGCTGTCTGGCTGTGACATTCTGCAGGTGGTGACCACAGACCACTTCTCAGTTCCTATGCTTCCTGGCTGATGTTTTGGTCACTTTTGAATGCTGGCGGTGCTTTCACTCTAGTGGTAGCATGAGACGGAGTCTACAACCCACACAAGTGGCTCAGGAAGTGCAGCTTATCCAGGATGGCACATCAATGCGAGCTGTGGTAAGAAGGTTTGCTGTGTCTCTCAGCGTAGTGTCCAGAGCATGGAGGCGCTACCAGGAGACAGGCCAGTACATCAGGAGACGTGGAGGAGGCCGTAGGAGGGCAACAACCCAGCAGCAGGACCGCTACCTCCGCCTTTGTGCAAGGAGGAACAGGAGGAGCACTGCCAGAGCCCTGCAAAATGACCTCCAGCAGGCCACAAATGTGCATGTGTCTGCTCAAATGGTCAGAAACAGACTCCATGAGGGTGATATGAGGGCCCGACGTCCACAAGTGGGGGTTGTGCTTACAGCCCAACACCGTGCAGGACGTTTGGCATTTGCCAGAGAACACCAAGATTGGCAAATTCGCCACTGGCACCCTGTGCTCTTCACAGATGAAAGCAGGTTCACACTGAGCACATGTGACAGACGTGACAGAGTCTTGAGACGCCATGGAGAACGTTCTGCTGCCTGCAACATCCTCCAGCATGACCGGTTTGGCATTGGGTCAGTAATGGTGTGGGGTGGCATTTCTTTGGAGGGCCGCACAGCCCTCCATGTGCTCGCCAGAGGTAGCCTGACTGCCATTAGGTACCGAGATGAGATCCTCAGACCCCTTGTGAGACCATATGCTGGTGCGGTTGGCCCTGGGTTCCTCCTAATGCAAGACAATGCTAGACCTCATGTGGCTGGAGTGTGTCAGCAGTTCCTGCAAGACGAAGGCATTGATGCTATGGACTGGCCCGCCCGTTCCCCAGACCTGAATACAATTGAGCACATCTGGGACATCATGTCTCGCTCTATCCACCAACGTCACGTTGCACCACAGACTGCCAAAAAGGGCCCCCGACAAATGACTTTCTCTACTGTCAGGAAGGGCACCTTTTCTTGTTTAAGCTGCATTCACTGCTCCAGTATAATAAAAGGTCCTTATATTTCACACCCACATAGTGGGGAACAAATTCCTGTAAAGGGCCACTTTACGTGTAATAGTTCCTTTATTATATATCTATTGAAATGTCCGTGTGAACTCTGCTACGTAGGGGAAACTACAATGCGCATGAAGGATCGATTTGCGAAACATAAATCGACCATTCGCAACGAAAATTTATTATTACCGATTCCTTTGCATTTTTCACAACAGAAACATAACGTGTCCCAGCTTAGGTTTCAAATCATTGAGGAGGTACTACCGCCTCGAAGGGGAGGAAATAGGGTGGAGTTATTATTGAAACGTGAAGCCTATTTGATTCACCGCCTACAAACGATGACACCCAAGGGGTTGAATCGTGAGTACGCGGTGAGTAGTTTTCTATGAGCATATATAAGAATTATCTATTGCGATTAATTATGCTTTTACATTCGTATAGGTAATCATTTTTTGTTTCTATATTCTCTATGTGTTTCCACAGTGTAACTGAAATTTAGCGATCCTCGATGATACAGAAGGATCGCATTTATTTTCTTTCCTTTGGAAGTTAGTAAATACACCTTTGGTTGCCTTGCCAACATGACGCCAGAATCAGATGACTCGAAAGCCTCTATCACAGCGGTTCTCAACCTAGGGGTCGCGACCCCTTTGGGGGTCGATCGGCCCTTTCCGGGGGGTCGCCTGAGGCTTCCTATTGTGGGTCGCCCGCACAACGGCAGCGACCCCTTATCCTTGCGCACAGGAAGTGATGTCCTATCACTGCCTGTGCTTGAAGGAGCCTGACGTCTGGACGGGTAAGTCGGGCCGCCTGTCTGCTGAGGTCCGGGTTTTTACGTTAATGACACTGCCGCTGAGCACCACTGCCACCAATGATTTAATTGAGCCTGGCTGAGCCTGGCTAATTTTATTTTAATTATTTGGCTGAGCAAGGCTTAATTTATTTGGGGGGACATGAAGCACCGCTGATTTATTTATTTGGGGGACCCTGAGCACCATTGATTTATTTATTTGGGGGACCCTGAGCACCATTGATTTATTTATTTGGGGGACCCTGAGCACCATTAATTTATTTATTTGCGGGAGACCTGAAGCCCCGCTGATTTATTTGTTTGGGGGGGACTTGAAGCACCACTGATTTATACACCATGCTTCAATACAAAATTTCATTTATTTGTAATTAGAAATAAATATTTGACAATATATAACATTTTGTCTTTGTGATTAATTATTCTGCTTTAATTATGTTCAATTTGCAGCAATAAAAATACATCCTGCATATCAGATATTTACATTACAATTCATAACAGTAGCAAAATTAGTTATGACGTAGCAAGGAAAAAAATGTAATGGTTGGGGGTCACCACAACATGAGGAACTGTATTAAGGGGTCACGGCTTTAGAAAGGTTGAGAACCACTGCTCTATCACGTGATGAGGGGCGGGCTATTTAAACATATGTTGATGTTCATTTCATTGCCACTTGCTGTTTGCATGAGTTTGACAAAGGCACTTGCATGTGCCGAAACGCGCGTCGCCTCTATCCAAGAGTGGCGAATAAAACACTGATGATTATACCGCAAGGAGTGCCGGTTCTTTCTTTCAATTAAGTACCTGGGGAACACCCGCGGACCGTGCACCCACAGCAGCAGTGCCGCCCGACATCCATTTTCAAGCACCACAGACTGTCCAGGAGTTGGCAGATGCTTTAGTCCAGGTCTGGGAGGAGATCCCTCAGGAGACCGTCCGCCACCTCATCAGGAGCATGCACAGGCGTTGTAGGGAGGTCATACAGGCACGTGGAGGCCACACACACTACTGAGCTTCATTTTGACTTGTTTTAAGGACATTACATCAAAATTGTATCAGCCTGTAGTGTGTTTTTCCACTTTAATTTGGAGTGTGACTCCAAATCCAGACCTCCATGGGTTGAAAAATTTGATTTCCATTTTTTTTTTATTTTTGTGTGATTTTGTTGTCAGCACATTCAACTATGTAAAGAACAAAGTATTTCAGAAGAATATTTAATTAATTAAGATCTAGGATGTGTTATTTCTGTGTTCCCTTTATTTTTTTGAGCAGTGTATATGTCATGTATATAGTATTTATACATGACATATACACTGCTCAAAAAAATAAAGGGAACACAAAAATAACACATGCTAGATCTGAATTAATTAAATATTATTTTGAAATACTTTGTTCTTTACATAGTTGAATGTGCTGACAACAAAATCACACAAAAATTAAAAATGGAAATCAAATTTTTCAACCCATGGAGGTCTGGATTTGGAGTCACACTCAAAATTAAAGTGGAAAAACACACTACAGGCTGATCCAACTTTGATGTAATGTCCTTAAAACAAGTCAAAATGAGGCTCAGTAGTGTGTGTGGCCTCCACTTGCCTGTATGACCTCCCTACAACGCCTGTGCATGCTCCTGATGAGGTGGCAGACGGTCTCCTGAGGGATCTCCTCCCAGACCTGGACTAAATCATCTGCCAACTCCTGGACAGTCTGTGGTGCAACGTGACGTTGGTGGATAGAGCGAGACATGATGTCCCAGATGTACTCAATTGGATTCAGGTCTGGGGAACGGGCGGGCCAGTCCATAGCATCAATGCCTTCGTCTTGCAGGAACTGCTGACACACTTCAGCCACATAAGGTCTAGCATTGTCTTGCATTAGGAGGAACCCACGGCCAACCGCACCAGCATATGGTCTCACAAGGGGTCTGAGGATCTTATCTCGGTACCGAATGGCAGTCAGGCTACCTCTGGCGAGCACATGGAGGGCTGTGCGGCCCTCCAAAGAAGTGCCACCCCACACCATTACTGACCCAATGCCAAACCGGTCATGCTGGAGGATGTTGCAGGCAGCAGAACGTTCTCCACGGCGTCTCCAGACTCTGTCACATGTGCTCAGTGTGAACCTGCTTTCACCTGTGAAGAGCACAGGGTGCCAGTGGCGAATTTGCCAATCTTGGTGTTCTCTGGCAAATGCCAAACGTTCTGCACGGTGTTGGGCTGTAAGCACAACCCCCACCTGTGGACGTTGGGCCCTCATATCACCCTCATGGAGTCTGTTTCTGACCGTTTGAGCAGACACATGCACATTTGTGGCCTGCTGGAGGTCATTTTGCAGGGCTCTGGCAGTGCTCCTCCTGTTCCTCCTTGCACAAAGGCGGAGGTAGCGGTCCTGCTGCTGGGTTGTTGCCCTCCTACGGCCTCCTCCACGTCTCCTGATGTACTGGCCTGTCTCCTGGTAGCGCCTCCATGCTCTGGACACTACTCTGACAGACACAGCAAACCTTCTTGCCACAGCTCGCATTGATGTGCCATCCTGGATAAGCTGCACTACCTGAGCCACTTGTGTGGGTTGTAGACTCCTTCTCATGCTACCACTAGAGTGAAAGCACCGCCAGCATTTAAAAGTGACCAAAACATCAGCCAGGAAGCATAGGAACTGAGAAGTGGTCTGTGATCACCACCTGCAGAACCACTTCTTTATTGGGGGTGTCTTGCTAATTGCCTATAATTTCCACCTGTTGTCTATCCCATTTTCACAACAGCATGTGAAATTGATTGTCACTCAGTGTTGCTTCCTAAGTGGACAGTTTGATTTCACAGAAGTGTGATTGACTTGGAGTTACATTGTGTTGTTTAAGTGTTCCCTTTATTTTTTTGAGCAGTGTATATGCCAGCTGAAGTAAAAAAAATACTGTATATAAAAACAGACAAGGAATGAGAAACCTGATAAATCATTTGAGTAGACTCAAATGGGCCAGAGTTATCATTGGCTCAAGTCAAAATAATGGAGTGAAAAAGTCGTAAATTTTTGTAAAACCGCTTACTGATGGATAAACTGCTACCGTCAAACCACATTTATCACAGTATTAAAGGACCATTAATAAATCTGACTTAGCCAAAAGTGACTTTGGACATATGTAAAAGTGGAGTAAGATGTAAGTGTAATGATAAATCTGGCCCAATTGGTGTTTGTGTGCAATGATTGTGCTAAACGATACAGATTCATTTATTTATCTATTTATTTATTTTTATCACTGAATAAAAAACCTACATACTACCTAATTCATCATCCGAATTTCTTGCCGGAAGAAACTGTTCCTTATTCTCCTGGTGTTAGCTTCCAAGATGCAGTAATATTTCCCAGACTGCACGAGACTAAGCAAACCATTATTTGCATGTCTGAGGTCCCACTCCTCTGCCAGTCACCTCTGGTATGTGGCATATCCAACATACCTAACCTTTAGCTTCCCCTACATCTGCCTTTGGGGGACAGTTGGGAGGCCCCCATAAACCTTAGGTCAGGGGTCTCAAACTCGGTTGGATATATTGGCTGCACATAGAAACAATTTCCACTTGACAGGCTGCATTCATTTCAAATACAATATAGATATACACACAGGGTGAAGTGCAGTACTCACAGCCCACACAGGATCCCCGACCTTCTGTATTATAGGTGTGTAATATCCATATACAGCAGATACATGTGTCACACTCACCGCCCCTAAGCTTTACGCCTGAGAATGACGTCAAGAGTTCCCCCAGCTGTGAGAACAGTGGAATGAGAGAAGTATCACTTTTTTGTCACATTCTAATCAGTTTTCAAAAATAATATTCACATGGCTGGACAACCTCTTCTTAATACAAACCCCACATGAGACCCCACAATTAATACAACCCCCCCCCCCCCCCCACTAGATTGTAAAATTAATACAGACCCTAAAACTCATACAGACCTCCAGACAGACCCCAAAGTACATACATACTCCAACAGGAGTGTAACTATAATTCTTAGGCCCCTTTCACACGGGCGAGTATTCTGCGCGGATGCGATGCGTGAGTTGAACGCATTGCACCCGCACTGAATCCCGACCCATTCATTTCTATGGGGCTGTTCACATGAGTGGTGATTTTCAAGCATCACTTGTGCGTTTGCGTGAAAATCGCAGCATGCTCCTCTTTGTGCGTTTTTCACTTAACGCAGGCCCCATAGAAATGAATGGGGTTGCGTGAACATCGCAAGCATACGCAAGCAAGTGCGGATGCGGTGTGATTTTCACGCACGGTTGCTAGGAGACGATCGGGATGGAGACCCGATCATTATTATTTTCCCTTATAACATGGTTATAAGGGAAAATAATAGCATTCTGAATACAGAATGCATAGTAAAATAGCGCTGGAGGGGTTAAAAATTTTTTTAAAAAAATTAACTCACCTTAGTCTACTTGATCGCGCTGCCCGACTTCTCGTCTGTCTCCTTTGCTGAACAGGACCTGTGGTGAGCATTCATTGCAGGAACAGGACCTGTGGTGACGTCACTCCGGTCATCACATGATCCATCACATGATCTTTTACCATGGTGATGGATCATGTGATGGATCATGTGATGACCGGAGTGACGTAACCACAGGTCCTGTTCCTGCAATAAATGCTCACCACAGGTCCAGTTCAGCAAAGGAGACAGACGAGAAGCCGGGCAGCGCAATCAAGTGGACTAAGGTGAGTTTAATTTTAATTTTAAATTTTTTAACCCCTCCAGCGCTATTTTACTATGCATTCTGTATTCAGAATGCTATTATTTTCCCTTATAACCATGTCATAAGGGAAAATAATACAATCTACAGAACACCGATCCCAAGCCCGAACTTCTGTGAAGAAGTTCGGGTTTGGGTACCAAACACGCGCAATTTTTCTCATGCGAGTGCAATATGCATTACAATGTTTTGCACTCGCGCGGAAAAATCGTGCGTGTTCCCGCAATGCACCCGCACATTTTCCCGCAACGTCCGTGTGAAAGAGGCCTTATAGCCTCATAGCAAAATAAGATGGGGCCCCATCATCACCTGATGTAAGAAAATTAACAGCAGCATAAATAGCAATAATTAAAGGCATATATAACAACATCATATATCAGAAAACCCACATTATAGCAAAAAATCACCATATTGTTATTCCCCACAAAAAGGTACAATGTTCTTGCACCTGATTGAGACCCCAAATTTATACAGACCCTAGATCAGACTTCAAATTTACATAGGGCGCTACCACCACTCTGAACAGCACGGCTTAAGGGAACACTCATGGCGCTACAGATAACTACCTCAGGGGCCGCATGTTGGAGACCCCTACATTAGATGGTCAATCCCGCTGTATTTGGCAGGTTTGGTAGACATTCATCTATGGTATATGACCATCTTTACTCTAAGGTAAGATTAAAAGAATTACAGTTATTTAATCTCGATAAGAAGTGTCTAAGTGGAGACAAGATTAGCCTATATAAATATATAAATGGTCTGTAGAAAAAGTTGTTACATGCAAAATCCTCTCAAAAGACAAAGGGGCACTCCATCCTTCTGGAGAACAAAGTGTCATTGTACAGTGGTGACAAAGCTTCTTTAGGCTCCATTCACACGTCCGCAAATGGGTCCGCATTCGTTCCGCAATTTTGCGGAACGGGTGCGGACCCATTCATTTTCTATGGGGACGGAATGGATGCGGACAGCACACAGTGTGCTGTCAGCATCCGCATTTGCGGAGCGTGGCCCCGATCTTCAGGTCCGCAGCGCCGCAAAAGATAGAACATGTCCTATACTTGTCCGCAGCTTGCGGACAAGAATAGGCATTTCTATAGGGTTGCCGGGCGGGTGTGTTGCGGATCCGCAATTTGCGGGTCCGCAACACACTACGGACGTGTGAATGGAGCCTTACTGTAAGGCCTCATTCACACGTCAGTGTTTTGGTCAGTGATTTCCATCAGTGCTTGTGAGCCAAAACCAGAAGTGGAAACTACACACAGATAAGGTAAAGATTTTCTCCTGTTCTATGTTTAGAGCCGCCTCTGATTTTGGCCCACACTACATTACTGAACAAACACTGACTTACTTAATAAGGCTACTTTCACACTAGCGTTTCTATTTTCCGGTATTGAGATCCGTCATAGGATCTCAATACCGGAGAAAACGCTTCCGCTTTGTCCCCATTCATTGTCAATGGGGACAAAAAGTAACTGAGCAGAAGGGAATGCTCCAAAAAAAATTCTGTTCCGTTTGGTTGCGTTCCAATACCGGAGAGCAAACTGCAGCAAGGATGCGGAGCAAGACGAATCCCTCATGACCCACAATGCAAGTCAATGGGGACAGATCTGTTTAAGGCTACTTTCACACTCGCGTTTGGTGCGGATCCGTCTTGTATCTACACAGACGGATCTGCACCAATAATGCAAACGCTTGTATCTGTTCATCACGGATCCGTTTGCATTATTCATTAAAAAAAAAGTCTACGTCAAAACGGATCCGTCTTGACTTACATTGAAAGTCAATGGGGGACGGACCCGTTTTCAATTGCACCATATTGTGTCAGTGAAAAACGGATCCGTCACCAATTGACTTACATTGTAAGTCAGGACGGATCCGTTTGTCTCCGCATAGTCAGACGGTCACCAAAACGCTGCAAGCTGCTTTTTAGTGACCGTCTAAAAAACGCAACGGAGACCAAACGCAGCCAAATTGATGCATTCTGAACGGATCCTTATCCATTCAGAATGCATTGGGGCTGATCCGTTTGGGGCCGATTGTGAAAATCCCTGAAACTGATCTCACAAGCGGACCCAGTAACACCAGTGTGAAAGTAGTCTAACTCTGACAATAGAAAACGGATCCGTCCCCCATTGACTTTCAGGGGAGTTCATGACGGATCCGTTCATAATGGATGCAGACAGTTGTATTATCAGTAACAGAAGCTATTTTGCTGAACCCTGCCGGATCCAGCAAAAACTCTAGTGTGAAAGTAGCCTAAAGGGCCCTTTAGATGGGCTGGGAATCCTGGATATAATTGCTAATGAGCGTTCATAAAAACACTTGTTAACTATTATCTGGCGGTGTAAATGTACCACCGATTACCTGATGAACCAAACACTCATTCATCAGGTAATAGATCACTTGTGCGGTCACAAATATTATAATTTACCTGCAGCAGATCCTTCTGAGTAAACACACTCTGCTGCCAGCAAACAACGATTCAGTATGTGGACAAATGATGGCATTAGTGATCATTCCTCCCTATACTGATAAGGAGATTGCTGCATGTAATAGCATCGGTCTCCTCCGCTGACGAGCAGGCGATTGTCGGGAAGGAATGCTTCCTTCCTGACAATTTGCTGCTGTATTGTCCCATGTAAAGGGACCTTGAAGAGGTTATCAGGGATTTTAATATTGATGACCTACCCTTAGGATAGGTCATCAATATCAGATCAGCAGGGCTCCGACGCCCGGCACCCCGTCGATCAGCTGGTTGAAGAGAAGGCTGCGCCATGAGGATAGGTCATCGATAGTAAAATCCCAGAAAACCCCTTTAAGAGATGTGAATCTGTGGAATAATCACCTCAGGATTTTGTTACAGCAGAAACATTTGATGGCTTATTAACCTCTTAAGGACATAGGGCGTACAGGTACGCCCTTGTGCCCTGGTACTTAAGGACACAGGGCGTACCTGTACGCCCTGTGTATTTTCGATCACCGCCGCGCGGCGGGCGGTGATCGGAACCCCGTGCCTGCTCAAATCATTGAGCAGGCACTTGGGGCAAATGCGCCGGGGGGTCCGGTGACCCCCCCATGTATGCGATCGCAGAAAACCGCAGGTCAATTCAGACCTGCGGTTTTCTGCATTTCCGGGTTGTTCGGGTCTCTGAAGACCCGATAACCCGTAACAGGATGGTGATGGTGGTGTGATTTCACCCCACCAATCACCATCCAGCGATCCTGAGTGGTGATGGTGACATCACCACTCAGGATCGCTTTCCGATTGGTCTGTGGGCGGTCCGGCGCCAAATTCAAAAGAGGCAGGCGCTCCTCTCCTCCTCCTTTTGTGTTCCGGAGCCGGAGGGGAGAGGAGCTGCCTGCACGTGTGTCCACCATCGGTGCCAGCACCCCCAGGACCCGATCTGTGCCCCCAGGACCCGATCTGTGCCCTAGCACCCCCCATCAGGTACATAGGGACAGCATAGGGAAAGTTTGGTTTAGGCAGGGAAAAAAAAGGGAAAGTTAGTTACTGAACTTTTCTTACTTTGATTGCATCACCCTAAGTTAGGGTGTCTGGGGTCCACAGCACAGCTGTGTGACCCTAGACCCCCCAGGGGTGCTGCCACTTAGGGACCGCCATGTTAGGGACCCTGTGGCCCACACTAGTACGAGCAGCTCTGGGGCTCGTACTGGTTTCCCGGCCCACCAGTTAAATCCACCGGAGCCCCCTGCCGGTGAACTTGTCTGGTGTAGCCCAGAGCGATACGAGCCCGTGATTCCTGATTTTGTAGGCCAATCAGGAATCCAGATTTCCACAGTGGGCTACACTGAATATGACTTTTTTTGTCATTTTTTCAGTGACCCACTGGTAAATCTGATGGTGGAGCAGACGAATCTGTACGCCCAACAGTTCGTCGCTCAACACCCGGGCTCCTTTTTGGCCAGGCCCGGTGGCTGGACGCCGGTCAGTGCAGCCGAAATGAGGATATTTTGGGGCCTCGTGCTGCATATGGGCCTGGTCAAAAAACCCAGTGTCAGGCTGTACTGGAGTGGGGACGTCCTATACCAGGCCCCACTTTACAGTACAGCCATGACACGCTCCCGGTTTGAGGCCATCCGGAAATGTCTGCATTATTCCGATAATGCAGCATGTCCCCCCCGAGGTGATCCTGCCCATGACCGTCTGTATAAGATACGGCCGGTCATCGATCACTTTGGGGCCAAATTTATGGAGGCCTATGTACCTGGAAGGGAGGTCGCGGTTGATGAGTCTCTCATTGCGTTCAAGGGGAGACTCATTTTCCGCCAGTATGTGCCCTCCAAGCGGGCGAGGTATGGCGTGAAGCTATACAAAATTTGTGAGAGTACCTCAGGGTACACTTACAAATTTCGTGTGTACGAGGGGCGAGATTCCCGGATTCAACCCCCAGAATGTCCCCCCACTCTGGGTGTTACCGGGAAACTTGTGTGGGACCTTATGTACCCACTGCTGGATAAGGGTTACCACCTTTACGTGGATAACTTTTATACCAGTATCCCCTTGTTCCAGTCCCTTGCCGCCAGATCCACGTCCGCTTGTGGGACCGTGCGGAAAAATCAACGCGGCCTCCCTGCCCACCCCCTCCAGGTACCTATCCCCAGGGGTGAGACCCGTGCCCTTACCACTGGAAACCTGTTGCTGGTCAGGTATAAGGACAAGAGGGATGTCCTTATGCTGTCCACAATTCATGGTAACGGCATCACCCCTGTCCCTGTGCGAGGTACCGCGGCAACGGTCCTCAAGCCCGATTGTATCGTCGCCTACAATCGGTATATGGGAGGAGTTGATCTCTCGGATCAAGTCCTCAAGCCATATAATGCCATGCGCAAAACCCGGGCATGGTACAAAAAAGTTGCGGTCTACTTGGTGCAGGTTGCCATGTACAACTCTTTTGTACTATCCCGAAGCGCTGGCAGCACAGGGACATTCCTCCAGTTCTATGAGGCAGTCCTCAAGGCCCTGATCTTTTCGGACCGGGAAAGAGCAGGCCGGAGTACCTCCGGAACTGTAGGTGCCCGGATCGTCCCTGGCCAACACTTTCCAGGTGTGGTCCCCCATACTGGAAAGAAGGGACGAACCCAAAAAAAGTGCAGAGTGTGTCGCAGGAGGGGGATACGGAAGGACACGACTACTCAGTGCGACACGTGCCCCGATCATCCGGGCCTCTGCATTGACGGTTGCTTCAGGGAGTATCACACTTCCATGGAGTACTAAATTTATATCCCAATTTAGCACTGACATCGGATAAAAAAAAATGGTTCTCAGACCTGAGACACCCAAAAAAACTAAAATAATTTATTAAAAGTAGACATATTAGGTATCGCCGCGTCGGTAATAATCTCCTCTATAAAACTACCCCATGACCAACCCCCCCAGATTAACACGGTCAAGAAAAAAAAAAAAAAAAAGGTGCAAAAAAAGTTTTTTTTTGTCACCTTACATAATAAAAAGTTTAATAGCAAGCGATCAAAAAGTCATATAGCCCCCAAAATAGTGCCAATAAAACAGTCCGCTCCTCCCGCAAAAAATGAGCCCCCACATGAGATAATTGGATAAAAAAATTTTTTTAAAAATGACCCTTAGACTTTAGAGATACCCAAAAAATAATTTGTATCAAAAAAGATAATATAGTCTAAAACCTAAATAATTGTAAAAAAAGTAGACTTATTAGGTATTTCCGCGTCCGTAAGAATCTCCTCTATAAAAATACCCCATTACCCAACCCCCCAGATTAACATGGTCAAAAAATAAAAAATAAATAGGTGCAAAAAAAGAATTTTTTTGTCACCTTACATAACAAAAACTTTAATAGCAAGCGAAAAAAAAGTCATATAGCCCCCAAAATAGTGCCAATAAAACCGTCCGCTCATCCCGCAAAAAATGAGCCCCCACATGAGATAATTGGATAAAAAAAAAAAAAAAAATGACCCTTAGACTTTAGAGATACCCAAAAAAAAGATTTGTATCAAAAAAGATAATATAGTCAAAAACCTAAATAATTGTAAAAAAAGTAGACTTATTAGGTATTGCCGCGTCCGTAAGAATCTCCTCTATAAAAATATCCCATGACCTAACCCCCCAGATTGACACGGTTAAAAAAAAAAAAAAACAGTGCCAAAACCGCTATTTTTGGCACTTTTCCATTTCAATCCGTTTTTTCCGGTAACAAAACAAGGGTTAACAACCAAACAAAACTTAATATTTATTACCCTGATACTGCAGTTTACAGAAACACCACATTTGTGGTCGTAAACTGCTGTATCAGTAAAAGGGAGGCCGCAAAAGGAAAGGACTGACATGGTTTCTGGAAGGCCGATTTTGATGGCCTTTTTTATTGACACCATGTCCCTTTTGAAGCCCCCCTGATGCACTCTAGAGTAAAAACTCCCCAAAACTGACCCCATCTAAGAAACTACACCCCTCAAGGTATTCAAAACTGATTATACAAACTTTATTAACCCTTTAGGTGTTCCTCAACAGTAAATGGCAAATGGAGATGAAATTTCAGAATTAAAATTTTTGGTAACCTTGCCTCACAAAAATGTAATATAGAGCAACCAAAAATCATATTTACCCTAAAAATAGTCCCCAAAAAAATGCCACCTTATCCCGTAGTTTCCAAAATGGGGTCACTTTTAGGGAGTTTCTACTCCAGGGGTGCATCAGGGGGGTTGAAACAGGACACGGTGTAAATAAACCGGTCCATAAAAATCAGCCCTCCAAAAACCAAACGGCGCACCTTTCACTCTACGCCCCGCTGTGTGGCCGTACATTAGTTTACGGCCACATATTGGGTGTTTCTGTAAACGGCAGAGTCAGGGCAATAAATATACAGTCTTGTTTGGCTGTTAACCCTTGCTTTGTTAGTGGAAAAAATGGGTTAAAATGGAAAATAAGGCAAAAAAATGAAATTTTCAAATTTCATCCCCATTTGCCAATAACTCTTGTGCAACACCTAAAGGGTTAACGACGTATGTAAAATCAGTTTTGAATACCTTGAGGGGTGTAGTTTCTTAGATGGGGTCACTTTTAGGGAGTTTCTACTCTAGGGGTGCATCAGGGGGCTTCAAATGGGACATGGTGTAAATAAACCAGTCCATAAAAATCAGCCCTCCAAAAACCAAACGGCGCACCTTTCCCTCTACGCCCCGCTGTGTGGCCGTACAGTAGTTTACGGCCACATATTGGGTGTTTCTGTAAACGGCAGAGTCAGGGCAATAAAGATACAGTCTTGTTTGGCTGTTAACCCTTGCTTTGTTAGTGGAAAAAATGGGTTAAAATGGAAAATAAGGCAAAAAAATGAAATTTTCAAATTTCATCCCCATTTGCCAATAACTCTTGTGCAACACCTAAAGGGTTAACGACGTATGTAAAATCAGTTTTGAATACCTTGAGGGGTGTAGTTTCTTAGATGGGGTCACTTTTAGGGAGTTTCTACTCTAGGGGTGCATCAGGGGGGCTTCAAATGGGACATGGTGTAAATAAACCAGTCCATAAAAATCAGCCCTCCAAAAACCAAACGGCGCACCTTTCACTCTACGCCCCGCTGTGTGGCTGTACAGTAGTTTACGGCCACATATTTGGTGTTTCTGTAAACGGCAGAGTCAGGGCAATAAAGATACAGTCTTGTTTGGCTGTTAACCCTTGCTTTGTTAGTGGAAAAAATGGGTTAAAATGGAAAATTAGACAAAAAAATGAAATTCTCAAATTTCATCCCCATTTGCCAATAACTCTTGTGCAACACCTAAAGGGTTAACGACGTATGTAAAATCAGTTTTGAATACCTTGAGGGGTGTAGTTTCTTAGATGGGGTCACTTTTAGGGAGTTTCTACTCTAGGGGTGCATCAGGGGGCTTCAAATGGGACATGGTGTAAATAAACCAGTCCATAAAAATCAGCCCTCCAAAAACCAAACGGCGCACCTTTCCCTCTACGCCCCGCTGTGTGGCCGTACAGTAGTTTACGGCCACATATTGGGTGTTTCTGTAAACGGCAGAGTCAGGGCAATAAAGATACAGTCTTGTTTGGCTGTTAACCCTTGCTTTGTTAGTGGAAAAAATGGGTTAAAATGGAAAATTAGACAAAAAAATGAAATTCTCAAATTTCATCCCCATTTGCCAATAACTCTTGTGCAACACCTAAAGGGTTAACGACGTATGTAAAATCAGTTTTGAATACCTTGAGGGGTGTAGTTTCTTAGATGGGGTCATTTTTGGGTGGTTTCTATTATGTAAGCCTCGCAAAGTGACTTCAGACCTGAACTGGTCCCTAAAAATTTAGTTTTTGTAAATTTCTGAAAAATTTCAAGATTTGCTTCTAAACTTCTAAGCCTTATAACATCCCCAAAAAATAAAATATCATTCCCAAAACAATTCTAACATGAAGTAGACATATGGGGAATGTAAAGTCATCAGAATTTTTGGGGGTATTACTATGTATTACAGAAGTAGAGAAACTGAAACTTTGAAATTTGCTAAATCTTTCCAAATTTTTGTTAAATTAGGTATTTTTTGGTGCAAAAAAAAATAATTTTTTGACTTCATTTTACCAGTGTCATGAAGTACAATATGTGACGAAAAAAACAATCTCAGAACGGCCTGGATAAGTCAAAGTGTTTTAAAGTTATCAGCACTTAAAGGGACTCTGGTCAGATTTGCAAAAAATGGCCTGGTCCTAAGGTGTAAAAAGGCTGTGTCCTTAAGGGGTTAAAGGGGTTATCCCATGACTAATGTAAAAAATGAAAATCAGACATCATATAGTACATGACAATCTCTAACAAAGCCAAACCTACCCTGTACCTCACATGGACCCAGAGATCTCCCCGTTCATTGCTCTGCTACATTTATATGAAAGCTCAAGGGGAGGGTCTTTTCTGCTGCAGCTCAGGGGGCGTGTCCATGCTGTCCCTATAACAACTCTGGAGGCATTTGAAGGATGAAACTGAGCATGTGCGGCCTTCTCAGTGAGAAGGTCGAAGAAATAAGCAAAAAAATTGCAGGTCGGGCTATACAGTTACATTTTATTGAATTACTCAGTGGCTATGCTAAATTTTTAATTACATGCAATTGCAAAAGTATTCAGATCCAGGCGCTGGTTAGAAAACTGTAGAATATTTTTCATGGGACAACTCCTTTAACCCCTTAAGGACTCAACCCTATTTCACCTTAAGGACTTGGCCATTTTTTGCAAATCTGACCAGTGTCACTTTAAGTGCTGATAACTTTAAAACGCCTTTACTTACCCAGGCCGTTCTGAGATTGTTTCTTCGTCACATATTGTACTTCATGACACTGCTAAAAAAAATTGCATAAAAAAATACAAAATTTACCAAAAATTTGGAAAAATTAGCAAATTTCAAAGTTTCAGTTTCTCTACTTCTGTAATACATAGTAATACCACCAAAAATTGTGATGACTTTACATTCCCCATATGTCTACTTCATGTTTGTATCATTTTGGGAATGATATTTTATTTTTTGGGGATGTTACATAGCTTAGAAATTTAGAAGCAAATTTTGAAATTTTTCAGAAATTTTCCAAATCCCACTTTTTATGGACCAGTTCAGGTCTGAAGTCACTTTGTGAGGCTTATGTAATAGAAACCATCCAAAAATGACCCTATTCTAGAAACTACATCCCTCAAGGTATTCAAAACTGATTTTACAAACTTTGTTAACCCTTTAGGTCTTCCACAAGACTTCATGGCAAATTGCCATAAAATGTAAGAATTTCGATTTTTTTGGAAAATTTTCCAATATAATCAAAAAAAAAATCAGGAAAAAAGCAAGGGTTAACTGCCAAACAAAACTCAATATGGGTTGCCCTGATTATGTAGTTTGCATAAACACCCAATATGTGGTCGTAAACTACTGTTTGGCCAAACGGAAGGACATAGAAGGAGGGGAACGCCATATGGTTTTTGCAAGGCAGATTTTGCAGGACTGGTTTTGTTTATACCATGTCCCATTTCAAGCCCCCCGTTGCACCCCTAGAATAGAAATTCCAAAAAAGTAACTTCATCTAAGAAAGTACACCCTCAAGGTATTCAAAACTGGGTTTACAAACTTTGTTAACCCTTTAGGTGTTCCACAAGAGTTAATGGCAGATGGAGAAACAATTTTGGAATTTCAATTTTTGGGAAAATTTTCCATTTTAACCCATTTTTTCCAGTAATAAAGTAGGGGTTAACTGCCAAACTAAACTCAATATGGGTTGCCCTGATTCTGTAGTTTGCAAAAACACCCCATATGTGGTCGTAAACTACTGTTTGGCCAAACGGGAGGACATAGAAAGAGGGGAACGCCATATGGTTTTTGGAAGGCAGATTTTGCTGGACTGGTTTATTTACACCATGTACCTGTCACACCGGTGACAGGTTTGAGAAGATCTGAAAGATTATCTGCTCATTAGTGATCTGACAGCATCTTTTGGTTTCACTTTGTCTGTGTGTTGCTTGTATGTCCACACCTCCTGTTCAGGTGTGGATCATGTGACCTTTACCTTCCCCTATTTAGTTTGACTCCACCCATCACTCCTTGCTCTGGATAGCTTCATTTGGTGTTGGAAGAGCTGGAGTGTGGTTCTAGTTGAAGTCCTGATCATCCATCATCCATCATCCTTAGAAGTTAAGTGTTCCGCTTGTTGTGTTTTGTATTCCTCCCCCTCCTCTGTTGTTTACTAGGCCTCAGTGAGACTCTGGTTCCTTCACCAGGGAAGGAGCGGATTGTCTCTGCCCTGTCATTAAGTCTAGGGCATCTGAGGGCCACCAGGGTTTTCTAGGTTCCTGTGTATGGGTATCTCTACCATCGAGAGGTGCCCATACGGATAGGAGTTAGGGCCAGGAGCAGGGTTTCATAGGTGGTGACCCTTTTCCTTTCCTAGCGGTGAGGCCTAGTGTCTTTTCCCTTCCATCTTGTTGTCTTTTGGTGTTCTCCCCTACAACATCCGTGACAGTTCCCTTTCAAGCCCCCTGATGCACCCCTAGAGTAGAAACTCCAAAAAGTGACCCCATCTAGGAAACTACGGGATAAGGTGGTTGTTGTTTTGGGACTATTTTAGGGTAAGTATGATTTTTGGTTGCTCTATATTATACTTTTTTGAGGCAAGGTAACAAAAAATTTAAATTCTAAAATTGTTTCTACATTCGCTATTTAGTTTTGTGGAACACCTAAAGGGTTAACAAAGTTTGTAAAGTAACTTTTGAATACCTTGAGAGGTGCAGTTTCTTAGATGGGGTCACCTTTTTGGAGTTTCTAGTCTAGGCTACATCAGATGGGGCTTCTAATGGGACATGATGTAAATAAACCAGTCCAACAAAATCTGCCGTCCAGAAACCATATGGCGTTCCCTGCGTTCTATGCCCTGCCGTGTAGCTATATAGCCATTTACGACCACATATAGGGTGTTTCTGCAAACTACAGAATCAGGGCAATAAATATTTAGTTTTGTTTGGCTGCTAACCCTTGCTTTATTACCAGAAAAAAAGGATTTAAATGGAAATTTTGCCAAAAACTGGTGTTTTGGCACCGTTTTTATTTTATATTTTTAACGCTGTTCACCCGAGGGGTTTGGTCAAATGTTATTTTTATATGGCAGATTATTACGGACGCGGCGATACCTAATATGTCTACATTTTAAAATTTATTTCGATTTTACACATCATTTTAGGAACCAAAAAAAATTATTTTAGTATCTCCATAGCCTGGGAGCTACAGTTTTTTTATTTTTGTTGGGCGACTATCAAATGTAGGGGCTAATTTTTTGCGGGATGAGATGGCGGTTTTATTGGCACTATTTGGGGGTGCATATGATATTTTGATCGCTCGCTATTACACTTTTTGTGATGTTAGGTGATGGCTTTTTTTTCAATTTTTTTTTTAAATGTTTTAACGCTGTTCATCCGGGGGGGGGAAGGGGGTTACATGTTATTTTTATAGAGAAGATTTTTACGGACGCGGCGATGCCCAATATGTATGGCTCTCAGACTTTGGAGACACTAAGCAGGCATCCTCAAACTGCGGCCCTCCAGAAACTACAATTCCCACCATGCCCTGCTGATGGCTGTAGGTTGTCTGGGCATGCTGGGAGTTATAGTTTTACAACATCTGGAGGGCCGCAGTTTGAGGATGTCTGCACTAAAACGAATATTTTTTGGGGGGAAAAAATTGTTTTCGTGTCTCCAAAGTCTGTTCTCTAGGGGACTGTTGGGGATTATAAAAATTTAGTACTCCATGGAAGTGTGATACTCCCTGAAGCAATCGATAACGCAGAGGCCCGGATGATCGGGGCAAGTGTCACATTGAGTGGTGGTGTCCTTCCGTATCCCCCTCTTGTGACACACTCTGCATCTTTTTTGGGCTCGTCCCTTCTTTCCAGTATGGGGGACCACACCTGGAAAATGTTGGCCAGGCACGATCCGGGCGCCTCCAATTCCCAAGGTACTCCGGCCTGCTCTTTCCCGGTCTGAAAAAATCAGGTCCTTGAGGACTGCCTCATAGAATTGGAGGAATGTCCCTGTGCTGCCAGCGCTTCGAGATAGTACAAAAGAGTTGTACAAGGCAACCTGTACCAAGTAGACCGCAACTTTTTTGTGCCATGCCCTGGTTTTGCGCATAGCATTATATGGCTTAAGGACTTGATCAGAGAGATCAACTCCTCCCATACACCGATTGTAGTCGACGATACAATCGGGCTTGAGGACCGTTGCCGCGGTACCTCGCACAGAGATGGGGGTGGTGCTGTTACCGTGGATTGTGGACAGTACAATGACATCCCTCTTGTCCTTATAGCTGACCAGCAAAAGGTTTCCACTAGTAAGGGCACGGGTCTCACCCCTGGGGATAGGTACCTGGAGGGGGTGGGCAGGGAGGCCGCGCTGATTTTTCCGCACAATCCCACAAGCGAACGTGGATCTGGCGGCAAGGAACCTGAACAAGGGAATGCTAGTATAAAAGTTATCCACGTACAAGTGGTAACCCTTATCTAGCAAATAAGGTCCATAAGGTGTGGGTGTGGGTACATAAGGTCCCACACGAGTTTCCCGCTAACACCCAGAGAGGGGGGACATTCTGGGGGTTGAATACGGGAATCTCGCCCCTCGTACACACTAAATTTGTAAATGTTCCCTGAGGTTCTCTCACAAATTTTGTACAGCTTCACGCCATACCTCGCCCGCTTAGTGGGAATGTATTGGCGGAAACTGAGTCTCCCCTTGAACGCAACGAGAGACTCATCAACCGCGACCTCCCTTCCAGGTATGTAGGCCTGCTGAAATGTGGCCCCAAAGTGATCGATGACCGGCCGTATCTTACACAGACAGTCATAGGCAGGATCACCTCGGGGGGGACATGCTGCATTATCTGAATAATGCAGACATTTCCGGATTGCCTCAAACCGGGGACGTGTCATGACCATACTGCAGAGTGGGGTCTGGTAGAGGACGTCCCCACTCCAGTATTGCCTGACACTGGGTTTTTGCACTAGACCCATGTGCAGCACGAGGCCCCAAAATGTCCTCATCTCGGCTGCACTGACCGGCGTCCAGTCACCGGGTCTAGCCAAAAAGGAGCACGGGTGCTGAGCAACGAACTGTTGGGCGTACAGGTTCGTCTGCTCCACCATCAGATTCACAAATGGGTCACTGAAAAAAAAACTAAAAAAGTCCATTTCAGTAAACCCCACTGTGGGAATATGGATTCCTGGATTGCCAACAAAATCCAGAATCTCAGGCTCAAAATCCACTGGGGGACACCAGCTAAGTTCACCGGCAGGGGGCTCCGGTGGGCTTATTTGGTGGGCCAGGAAACCAGTACGAGCCCCAGGGCGGCTCGTACTAGGGTGGGTCACAGGGTCCCTAGCAGATGATGATGAGGAGGAAGCGGATGACAAAAGGGAACGTGGGGTCATCCTCATCCTCACTGGGGCTCTCGGAGTCTGAGGCAATCTGTGCATATGCCTCTTTCACCGAGAACATCCGGCGGGCCATGGGTATGTGTGTGTGCGTGTGTATGTGCGTGCGTGTAAAACTTTATTGTATGTGCGTGTGTGTGGGGGCACGGGTGTTCGCGTACTAAAAGTTCAAAGTTGCTGATCAGCGGTACAACGCAAGTGGCAGGGGGGGTCTAGGGTCTCAAAGCTAGAAAATAATAAGTTTAGATAAAGGGTTTTTTTTTTTTTTTCCTTCTATCCCTGCCTAACGGTGCCTCTCCCTCACTGACCCTAACCTACCTGGAGGGTGATGGGTGCAGGAGGGTGATGGGTGCCAATGGGGGGGATCGCAGGAGCCTGGGGAGGACCGTGCTGCAGGGTGCAGGTGCTGAACAGGAAGAGGAGGGGAGAGAGGAGCGCTGGAAGTTTAAAACATAGAAACATAGAAACATAGAATGTGCCGGCAGATAAGAACCATTTGGCCCATCTAGTCTGCCCAATATACTGAATACTATGGATAGCCCCCGGCCCTATCTTATATGAAGGATGGCCTTATGCCTATCCCATGCATGCTTAAACCCTTTCACTGTATTTGCAGCTACCACTTCTGCAGGAAGGCTATTCCATGCATCCACTACTCTCTCAGTAAAGTAATACTTCCTCATATTACTTTTAAACCTTTGCCCCTCTAATTTAAAACTGTGTCCTCTTGTGGTAGTTTTTCTTCTTTTAAATATGCTCTCTTCCTTTACCGAGTTGATTCCCTTTATGTATTTAAAAGTTTCTATCATATCCCCTCTGTCTCTTCTTTCTTCCAAGCTATACATATTAAGGTCCTTTAACCTTTCCTGGTATGTTTTATCCTGCAATCCATGTACTAGTTTAGTAGCTCTTCTCTGAACTCTCTCTAGAGTATCTATATCCTTCTGGAGATATGGCCTCCAGTACTGCGCACAATACTCCAAGTGAGGTCTCACCAGTGTTCTGTACAGCGGCATAAGCACTTCACTCTTTCTACTGCTTATACCTCTCCCTATACATCCAAGCATTCTGCTGGCATTTCGTGCTGCTCTATTACATTGTCTTCCCACCTTTAAGTCTTCTGAAATAATTACTCCTAAATCCCTTTCCTCAGATACTGAGGTCAGGACTGTGTCAAATATTCTATATTCTGCCCTTGGGTTTTTACGCCCCAGGTGCATTATCTTGCACTTATCCACATTAAATTTCAGTTGCCAGAGTTCTGACCATTCTTCTAGTTTTCCTAAATCCTTTTCCATTTGGCGTTTCCCTCCAGGAACATCAACCCTGTTACCTATCTTTGTGTCATCAGCAAAAAGACAAACCTTACCAGCGAGGCCTTTTGCAATATCACTTATGAAGATATTAAACAAAATCGGTCCCAGTACAGATCCCTGTGGAACCCCACTGGTAACATGACCTTGTTTTGAATGTTCTCCATTGACTACCACCCTCTGTTGTCTGTCACTCAGCCACTGCCTAATCCACTCAACAATATGGGAGTCCATGCTCAATGACTGCAGTTTATTGATAAGTCTTCTATGTGGGACAGTGTCAAAAGCCTTACTAAAATCTAGATATGCGATGTCTACTGCACCTCCACCGTCTATTATTTTATTCACCCAGTCAAAAAAATCTATAAGATTTGTTTGACATGATCTCCCTGAAGTAAACCCATGTTGTTTTTCATCTTGCAATCCATGGGATTTTAGATGTTCCACAATCCTATCCTTTAATAGGGTTTCCATTAATTTGCCTACTATTGATGTCAGACTCACTGGTCTATAGTTGCTCGATTCCTCCCTACTACCTTTCTTGTGAATGGGCACGACATTAGCCAATTTCCAATCTTCCGGGACGACTCCTGTTACTAATGATTGGTTAAATAAATCTGTTAACGGTTTTGCCAGCTCACCACTAAGCTCTTTTAATAATTGTGGGTGTATCTCATCAGGCCCCTGTGACTTATTTGTCTTCACCTTAGACAGCAAACTTAGAACATCTTCCTCTGTAAAGATACATGCATTAAACGATTTATTAGTCATTCTTTCTAGTGGAGGTCCTTCTCCTTTTTCTTTTGTAAAAACTGAACAGAAGTATTCATTAAGGCAGTCGGCTAGCCCTTTATTCTCTTCTACATACCTTCCGTCCTTTGTTTTTAATTTAGTTATTCCTTGTTTTAATTTCCTTTTTTCATTTATATATCTGAAGAATGTCTTATCCCCTTTTTTCATAGACTGAGCTAGTTTTTCTTCTGCCTGCGCTTTAGAAGTTCTTATAACTTGCTTGGCCTCTCTCTGCCTAATCTTGTAGATTTCCTTATCTTCATTGCTCTGGTTTTTTTTATAATTACAAAATGCTAGCTTTTTATTTTTAATGATTTGGGCCACTTCTGCTGAGTACCACAGTGGTCTCCTCCTTTTTTTTGTTTTTACTGACAAGTCTAATGCAATTTTCTGTTGCCTTCAATAATGCACCTTTTAAGTAGTCCCATTTTTCCTGGACTCCATGTAATCCGTTCCAGTCTGATAAGGACTCATTTATGACTAATTTCATTTTTGAAAAGTCTGTTTTTCTAAAATCTAAAACTTTTGTTTTTGTGTGGTGGGACTCTTTCACAGTTCTTATATTAAACCACACTGACTGGTGATCACTAGATCCCAAGGTTTCGCCTACAATGACATCATATACCGAATCCCCGTTTGTGAATACCAAATCCAAAATGGCCTCCCTCCGGGTTGGCTCCTCAACCACTTGTTGTAGAGATAACCCCAGTAGGGAATTTAGAATATCTGTACTCCTGGTAGAACTTGCTATTTTGGTTTTCCAGTTTATATCTGGAAGATTGAAATCTCCCATAATGATAACTTCTCCTTTCATTGTCATTTTAGCTATTTCTTCAACTAGTAGATCATCTAGTTCTTTAACTTGACCAGGTGGTCTATATATCACACCTACACGAGTTACTGCATGGTTAGCAAACTGCAACGTAACCCAAACTGACTCTCGCCTCTCTCCCCGCACCAATCAGCACCCTGGACAGCGACATTCAGCACCACGGCCAGCACCGCCTCTCCCAAATGTTCGTACTGTGATTGGTGGTGTGTAATCACACCACCGATCACAGTCTTTTTCCGGTTCATCGGGTCACCGGAGACCCAAATGGACCGGAAACGCAGCAAACCGCAGGTTTCCTTGTGACAGGATGCCCGCTGAATGATTTCAGCGGGCATCCCGTTCCGATTAACCCCCGCGGCGCCGCAAACGTATTTTAAAGCCATGACGTACCGGTACGTCATGGGTCCTTAAGGACTCGGGAAACATGCCGTACCGGTACGTCATGCATCCCTAAGGGGTTAAAGGGAACCTGTCACCTGGATTTTGGGTATAGAGCTGAGGACATGGGTTGCTAGATGGCAGCTAGCACATCCGCAATATCCAGTCCCCATAGCTCTGTGTGCTATTATTGTGTCAAAAAAAACGATTTGATATATACGCAAATTAACCTGAGATGAGTCAGAGCTTGAAAATAAGACTCTTCTGTGGTCACACAAGTAATATATGACTCTTTTATGTTAATTTACATAAAAGGCGGAAAGTACAAAAATGCACAATACTTATTGAATTCGTCTGCAAATGAAATTAAAAGTGTAATTTATATGTTTAGGGCAACACAATGAACATTTTGAAACGCTCAGTGAGGGTAGCATAGTAGAGGTGACAGGTTCCCTTTAAACATTTATGTGAGCTTTATTCACATCAGTGTTGTGTTCTCTATTGTTTTGCTATTTATAAGAAGAGAACAATGGAAATAAAGGAGACCCTGGATCCCTAGCATGAAGTATATGAAGAGCGATGAACTATGACTATAATGGAATCTATCTTTTTTTGCCCGGCATGTTACTGGACAAGATAGCACACCATGCACAGATGTGAACGAAGCTGAAGATTTATAGAATTCCTGAGTTGACTTTTGATCCAGTCTGGTCACCATTTGGGATTGAGAAGGATTTTTTTTCTGTATAGGACAGATTGGTTTATGTACTATGGGGGTCATTTATTAAGATCGGCAATTTAGATGCTGGTCTTAATAAAGCCCCTGCGCTGGCGGTGGATTGCCGAAGCTATGTAGAGGTGCCGGCCTCTTCATATCTTCAGTGCATCAAGCGTTGCTTCTAAATGTAAGCCAGCTTCCTAAAACAGGCATAGAAAATTATGGATGAGACAGGCCAACTGGTCCGTCCCCGACTTTTTTAGACCTGGCGTGAGTGGGGAAAAGTCGCAGTTTGTGGCGCAACTAACCATTACGCCACAATATGCTCCTGAAATACACCTAATATAGGTGTATTTGAGGTTAATAATTGACCCCTATTTTCCTTTGAATCAGTAGGAGCAAATCATTTTATTTTAACTTTAGCTATGCCCCTTATCCACGTCTTTTTCCCATCCCTTGTTTTAATTTGACATATGTAACTATGTACAGTTTACGTTTTTTTTTTATACAGCAAGCTTTGATTTTTGAGTGTCTGTTTATTATTTTGCTTCATTTTTTTGGTAGATGGTATGATAAAGAAACTGCATGTCCTTCTTCACATTTAGTTTCTTTATCATAACCAGAAATTGCTTGCATCTTTCTGGAAACATTTTACATGAACGTGTTTGACAGCAGAAATTCAATCCAGATGCCGCTGCTGCTATAATTGTTCCATATGATGTGAGACCGCCATGACAATGTTAATGATAGCGCTGCTTCCTGTGACGTGATCCTAGGTGTCATTTACATAACTGCATTGCTTGCTTTTTGATCCTCTATGTCCTGCAAGATAAAGAGGTGCAGTCCATGGTTCTCGATAAATGGATGTCGATCGTCACCATTCAGAACATTATGACGTGGAAGTGCCAGGCCCAGAAGTCTTCACTGTCCAGTATGGAAATACAAAAAATATTGGTACTCACAATCAGGCTGGAAGTACCAACAGCTCGCACTGCAATAGTGGGCTGATTGGCCCAGGACTGACGTTGGAGGCAGGGACTGCATTGCCCCCTCCAGTCCATGTTGGACTATACTTTGTTTGCGCAGGGGTTAAAGCATAAAAATCTGCCTTATCTCCCGCTCTGTTTGCATTCCCATCCAAGCTGTTACACAGTAAGGAGGCCGTCTGGCACCTTATAATTTAACTCAGGAGACATTCTTTCAAGTTTCAGCAGATATTGCTCTAACATTTGGAGAAACCCAGTGTGGTACAAAGTTCCTCAGTCAAGCATCACTGGAATGCGATTAAAGTCATGCCTGGTCCGATTAAAACAAATGCTGCAGCCATTTTACCCCCGCCCATACATGTCAATTATTTAATGTCTTATGCGGGACAAGACTGATCTTCAGACACCACAGACAACAGATAATATCTATCATTATATGCCTTGTGCATTAACTGGAAGCCTTAGGCCCCTTTCACGCGGGCGAGAATTCAGTGCGGATGCAATGCGTGAGGTGAACGCATTGCACCCGCACTGAATCCGGACTCAATCACTTCAATGGGGCTGTGCAGATGAGCGGTGATTTTCACACATCACTTGTGCGTTGCGTGAAAATCGCAGCATGTTCTATATTCTGTGTTTTTCACTCAACGCAGGCCCCATAGAAATGGGTGTGCGTGAAAATCGCAAGCATCCGCAAGCAAATGCGGATGCGGTGCGATTTTCACGCATAGTTGCTAGGAGATAATGTTAGTAAATTAATAAAAGTCAATTTACTGTATTATTTTCCCTTATAACATGGTTATAAGCATAATAGCATTCTTAATACAGAATGCTTACTAAATTGTAACTTTAGGGGTTAAAAAAATAAATACATTTTAACTCACCTCATCCTGTTGTGTGCAGCCGGCATCTTCTTCTTTGAGGACCTGCAAAAGGACCTTTGATGACGTAATCTTCTATCTTCATTCAGCAGGACCTGTGCTGATGTCACCCTGCTCACCACGCGGTGAGCGCGATTACGTCATAAAAGGTCCTTTTGCAAGCCCTCAAAGAAGAAGAAAGAAGAAGATGCCGGCTGCACGAACAACAGGATGAGGTGAGTTAAATTATTATTATTTTTTAACCCCTAAAGCCACATTTTACTAAGCATTCTGTATTAAGAATGCTATTATTTTCCCTTATAACCATGTTATAAGGGAAAATAATACAGTAAATTAACTTTTATCAATTTACTTACATCATCTCAGTCTTCACCAATTGGGAGTGGTGGTGGCTAGGCTGGGGCCGGGAAATCGCCCTCGGCAAATTTACTAACATTTACACCTGAAAATAGCAGAAAGAGGAGTGAAAAATACTCCAGTCAGGGGCTGGCGTAGTTTTCACTCCAGGCACATGGACTGCCAGAGGTGCGCCTAATATATAATGAGGTTTGCACCTCATCATAAATTACAAGTTTTTTTCCGGCAGAGCAGGGACTATCAAAGACCGCTGTCAAAAGCAGGTCTTTGATAAATGACTCACATTGTTTTTTGACTGCAAACTGCAGTACAGACTCCGTGGCTCAATTTGGCATGCAAACATAAGGAGAGTGATCTGCTCACAAACTTATAATCTACAGATGTTATGGCTAATGCTATGGACATTATACAAATGCTGTAATCCAAAAGGAACCTGACTGGGTGACTGGTTTTACTTAAAAGACTTGTACAGTCTTCAACCCCTTTGCGCATCTGGACATAACGGTACGTCTAAGGTACGTAAAGGTTTTATGGAGCAGAGTTACAAACTGCGCAAACTCCATACGCGGTGAGTGCTGGCTGTGTTACACAGCTGACAGTGGCCCACAGGGACTAGGAGAACACTTATCCCAGTCATTTAACCCCCCCTCAGATGTTGCAGTCAATAGTGTCCAAAGAATCTGAAAGCTTAGTCAGAGGAAGGGGGTTCCCTCAGACCAGCCCATCTGCAGTGAAATTGTGGGGTGTCGACTAGAGGCTATGAAAGCTTCCTGCAGCAGGGATTTAGGCCTCCTGCGCACGGCCGTTTTTTTTTTCCGTTTACTGGCCGTTTTTTGCGTTCCGTATACAGTCCGTATACGGAACCATTCATTTTAATGGTGCCGCAAAAAAAAAAAACGAAATGTACTCCGTATGCATTCCGTTTCCGTTTTTCCGTTCCGTTGAAAGATAGAACATGTCCTATTATTGCCCGCAAATCACGTTCCATGGCTCCATTCAAGTCAATGGGTCCGCAAAAAAAACCTAACACATACACATCCGTATGTCTTCCGTATCCGTTCCGTTTTTTGCGGAACCATCTATTGAAAATGTTATGCCCAGCCCAATTTTTTCTATGTAATTACTGTATACTGTATATGCCATACGAAAAAACGGAACGGAAAAACGGAACAGAAACGGACACACAACGGAAACAAAAAATGGAACAACGGATCCGTGAAAAACGGACCGCAAAACACTGAAAAAGCCATACGGTCGTGTGCAGGAGGCCTAAGGCTGCATTCACACGTCTGTGGTGTGTTGCGGACCCGCAAATTGCGGGTCCGCAACACACCAGCCCGGCACCCCCATAGAAATGCCTATTCTTGTCCGCAAGCTGCGGACAAGAATAGGACATGCTCTATCTTTTTGTGGAGCTGCGGACCCAAAATCGGGGCAGCGCTCCGCAATTGTGGCTGCAGACAGCACACTGTGTGCTGTCTGCATCCATTCCGTCCACATAGAGAATGAATGGGTCCGCACCCATTCCGCAAAATTGCGGAAAGGATGCGGACCCATTTTGCTGACGTGTGAATGGAGCCTAATAGAGAGTACAGAGAAAAGAGTAAACCAGCAGTCTATGGTATAAGCAAGACCTACAGCTACATGTGCATACCCAGGTCATGGAAATACACACGACCATTTAATTGACAAAAAATATTTATTGAATACAATTAATAAAAGACATACAACAGTCTGCATGATTCAGTGGAATAAAAACATACACAATAGGGGACCAATGGGAGGGGGCTGGTAATACAGGATAGATATAAGAAGAGCAAAAAATCTAATTAACATGATTTTAACCAAAATGCATACAAAGTAATTTACAACAATATCCATTGATGGTAAAATAGGGTAGGGCTCAAATTTACCAAAAGAGTAGTGCATATAACGGCTTCCAATCAGTTAAAGTGCATAATAGTGCCAGGGAGATCAAGATTATCAAAATGCTCCTCTGAAGTTCATGAAAACAATCTAATAGCAAATAAACATCCCAGTGTCCCCCTCTTACCCAACGCGTTTCGCTGGATGGCTTTGTCTGGGGAAGTGAGGGGCAGTGGAATGGTTGCAATATATATAGCTGGATATATTAGAACACCTACAGTATGCGTCGAGGATCACGTGTAAATATGTCCTGCCTCCCCTCACATGATCAGAGCCAGAGGCGGTGAATGCGGTAATCCTGAACCCCGCCCCTAAAAACATCACGAACGGATAGAAAGTAAAGTTTTTTTAAAACTTTGAAACTTTTTATTTTAGTCATTCTGAAAATTTAAAGAAAAGAAAATGTCTGAACTATTAAAATATAAAAGTATGTATACTGCATGGTGAACACCTGAAAGTGAACAAAAAATGAAAATGGCTGAATTGACATTTTTGGGTGCCCATTTTTTGATCACATCGCCCCTTGAAAAAAAAATTGAAATGTTGAAAAGATTGAAAAGATGTATGTACCCCAGAATAACACCATTAAAAGCTACAGCTTGTCCTGCAAAAAAAAAAAAAAAGCCCTTAAATAGCTCTGTAGACAGAAGTGCCAAAAAGTACCATGAAAACAAAACTCAACAAACAATGGCAGATATTTTTTTCACTTTTACCCCACAAAGAATTGTTTTCTCATTTTTCAATCAGATGTGGTAACTTAAATGGTGCCAATAGACAGCTTGCCTTGCAAAAACACAAGTCCAAATACAGCTATATGAATTTAAAAAAAAGTTATGGCTGGATTAGATAAAGCATAATCTTTATCATGAGAAGTTCTGCAACTCTTTAGTGTACTTTGTGCTTCAGTTTTTAGTAAATAGGAACATTCATTTTATTCAGAGACTGAAAACCTGTGTAAACCTAATATTTCTTACAGCTAAGGCTACCTTCACACTAGCGGCACGGACCTCCGGCAGGCTGTTCCGTCGGGTGAACAGCCTGCCGAATCCGTCCTGCCGCTAGTGACCTGTGAGCCTGCGGACTGCCGCTTTGTTCCCATTGACTATAATGGGGGCGGAGTTCCGGCGAGGCACGGCAGCACACGGCGAGAGGCTGCCGGAATATATGTTGGACATGTCGTAGTTTTATTCCGGGAGCCTCTCGCCGTGCCTCCACCGGAACTCCGCTTCCATTATAGTCAATGGGGACAAAGCGGCAGTCCGGGGGCACACGGTCACTAGGACGGATCCGGCAGGCTGTTCACCCGATGGAACAGCCTGACGGAGGTCCGTGCCACTAGTGTGAAAGTAGCCTAAGAGTTTGCTACAATTGTATCCAGTGTGAACTAAACATCAGCAACACATTTCTCTAATGTCTTGATAGTTTGCTACAATGTATTAGCCTGGAGTCTGTTTAGTTTAGTAGTCAATCAGTAGTAGCTGTATTTCCAGGAACTAGAGGGCAGACAGATTCATACTCTATCCCGTGTACCCAGTACAGAGGTGCGGGCGCCATATCTGAATGTGTTACTGAGCCTCTTTGTGGTGGCCACACAAGTGCAGGATACATTGTTTCTCTGTCTGCGTGTTCAGATCTTGCAGAACACGTCTTTCTTCTCACAAACAGCTCATCTCTAGATAATAAACTGATCGCATAGAGTGCAGCTCCGGCCTGGATTCTCATCAGAGGCTTTCGGGGTAGAACTCCTAACAGTTTGGACAGGAGAATGTGTTATCTTGGAAAGCTTCATGCGATGAGAAGGGTGGACATTCCAAAACTCCAACTAAGGGAACTTATCCAGATCATTTCCCTTGTTTCCAGGACTAAAAAGAGAGACAAAGCAGAATAATCTGCAGGACATGGCTAACAGAAAATGTGGAGGCACCTCAGTTAGGCCTTATTCAGACATCTGTGTTCCTGGATGTGTGTTGTCTGAGGATAGGTCATCAGTATCATGAAACAAAACTTCTGACAGTTGGGGGTTTACCATAATGTATACATTAAAGCAATCCAATGCTAGCTAAGCACAGCAACAGCACAAATTTCTCTGCAGTCTGATAATGCTTAGCTAGTTCTTCCACAAGAGTTGTCACTCAGCTATCCTGGAATCCTGAACACTATTCCCTACACCAGGGATCAGCAAGCTTTGGCACTCCAGCTGCTGTGAAACTACAACTTACTCACCTATTCTTCTAACTCCCACAGAAGTGAAAGGAGGATTCTGGGAGTTGTAGTTTCAGAACAGCTAGAGTGCCAGAGGTTGCTGATCCCTGCCTTACACTATTGCTAACTGATTAAGGCCTCATGCACATGACCGTAAATATTTTGTGGCCCGCGGATCCGCAAAACACGGATTCCGGCCGTGTGCGCCCCACACTTTTTCGTTCCCGCACAATTGTAGAGATGCCTACTTTGATCTGCAATATGGACAAGAATAGGACATGTTCTATCTTTTTCGCTGAGCTGCGCAACGGACAGCATACAGTGTGTTGTCTGTATCTTTTGCGGCCCCATAGAAATGAATGGGCCTGCATCAGATAAGCAAAAAGTGCAATAAAAAATATGGTTGTGTGCATGAAGCCTCATGAAGCACTGTGCAGAGTCTCCATTGCAGATACTAGGAAACCTAACTGTTAGTATACCATGTAATAGCAAGCGATCAAAAAGTCATATGCACCCCAAAATAGTGCTAATCAAACCATCATCCCTCAAAAAATGAGACCCTACCTAAGATAATCGCCCAAAAACTGAAAAAACTATGGCTCTCAGAATATGGAGACACTTAAACACGATTTTTTTTTTGTTTCAAAAATGATATTATTGTGTAAAACTTACATAAATAAAAAAAAGTATACATATTAAGTATCGCTGCGTCCGTATCGACCGGCTCTATAAAAATATCACATGACCTAACCCCTCAGATGAACACCGTAAAAAATAAAAAATGTGCTAAATAAACCATTTTTTGTCACCTTACATCACAAAAAGTGTAAAAGCAAGCAATCAAAAAGTCACATGCACCCCAAAATAGTGCCAATAAAACTGTCATCTCATCTCGAAAAAATCATACCCTACCCAAAGTAATCGCCCAAAAACTAAAAAAATATGGCTCTCAGACTATGGAAACACTAAAACATGTTTTTTTTGCTTCAAAAATGAAATCATTGTGTAAAACTTACATAAATAAAAAGAAAGTATACATATTAGGCATCGCAGCATCCATAATAACTTGCTCTATAGAAATATCACATGACCTAACCCCTCAGATGAATACCGTAAAAAGTAAAAAATAAAAACTGTGCTAAATAAACCATTTTTTGTCACCTTACATCACAAAAAGTGTAATAGCAAGCGATCAAAAAGTCACACGCACCCCAAAATAGTGCCAATAAAACCGTCATCTCATCTCGAAAAAATCATACCCTACCCAAAGTAATCGCCCAAAAACTGAATAAATTATGGCTCTCAGACTATGGAAACACTAAAACATGTTTTTTTTGCTTCAAAAATGAAATCATTGTGTAAAACTTACATAAATAAAAAAAAAGTATACATATTAGGTATCGCAGGTATCCGTGACAACCTGGTCTATAAAAATATCACATGATCTAACCTGTCAGACGAATGTTGTAAATAACAAAAAATAAAAACGGTGCTGAAACAGCTATTTCTTGTTACCTTGCCTCACAAAAAGTGTAATATAGAGCAACCAAAAATCATATGTACCCTAAACTAGTACCAACAATACTTCCACCCTATCCCGTAGTTTCTAAAATGGGGTCACTTTTTTGGAGTTTCTACTCTAGGGGTGCATCAGTGGGGCTTCGAATGGGACATGGTGTCAAAAAAAACAGTCCAGCAAAACCTGCCTTCCAAAAACCGTATGGCATTCCTTTCCTTCTGCGCCCTGCCGTGTGCCCGTACAGCGGTTTACGACCACATATGGGGTGTTTCTGTAAACTACAGAATCAGGGCCATAAATATTGAGTTTGCTTTGGCTGTTAACCCTTGCTTTGTAACTGGAAAAAATTATTAAAATGGAAAATCTGCCAAAAAAGTTAAATTTTTAAATTGTATCTCTTTTTTCCATTAATTCTTGTGGAACACCTAAAGGGTTAACGACGTTTGTAAAATCAGTTTTGAATACCTTGAGGGGTGTAGTTTCTTACATGGGGTCACTTTTATGGAGTTTCTACTCTAGGGGTGCATCAGGGGGGCTTCAAATGGGACATGGTGTAAAAAAAAACAGTCCAGCAAAACCTGCCTTCCAAAAACCGTATGGCATTCCTTTCCTTCTGCGCCCAGCCGTGTGCCCGTACAGCGGTTTACGACTACATATGGGGTGTTTCTGTAAACTACAGAATCAGGGCCATAAATATTGAGTTTGCTTTGGCTGTTAACCCTTGCTTTGTAACTGGAAAAAAATTATTAAAATGGAAAATCTGCCAAAAATGTGAAATTTTGAAATTGTATCTCTATTTTCCATTAATTCTTGTGGAACACCTAAAGGGTTAACAAAGTTTGTAAAATCAGTTTTGAATACCTTGACGGGTGTAGTTTATAGAATGGGTCATTTTTGGGTGGTTTCTATTATGTAAGCCTCGCAAAGGGACTTCAGACCTGAACTGGTCCCTAATAATTGGGTTTTTGAACATTTCTGAAAAATTTCAAGATTTGCTTCTAAAGTTCTAAGCCTTGTAACATCCCCAAAAAATAAAATATCATTCCCAAAATGATCCAAACATGAAGTAGACATATGGGGAATGTAAAGTAATAACTATTTTTGGATGTATTACTATGTATTATAGAAGTAGAGAAATTGAAACTTGGAAATTTGCAATTTTCTACAAATTTTTGGTAAATTTGGTATTTTTTTTATAAATAAAAATTATTATTTTTTTACTTCATTTTACCAGTGTCATGAAGTACAATATGTGACGAAAAAACTGTCTCAGAATGGCCTGGATAAGTCAAAGCGTTTTAAAGTTATCAGCACTTAAAGTGACACTTGTCAGATTAGCAATAAAATGGCCAAGTCCTTAACGTGAAATAGGGCTGAGTCCTTAAGGGGTTAAAAAAGGTCTACAATGGACTGACCCGTCCGGTATTTATAATGTGGCTTATATCCGAATAAGTGTCTACCCACCTGGAGATTTGTATATTATCAATAGAATGTTCTAAATCACAAAGGACTTCCTGTCTGGGGCGCAATAGATTTTTCTTTGAATTTTACATACTGTCGGGTTCTCTATCGGGACCCACAACAAATTCTACGAATGCAGGTCTCATCATCTTTGATAGCCATTGCAGATTCTGTCATATTTGACAGGAAAAATAGCCCTGCATGAAACACTATTTTTACCCTCAGGTCAACATCATGGCAGAACGTGACAATCCCTTTACCAAGTCAATGTAGTCCACCAGCTGCCGGCAGTATCTATCGCACAATGGATCTGGCAGAAGGGACTGCAGCGCCTGTGTCTTTGATTTTAAATGCAAACCACTGAAGATGTGAACATAGCCTTATCTTCCCTGTGGGAGTTGAAAGGTAGACATTTTTGTTGTCGCCCAACTTTCCCAAAAGCGCATACGGTTATAAATGTGTGAACTGTTTTTTGAGGACATTGAAATCAGGTGCTAAAGAGATCCAGGTATGCTTCCTCCTATGGGCCTGAGAGTTTTCTGTTAGTACAAGTGGCTCACAAGTCCTGATTGAAAAGGGTACACAATGCAGATGGTCTGTGCCAGCTGTCAAAGAATGTCTTGTGCCTAGCGTGTGTGCCAAGGATAACTGTTCTCATCCCCCATTGTCTGGCTCAGGGAAATTCCCCTGTGCTGTAGTTTATTGCTTACAGGTATCACATTTCTTCTCTGCCATGTAGAAATAGCTGACTGATTTACCGATGATACATTGGCTTTGCTGAAGACAATTTATTGGTTGAAACAAAAATGCATTGCCAACCTCTGGGAAGTATGGCTGCCAGTGCTGAAAAGTCCACTCTGTGCCAAGGTTGTGTGCAATTTTCCATTCTGCTGCTTACAGATTTATTCATATTACAATCTTAAGGCCTCTTTCACACGGGCGTCATGTTTTTGGGCCGGATAAGATGCGGGTGCGTTGCGGGAAAATGCGCGATTTTTCCGCACGAGTGCAAAACATTGTAATACGGTTTGGTATCCAAACCCGAACTTCTTCACAGAAGTTCGGGTTTGGGTTAGGTGTTGTGTAGATTTTATTATTTTCCCTTATAACATGGTTATAAGGGAAAATAATAGCATTCTTAATACAGAATGCATAGTACAATAGGGCTGGAGGGGTTAAAAAAAAATAATTTAACTCACCTTAATCCACTTGTTCGCGCAGCTGGCTTCTCTTCTGTCTTCATCTTTGCTGTGCAGTAGAATTAGGACCTTTGATTACGTCACTGCGCTCATCAAATGATCCATCACCATGGTGATGGATCATGTGACGGACCATATGATGAGCGCAGTGACGTCACCACAGATCCTTTTCCTACTGCACAGCAAAGATGAAGACAGAAGAGAAGTCGGCTGTGCGAACAAGTGGATAAAGGTGAGTTAAATTTTTTTCTTTTTTTTTAACCCCTCCAGCCCTATTGTACTATGCATTCTGTATTAAGAATGCTATTATTTTCCCTTATAACCATGTTATAAGGGAAAATAAAAATGATCGGCTCCCCATCCCGATCGTCTCCTAGCAACCGTGCGTGAAAATCGCACCGCATCCGCACTTGCTTGCGGATGCTTGCGATTTTCACGCAGCCCCAATCACTTCTATAGGACCTGCGTTGCGTGAAAAACGCACAAAATAGAGCTTGCTGCGATTTTCACACAACGCACAAGTGATGCGTGAAAATCACCGCTCATGTGCACAGCCCCATAGAAATGAATGGGTCCGGATTCAGTGCGGGTGCAATGCGTGAGGTGAACGCATTGCACCCACGCGGAAAACTTGCCCGTGTGAAAGGGGCCTAAGAGAAACTAGATGATAACAGTGGACACAATAATTGGCAAAATGCAGAAAAGGCAGGGAATTTCTATAATTCAGTGTGTGATTATTCAAGAGGCCTGATTATCAGATGTGATCACAAATTTCCAAAGACTATAATAACTTAAGGTCCCATGTAATGGTAACCGAAAAACCAGGCCTGTGGGTATGTATTTAAAACAGAATTTTAATTTGCGAGTAAAACTGCAGTATTACCGGCACAAGTGTGTGGCCACTAAGATGATGTTCACACATTTGTTTTTCAGGTGGATTTCAGTACATATTCCATGATGAAATCTACACCCCATGCAGATCCCTCGTTCACTTATATTAGAAAATTTCCTCCAGGATTTCCAGACAGAAAATGCAAGCCTCACTGAATGACAGTGGGAAAAATCCTCATGTGCATCTGTGGTAGTGCAAACAGGAAAAACATGGTTTTGAAGCAAGTTCAATCAATTTTGTCTGTGATTGCGTTGTGTTTGCATGCGGATGCATTCCGTTTCTTAGGCCCCTTTCACACGAGCGAATTTTCCGCGCGTGTGCAATGCGTGATGTGAACGCATAGCACCCGCACTGAATCCTGACCACTTAATTTCAATGGGTCTGTGTACATGTGTGCATCAGTTCTGCGTTGCGTGAAAAACGCAGCATGTTCTATAGGCCTCATGCACACGACCATTGTTGTGTTCCGTTCCGCAAAATGGGGTTCCGTTGTTCCGTGATCCGTTTCCATTTTTGTTTCCGTGTGTCTTCATTTATTTTTGGAGGATCACCAGACGTGAAGGAAAGTAAAAAAAAAGTCTGTCAAGATTGTCATGCAAATGATAGGAAAAAAACGGACGCGGATGCGCGAATGACAATCTTGTGTGCCTCTGCGTTTTTTCACGGTCCCATTGACTTGAATGGGTCCGCGAACCGTTTTCCGTGAAAAAAATAGGACAGGTTATATTTTTTGGACGGACAGGAACCACGGATCACAGACGCAGATGACAAACGGTGCATTAGCCGAGTTTTCAACGGATCCATTGAAAGTCAATGGGTTCGCAGAAAATCACAAAAAACGGAACAACGGACACGGAATAAAACAACGGTCGTGTGCATGAGGCCATATTCTGCGTTTATCACGCAGCCTTGGTCCCATAGAAGTGAATGCGGATGCAATGCATTTTTCACTGATGGTTGCTAGGAGATGTTGTTTGTAAACCTTCCGTTTTTTATCACGCGCGTGAAAAACACATCAAAACGCATTGCAGCCGCGCGGAAAAAACTGAACGCACTCGCAAAATGCTGCGAGTTTCACTGAACGCACCCTGAATGCATCCGGACCTAATCCGTATTGTTCATGTGAAAGAGGCCTTACACAAGACCATATGGAGCCAGAGCTGCCTGAAAAATGCACAATATAGAACATGTTGCGATTTTTCCTGAATGCAAAGATCATGTGTGAAAAACAACGCCCATGTACACAGACCTATTGAAATGAATGGGTCCGGATTCAGTCCGGATGCTATGTGTTCACAGCATCGCATCCGGGCAGAAAACTTAGGCCTCTTTCACATGGGCGTTGCGGAAAAATGTGCGGGTGCGTTGCGGGAACACCCGCGATTTTTCCGCGCGAGTGCAAAACATTGTAATGCGTTTTTGTGCGTGTTTGGTACCCAAACCCGAACTTCTTCACAGAAGTTCGGGCTTGGGATCGGTGTTCTGTAAATAGTATTATTTTCCCTTATAACATGGTTATAAGGGAAAATAATAGCATTCTGAATACAGAATGCTAAGTAAAACAGGGCTGGAGGGGTTAAAAAAAATAAAAATCATTTAACTCACCTTAATCCACTTGCTCGCGATGGCCGGCATCTCCGTCTGACTCTTTTACTGTCTAGGACCTGTGGAGAGCATTAACTATAGTTTAAGGACCTGGGATGACGTCACTCCGGTCATCACATGGTACGTCACATGATCTTTTACCAGCCCTGTTTTACTTAGCATTCTGTATTCAGAATGCTATTATTTTCCCTTATAACCATGTTATAAGGGAAAATAATAAGGTTCGGGTCTCCATCCCGATCGTCTCCTAGCAACCGTGCGTGAAAATCGCACCGCATTCGCACTTGCTTGCGGATGCTTGCGATTTTCACGCAACCCCATTCATTTCTATGGGGCTTGCGTTATGTGAAAAACGCACAAAGAGGAGCATGCTGCGATTTTCACGCAACGCAAAAGTGATGCGTGAAAATCACCGCTCGTGTGCACAGCCCCATAGAAATGAATGGGTCAGTATTCAGTGCGGGTGCAATGCGTTCACCTCCCGCATCGCATCCGCGCGGAATACTCGCTCGTGTGAAAGGGGCCTTACTCTTGTGAAAGAAGCCTTAATTTGAAAAATGCTTCCAACACATGTGGTCGTAGTTTTTCAGCCACGTAGCGCTGTCGTTACATGGGACCATACCCTAACTACACATTTGCCTAATTACTAATAAGCAAATGCCACAAATTGGTTGGTAATAATCAAGATTCGGGATAATAGTGAATAACTAGCCTACATATCTGACCTATCTGGAGTGGTCACCAACCTTATTTTTATTGATTTTTATTTTGTTTCTTTTTGTAATATCATAAAGACATAATAATGTATTAGCTGAGATTGTAGTACAGTTATGTATAATAGGGCAATATGGTGCCTATTACAGCCAGTGATAGATTATGCCCTCCACAAGCCTGTAATCTGAAATGTGGTGATAAGTGCTGTATACGGTATTGTCTGTATTTGCTATGTTCCTTTTATGTTTCCTTCATGGTGCTATTAGAACAAACTGGCAGTATTAGTTAGGCTTTGTATGACAGAATTATATGGAACTATAATGAAAGGGGCTGTGCCAGTAATAGGCATTTGCCCCTCATGGTGTCATTGAGACCTATATTATGTTCACTTGGTGGATTTGTCTCTCTACCCCCTATGCCCCCATCTTTCCCTCCTTTTCCCGCCATTTCTTTCTCCTCAGGTGAATCAAAGGTCAGCCCGCAGCTAAAGGTGATTGGCAAGAAATGGTTGCTGACCAGTTGATGGGCAAAGGGCTATTTTTAGCTGAATTAATGGACTGGTCAAGGGCAAGTTTCGGCGGGAAGAGAAGGTTTATTTATGGAGGACACACACCATTGGGAGCTCTGTCAGCGGCTAGAGAGTGAAGAAGGAAGATCGTGTCACTCTGCAGGACAAGCGGCATTATCAGCGGCAGCTTCAGCGACGGACGGAGCGGCAGGGAGAAGCAGAGGAACAAGAATAGCTGAGGAAGAAGCCAAGAAGAAGATTTTACTGCCGGTGTCGGTAGAAGCAGAGCGGCACCTGTTTGAAGATTCAAGCCCGGCGGTGAACGAAGGTTCCTGGGAGTCATGGAAGCTCTGCTCAGCCAGCTTCTTGAAAGAGCTAAAACCTGTGGTGGCGAGGAGTGGCTGCAGAGATGTCTGGCTGATGCGGTACCTGCGCTTCCTGACAATGGTCCTTCGCAAGAGACTGCAGTGGATGTCAGCGGCGAGAGGCAAGCTGAGGAGCGGCGCCGAAGTCAGCAGAGGTCTGAAATGAACAGCGCATGCGCGGCCAGCGCAAATCAGGAAGCAGAGCGGTGGCCGGATATACATCATCAGGAGGCGACTTCCCGTCCGGCAAGAAGACAGAAGAGGCCTAGGAATCGTTATTCGCCAGCAAGAGCGCAAAGTGGAGGCGGGTGCCAGCGGTCCCCCCCAGGCAGACGTGCTCGCAGCCTGAGGGTGCGGAGATAGCTAGGCTGCCTGCTGAAGATTTGTCAGGTCAAGAGATGGGTGAGAGCTCTAGTAGGCAGGCAGTGCTGCCTACTAGTAATTTGTTTAATACTAATGACGGTGTTTCTTTTTTGCAAGGTTTAGCCAAGGTTTTTTCTGACTTGGCTAGTGGTGCAACAGAAAGTATGAGTTTGGCTTCGCCATCGCTTGCGGTGGTGTGGACCGACCGGCCCTCAGCTGCGACAGTTGTTGCACCTGCTGTGGGCGGGCCGGTCTTGGCCAGTGCAGATGGGGTAGTTGAAACTTGCTTTAAGGGGGTGTTAGCTTGTGAGATGTCACCGTTAGGCCCCTTTCACACGAGCGAGTTTTCCGCGCGGATGCGTTGCGGGAGGTGAACACATTGCATTCGCACGGAATCCTGACCCATTCATTTCTATGGGGCTGTTCACATGAGCGGTGATTTTCACGCATCACTTGTGCGTTGCGTGAAAATCGCAGCATGCTCCTCTTTGTGCATTTTTCACGTGACGCAAGCCCCATAGAAATGAATGGGGTTGCGTGAAAATCGCAAGCATCCGCAAGCAAGTGTGGATGCGGTGCGATTTTCACGCATGGTTGCTAGGAGACGATCGGGATGGAGACCCGATCATTATTATTTTCCCTTATAACATGGTTATAAGGGAAAATAATAGCATTCTGAATACAGAATGCATAGTAAAACAGCGCTGGAGGGGTTAAAAAAATAAAAAATCATTTAACTCACCTTAATCCACTTGATCGCGTAGCCCAGTATCACTTCTGTCCCCTTTACTGAATAGGACCTGTGGTGAGCATTAATTATAGGTCAAGGACCTTTGATGACGTCACTCCGGTCATCACATGGTACGTCACATGATCTTTAACCATGGTGAATCACCATGGTAAAAGATCATGTGACGTACCATGTGATGACCGGAGTGACGTCATCAAAGGTCCTTGACCTATAATTAATGCTCACCACAGGTCCTATTCAGTAAAGGGGACAGAAGGAGATGCCGGGCCCGCGATCAATTGGACTAAGGTGAGTTAAATGATTTTTGATTTTTTTTAACCCCTCCAGCGCTGTTTTACTATGCATTCTGTATTTAGAATGCTATTATTTTCCCTTATAACCATGTTATAAGGGGGTATATATGCAAAAGGCTTGAAGCCAATTATTGAATGATCTAGGGGCACTCCTCCTTCTATCCTCCTCTGACTTATCCTCAATTTTCCTATCTCTTCTATCCTTCTCCTTTTTCTTTTGTAAAAACTGAACAGAAGTATTCATTAAGGCAGTCGGCTAGCCCTTTATTCTCTTCTACATACCTTCCGTCCTTTGTTTTTAATTTAGTTATTCCTTGTTTTAATTTCCTTTTTTCATTTATATATCTGAAGAATGTCTTATCCCCTTTTTTCATAGACTGAGCTAGTTTTTCTTCTGCCTGCGCTTTAGAAGTTCTTATAACTTGCTTGGCCTCTCTCTGCCTAATCTTGTAGATTTCCTTATCTTCATTGCTCTGGGTTTTTTTATAATTACAAAATGCTAGCTTTTTATTTTTAATGATTTGGGCCACTTCTGCTGAGTACCACATTGGTCTCCTCCTTTTTTTGCTTTTACTGACAAGTCTAATGCAATTTTCTGTTGCCTTCAATAATGCACCTTTTAAGTAGTCCCATTTCTCCTGGACTCCATGTAATCCGTTCCAGTCTGATAAGGACTCATTTATGACTAATTTCATTTTTGAAAAGTCTGTTTTTCTAAAATCTAAAACTTTTGTTTTTGTGTGGTTGGGACTCTTTCACAGTTCTTATATTAAACCACACTGACTGGTGATCACTAGATCCCAAGGTTTCGCCTACAATGACATCATATACCGAATCCCCGTTATAACATGGTCCCACAGCGCGGGACACAGGCCGGAAGAGGCCTGCATCGCATCGCTGCCAAGGAGGTAAGTATAAGTGTTTTTTTTCTTTTTTTTTTCTTTCTGTACAATACTGGGGGGGGCGGCTGGCTATGGCTATGGCTAGTGGCACATGATGGGGGGCCGCCTATGACTACTGGCAAATGATAGGGAGGGGCCCTATGGCTACTGGCAAATGATAGGGGGGGGCCCTATGGCTACTGGCACATGATAGGGGGGGCCGCCTACGGCTAGTGGCACATGATGGGGGGGCCGCCTATGACTACTGGCAAATGATAGGGGGGGGGGGCTATGGCTAGTGGCACATGATAGGGGGGGCCCTATGGCTAGTGGCACATGATAGGGGGGGCCCTATGGCTAGTGGCACATGATAGGGGGGGGGCCCTATGGCTACTGGCACATGATAGGGGGGGGCCGCCGCCTATGGCTACTGGCAAATGATAGGGGGGGCCCTATGGCTAGTGGCACATGATAGGGGGGCCCTATGGCTACTGGCACATGATAGGGGGGGCCGCCTATGGCTACTGGCACATGTTGATGGGGGGCTCAGGCTACTGGCACATGATAGGGGGGCCCTATGGCTACTGGCACATGATAGGGGGGGGGCGCCTATGGCTACCGGCACATGTTGATGGGGGCTCAGGCTACTGGCACATGATTGGGGGACATCTATGGGGGCACTTCTTACTGGCACATTATTGGTGACACTATAGGGGCATCTACTGAGGCCACAAAGAACGGTTATTTTATATGGGGGGCTCTGTATAGGGGCATTTTATACTGGGACACATTGTGGTGGGTACTATGGGGAAGGGGGGAGAGGACTACTTTGGGGTCATCTACGGGGGCACTGAGAAGGGGTATTTTATGCTTACAAATTATGAGGGACACTGAGGGCATCTACTGGTGCACTATATATCGGGCATTTTATACTGGTACATTATGGGGGGCACTAGGGGGGAGAGGAGCACTATGGGGGCATTTACTGGGGTCACTATATAGGGGTATTTTACATTGGCACATTATGGGAGCACTTTGGGGACATTAGCACAACTGGGGGCATTACAAGGGGGTATTTTTTGCACATTATAAGGAGAATTATTTCTACTGGGGGGGCATTATGATGGGCTTTATTACTCCCCCATGGTATGACCCCCTAGTAGCAGCGCCATCCTCTCCCTGCTCTGCTATCCCTCTGCCCCTTCTCCAAATCCTTATTATGAAATCTTTCTCATTAGGATAAAGCACAACATCAGCTCCGCCGAGCCCCCGGCCAAAGTGTGGAAGTGGCGTCCGAGATCCCCAAGGGTCAGGTAACTGTAAGTGTTCATGTGAAATATGTTTATGTTATACACATATAGCCTCCACTGTGCCCCAAAATATACAGTTTCTTCTGTAAAAGTCATCAAGTGTCATGGGGGGGGGGCCCCTTATTGTTTTTCGCCCCAGGGCCCCATTTCACCTAGAACCGGCCCTGCGCCCGGGCATAACAGTAAGTGCAGGGGCATCCCTGGGTGCCGCTCTACATGTCTGTATAGTTAGTTTAGATGTTTTATTCTGGTGAAAGGTCCTCTTTAAGTTTAATGCTGCCGCAGAAGACAAGTGGAGGGTTTAGGCAAGTGGTGAATCCGTCTCAGAATGTTTTTAAAAAAGGTTTATGTTTTGCATTTAATGAGTCGGCATGCAAGTGGTTAAATTCATGTAAATATAAACACGAGTGTTCGGTCTGTTTGGGTCCTCATCCTATGTTTCGTTGTTTCAAAAGAATGTCAGGACCCCAGCAGACTGTTAGCACGCGTGAATTTCAAAAAAGCAGTGACGCCAGTGATTTTGGAAAACATGGTCCCATGGCTAGACATTTACCCAAATCAGGAGAAAGCGGAGTTAATTCGTAAGGGTTTTGAAAGTGGTTTCTTTGTTCCTAAATTTAGAGGTACAGGGTGTATGTGGATAGAGAATCTAAATTCAGTTAATATGAATAGGGAGATAGTTCGGTCTAAGATAGAGAAAGAAGTGGTGGCAGGTAGGGTTGCAGGACCATTTGCGCAGCCGCCATTTAAAGATTTTCGGATATCTCCGCTAGGTTTGATCCCTAAGAAAGCAGCTAGCGAATTCCGTTTAATTCATCATTTGTCATTTCCAGAGAATTATTCCTTGAATGATGAGTTAAACAAGGAATTATGTTCAGTTTTGTATAGTTCTTTTGATGAGGCTGTTAGTTTGTTGAATGGATTTGGGAAAAATTGTTTAGTGGCAAAAGCGGATATTAAATCAGCGTTTAGATTGTTACCGGTATGTCCAGAAGGTTTCAATTCATTAGGTTTTCAATTTGAGGGGTTTTATTATTTTAATAAATGTGTACCGATGGGTTTTCGTTATCTTATTCATATTTTGAGTCGTTTTCCTCTTTTGTGCATTGGGTTAATATGTTTTCAGTTAGTAGTGGTGGTCTGCTTCATTATTTAGATGATTTCTTGTTTATAGGTAGTGATGAGTCTGACAATTGTTTGTTATTATTGAATCGTTTTATGGAAGTGTGTAGGTGTTTTGGCATCCCTTTAGCGGAGGAGAAAACAGTATTACAGTGTAGGGTAATTGAATTTTTGGGAATAACTATCGATACGGTGGCAATGGAATTTAGATTACCTTTAGAGAAAGTGCAAAAAATGTTAGAGCTTATTAAGCAGTCAAGAAAACTACGCTGAGGGATTTACAGAGTTTATTAGGATTGTTTGTTTTTGCCTCTAAAGTAATTCCTATTGGTAGAATATTTTCTAGAAGGTTATATATGGCAACTAGGGGCGTTAAGTCTGCTTTTGCGCATATAAGGTTGAATAAAGCTCTGAAAGATGATTTGAGGATCTGGGAGGAATTTTTTATTAATTTTAATGGAGCCAGTATTTGGCAGAAAGAATTTATTGAAGCAGAAGCGTTAGGCCTTGTTACAGATGCATCAGGTTCTTGGGGATACAGAGCTTATTTTAGCGGTCAATGGTCAGCAGAACCTTGGCATGAGTCGTGGAAGAGCAGGGAAGTTATAAAGAATCTGGTGTTATTGGAATTATTTCCATTAGTGGTGTCCTTGGTAATATGGGGTCATGTGTTAGCAAATAGGAGAGTTTTAGTTTATATAGCTAATAAAGGAGTATTATTTGGAATTAATTGTCTGTCATCAAATAATGAGCAAGTAGTGAAGTCACTCGATTTTATAGTACGTTGTTGTTTGAATAAGAATATACAGTTGTGTTCAAAATTATTTAACCCCCACTGAAATTGAGTGTTTTGACCAGTTTGACATTGATTTTGATCATTTCAGTGATCTTGTTTACAATTAAATCAAAGAGGCACTTGTAAGTCAGACAAATATAACATAACATTTATAATGAAATAACCACAAATGTCTTTTCTGTGCTCACATCATTATCAGTTTTCTTCAACCCCCAAGTGACATTCAATCTTAGTACTTAGTACAACATCCTTTTCCAGTTATAACAGCTTTTAAACGTGAAGCAAAGCTTGACACAAGTGTCTTGCAGCGATCTACGGGTATCTTCGCCCATTCTTCATGGGCAAAAGCCTCCAGTTCAGTCACATTCTTAGGCTTGCACGCTGCAACTGCTTTCTTTAAGTCCCACCAGAGGTTCTTAATCGGATTTAAAAGGTTTCTACCACTTCGATTCACATAATTAGCTGTCAGACACTAGCGATCCGCTAGTGTCTGCTCTGCCAAACCATCCTAATATAATTGCTTTTGGGGCAGCCGTTTCGCTAAAAAAAGAACTTTTATTGATATGCTAATGAGCCTCTAGGTGCTATGGGGGCGTCATTAGCACCTAGAGGCTCGGTCTACCTTCACAAACTGCCGCCGCCCAGCGCGTCCCTCCAGCCCGCCCATCTCCTTCTGAATGCGATCCTCCCTGTGAGCGTATGTATTCGGCGCATGCGCAGTGAATGTCTGACCGCTTCCCTGCTCAGACATCTCCACTGCGCCTGCGCCGATGACGTCATAGTGCTCCGAGGAACAGGCGCAGTGGAGATGTCTGAGCAGGGAAGCGGTCAGACATTCACCGCGCATGTGCCGAATACATACGCTCACGAGGATCGCATTCAGGAGGAGATGGGCGGGCTGGAGGGACGCGCTGGGCGGCGGCAGTTTGTGAAGGTAGACCGAGCCTCTAGGTGCTAATGACGCCCCCATAGCACCTAGAGGCTCATTAGCATATCAATAAAAGTTCTTTTTTTTAGCGAAGCGGCTGCCCCAAAAGCAATTATATTAGGATGGTTTGGCAGAGCAGACACTAGCGGATCGCTAGTGTCTGACAGCTAATTATGTGAAACGAAGTGGTAGAAACCCTTTAAGTCTGGTGACTGCGATGGCCACTTCAAAATGTTCCAGCCTTTAATCTGCAACCATGCTCTAGTGGACTTGGAGGTATGCTTGGGATCATTGTCCTGTTGAAAGGTCCAACGTCTCCCAAGCCTCAGGTTTGTGACGGACTGCATCACATTTTCATCCAATATCTCCTGGTACTGAAGAGAATTCATGGTACCTTGCACACGCTGAAGCTTCCCTGTAACTGTAGAAGCAAAACAGCCCCAAAGCATGATTGACCCCTCACCATGCTTCACAGTAGGCAAGGTGTTCTTTTCTTCATAGGCCTTGTTCTTCCTCCTCCAAACATAGCGTTGATCCATGGGCCCCAAACAGTTCTAATTTTGTTTCATCAGTCCACAGAACACTTTTGTGGTTTGTCCACATGACTTTTGGCATACTGCAGTCGACTCTTCTTATTCTTTGGAGACAGCAAGGGGGTGCGCCTGGGAGTTCTTGCATGGAGGCCTTCATTACGCAGTGTGCGCCTTATTGTCTGAGCTGAAACTTCAGTACCCACATCTGACAAATCTTTTTTCAGTTCCTCAGCAGTCACACGGGGACTTTTCTCCACTTTGCGCTTCAGGTAGCGCACAGCAGTCGAAGTCAGCATCTTCTTTCAGCCACGACCAGGTAGCATTTCAACAGTGCCCTTTGCCTTGAATTTGCGAATGATGCATCCTATGGTGTCTCTTGGTATGTTTAACATCTTTGCAATCTTCTTATAGCCATTGCCCTTCCTGTGAAGAGAAATCACCTCTTCTCTTGTCTTCCTGGACCATTCTCTTGACTTCACCATGTTTGTAAACACAACAGTAAATGTCTAGAAGGAGCTGAGTATCAAAGTCCTTTTAAATCTGCCTAATTGGTGCTTATTATGCTTGATTGCTGCTCCTTGACATCCACAGGTGTTTTCAATACCTGATCGAAAACACTTGAATGAACCTCTGTTCTTAAGAGTGGTAGTCTTTAAGGGGTTGAATAATTGTGTCAATGAAGAAATCACCAAAAAAACATTTAATACTGTATTACAAAAACAATTGATGTCATTTTAGTTGCATTTGGTTCTTTAAAAAGTCCTTGTAAGATTTCATTCTGAACACAATTACAAATGTACACTAAATTCCCTAAAACCCTTTACAGCATCGGGGTTGAATAATTTTGAACACAGCTGTATGGTTGAAAGCTAAGTATATTCCTGGTAAGTTGAATATAATAGCGGATGCCCTTTCTCGCGCACAGTGGGAGAAGTTTTACGCCTTGGTTCCGGAGGCAGAGAAGGAAGGGATTCCGTGTCCGGGTAACCTGTGGAGTCTAATTTGGCATTGATGTTTATGCAGATTCGAAACTCGCTGGCGCCTAACACATGGAGAGGGTATGAGCAGGCTTGGAGGAAATTTTGTGAAAACAATAATATAAATGTCTTTGAGAGTAAGGTAGGTGTATCCTTAGAGTTCATTGGAAGCTTAGTGAAGTTAGGGTTAGGATGTTCAGCGGTAAAGAAGACGGAAGCGGGTGTATCTTTATTTTTTAAATTAGCAGGTTTGGAGCCGATGAACAGTTCGTTTGCGGTGAGGCAAGGTCTGAAAGGTTTAGCAAGACATCATTTTATTTCGGATTCTCGTAGACCTGTCACAGTTGAGTTATTAATAAAGTTGGTTTCAGTATTAGAGCAGTGTTTTTCGTTGTACGAGTTTAAATAGTTTAGAGCTGCTTTTGTGATCGCGTTTTTTTTTGGTGCTATGAGAATCAGTGAGTTGGTGGCTAAAAATTTTCATTCTGGTTCTACTTTGCTATGTTCTGATGTTCGGTTATTGTCGGATTGTGTGATGGTGTCTATTAGAAAGTCGAAAACAGATCAGTTAGGAAAAGGGATGGTAGTGTGTTTGAATCAGTTTGTTGACTCCCCAATTTGTCCAGTGTTAGCTGTTAAAGAATTTTGGGAGATGAGGCCTATGGTACCTGATTCATTTTTGATACATTGTAATGGTGGGGCGCTTTCTAAGTTTCAGTTTAATGCAGTTTTAAAAAAAAAATGTTTATCACTATTAGGTCTAGAAGGGGAGCATTATTCATCCCATTCTTTTCGGATTGGTGCGGCAACTGAAGCGTCTAGAATGGGTTTGGATAATGCTATAATTAAAAGAATCGGAAGATGGGATTCTGATCATTATAAGTCTTATATCAGGCCTAATTTGGTTTTATTGTAATTTAAATTTCTTTCAGGTTCCGAACAGATCAATGTTTGGATTTTCGGGCATTCCTTTGTTTTTTGGGCAGAGAAGAGGGCTTCAAATCGTAACTATGGTCAGCAATTGTTTTTTGATATACCATCGGTTTACATCTATTGGTTAGGTTTTAGAGGGTTGAGGTGGAACCAAATTATTCCTATTATTAAAGGCGAGTTAAAGGGGGGGGGGGTTAGTTGCTCAGCCTTAGCAGTGGCGTAACTACCGGGGAAGCAGCTGCTTCAGGGCCCGACGCCCCGGCAGCGTGTGTGATAGTTTATTTTCAAGTTAGTTAAATATCGATTCTTGTCTTAATGTTCAGGGCCCCTTCACAGCAGCAGCGGCTGACCAGGCCCCCGCGCTAATGTGATCTAATCTTACTGTCTCCTAAAGTCTCCTGATGTGTCTGGGATTCGAACCCACAACCTCCAATGTATTAGTGTATCAGAGGCAAAGCATTTACCCACACAACCATAAAGGCTGCATTACAACTGATTGAAAAAATATGAGATAGCTGGCTAAGTGTACATCTATACACATGACAGCTGCCCCAACACACCCAGCACTGCTATATCTCTATATGACAGCTGTCCCAGCACACTCAGCTCTGCTATATCTCTATATATGAGCAGCTGTCATGTGTATAGATGTACACTTAGCCAGCTATAACAGTAGAAGTTTCATATTTTTTCAGTCAGCAGCAAGACAGCTCTTATGGTCTTGTGGTTAGGTGCTTTGCCTCTGATACAGAAGGTCGTGGGTTTGAATCCCAGCAGAAACTGACATGGAGGTAATTAGAAGTGTTTATTATTATTTTTTAATACCCGACTGTTACTGCCATGGGGCACTTGATACTAGCACATGGGGGAGGGGGGTTGGCACCTGATACTGGCACATTGGGAGGGGGGGTTGGCACCTGATACTGGCACATGGGGGGGGAAGGGGGGGTTGGCACCTGATACTGGCACCTGGGGGGAGGGGGGGTTGGCACCTGATACTGGCACATGGGGGGGAGAGGCACCTGATACTGGTACATGGGGGGGGGGGAGGGAGAGAGGCACTTGATACTGGCACTTTTTTTGTGGAGGGGGGGAGATGGCACTATGATACTGGGACATGGGGGGGGAGAGGCACTTGATACTGACACCTGGGGGGGAGGGGGGGGTTGGCACCTGATACTGGCACATGGGGGGGGAGAGAGGCACCTGATACTGGCACCTGGGGGGGAGGGGGGTTGGCACCTGATACTGGCACATGGGGGGGAGAGAGGCACCTGATACTGGCACATGGGAGGGAGAGAGGGGTTGGCACCTGATACTGGCACATGGGGGGTGGAGGGAGAGAGGCACTTGATACTGGCACTTTTTTTGTGGGGGGGGGGGAGATGGCACTATGATACTGGGACATGGGGGGGAGGAGAGAGGCACTTGATACTGGCACATGGGAGGGTTTGGCACTATGATACTGGCACATGGGGGGTGGGAAGGAGAGAGGCAGTTGATACTGGCACATTGGGGGGGGATGGCACTATGATACTGGGACATGGGGGGAGGAGAGAGGCACTTGATACTGGCATGTGGGGGGGGTTGGCACTTGATACTGGCACATGGGTAGGTTTGGCACTATGATACTGGCACATGGGGGGAGAGGCACTTGATACTGACACTTTTTTTTGGGGGGGAGATGGCACTATGATACTGGGACATGGGGGGAGAGAGAGGCACTTGATACTGGCACATGGGGGGGGGGGGGATGGCACTATGATACTGGGACATGTGGGGGGGAGGAGAGAGGCACTTGATACTGGCACATGATGGGGGGGCATCTATGGGAACACTTACTGGCACATTATTGGGGGGCATTATGGGGGACACTAGGCCGGCAGCCTATCAGAGGCCGGACACTGAGGGTCATCTACTGGGGCACTATATATATGGCATTTTATACTGGTACATTATGGGGGGCACTAGCAGGAAGGGGGAGAGGAGCACTATGGGGGAACTTACTGGGGGCACTATATAGGGGTATTTTATACTGGGACATTATGGGGGCACTATGGGGGCACTATGGGGACATTAGCTCAACTGGGGGCATTACAAGGGGGTATTTTTGCACTGTCACATTATAAGGAGAATTATTACTACTGGGGGGGCATTATAGTGGGCTTTATTACTCCCCCATGGTATGACCCCCTAGTAGCAGCACCAGCCTCTCCCTGCTGTGCTATCCCTCTGCCCCTTCTCCAAATCCTTATTATGAAATCTTTCTCATTAGGATAAAGCACAACATCAGCTCCGCCGAGCCCCCGGCCAAGTGTTGAAGAGGTGTCTGAGATCCCCAAGGGTCAAGTAACTAAGTTTTCATATGATATATGTTTATGTTATACACATATAGCATCCACTGTGCCACACAATATACAGTATACCTCTACACTGTGCCACACAATATACAGTATACCTCTACACTGTGCCACACAATATACAGTATACCTCTACCCTGTGCCAAAGGAGTGTGGTTTACACAGAAGGAGGAAGGTGCGAAGCACGCTGGAGGGGCCCTTACAAATATTTGCTGTGGGGCCCAGTCACTTCTAGTTACGCCCCTGCCTTACTGGGTGGACTCTTGATGAGTAATGGACTTGAGTTAATATTGGTGGGAATTTTAATGGCTAAATAATTTATGGAATGTTATTATTTATGGTTACCCACCTTCCCCCCCCCCCCCCCCAAGTTAATAAAGACCACGGCCATTTTTATCCACAATGGTAGTATTGTGTATTTATTATAATGATAAGGTTAAATTGTCGAGTATGGCACCATGATGATACTTAAAGAGTGGCTAATTTATAAGAATTATTGCAGACCAGTTGTAATATATTTGTATGACATTCATCTATATGTCCCTCAATAGCAACACTGTAGAAGGGTCCACATCTGTGGGCTGCATAAACATAATTACTTGTGTAACATCCCAGAGTTATGTTACTAAACTCTTTTTCCCCGTTACTATTTGTTGGTAACATGTGCCTTGTCATCTAATGTGATTTTACATAATATTCCTCACAAATGTGCATTTTCTAAGCCTGTTACATGTATTTGCTGTAATTTCCATGTACACCAGCAGGTGGCAGCAATGTGTCAGCAGGGCCTTAGTAACAGTTTAGCATATCTAGACTGGAATAGTACATTCCAGTTTAGCCCCCCTCTATGAGCAGAAGTGGGCTGGGCCATGTCCTGCCTCATGAGGAGGAAAGGAAGTTAGTGTTAGTGTGCCAGCCACCCCGGCTAGGGAAAGGCTGTGCAAGAAGGAGCTCCTAGAAATAGGGATCCCAAGCCAGGATCTTGTCTCGGTTGAGACCAAAGATCTTCATCCCCAGCCTAAGCCTTCAGCCTCAGCTGGTTGACAAACAAGCAGCACCTCCACCTCCAGGACGAACCATTCCCTGTGAGCATAACTGTGAGTACCATCCAGAGACCAGGAGAAGCCAAATTCCTCCTCAGCTAGTCAGTCCCATACACAGCAGTAGATAAACAGAGCAGAAGATATAGATTCCTGCCATATTCTCCAGGCATATGATAGAAGCAGAAGAGATAGTAATCCCTGCCACCTATTTGCCAATACCTGCTGGGACCCAAGACTATTGCTGTATCTCATGTGGATTGATGCTGCCTCCAGTAAAGACAAGTTGAATTATATTTCAAGTCTGGATCTCATTCATTGCTACCAAGTTCCTCAATTACTCCTACTAGCAACACTCATTTATTGCAAGTAAGCCAGGATCCAGGAGTCCAGCCGTACCAAGGTAGGAGACACCGTTGACACTATACCTACTACTACACAGAGACATTACACCACTCTGGCATTCCTAACCTGGTACGTGAGTTGCAACACCTTAAAGGGCCCTGAGACTGTACCCTGCGCACGCTGCAATTGGCGTCACAAACAAAAACAATAGACTATTATATCCATATCCGGACCCACTGCATATTTTGGCGTCCGCGTAACCGTACCACAGTACGGCTCATCACATTTTTGGCGTCACGAACAGGATCGAGCTGTGTGCCAACAGGATCGAGCTGTGTGCCAACAGGATCAAGCTGTGTGCCAACAGGACCGGATCCAATTGTGTGCCTAACCGGATCAAATTGCATGTTTCACAGTACTGCAAGATTTACAGATTGTGCAAAAAACCCTGAAAATTGACTTTATTGCTTTGTTGCTGTGCCAGAAAGCGCTAAACGTGCGCTCCAGCACCCAAAGGGTTAATTCGCCATATTTGCAAAATTGCGCTGCTTCTTCATGCCCAGAAGCGGGAAAACTCAGGAACGCCCTCTCAAGAGCGCGAAGATGCCGAATACGCCCCACTAGAGCGGGAAATCTAAAGACTGCCCACCAAGAACTTTGCCTTGTGAGCCAAGGGAGTGAAGTCTCCTCCCTCTGGGCTCCACCCTTACCTCCTGCACTCTTCATGACAGAGGAAGCAAGGAAAATGGCGCTCCCTCTACCAAAATGGGACCAGATCGCAATACAGGGAGAACTCGTCTACGAGCCCACTGTGCCTGAGATCCGAGTTTTCCAGCTCATGAGGAGAGATGGCCCCTGCGCATTTCCGGAACTGGCCGCCCGGCCGCGACACCAGGTAGGAGCCACCATGCTCCCTAGGGCCCAGGCCCGGTCCGTACCCGCCCCTGCACCGCTTCTCGCGGGTCCCGATACCGCCAACAGGCCTAGGCCTGCTCCGCCAAGGACACCTACTGGTACGGCGGAGGCGGCTGGTGTTTCCACTCTACCACCCAGTTCCACCACTACAAAACTGGGATGCCTGAACCCCGAGGTTCCATGGGAAATAACCCCTTATGCCCAGACGGCATGGGAGTACAAGTCCGCCATTGAGGAATGGGTTAAGCAAGTAGTGGACGACCCCCAGCCAGGAGACCCCAAACTCGCCAGGCGCACTGGGACTGTGCTCTGGTTTTCCGTTGAAAGGGGAGTGGGATTCCTGCAAGATAGCCACTCCGGGTCCGAAATCTTTGTGGGCCGCCGCTCAGTTAAGCAGCACTATCTGCCACAGGCCCGTCATAACTTGTACGCAGGGGATCAGGTAGAATATACCCCCATGCGTTCTGTGCAAGGACCCTTCGCTGCCGTTGTGACCCTGCTGGCTAAGCCATTAACCCCTGCAGTCACCCCAGAGACCTGGCAGGAAGACCCAGGCTCTGCAGGGAAAGTGAGATAACTGCAAGGGACCCCAGATGGCAGGTTGCGTTTTAGGGAGCAACCCCAGCTAGAACCTGCACCTCTTATCCCTGACCTGGCTGCACCACCAACACTGCGAGTGGGCCAGATAAACAATTCTGTTTTGACATTCAATCCTAAGGTGCAACCCTATATAGTGCCCTGGAAGCAGCCTCAGGCACCTTCTGTGCATCTACCAGAGCCCCTTCAGCCAGAGGTTTTGAGGCCCTCTGCACCGGCTAGGGATCCCGGCTTGCAGCATGTCATGGCTGCATTCTCCAGGCTGTATGCGCAGCCAACTCCAACAGCCACCACTAGGGGTCAGTGGCGAACAACAACTGATGCAACGATGAGCTACAAGAGGCAGGAGCGCCCCCTGATGCACTTCAGTAGCTCTAGTAGCGAGGAGGACATGGATGCCCTCCTCTAAATGCATCCTTCTGTTCAAAAATAAGGAACTGTTTGGGAGCCACGTCGTGGACTATTCCTGATGGGTGAGGCCCGTTGGCATTGTGTTTTTAACGTTTTTATTTTCAGGTTGCCCTATTTTGTCCTCACCCTGATGGTCATGCATAGTAAGGACTCCCCCCATCATCATTTAACCCCTCATGTCCAAGTTCATCGTTTTATCCCCTTTCTCAGGTTACTTGATAGCCTTGTGGAACTACGGTTCTAAATATGCTGTTTTTAGACATTTTATACCTCCTTGGATTACCATTAACTTTTATCCCTGTGGTTTACAATTGACTTTTAAAGTTTCCAGAGGATTCTACTACTTCAAGCACTTCAAGTCAAGGAACTCAAGTTATTTTTGAGCCTACCCCCGCATTAATAAAATTACACTACCTTTATTAAAAAAAATTTACTGCAACATAAAAGCTTGCACCCAAAGGAAAGACTCAAATGATTACTTGAGTTCTTTGTGATTTCCTATCTAATATTTTTGCACTAATTGTACAAGTTACCTGTTATGCAACGTTTAAGATAACATGCCCATTGTGTGTATTCTTTTACAGGTGCCGCAATGTGACCTTTATGCACTATTTGTGACTATTGCACTTACCATTGCACTTAACCTAAAATGTAGCAACTTACTCAGATATGCCATATTTGACAGCTCTTATTCTCTCCTTCCTTTATACGGACTGCCTTCATACGGACGCTTAAAACTTATGGCCTACATTTAGTGCACAGGTAGGACCAAGTGGTAAGTCCAGGCAGGTCTATTAACTACACCGGTAACCCCGCTGCTTCGGGAATCGTTAGAAGTCATAGACCGCTCCTTCCAGTTAGTTTTATGTTCAAGATTGCTCCCATTCTGAGGTGTCTTACTTCCAGGAGTTTCATGGGATTATAATACCCTCCTCCGTGACATTGCCGGAAGTGCATGAAGACGATAAATACCTCCCCTTCTGAGCCTTTCACTAAGGTATGGTACCTTAAACCTTAGAGCCACAATTTAGCTACCCACCATAGTGATCGTGCTTTAAGCCAAATTTCTCAGGCTTTGGTGCAGGAAAGGGAATACAGGATAAAGCCACCCTTTCATTTGCGGGCATTCCATTACACAATGGTGGGATTACAGAGTAAAGACACCCCCATGCTTTCTTTGGTATTGGTGGACGATACCCCAAAAGTCAGTCAGTAATGTTTGCTTAGTGCAGTATTTAGGTTCACTGGTTATACCAAGAGAAGGAAACTGTGTGTTGGACACCTTACTCTAGCGGGCAGGAACCTGAGGATAGCCGTTTTATGTTTGTCTTTGTATGTCCTTATATGTAATACATGCAGCACTTTGTATTTATTGGGTACCCCAGAGCTAGTTATTCTTCTCCCTCCTAAGCATAAGCCGAGGGCGGCTTAACTTGAAGTAAGGGGGAATGTAACATCCCAGAGTTATGTTAGTAAACTCTTTTTCCCCGCTACTATTTGTTGGTAATATGTGCCTTGTCATCTAATGTGATTTTACATAATATTCCTCACAAATGTGCATTTTCTAAGCCTGTTACATGTATTTGCTGTAATTTCCATGTACACCAGCAGGTGGCAGCAATGTGTCAGCAGGGCCTTAGTAACAGTTTAGCATATCTAGACTGGAATAGTACATTCCAGTTTAGCACCCCTCTATGAGCAGAAGTGGGCTGGGCCATGTCCTGCCTCATGGGGAGTAAAGGAAGTTAGTGTTAGTGTGCCAGCCACCCCGGCTAGAGGAAGGCTGTGCAAGAAGGAGCTCCCAGAAATAGGGATCCCAAGCCAGGATCTTGTCTCGGTTGAGACCAAAGATCTTCATCCCCAGCATGGGCCTTCAGCCTCAGCTGGTTGACAAACAAGCAGCACCTCCACCTCCAGGACGAACCATTCCCTGTGAGCATAACTGTGAGTACCATCCAGAGACCAGGAGAAGCCAAATTCCTCCTCAGCTAGTCAGTCCCATACACAGCAGAAGATAGACAGAGCAGAAGATATAGATTCCTGCCATATTCTCCAGGCAACACTCATTTATTGCAAGTGAGCCAGGATCCAGGAGTCCAGCCGTACCAAGGTAGGAGACACCGTTGACACTATACCTACTGCTACACAGAGACATTACACCATTCTGGCTTTCCTAACCTGGTACGTGAGTTGCAACACCTTAAAGGGCCCTGAGACTGTACCCTGCGCACGCTGCAATTGGCGTCACGAACAAAAACAATAGACTATTATATCCATATCCGGACCCACTGCATATTTTGGCGTCCGCATAACCGTACCATGGTCCTAATCATTGCATTTGTCCCCCGCTGCATCCATAGGGCACAAGTTGGTGGCATCATTCACCCATGTCACCGCTGTTTGTGCTGCCCTTGGACGGATCCTCTTCGGCTTTTGTGCAGAACAGTTCATCAGAACAGGATCTGCCCAAGTAATGACGTTTATGCAGCACACAGATGGGGACCTGAGGGCCTTGTACAGTGCGGTAACTTATAGTGTGACATACACATATACAGTTGCAAGAAAAAGTATGTGAACCCTTTGGAATGATATGGATTTCTGCACAAATTGGTCATAAAATGTGATCTGATTTTCACCTAAGTCACAACAATAGACAATCACAGTCTGCTTAAACTAATAACACACAAAGAATTAAATGTTACCATGTTTTTATTGAACACACCATGTAAACATTCACAGTGCAGGTGGAAAAAGTATGTGAACCCTTGGATTTAATAACTGGTTGAACCTCGTTTGGCAGCAATAACTTCAACCAAACGTTTCCTGTAGTTGCAGATCAGACGTGCACAACGCTCAAGAGTAATTCTTGACCATTCCTCTTTACAGAACTGTTTCAGTTCAGCAATATTCTTGGGATGTCTGGTGTGAATCGCTTTCTTGAGGTCATGCCACAGTATCTCAATCAGGTTGAGGTCAGGACTCTGACTGGGCCACTCCAGAAGGCGTATTTTCTTCTGTTTAAGCCATTCTGTTGTTGATTTACTTCTATGCTTTGGGTTGTTGTCCTTTTGCAATACCCATCTCCTGTTAAGCTTCAGCTGGTGGACAGATGGCCTTAAGTTCTCCTGCAAATTTTCTTGCTAAACTTTGGAATTCATTTTTCCTTCGATGATAGCAATCCGTCCAGGCCCTGACGCAGCAAAGCAGCCCCAAACCATGATGCCCCCACCACCCTACTTTACAGTTGGGATGAGGTTTTGATGTTGGTGTGCTGTGCCTCTTTTTCTCCACACATTTTCTTCCAAACAACTCAACTTTGGTTTCATCTGTCCACAGAATAATTTGCCAGTACTGCTGTGGAACATCCAGGTGCTCTTGTGCAAACTGTAAACGTGCAGCAATGGGTTTTTTTGGACAGTAGTGGCTTCCTCTGTGGTATCCTCCCATGAAATCCATTCTTGTGTAGTGTTTTACGTATCGTAGATTCGCTAACAGGAATGTTAGCATATGCCAGAGACTTTTGTAAGTCTTTAGCTGACACTCTAGGATTCTTCTTCACCTCATTGAGCAGTCTGCGCTGTGCTCTTGCAGTCATCTTTAGAGGACTGCCACTCCTAGGGAGAGTAGCAGCAGTGCTGAACTTTCTCCATTTATAGACAACTTGTCTTACCGTGGACTGATGAACAGCAAGGCTTTTGGAGATACTTTTATAACCCTTTCCAGCTTTATGCAAGTCAATAATTCTTAATCGTAGGTCTTCTGAGAGCTCTTTTGTGCGAGGCATCATTCACATCAGGCAATGCTTCTTGTGAAAAGCAAACCCAGAACTGGTGTGTGTTTTTTCTAGGGCAGGGCAACTGTAACCAACACCTCCAATCTCATCTCATTGATTGGACTCCAGTTGGCTGACACCTCACTCCAATTTGCTCTTGGAGATGTTATTAGTCTAGGGCTTCACATACTTTTTCCACCTGCACTGTGAATGTTTACATGGTGTGTTCAATAAAAACATAGTAACATTTAATTCTTTGTGTGTTATTAGTTTAAGCAGACTGTGATTGTCTATTGTTGTGACTTAGATGAAGATCAGATCACATTTTATGACCAATTTGTGCAGAAATCCATATAATTCCAAAGGGTTCACATACTTTTTCTTGCAACTGTATGTCACAAAAGAAAGAGATTACAACATATCTGCAATAAGGCTACTTTTACATCTATGTTTTGGTGGGAGGTCTTGTCAGGTTTGTAGTTGTGCCATATCCTTTCCATTTTGTTATAATGGATTTCATGGTGCTTCGTGGGATGTTCCGAGTTTGGGATATTACTTTATAACTAAACCCTGATCTATGATTCTCCACAACTTTGTCTCTGACCTGTTTGGAGAGCTCCTTAGTCTTGTTTATTAGTTTGATAGACTCAGTAAAAGGGAGGGATGAACACATAAGCACTTATTTACACTTTACACAAATATTTCAGTTTTATTTTCATTCCATTGTAATGATTTTGACTATGTGGTCAGGTCCAATACATACAATCTAAATTAAAATCCATTTTAATTCCAACTTGTAACGCAAAGGGGGTGGATACTTAGGGGGTGGATGCTGTTACAAGGCACTGTAGCACCGTTTGTTATATGCGCACAGAATTACGCTGCATTGTTTTACAGTAAATATTTACTCCAAGGCAATATTATATGTTCACTGTTTGACACACTTGCTTAGACACAGGGGCCTCTATGGACTTTTATCCTGCATTGTTTGCAGAATTTTAATCCCACCAGAGGCCTTATGAAGTGTCCACTTGAAATCTGTAGATCAAGAGGCTTTCTATGAAATTGGTTGTGTTTGTGAGATGGGTATATTAGAGGATATACAGTTATGAGATTCTGAGGTCAGGCATGATGGGGCTGATACACTGTGTGTTAGGTATGGATATTAGATTGTGAGCTCCTGGGATGATCTGAGTGATACATTATATGTACAATGCTGGGTATTATAATTACAGTGTACAATCAATTCATCTTCCATGCATGTTCTACTGAAGTTTTATCCCAAAGCACAGCCAGATCTCCCTGTGGTCAGTGTGTAACCATGATTCCATTGGACCCCATGAGGTGCAGTGCATGGACGACATCTGTGGACCTGTCTCATTGGGGGTCTTCATGCTATCAGGATGTACCCTCCAACATGCTTGTTTTATTCTGATGCCAGGGTGGCTTTTCTTGGATTCTTCAAGCCAGCGCCTGTGTGGGAGGTTTTGGCAAGGTAGATCACTTGGCTTCAAGCAGGCAGATAAAAGAAATTAAGTTTTGAGATTATTAATGTGCCGACTCAATAATTCTAACACAAACAATAAATCTGCCAACTAATGCAGTAGTATCAGCCCTGAGAGGACACAATGGATCTCATAGGGCCAGGAACTTGCAAACTTTGATCTCTATAATGTGACTTTATTCCACTCTCTTAGGCATCATTCACACTATCGGTTCAGTTTTGCGGTCCGCAAACCTTGGATCTGCAAAATACGGATGTGGTCCATGTGTCAGCCACATTTTTTTTCCGTGGCCCGCATTTTGCAGACATAATCTATCTTTTTGCAGAACGGATGTACGGATGCAGAAAGCACACAGATGCTCTTTTTTTTCTGCATCCATATGTCAGTTACGCAAAAACGTAGAACATAGCCTATACCTGTGAATCTCACACTAAATAAACACGACCCTATCTGGGAAGGGTTTGTATAAATCACCAAAACAAAGCCTATTTAGGCCAATAACCTCACTTGTCCCAGATATTAAAACTTGACTTTTACTATAATTATTTTAAAACACTATTCTAGTTACAAGTACATGTGAGCAAAATAAATAGGGTTAAAACTATCTCATGCCTTGTCAGTGCTGAGGCAAATTTGCTGTGTCTACAATGTCAGTCAGGGGTGCACTCCCCATATAGTCACTGTGACGGACTGAACCGTCACTGGGGCTGCTGGAGGAGCCTGAGGGCCAGCCTCCTTCCTACAGACTATGGACTGAGAACTATAGAGACCCCCTAAGATCTTTTGGGGTTACAAGGAACTATGAACCCTGATTTATGTGTGTAATTTATATGCCACATATTTCCTATTGCCCATTAAAAAGGCATGGTGTGGATTCAGCAACACAAATAGGGTTAACTCTGCACTGAGACTCCCACTGATTGTGTTAGTGATGGGATTAAGATAGTTGATTATAATAGCAGCGGACTCCTATGATACACTCAGGAGATAATCCCATCACATGTGTCTCCTCTTCCCATTCATTCATTATGTAGGGGGTGAAGATGTCTGTTTGCATGTTCATTGTTGATTGCTTCAAAGACAATGCCAATGTGTTTGTTAATTGTGTCAAAGACGTCAAGAGATTGCTATACATGTATACTCCCCTGGCTATTACTCCTAGCTCTTGTAAGAGCTGTTCCTGTTCCTGGTTCCTGTGGTGGTATCGGTGTCGAGTGGAGGGCTTGGAGTCCTCGGGAAGCACTAGGAGCATCCATCAACGGAGGTACCTGGTCAGGGTGCTAGGAGTATCCGTTACATTGGTGGCAAGCAGTGGGATGGCATCCTAGTGCGAGGAGGAGCAGCTCGGAGACACCGTTCGTGGAACATATTGAGGGCAACGCTAGTATCCGTACAGCGCCCCTGGCTACAGCAGAATGGAAACAGCAGTGGAGTACGATGAGGGTGTCATGGATGACCGAGATACAGCCCGCAAAGGTATCTGGTACCAGGCACTGGGTATTGTGGAGTATCTGCGGGACGAGAGACTCCCCACGGAAGACCAGCGGTTGCAGAAGCGAGTAGCCCCGCGGATGCCCTTCCTGGGAGAGCAGCCCCGGGAGGAATGGGTAAAGGAATTGGAACACCTAGCATGGCAGGAGCTGTGGCTGGAAGATGCCTACCAGGCGCTCTGGTGGTATGGGGCACAGTACCTACCCAGGACAGCTGAGCATGACAAGCCAGAGGGAGAGGAGTTTGATGGTCCTGGCTTGTTATGGGAGACCTTTTCAGAGCTGGAGTTTGGGAGCCCAACACAAGCCCGGTTCAGGGACCTCTTTGAGTGGCGGGAGAGCAGGTATGACTGGGACGACACTCACAAAATTGAGCAAGACCTGGTCCACCTGGTAACCCGGGAGATGAAGCTGGAACAGGACTACCAGCAGCTGTTCCACTCCAGTGAGAGGGCTCAGCGAGAGAGCAGAGTGTCAGACCCAGGTCCAGAGCCCTTCAGCTGGGAGGATATTGTGGAGGTTTACTGGGAAGACCCGACTGAAGTATCCCCTGCTTCAGTACCAGCTACAGAGGTAGGGGACCTCATAGACTGGTCCTGGGGGGAACCCCATATGGCAGGTGGAGATTGGACCGAGATCTCTCCACCGGCCCTACAGGGATGCTGGGCAGTCGGCCCTGCTCCCCAGCGGCAGTATGTTTTGCAGGGAGAGGAGAGCATTGTCTCCATTCCCCAGCGGCAGTGTACCTTGAAGGGAGAGGAGACAATCGGTCTCTCTCCCCAACCACAGGGAGACAGCACCCCTAACTCCGATGGTGCAGATGGGACCGCGGTCTCTGCACCAGTCCTACCGGGATCCTGGACGGCCGGTACGGATCCCCCGCCAACCCCGCAGGAATGCCAGGAGGAGGAGGTAAACGATTCCCTGACCCCATCCCAGCGGAAGAGCTGGCATCTGGGCAGAGCGCAGTTGGCCTCTGCCTTCCCCTATCCTCTTGTCCAGAGCCTGACTCCCCACTGGCTACCCCAGCGGAAGAGCTGGCATCTGGGCAGAGCGCAGTTGGCCTCTGCCCTCCCTATCCTCTTGTCCAAAGCCTGACTCCCCACAGACTACCCCAGCGGAAGAGCTGGCATCTGGGCAGAGCGCAGTTGGCCTCTGTCCTCCCCTATCCTCTTGTCCAGAGCCTGACTCCCCACTGGCTACCCCAGCGGAAGAGCTGGCATCTGGGCAGAGCGCAGTTGGCCTCTGCCCTCCCTATCCTCTTGTCCAAAGCCTGACTCCCCACTGGCTACCCCAGTGGAGGAGCTGGCATCTGGGCAGAGCGCAGTCGGCCTCTGCCCTCCCCTATCCTCTTGTCCAGAGGCTGACTCCCCACAGGCTACCCCAGCAGAAGAGCTGGCCTCTGGTCAGAGCGCAGTCGGCCTCTGCCCTCCCCTAACCTGTTGTCCAGAGGCTGACTCCCCACAGGCTACCCCAGCAGAAGAGCTGGCATCTGGTCAGAGCGCAGTCGGCCTCTGACCTCCCCTATCCTCTTGTCCAGAGGCTGGTCAGAGCGCAGTCGGACTCTGCCCTCCCCTATCCTCTTGTCAAGAGCCTGACTCCCCACTGGCTACCCCAGCGGAAGCGGTGGCATCTGGGCAGAGCGCAGTCGGCCTCGGCCCACCAAGTACCTACAGCTCAAAGCTAGAGAACAACAATGAAGCAAGGAGTAGAAGATGCCCACTCAACAGCTGGGGACATACAGAACAGAGCCAGGCCCCAGAGTTCAACAGGACCAGTGTTTGTTTATGGGTGGGCTACTCGACTAACTCAGGCACTGACCGACAGGAGGTCAGGTACCTGGTTAGTCTACTGTTGGGAGGGGAGAAATGTGACGGACTGAACCGTCACTGGGGCTGCTGGAGGAGCCTGAGGGCCAGCCTCCTTCCTACAGACTATGGACCGAGAACTATAGAGACCCCCTAAGACCTTTTGGGGTTACAAGGAACTATGAACCCTGATTTATGTGTGTAATTTATATGCCACATATTTCCTATTGCCCATTAAAAAGGCATGGTGTGGATTCAGCAACACAAAAAGGGTTAACTCTGCACTGAGACTCCCACTGATTGTGTTAGTGATGGGATTAAGATAGTTGATTATAATAGCAGCCAAATCCTATGATACACTCAGGAGATAATCCCATCACATGTGTCTCCTCTTCCCATTCATTCATTATGGAGGGGGTGAAGATGTCTGTTTGCATGTTCATTGTTGATTGCGTCAAAGACAATGCCAGTGTGTTTGTTAATTACATCAAAGACAATGCCAGTGTGTTTGTTAATTTCGTCACAGACAATGCCATTGTGTTTGTTGAATAGGTTTAGTTTTGTGTTTAAACTGTACAGGATTGGCTGCTATGTCATGTCCTCAGTATGTCATGTGTATATAAGTCAATGCTGTGTGTTCAATAAAGAGTTCCTGTTTTACACTCAACATAGAGCCTCGTCTCATGTGTGTGGGGATTGCTATACGTGTATACTCCCCTGGCTATTACTCCTAGCTCTTGTAAGAGCTGTTCCTGTTCCTGGTTCCTGTGGTGGTATCGGTGTCGAGTGGAGTGCTTGGAGTCCTCGGGAAGCACTAGGAGCATCCATCAACGGAGGTACCCGGTCGGGGTGCTAGGAGATCCGTTACAGTCACACACTTGAACTATAGTTTAGCAGACCAATGCAGCACCGTTCTATATGTATTTTGATTAGGGATGATACTATGCGGCGAACTATGTTTGCTCTAAGATGGCTCACTATTAGTTTGCTGCACTAGTTGCCAGAACTGACACAAACATGAGAATCTAAAAACACTCGTTTCTGTCCCCCAACATGTTTCACCAGCTAACCTGGCTTCATCAGGGGAAACGGACAGAACTGAGAAAAGACGCTGGCCCTGAACCTTTTAAAGGGCTGTCTTCACCTTATTAGGCTGGAGAGCCAATAGATGCATCAAATGAAGAAGGAGAGGGAAAATGTCCCATGAACGATCCTGCCAATGGGAAGGATAGAGGTCACAGTGACACACATCACCATCACCTCGGTGGGTGTGTTTTTGTGACTTAGGTGCGCATCTGATACCTCCGCAGTCTTACCTTCTGTCAGCACCGCTATACTATACTACGGCTGCGCAAGAACTTCAGGGTTTTCAAGACATACCTCTGACTCCTGTGCGCATGCGCCAACACTTTAACTCAGTGAGCGCTCCTCCGTCCTAGTGCGGCTGCGCACAGACTTGGTCTCACACTGCGAGTTACAAGGTCTATGCGCCTGCGCCAACACTTGGTTCCAGGGCGCATCTCCCCACCTCGATACAACTGCCTATGGAATTGATCTCCCTGCGCTCGATGTGTAAGGTGTATGAATACATCCAGACTGGTGTCCCTCTTAAAGGGGTCATAGATTGACTTACTTGCTTGACACACTAAGTCTTGATACGGGCTTTGTCCCAGATACATTACTACTCTAGAACCTCGCTCTATAACCTAACTGGCAGGTTATGCTTTATACATCCCACCATGTATGTATGGGAAATGGGTCAAAAATCCCTGTAATGACCCTGTCTTGAGGGGATAAATAATGTCCCTAATGTTGCTGTGTGATACAAGGTTCAAAAGCATGAGCATTCTGGTAAATGTAAGCCAGACATGGTCATAGAGGAACATATTTATTGTACCTAAAGTACTGTAGATAATCGGATTACATAATTATAAACAGCGTCTAATTTAAATAATGCTCACTGGATTACAAAATTGCTTAGATAGATAGGGCAGAAGACTATTCTAAAAAGGAAGAAAACGTGAAGCCTTCATTGAGGCCTTTTGGGCTGAGACTGTCAAGGCGGTAAATCCACCTAGTTTCCTCTTGAAGTAGGAATCTATCCAAATCACCCCTATGTGCACCTAATGTCCTTTTGCATTGGCCCCAAAAATTTTAACAGTAGGGGTCTCCTCCATGGAGAGTTCGAACATGTCTGGATATTGTAGTATCTGATTTGGTATTGATGCTGCTTATGTGTTGGCAGATCCGTCGTCGAAATTCTTGTGATGTCTTGCCAACATACAGTTTTGAACAGGGGCACTGGGCCACATACACTATACCCGTGGTTTGGCAATTTATAAATTGCCTGATCTCATATTTTTTATCATCCACGGGGTTGATGAAATCTTTGATCTTTTTTATGTATGCATCGCCCACAGGGGTGACTGCCCACCACATTACATCTTAACCACATCGTTTTTGGGGGGTCTTTTCTATAAAAACTCTGCACTAGATGGTCTTTGAGGTTTTTGAGGCAAGTCTTAAAACTGCAAACATAATTGACATGCTGCAGATTTGGAAATCCACACGGCAGGTCAATTTCCGCACAGAAAAAATCTGCATAGTGTACATGAGATTTGTGTAATCTCATACCCTTTGCTGGTACTGTACTATGCTGTGGTTTTTCCGCATGGGAATCCGCGCGAAAAAAAAAAACACACATATTCCACGATGTGTGTAGGTGGCCTTAAGGCTCATTCACAAGATCGTGCCATTTTTTGCGATCCGCAAAAAACGGATGCCGCCCGTGTGCCTTCCGCAATTTGCGGAACGGAACAGGAGGCCCATTATAGAAATGACTATTCTTGTCCGCAAAACAGACAAGAATAGGACATGCCTTATAATTTTTGCGGGGCCACGGAAAGGAGCAACGGATGCGGACAGCACACAGAGTGCTCAAAAGAAAGAAGATGGCTCCGGCAGCATTCCGCAATATCAAAGATTCTTTAACCTCCTCAGGACCGCCGTACGCAGGATTGCGTCTTTGCGGCGGTCCTGTTGTTCTGGGTGGACGCGCCGGTGCGTCCTCTCGCGAGACGCGAGATTTCCTGTGAACGCGCGCACACAGGCGCGCGCGCTCACAGGAACGGAAGGTAAGAGAGTGGATCTCCAGCCTGCCAGCGGCGATCGTTCGCTGGCAGGCTGGAGATGTGATTTTTTTAACCCCTAACAGGTATATTAGACGCTGTTTTGATAACAGCGTCTAATATACCTGCTACCTGGTCCTCTGGTGGTCCCCTTTGTTTGGATCGACCACCAGAGGACACAGGCAGCTCAGTAATATGTTGCACCAAGCACCACTACACTACACCCCCCCCCCGTCACTTATTAACCCCTTATTAGCCCTTGATCACCCCTGATCACCCCATATAGACTCCCTGATCACCCCCCTGTCATTGATTACCCCCCTGTCATTGATCACCCCCCTGTAAAGCTCCATTCAGATGTCCGCATGATTTTTACGGATCCACTGATAGACTGATCGGATCCGTAAAAATCATACGGACGTCTGAATGCAGCCTTACAGGGGAGTGATCAATGACGGAGGTGATCACCCCATATAGACTCCCTGATCACCCCCCTGTCATTGATCACCCCCCTGTAAAGCTCCATTCAGATGTCCGCATGATTTTTACGGATCCACTGATAGACTGATCGGATCCGTAAAAATCATACGGACGTCTGAATGCAGCCTTACAGGGGAGTGATCAATGATGGAGGTGATCACCCCATATAGACTCCCTGATCACCCCCCTGTCATTGATCACCCCCCTGTAAAGCTCCATTCAGATGTCCGCATGATTTTTACGGATCCACTGATAGACTGATCGGATCCGTAAAAATCATACGGACGTCTGAATGCAGCCTTACAGGGGAGTGATCAATGACTGTGGTGATCACCCATATAGACTCCCTGATCACCCCCCTGTCATTGATTACCCCTCTGTCATTGATCACCCCCCTGTAAAGCTCCATTCAGATGTCCGCATGATTTTTACGGATCCACTGATAGACTGATCGGATCCGTAAAAATCATACGGACGTCTGAATGAAGCCTTACAGGGGAGTGATCAATGACTGTGGTGATCACCCCATATAGACTCCCTGATCACCCCCCTGTCATTGATTACCCCCCTGTCATTGATCACCCCCCTGTAAAGCTCCATTCAGATGTCCGCATGATTTTTACGGATCCACTGATAGACTGATCGGATCCGTAAAAATCATACGGACGTCTGAATGCAGCCTTACAGGGGCGTGATCAATGACTGTGGTGATCACCCCATATAGACTCCCTGATCACCCCCCTGTCATTGATCACCCCCCTGTCATTGATCCCCCCCCCCCCCCCCCCCTGTAAGGCTGCATTCAGTCTTTTTTTTGGCCCAAGTTAGCGGAATTTTTTTTTTTTTCTTACAAAGTCACATATTCCACTAACTTGTGACAAAAAATAAAATCTCACATGAACTCACCATACCCCTCACGGAATCCAAATGCGTAAAATTTTTTAGACATTTATATTCCAGACTTCTTCTCACGCTTTAGGGCCCCTAGAATGCCAGGGCAGTATAAATACCCCACATGTGACCCCATTTCGGAAAGAAGACACCCCCAGGTATTCCGTGAGGGGCATATTGAGTCCATGAAAGATTGAAATTTTTGTCCCAAGTTAGCGGAACGGGAGACTTTGTGAGAAAAAAATAAAAAATATCAATTTCCGCTAACTTGTGCCAAAAAAAAAAAAATTCTATGAACTCGCCATGCCCCTCATTGAATACCTTGGGGTGTCTTCTTTCCAAAATGGGGTCACATGTGGGGTATTTATACTGCCCTGGCATTCTAGGGGCCCCAAAGCGTGAGAAGAAGTCTGGTATCCAAATGTCTAAAAATGCCCTCCTAAAAGGAATTTGGGCCCCTTTGCGCATCTAGGCTGCAAAAAAGTGTCACACATCTGGTATCGCCGTACTCAGGAGAAGTTGGGCAATGTGTTTTGGGGTGTCATTTTACATATACCCATGCTGGGTGAGATAAATATCTTGGTCAAATGCCAACTTTGTATAAAAAAATGGAAAAAGTTGTCTTTTGCCAAGATATTTCTCTCACCCAGCATGGGTATATGTAAATAGACACCTCAAAACACATTCCCCAACGTCTCCTGAATACGGCGATACCAGATGTGTGACACTTTTTTGCAGCCTAGGTGGGCAAAGGGGCCCACATTCCAAAGAGCACCTTTCGGATTTCACTGGTCATTTACCTACTTACCACACATTAGGGCCCCTGGAAAATGCCAGGGCAGTATAACTACCCCACAAGTGACCCCATTTTGGAAAGAAGACACCCCAAGGTATTCCGTGAGGGGCATGGCGAGTTCCTAGAATTTTTTATTTTTTGTCACAAGTTAGTGGAAAATGATGATTTTTTTTTTTTTTTTTTTTTCATACAAAGTCTCATATTCCACTAACTTGTGACAAAAAATAAAAACTTCCATGAACTCACTATGCCCATCAGCGAATACCTTGGGGTCTCTTCTTTCCAAAATGGGGTCACTTGTGGGGTAGTTATACTGCCCTGGCATTCTAGGGGCCCAAATGTGTGGTAAGGAGTTTGAAATCAAATTCTGTAAAAAATGACGAGTGAAATCCGAAAGGTGCTCTTTGGAATATGGGCCCCTTTGCCCACCTAGGCTGCAAAAAAGTGTCACACATCTGGTATCTCCGTACTCAGGAGAAGGTGGGGAATGTGTTTTGGGGTGTCATTTTACATATACCCATGCTGGGTGAGAGAAATATCTTGGCAAAAGACAACTTTTCCCATTTTTTTATACAAAGTTGGCATTTGACCAAGATATTTATCTCACCCAGCATGGGTATATGTAAAAAGACACCCCAAAACACATTCCCCAACTTCTACTGAATACGGAGATACCAGATGTGTGACACTTTTTTGCAGCCTAGGTGGGCAAAGGGGCCCACATTCCAAAGAGCACCTTTCGGATTTCACTCGTCATTTTTTACAGAATTTGATTTCAAACTCCTTACCACACATTTGGGCCCCTAGAATGCCAGGGCAGTATAACTACCCCACAAGTGACCCCATTTTGGAAAGAAGAGACCCCAAGGTATTTCGTGATGGGCATAGTGAGTTCATGGAAGTTTTTATTTTTTGTCACAAGTTAGTGGAATATGAGACTTTGTAAGAAAAAAAAAGAAAAAGAAAAAAATCATCATTTTCCGCTAACTTGTGACAAAAAATAAAAAGTTCTATGAACTCACTATGCCCATCAGCGAATACCTTAGGGTGTGTACTTTCCGAAATGGGGTCATTTGTGGGGTGTTTGTACTGTCTGGCCATTGTAGAACCTCAGGAAACATGACAGGTGCTCAGAAAGTCAGAGCTGCTTCAAAAAGCGGAAATTCACATTTTTGTACCATAGTTTGTAAACGCTATAACTTTTACCCAAACCATTTTTTTTTTACCCAAACATTTTTTTTTTATCAAAGACATGTAGAACAATAAATTTAGAGCAAAATTTATATATGGATGTCGTTTTTTTTGCAAAATTTTACAACTGAAAGTGAAAAATGTCATTTTTTTGCAAAAAAATCGTTAAATTTCGATTAATAACAAAAAAAGTAAAAATGTCAGCAGCAATGAAATACCACCAAATGAAAGCTCTATTAGTGAGAAGAAAAGGAGGTAAAATTCATTTGGGTGGTAAGTTGCATGACCGAGCAATAAACGGTGAAAGTAGTGTAGGTCAGAAGTGTAAAAAGTGGCCTGGTCTTTCAGGGTGTTTAAGCACTGGGGGCTGAGGTGGTTAATCGTACCTCCAGACACAAACAGCAACGTTTCGACTGAACACCAGTCTTTGTCAAGCCTGGTGTTCAGTCGAAACGTTGCTGTTTGTGTCTGGAGGTACGATTAAAGAATCTTTGATATTGCGGAATGCTGCCGGAGCCATCTTCTTTCTTTTGTGTATACTATATGGCCTGATGGATCAAGGGCCTATGGTGAGGCTGTTGCATTGAAACAGACGCATTATCGTGAGACCGCACAGTGCTGCTTCTACACTACTATTTGCAGCACACAGAGTGCTGTCCGCATCTTTTGCGGACCCATTTAAATGAATGGATCTGTACACGGACCGTATACGGAATCAAAATACGGCCCATATATGGAACGCAAAAAACGTTTGTGTGCATGAGCTGCACACATCTCCTGAAATGGTCTACGCTGCTGGCGGGCCCTGCTCCTTCCACATTGCAATTACATAGCGAGTTCTCTCCTGCATAACGGAAACGGGACGGATCTGTTATGCAGGCCATAGACTTCTATTAGGACGGAATGAATAACTGAATGCCTCTGAAGGCATTCCGTTATACATTCCGTCATAGAATTGCGTTATGGTCCGCGGTAAAGGAATCCATAACGCAATTCTGCTTTTACCACCAAACGAAGCGCAAACAAATTTCAAAATATGAAATTCGCTCATCTCTAAAAAAGAGCAGTGCCCCAGCAGTATTTCAGGAGTGGATTGTGCTAATCTTGAGGGAGGTTATAGACAGCAGCACAGATGATTTCAGGAGAGCTACAGTGGGATGCAAAAGTTTGGGCAACCTTGTTAATCGTCATGATTTTCCTGTATAAATCGTTGGTTGTTATGATAAAAAATGTCAGTTAAATATATCATATAGGAGACACACACAGTGATATTTGAGAAGTGAAATTAAGTTTATTGGATTTACAGAAAGTGTGCTATAATTGTTTAAACAAAATTAGTCAGGTGCATAAATTTGGGCACTGTTGTCATTTTATTGATTCCAAAACCTTTAGAACTAATTATTAGAACTCAAATTGGCTTGGTAAGCTCAGTGACCCCTGACCTATATACACAGGTGAATCCAATTATGAGAAAGAGTATTTAAGGGGGTCAATTGTAAGTTTCCCTCCTCTTTTAATTTTCTCTGAAGAGTATCAACATGGGGGTCTCAAAACAACTCTCAAATGACCTGAAGATAAAGATTGTTCACCATCATGGTTTAGGGGAAGGATACAGAAAGCTGTCTCAGAGATTTCAGCTGTCTGTTTCCACAGTTAGGAACATATTGAGGAAATGGAAGACCACAGGCTCAGTTCAAGTTAAGGCTCGAAGTGGCAGACCAAGAAAAATCTCGGATAGACAGAAGCGACGAATGGTGAGAACAGTCAGAGTCAACCCACAGACCAGCACCAAAGACCTACAACATCATCTTGCTGCAGATGGAGTCACTGTGCATCGTTCAACCATTCGGCGCACTTTACACATGGAGATGCTGTATGCGAGAGTGATGCAGAGGAAGCCTTTTCTCCGCCCACAGCACAAAAAGTGCCGCTTGAGGTCGGCTAAAGCACATTTGGACAACCCAGCTTCATTTTGGAATAAGGTGCTGTGGACTGATGAAACTAAAATGAGTTATTTGGCCATAACTAGGGGCGTTATGCATGGAGGAAAAAGAACACAGCATTCCAAGAAAAACACCTGCTACCTACAGTAAAATATGGTGGTGGTTCCATCATGCTGTGTGGCTGTGTGGCCAGTGTAGGGACTGGGAATCTTGTCAAAGTTGAGGGACGCATGGATTCCACTCAGTATCAGCAGATTCTGGAGACCAATGTCCAGGAATCAGTGACAAAGCTGAAGCTGCGCCGGGGCTGGATCTTTCAACAAGACAACGACAATAAACACTGCTCAAAATCCACTAAGGCATTTATGCAGAGGAACAAGTACAACGTTCTGGAATGGCCATCTCAGTCCCCAGACCTGAATATAATTGAAAATCTGTGGAGTGACTTAAAGAGAGCTGTCCATGCTCGGAAGCCATCAAACCTGAATTAACTAAAGATGTTTTGTAAAGAGGAATGGTCCAAAATACCTTCAACCAGAATCCAGACTCTCATTGGAACCTACAGGAAGAGCTTAGAGGCTGTAATTTCTGCAAAAAGAGGATCTACTAAATATTGATTTCATTTCTTTTTTGTGGTGCCCAAATCTATGCACATGCCTAATTTAGTTTAAACAATTATAGCACACTTTCTGTAAATCCAATAAACTTCATTTTACTTCTCAAATATCACTGTGTGTGTCTCCTATATGATATATTTAACTGACATTTTTTTATCGTAACAACCAACGATTTATACAGGAAAATCATGACGATTACCAAGGTTGCCCAAACTTTCGCATCCCACTGTATGTACTGATCTTGTGAGAGATCATAGACTGATAATTGCACTGTGGAAGGAGAAGGAGCAGGAACATGAAATTCGCTCATCCCTACAGTAGCTCTTCTCACTATGTAATTGTCTGTGACCTACTTCAAGATCAGCGTCCTCTGCCCCTGAAATACGTAGTATACGGCAAACTTACTAAAGTCAGGCCGGATGGGGAGCGCAGCGGTAGGGGAGGCCGCTCATGAAGAGGTTTGGCAGTGAAGGGACAGGTGAGGTAGGGGTTAAGAGGTGGAGGCGGGGAGAAGAGAAGGGGCGCGAGTTGCTAGGTGAGCGGGGTGGGTGGCCAGCGGTGACGAGGAAGGAGGAGGCGGGAGCAGGAGAATTGCGGCCAGGGCAAGAAAACGACAGGTTGTGTGATGGCGGCGCCCATTTTGTCTGTGGAGGAGCTGTTGGAGCGGCTGCGGCGAGAAGCGGAGGTGTCGGGGGCCTGGCTGGCTGCAGGAGCAGGTTGGTGCATGCGTAGTTTCACCTGCTCCTGTGGCTACCCCTACTGGACGGGCTGCCCGGCCGCGGCGGGGTCACCCACCGGCGCGCCTAAGCCCTGAAAGCACCCCCCGGGCCCAGCGCCGAGTACGGAGCCCCTCAGCGGACCCTCCGCGGCGGAGAGTGTCCGCTCAGCCTTCAGCGAGTCGCTCTCGCCGCGGGAGGTATCCCACTACACGGCGGTGCCCTGTGCGGAGCAGGACGCCCCTTTCCCCGCTCCCAGTGGCAGTTCAGGTGGATGCAGGACCAGGTTCGGTGGACCGGCTCAGTCCTTCCTACAGCGGGCGGTCCACTCGGCTTCTTGATGGGATCCATGTGCCTCGGGCTGCACTGGGTGGAGGGGAATACCCGTGTAGGCCCAGAGAAGACCAAGATAGAGATGAAGAGTGTCTCCCTGACGTGGCGGGCGCCGCGTTTTCGTCCCGGGGTCCTTCCAGCATGGTCCAGAGGTTCGTGCAGGTGGTCCAGGAGGAGCAGCCGTCGACGTCCAGGAGCTACGCCGGTGAAGTGTCCGTGCTGCGGGAGTCAGGATCTGCGGCAGCGGGAGTCACAGCGCCCGTGGTGCCTGGTGAGATTGCATGGGGTTCCATTTTAGCGCAGGGTTTCCCGGTGGGTGGTGCTGGGGGGGGGCCATGGGCGAGTTAGGTAAGGGTTTGGGGCAGTTTTTGGGGGGACTGGCGGGATGGTTGTCTAGTTTGGGGTCTGGCAGGGGGTCGCCTTTGCCGGGTTGGGGAGTGTTGCCTGGGTCGGTGGCGGGGACGCAAGGAGGGGCGGCAGTGTCGGTGTCTGTTGAGATTCAGGTGGGGGGGAGGATGAGGTGCAGAGGTTGGATGACAGGGCGCGAGGCGAGGTGTATGTGTGCTTTGAGGGCCCCCCTGGGGCACATTTGAAGCAGGAGGTGAGGGAGAAGATCTGGAAAGGGGAGTATGTGGAGATATTTTCGCTGCTCCCATTAGAACGGTTTAACTTGGATAGGGGGAAGAAGGATGAGGGAAAAAAGGAAGAGGAGGATAAGCGGCAGCATCGGTTGATTCCACGCACATTTACTAATTGGCTACAAGTGTTTGCCATATTAGCAAGTGTCATTGGGGAAAGGTCCCCTGAATGCTGTTCGGCGCTGTTTTGCTACCAGGATGCCATTGGTGAAGCGTATCGGGTATATGGCGAAGTGGGCTGGCTCCGTTATGACGAGCAGTTCCGGCAGCGTAAGGCGGTAAAGCCTGATATCCGGTGGGACCATAAGGATATTGGGTTGTGGCTGAGGGTGACAGCGCTGCCTAGGGCTGGGCAGTCCTTTCGGGGGGAGCCCGGGGGGTCATTTCCGGGGGTGTTGGCAGCGGCGTCGGCAAAAGGGTTGTGTTTCCTTTTTAATGAAGGAAACTGCAGATTCGGTGCTAAGTGCAAATTTAAGCACGAGTGCACGGTGTGTAGGGGACCCCATGGAGCTAGCCGTTGCTTCAAGGGGGGAAGGCAAAAGGGGGGTGAGGGGGCTGGAAAAGGGACGGACGCCGGTACGGGTGGAAGAGATGCAGGAGTTTCTAGATAGGTATCCGGATCGGGTGGCGGCCGGGTTGTTGGGGGACGGGTTTAGGTTTGGTTTTCGTATTCCATCGGTTGTCACCGCGGGGCCTATTGTTCATAAGAATCTTAGGTCCGCGCTTGATCATGCGGGGGTAGTGGCTGAGAAATTGAGGAAGGAGGTGGAGTTGGGGCGGATGGCGGGCCCATTCAAGGAACCGCCGCTCCCGAACCTGAGAGTGTCTCCTCTAGGGGTGGTCAGGGCCGCCATCAGGGGGGTACAGCCGATACCCCAGTAAGGGGCCCGGACCCCGAGGGGGCCGGCCAGTTCCAATTAAATTTTTTTTTTGTCTGCAGGGGGCCGGGGCAATTGATTGTTCCTGGCCCCGTTGACCGACCCTCCCCCCGCCGCTCCGCTGATTCGGCCGCAGTAAGTAGTGTACAAGACACCTTAGCCTAACCTGGGGAGTGGGGACGGTATTCCGGGCCCGGCTGCATTCCTCTTTAAAAGGAGCCGCTGCGCAGCTGCACGTGACCTCAGATGCTGTGCGTGCGGCTGGCTGTACCTGTCTGTCGTCGCTGCCTCACGCCGCCGGCGTCATTCAAATTAGCGCGGGGAACTTGAACTTCTGTTCTGGGCTGGCCTGGCAGTGGCAGAGAGAGTGGCAGCAGACACAGTACTATCTAGAGGTAACTTGTGGCCTGAGACTGTGGTGGTCTGGAAGCCTGCCCTAGTGCCCTCACCCTCTCCTCCATCACACACATGATCTTCTTGGACTTGGATGGACCCCCCCCCCCCCCCTAATAATTCATTAGGTCCATAACGTCCATTAGGTTAAATTAGGTAGGTTATTACTTGACTTGTTTCTGGCAAGGGAGGTGTTAATAACAATACAATAAGTGATGGATCATGGTCTGGAGGATCATCATGGCCCTGGATAATGTTGTCTTTGCTCGGGGGTAAAATGCAAAGCTGTTTTCTGGATTATCCCACAGGGCCATGATCCTCCATCACTTATTGTTATTAACCCCTCCCTTGCCAGCCCCATTTAGCTGTGTGTTCGGCTGCAGTCAGAACACACAGCTAAATGGCGCTGGCAAGGGAGGGGTTAATAGCAATAAGTGATGAAGGATCATGGCCCTGTGGGATAATCCAGAAAACAGCTTTGCATTTTACCCCCGAGCAAAGACAACATTATCCAGGGCCATGATGATCCTCCAGACCATGATCCATCACTTATTATTAACCCCTCCCTTGCCAGCCCACCCAGCCCCATTTAGCTGTGTGCTGCTTAGAAAAAACAAAAAAAGTTTAGGCCATGAAGGGGTTAATTAAGTGTTGGAGGGGGTGGGGGGTGTTATTATTGTGCATATTGTGTTTGGGATCCTTTTAACAAGTTTGAGAGTGGTTGAGTGTCATCCACAGATCCCCCCATAAGTGTGTCATCCACAGATCCCCCCATAAAAGTGTGTCATCCACAGATCCCCCCCATAAAAGTGTGTCATCCACAGATCCCCCCCATAACAGTGCGTCATCCACAGATCCCCCCATAACAGTGCGTCATCCACAGATCCCCCCCATAACAGTGCGTCATCCACAGATCCCCCCATAACAGTGCGTCATCCACAGATCCCCCCCATAACAGTGCGTCATCCACAGATCCCCCCATAACAGTGCGTCATCCACAGATCCCCCATAACAGTGCGCCTGCGCACTGAGGAAGAGAGAGAAAGGAGGGGAAAGAATCCTCAAAAGCAAGCGGAGGGCGGCACAGCAGACGACTGAATAGCTTCTTTTGTAAGTAAGGCTACTTTCACATTCGCGTTTGGGGCTCCGCTTGTGAGTTCCGTTTGAAGGCTCTCACAAGCGGCCCCGAACGGATCTGTACGGCCCTAATGCATCCTAATGCAAAAAAATAATGAAATTGGGGGTGGAGGGGGGCCGGGAGGCGGTGTCAGGAAAGATTCTAAAGGGGCGAGGTAGGAGGGGGGCCCAGGCCTTGAGCTGTGTAAGGGGCCCCAAAATTTCTGATGGCAGCCCTGGGGGTGGTGCCTAAGAAAGAGCCGAACAAGTTTCGGCTCATTCATCACTTGTCTTACCCAAAAGGTGCATCGGTCAATGATGGTATAGATCCTGAACTTTGTTCGGTGGTATATACTTCCTTTGATGCAGCTGTTCGGTGGGTGAGGCGGTGGGGGCAGGGGACGTTGTTGGCTAAGGTTGACGTTGAAGCGGCTTTTCGTTTGCTTCCGGGTCACGTGGAGAGCATGGGTTTGTTGGGTTGTTTTTGGGAGGGGGAGTACTTTGTAGATAGGTGCTTGCCTATGGGGTGTTCTCTCTCGTGTGCGTATTTTGAGACTTTTAGCTCGTTTTTAGAGTGGGTGGTAGTGGAAGTTTCGGGTTATTCGTCGGTTATTCATTATTTGGACGATTTTTGTGTTTGGGACCGGCGAATTCACGGGTCTGTTCTTTGTTGTTGCACACGGTGCAGTCGGTTTTTGCGTGTTTTGGGGTACCGTTAGCGCGGGAGAAGACGTTGGGTCCGGTGACGGAGTTGTGTTTTCTGGGGATTGTCATAGATACGGAGCGGATGGAGTGTAGGCTTCCTGAGGATAAATTGCTGAATTTGCGCCAGGAGATTGATAGGGCCATAGGGAGGGAGAAGATTAGGTTGCGGGATTTGCAGTCGTTGTTAGGGAAGCTGAATTTCGCATGTCAGATTATGCCAATGGGTAGAATTTTCTGTAGACGGTTGGCCGCTGCAACATCAGGGGTGTCAGCGCCTTATCACTTCATTAGGTTGCGTAAGGAGTTGAAAGGGGATTTGAGGGTGTGGGCGGAATTTTTGGGTCAGTATAATTGGTAATGGGGGAGTTGTGTGATAGTGTGGATTTTGAGTTATATACGGACGCATCGGGGGGAGTGGGTTTTGGTGCTTATTGCCAGGGACAATGGTGTGCGGGCGGGTGGCCGGAGTCGTGGGTAAGTCGGGATTGGGTAAAGAACATGGCTTTGTTAGAACTTTTTCCCATTGTCATGGCGGTTGTGTTGTGGGGGGAGAAATTTGAGAATAGGAAGGTGCGTTTTCATTGTGACAATTTGGGGGTGGTTCAGGCTATCAACAGTTTGTCTGCATCTTCCCCGCCGGTGGTTAGGCTTTTGCAGTTTTTGGCATTGCGATGTTTGTTGATTAATGTGTGGTTGGTGGCAGAGCATGTTGCTGGAGTGTCTAATTCGGTGGCGGATTCTCTTTCTCGTTCACAGTGGGAGCGGTTCCGGCTTCTAGCGCCAGAAGCGGAGGTGGATGGTCTGGAGTGTCCGCAGTGGCTTTGGGGGATCCTGGAGGAGAAGTGATGGGGTTGTTGAGGGACCCGCTGAGACCGGGTACTTGGAGGGAGTACGGTAAGGCGTGGACGACCTGGGAAAATTGGAATGGGACTTGGGGGGCTGGTGTGGGGGATGGGGATATTAGGCTGTTGATGTTGTTGGGTCAGTTGAAGAGTGAGGGCTGGTCGGTATCCAAAGTGAATCATTTTATTGCGGGTGTGGTGTTTGGGTTGAAGTTGCGGGGGCTGCTGGATTTGACAAAGAGTTTTTTGGTGCAGCAGGTTTTGAAAGGATGGCGTAGGAGGGTGGGTAAGGTGATAGATTGTAGGAGGCCGGTGTCTTTTGAGTTGTTGCTGTAGATGGGTGACAAGTTGAGGGTCATTTGTAGCTCAGTATGGGAGCTGGGGTTGTTTAGGGCGGCATTTGAGCTAGCGTTTTTTGGGGCCTTCAGGTTGGGGGAGTTGGTGTGTGGCAGTGTTAACAGGGCGGGGGGGTTGAGGAGCGAGGATGTGGAGTTGGCAGGGGACAGGGTGTTTGTCCGGATTCGGAGGTCAGGAGGGTAGGGGGCAACGGTTTACTTTGTTTTCGGTTCCAGGTTGTAGTATGTGCCCAGTGCGGTGTGTGGGGACTTATGGATCAGGTATTAAGAAGGATTCGGTTCCGTTTCTTAGGCACGAGGACGGTTCCTTTTTGTCTAGATTTCAATTTTTGGCAGTGTTCAAAAAATGTTTGAAAGGTTTGGGTGTGCCGGACAAGGACTATTCTGGACATTCGTTTAAGATTGGGGCTGCGACTGAGGCGGCCAGGTTAGGGGTTAGTGATGAGGTAATTAGGAGGATCGGCCGATCGGCCGTTGGCAGTCGGTACGGTTTAAATCTTATGTTCGGCCGGGATTTTTGAAATTGTGCTGCGGTGGGTAGGGTTTGTGTTAATTATGTTTCTTTTATTGTTCGCAGGTTTGCCGGCGGCCTTGGTGTGGATCTTGGGTCACTCCTATGTGTTTTGGGGGGCGATCAGAGCGGATATGAGACCGAGTGGTCGCCAGTTGGGATTTAGTTCGGAGTTGGCTACCATCAGGTGGTTAGGTGTAAGAGGTATGTTGTGGGGTGGAGTGTTGCGGGAGGTTCATCGCTTTGTAATGTTGGATCGCCTTCCTGATGTGTTGGTACTACATGTGGGGGGTAATGACTTGGGGAGGCGTCCGTTTAGGGAGTTGATACGGGATGTGAAGTTTGACCTGCTGAGGATTTGGGTGTTGTTCCCGGGGGTGGTCACGGTTTGGTCGGACATTGTTCCGCGGAAGTCTTGGAGGGGGGCAAGGTCGGTGGAGAGTCTTAATAAGGCCTGGATTAAGGTGAATAGGGCAGTGGGCCGTTTTATGGCGAAGAATGGGGCTGTGGTAGTGCGGCATGAAGAGTTGGAGAAGGGTGTTGGTGCATTTTGGAGAGCGGATGGAGTGCATCTGAATGCGGTGGGGACGGACTTGTGGTCTCTGGGGCTCCAGAGTGGTGTGGAGATAGCATTACGGATGTGGAGGGACGCGCAGGTTTGAGGATGCCAAGCTGCGCGTTCTTGGAGGCGGGGAGGTCCTTGAAGTGGAAGAATATGGTGGTACCTGAGGATGGGAGGGCCCCGCGGGAGGGGCTGGACTCTCATTGAGGAGCTGGTAGTAACTAACTACGCGTCCATCAGTTGCTGCCTCCGAGCTGGGTTCAACGGCTGGGGGTAAGATGGAGACGCAGGTGTTCCAGTGTTTATGAGGTTATTGGGGCTTCTAGGACCTCCCTCGTCATTGGTTAATTTAAGTTAGTTAGAAGATATGAAGCGGAGGCATGGAGCGAAAGGCCACAGAAACACACCAGAGCGCTTCCATGGCAATTCGGTCCATGCCTCCACACCACAAAAAAATAGAACATGCTCTATTTTTTTGCCGTGCGGACGGATCCGCAGACCCGTTGACGTTGGGCTCATGCACACAAAATTGTGCCTGTGCTGACGGATGCAGAGCCATTCAACTTGAATGGGTCCGTGATCCATCTGCACCACAAAAAATAGAGCATGTTCTATGTCTTTTATACGGTGCAGAGGCACGGACCGAAATGCCACAAAAGTGCTCTGTAGTGCTTCCGTTACATGTCTCTGCCCGTGTCTTCTGGATTGCGGACCTATTCAAGTAAATGGGTCTGCATCAGTGATACTGTCCGCACACACAGCAGGTGGTGCGGGTCGCAATACAGGCCTAGCCGGCTCACGTTCATGTGTATAAGGCCTCCTGCACATGAACGTGTGCGCCCCGTGGCTGAGCTATAGCCCGCAAACTGCAGGCCGCAATGCACGAACACCGACCGTGGGGCAGCCGCAGCGGATCGCGGACCCATTCATGGGCGATCCGCCCATTACGCAAAAAGATAGGGCATGTTCTATCTTTTTGCAGAACGGAAGTACATGACGAAACCCCCACGGAAGCACTCCATAGTGCGGAATGCCCACGGAACGGCGCCCGTGTATTGCGGATCCGCAAATGCAGTCTGCAATACGGCAACGGGCAGCACACGTTCGTATGCAGGAGGCCTAAGCCCTTGAATGGGTCTGCATCCATCAGCGCAGGCCACATGGATGTGCCCATGCATTGGGGACTGCAATCCAAGGCACGGGCGGCACACGTTCGTATGCATGTGCCCTACTGCTGTGCTTATAACCTGACTGTGAGTGAAGCCTGCAATGTGCTGAGGATTTACAGGAGAGGAAGTGTCATCTACACGTCACACAGCTCCCGACCCTTACTGAAGATTTTTGTGGTTCCTTGTGTTTTGCAATCTACTCAGAAAAGTGTGTTTACCCAAAAATAGCTGCATTTACTACAATCTGCTGATAAACCTTCCCTTTTCTGAAAAAAGTCAGAAGAAATTGTGCAAGACTTTGCTCCTCCCTGTGTTAACCGTATACGACTGCACCGTCATTGAGTGATTCATGAATGAGGAGGAGGCAGCTGGAATGTGCGGATATAGGGTAGTTAAAGGGGGTGCTGAAGTCACACCTGGGGCCCTAGTGCCAGAGGGGCCTAATCCTTATATATATATCAGTCCTTATATATATATATATAATTGTACAATGAGAAGTTCTGCAGCTTTCTCTTAGGGCTGATGCACAAGACCGTATGGCTTTTTCAGTGTTTTGCGGGCCGTTTTTAACGGATCAGTTTTTCCGTTTTTTTGTTTCAGTAGTGTTTCCGGTTCCGTTCTGTTTTTCCGTATGGCATATACAGTAAACAGTAATTACATAGAAGAAATTGGGCTGGGCATAAAATTTCCAATAGATGGTTCCGTAAAAACGGAACGGATACGGAGGACATACGGAGTACATTCCGTATGTGTTCCGTTTTGTTTTTTTTGCCAACCCATTGACTTGAATGGAGGTACGGAACGTGATTTGCGGGCAATAATAGGACATGTTCTATCTTTGAACGGAAAAACGGAAATACGGTAACGGAATGCACACGGAGACACCTGTTTTTTTTGCTGACCCATTGAAATGAATGGTTCAGTATAAGGGGCCATTCACACATCCGTGTGTGCTTTGTGGATCTGCAAAACACGGACAGCGGCAATGTGCGTTCCGCATTTTGCGGACCGCACATTGCCGGCACTAATAGAATATGCCTATTCTTGTCCGCAATTGCGGACAAGAATAGGACATGTTCTATTTTTTTCGGGAACAGAATTGCGGACCCGGAAGTGCGGGTCCGCAATTCCGTGTCCGGGCAGCACATCGTGCTGCCCCATAGAAATGAATGGGTCCGCAATTCCGTTCCACAAAATGCGGAACGAAATTGCGGAAGTGTGAATGGACCCTAAGTAAGGCTCCATTCAGACGTCCGTAGTGCATTGCGGATCCGCAAATTGTGAATCCACAATACACCAGGCCGGCACCCCAATAGAAATGACTATTCTTGTCTACAATTGCGGACAAGAATAGGATGTGCTCTATTTTTTTCCGGAGCTGCGAACCGGAAGATCGAGGCCACGCACCGGAAATGCGGATAGCACACTATATACGTATCTCTTCCGGCTTCATAGAGAATGAATAGGTCCGCACCTATTCCACATAATTGTGGAATGGATGTGGACCCATTCTACAGACGTCTGAATGGAGCCTAACGCATACTGAACTCAAAAAACGTTTGTGTGCATGAGCCTTTATACTTTGGGTTTCTTTGCTGTCAGTGAGCAGAAACATTATTTACATTCTGAATGTGAAAATTAGTCTGCCCCTGTCTTTCACGCAAATCTGTAAGCCTCTGATATAATGTAGGGGTCCATGCAAAAAAAACAAAAACTTTTTGGGTGTTTTTTCCACTAATTAAGCTTTTTCAGGCATGTATTTGTCCACCAGCGGTGTCCTTATGACATTTTCTCCTATAGAGAAGGTGATATTAAAACTCCAAGAGTGCCAGCATGCTGCATTTTTTTAAAAGAAGCCAGGAAGACAAAAAAAAACCAAAAAAAGACTAGTGCATACATACAGCAGTAGCAAAAAACGCTTGTATGGTCTGCATTTGATATTTCCCATAGATCTTCACTAGAGATGAGCAAATTTTTCAAAACAATTAGCTTCGCGACGAATTACTTCGCCACGAAGCACATTTTTTTGTAAGTAGTGGGTGCAATGACAGGCCGCCCCCAGTCATTGTACCCCTCAGATGCCACGTTCATACATGATCACGGCATATGAGTGTAAGTTTACATTGTATCTAACATTAAAAAAAAATGGAATCAAACTTACCACCTCCATTTGCTCACGACAGGCCGGCCGCCGCCATCTTGTTTGTAGATCTGGCACGAAATCTCGCGCAGCGGGAGATTACGTCATCACGTACGGGATTTCGGGCGAGATCTTCAATCAAGATGGCGGCTGGCGGCCCGTCGCGAGCAAATGGAGGAGTATGATTTTTAGTTTTTTTACACTATTTCAGGTTAAATCGATTCAATTACACGAATCACGAGGAAATTCGGCTTCGAGGCGAATCGAATTTATCCTGAAATTCGGATCGAATCCTGTGTCTGCAGGCACCCTTACAAGCCGTGCAGCTATGTGTGTAAGGCCTCATGCACACGACCGTATGTGTTTTGCGGTCCGCAAATTGCGGATCCGCAAAAAAAACGGATGACGTTCTGTATGGCATCCGTTTTTTTTGCGGATCCGTTTTTTTTGCAGATCCATTGTAATAATGCCTATCCTTGTCCGCAAACTAGAAAAAAATAGGACATAGGCTTATTGCACACGACAGTATATTTTCACGGTCCGCAAAACGGGGTCCCGTTTTTCCGTGATCCGTGACCGTTTTTTTCGTCCGTGGGTCTTCCTTGATTTTTGGAGGATCCTCGGACATGAAAAAAAAGTCGTTTTGGTGTCCGCCTGGCCGTGCGGAGCCAAACGGATCCGTCCTGAATTACAATGCAAGTCAATGGGGACGGATCCGTTTGACGTTGACACAATATGGTGCCATTTCAAACGGATCCGTCCCCATTGACTTTCAATGTAAAGTCTGGAGTCCCTTTTATACCATCGGATCGGAGTTTTCTCCAATCCGATGGTATATTTTAACTTGAAGCGTCCCCATCACCATGGGAACGCCTCTATGTTAGAATATACTGTCGGATATGAGTTAGATCGTGAAACCTCATTTCCGACAGTATATTCTAACACAGAGGCGTTCCCATGGTGATGGGGACGCTTCTAGTTAGAATATACTACAAACTGTGTACATGACTGCCCCCTGCTGCCTAGCAGTATCCGATCTCTTACAGGGAGCCGTGATCAGCACAATTAACCCCTCAGGTGCCGCACCTGAAGGGGTTAATTGTACTATCATATCCCCCTGTAAGAGATCAGGGCTGCCAGGCAGCAGGGGGCAGACCCCCCCCCCTCCCCAGTTTGAATATCATTGGTGGCCAGTGCGGCCCCCCCCCTTCCTCCCTCTATTGTAATAATTCGTTGGTGGCACAGTGTGCGCCCCCCCCCTTCCTCCCTCTATTGTAATAAATCGTTGGTGGCACAGTGTGCGCCCCCTCCCCTTCCTCCCTCTATTGTAATAAATCGTTGGTGGCACAGTGTGCGCCCCCCATCGGCCCCCCCTCCCTCTATAGCATTAACAACATTGGTGGCCAGTGTGCAGCCTCCCATCCCCCCCCCCCCCCCCGATCATTGGTGGCAGCGGGTTACTAGCAATAGTACAATAGTAAAAGATTCATACTTACCTGGGAGCTGCGATTTTCGTGTCCGGCCGGGAGCTCCTCCTATTGGTAAGTGACAGTTCATTTAGCAATGCGCCGCACAGACCCTGTCACTTACCAGTAGGTGGAGCTCCCGGCCGGACACGAACATCGCAGCAGCAGCCAGCAGCAGGTAAGTATGAATCTTCTACTATTGTACTATTGCTAAGTTACCATGGCAACCAGGACTGTAGTAGCGTCCTGGTTGCCATGGTTACCGATCGGAGCCCCAGCGATTAAACTGGGACTCCGATCGGAACTCCGCTGCCACCAATGATGGGGGGGGGGGGAGATGGGAGGCCGCACACTGGCTAACAATGTTGTTAATGCTATAGAGGGAGGGGGGGCCGATGGAGGGCGCACACTGTGCCACCAACGAATTATTACAATAGAGGGAGGGAGGGGGGGGGGGCGCACACTGTGCCACCAACGAATAATTACAATAGAGGGAGGGGGGGGGCCGCACTGGCCACCAACCTATTATTACAATAGAGGGGGGGGGGGGGTCGCACTGGCCACCAATGATATTCAAACTGGGGAGGGGGGGAGGGTCTGCCCCCTGCTGCCTGGCAGCCCTGATCTCTTACAGGGGGATATGATAGTACAATTAACCCATTCAGGTGCCGCACCTGAAGGGGTTAATTGTGCTGATCACGGCCCCCTGTAAGAGATCGGGTGCTGCCAGGCAGCAGGGGGCAGTCTTGTACACAGTTTGTAGTGTATTCTAACTAGAAGCGTCCCCATCACCATGGGAACGCTTCTGTGTTAGAATATACTGTCGGTTCTGAGTTTTCACGAAGTGAAAACTCAGCTATGAAAAAGCTTTTATGCAGACGGATCTTCGGATCCGTCTGTATAAAAAGTAACCTACGGCCACGGATCACGGACACGGATGCCAATCTTGTGTGCATCCGTGTTCTTTCACGGACCCATTGACTTAAATGGGTCCGTGAACCGTTGGCCGTGAAAAAAATAGGACAGGTCATATTTTTTTCACGGCCAGGAAACACGGATCTCGGATGCGGCTGCAAAACGGTGCATTTTCCGTTTTTTCCACGGACCCATTGAAAGTCATGGGGTCCGCGAAAAAAAAAGGAAAACGGCACAACGGCCACGGGTGCACACAACGGTCGTGTGAAAGAGGCCATACACTATTTTTTTGGCGGAGCAACGGAACGGACATACTGATGCGGACAGCACACGGTGTGCTGTCCGCGTTTTTTGCCGACCCATTGAAATGAATGGGTCCGCATCCTATCCGCAAAAAAAACTGATCGGACACGGAAACAAAATACGGTCGTGTCCATGAGGCCTAAGGCCTCGTTTGCATTTCTGTTTGACGTCTGTGAAGATGTTTGTGAAGGTTTGGTTCATGGTTCAGCCTCCCGTACAGTGATGGTCAGTTCGCAGTGTTCGCCAGCGAACACATGCAGGCTGCCATGTTGACTCACAAGTCCGGCGATGCACAGGTAAGTCCTTACCTGTGCCTGTGCGCGAGCCGGTCTGAAATCAAATGCGTTCACTGGGAGCAGGCAGTTCCGAGAACAGCCACCGGGGGCCTTCATCGGGCTGTTCTCGGAACTGCCTGCTCCCGCTGACTGCATTTGATTTCAGCCCGGCTCGCGCACAGGTAAGGGCTTACCTGTGCATCGCCGGACGGGTGAGTCAAGATGGCAGCCCGCATGTGTTCGCAGGAGAACTGACCATCACTGCTCCCGTATGTTATTCATATTCCACGGACACTGCTCAGCTGAAAATTACTTTCCAAAGCATCTCCTATTAGTGGTCAATAAAAAACGGACCAAACACGGATGCCATCTGTGTTGTATCAGTGATTTTTCACAGGCCCCTAGACTTCAATGGGTGTGTTGGGTCCGCATTATGGACCAAAGTAGCGCATTTTGCCGTGATTTTTTCAGTAAAAAAAAAACTACTGATGTGGGGGCAAACGTTAAAATCAATGAGTACGTGTGCTGTTCATGGAAAATGCGGAAAAATGAACAAGGCCTAAGACAGGTTTTTAGATTCTGAATGTAAGCAGCAAAGTTATCATCCACTGATAGTAACCAGATCTGACTTTTCTGTCTTGATGTAAGAATGCCTTTACTAGCCGTTCCTCCGCATACATGCACAGTAGTGCGGTAAGTGTGGACAGAGCTGAAGAAATACCTCCCTTATAGAATGGATCTTGCATCATGTGACATCAAAACTGTCTAAGAGAAGAACTGGGCTACAGTACATGGCAACTTCCATGGGGTGGTGTTGCAACTTTCAAATTACTGCAACATGACAATCGCCTAACCCTGCTGGTAACTTGCAGGTCACATTGCGACCCCATTCACTTCCATTAGTTGCAGCTGCTTGCAATGTGTGCAGCACTATGCTGGGATATTGCCCATGCAATGTGTGTCGTCATGTAGCCCCAGCCTTTAAGGGCTGTATATGTAGGAATTGAATGCAGCTGCAATGTCTGATCTGTTGTGTGTGTGTGTGTGTGTGCCAAGCTCTGGAGTCGGAATCTATGAGGAGGGCGCCTGGCACAGAGCTGGTAGCAGCATCCACCAGAGTAGCAGAGAATCCTCCCCAGGATATACACGCTTGCCAATTAGATCATATCCAAAGATATGAAATAAAATAAAGAGTCCTTGGATCCTAGTTGGCAGGCATGTGTGTTTTCGCTTTTTTAACAGCCAAACACAGGGCGAGTGATTGTTCTCATCTACTTTGGTTCCATGTTCAGAAGATTCCTGTGACAGTACCCAGACGCCTGCAGTTCCTAATGCCTACATTGATATACACGTCTGTACAGTTGTTGGGACTTTGCAGAACACCAGGTGAGAGCACAACTTACTGTAGACACCTATCTAGCACCTGGCGCTGTTATTTCTGCTTTCCTTAAGGCTCCATTCACACGTCCGCAAATGGGTCCGCATCCGTTCCGAAATTTTGCGGAACGGGTGCGGACCCATTCATTTTCTATGGGGACGGAATGGATGCGGACAGCACACAGTGTGCTGTCCCCATCCCCGATTTTCGGGTCCGCAGCTCTGCAAAAGATAGAACATGTCCTATTCTTGTCCACAGCTGCGGACAAGAATAGGCATTTCTATAGGGGTGTCGGGCGGGTGTGTTGCGGATCCGCAATTTGCGGGTCCGCAACACACCACGGACGTGTGAATGGAGCCTAAGGCCTCTTTCGTTTTTTGCGTTCCGTATACGGAACCATTCATTTAAATGGTTCCGCAAAAAAAACGGAATGTACTTCGTATGCATTCCGTTTCCGTATTTCCGTTTTTCCGTTCCGTTGAAAGATAGAACATGTCCTATTATTGCCCACAAATCACGTTCCGTGGCTCCGTTCAAGTCAATGGGTCCGCAAAAAAAAACAGAACACATACGGAAATGCATCCGTATGTCTTCCGTATCCGTTTCGTTTTTGCGGAACCATCTATTGAAAATGTTACGCCCAGCCCAATTTTTTCTATGTAATTACTGTATACTGTATATGCGATACGGAAAAACGGAACGGAAAAATGGAACGGAAACACAATGGAAGCAAAAAAAACAGAACAAGGGATCCGTGAAAAACGGACCACAAAACACTGAAATAGCCATACGGTCGTGTGAAAGAGGCCTATTAAGGATATATTCCAATTACCAATGCCTTCTAACTGCAGAACCTGTCTGGCCAACAGTAAGCTGAGGTTGTGGAAGATGGCCTCCTGCTAAATCTTACATTGGGGTGTCAGTAGACCTAGCTGGAGCTCCACACCAGCATCAGGAGAGTTAATGGGATTACTGGCTGGATACATTCTGCTCCTGTTAGTCATCACTTCCTGCTATTCCCAGTTTCAGTGACGTCACAGTTTTCCTGCCCTGTGATTGGCTGCGGCATCAGCATGCGTGTTTATGTACTGTGTTCTTATTCTGCTGTGTCACACTTTGCTACTCATGACCGTGCGACCACATGACGGTCAGTTCTGGGAAGGCAGGGGGCAGATTCCCTGAAAGTTCAATATGTTCAGTAAACAGTCCTGGTCAAGCCCATTCCCAAAAAACCCTGCTTTACAGGGCTGGATGAGGTTACCTCTCCTGTAACGTGTCCCTATGAAATCCAAGCTGCACAGCTGCTCCATGGTTCCCTCCTTCCCCCCATTGGTAGAAAAGAAGCTTCATAGATTCATTACATAAATGCATTAAAGAGTCCAGTCCGATGTAAACAAGCTCTGTACATTTGTAATAATCTTTGTTTCAATTCTTTGCCATTTTCTAGATCTTTGATTGCTGTCAGTGAAGGGAAACCTTCATAGATGACCAAGTAGTGATCAGCCGGCACTCCGTTCAAGAGGCGTGGTGCACGGACCCTGGCGTTACAGGATGATGATTTATTGGTAACTTTTGATGTGTGCTCATTGTACACTTCGATTGTCCATTCTATGGGTATACGGGCTGTGGAGTGGCTTTTATCCTTCTCCTCTCACACTGAAGGGGCTAAACAATTTTTCCTAAAATTGCTTGAAATTACTTTAAATGAAAAAAAAATTCTGTTTCAGGACACCTACTACCAGCAGTGCTGCGGGACCGCGATGGGCTCGAATGCCGCACCGCCATACACAAACTCGTACATGTCATGGTTTGAAGATAAATATGTTTCCAACAATGATTTGTTTAAAATTCACTGCATTTTCTGGCGAAGATTCGTCAATGACGTGTTTTGCGTGTGGCGGGGCGGCATTCGATCCCTTCGTGATTTTGCAGAGTATCTGAACTCGGTTTGGTCCGAGCTTCAATGGAGGCCTCATGCACACGACCGTTGTGTGCACCCGTGGCCGTTGTTCCGTTTTCCGTGATTTTCTGCGGACCCATTAACTTTCAATGGGTCCGTTGAAAACTCGGAAAATGCACCTTTTGTCATCCGCCTCCGTGATCCGTGTATCCTGTCCGTCAAAAAAATAAGACCTGTCCGATTTTTTTGACGGACAACGGTTCACGGACCCATTCAAGTCAATGGGTCCGTGAAAAAACACGGATGCACACAAGATTGGCATCAGTGTCCGTGATCCGTGTCCGTAGGCTACTTTCATACAGACGGATCCGAAGATCCGTCTGCATAAAAGCTTTTTCAGAGCTGAGTTTTCACTTCGTGAAAACTCAGATCCGACAGTATATTCTAACACAGAGGCGTTCCTATGGTGATGGGGACGCTTCTAGTTAGAATATACTACGAACTGTGTACATGACTGCCCCCTGCTGCCTGGCAGCACCCGATCTCTTACAGGGGGCTGTGATCAGCCCAATTAACCCCTCAGGTGCCACACCTGAAGGGGTTAATTGTGCGTATCATAGCCTCCTGTAAGAGATCAGGGGCTGCCAGGCAGCAGGGGGCAGACACCCCTCCCTCCCCAGTTTTAATTTCATTGGTGGCCAGTGCGGCCTCCCCCCTCCCTCTATTGTATTAACTCATTGGTGGCCAGTGTGCGGCCTCCCCCCGGCCCCTCCCCCTCCCTCTATTGTATTAACTCATTGGTGGCCAGTGTGCGGCCTCCCCCCGGCCACCCCTCCCTCCCTCTATTGTATTAACTCATTGGTGGCCAGTGCGCACCCCCCCGGCCCCCCCTCCCTCTATTGTATTAATATCATTGGTGGCCAGTGTGCGGCCCCCCCTCCCTCTAATGTATTAACATTGGTGGCCAGTGTGCGCCCCCGGCCCCCCCTCTATTGTATTAATATCATTGGTGGCGGCAGCGGAGAGTTCCGATCGGAGTCCCAGTTTAATTACTGGGGCTCCAATCGGTAACCATGGCAACCAGGACGCTACTGCAGTCCTGGTTGCCATGGTTATTTAGCAATATTAGAAGCATCATACTTACCTGCAGCGCTGTCTGTGACCGGCCGGGAGCTCCTCCTACTGGTAAGTGACAGATCATTTAGCAATGCGCCGCACAGACCTGTCACTTACCAGTAGGAGGAGCTCCCGGCCGGTCACAGACAGCGCAGCAGGTAAGTATGATGCTTCTAATATTGCTAAGTAACCATGGCAACCAGGACTGCAGTAGCGTCCTGGTTGCCATGGTTACCGATCGGAGCCCCAGCAATTAAACTGGGACTCCGATCGGAACTCTCCGTTGCCACCAATGATCGGGAAGGGGGGGAGAGGGGAGGCCGCATACTGGCCACCAATGATATTAATACAATAGAGGGGGGCCGGGGGGGCGCACACTGGCCACCAATGATAATACAATAGAGGGAGGGGGGGCCGCACACTGGCCACCAATGATATTAATACAATAGAGGGAGGGGGGGGCGCACACTGGCCACCAATGTTAATACATTAGAGGGAGGGAGGGGGGGCCGGGGGGGGGCGCACACTGGCCACCAATGATAATACAATAGAGGGAGAGAGGGGGGCCTCACACTGGCCACCAATGATATTCAAACTGAGGAGGGAGGGGGGTCTGCCCCCTGCTGCCTGGCAGCCCCTGATCTCTTGCAGGGGGCTATGATACTCACAATTAACCCCTTCAGGTGCGGCGCCGGCACCTGAGGGGTTAATTGTGCGGATCACAGCCCCCTGTAAGAGATCGGGTGCTGCCAGGCAACAGGGGGCAGTCATGTACACACTTCTTAGTATATTCTAACTTGAAGCGTCCCCATCACCATGGGAATGCCTCTGTGTTAGAATATACTGTCGGATATGAGTTTTCACGATGTAACTCAAATCCGATGGTATATTCTAACATAGAGGCGTTCCCATGGTGATGGGGACGCTTTAAGTTAAAATATACCATCGGATTGGAGAAAACTCAGATCCGATGGTATAATAGGGACTCCTGACTTTACATTGAAAGTCAATGGGGGACGGATCCGTTTGCAATTGCACCATATTCTGTCAACGTCAAACGGATCCGTCCCCATTGACTTGCATTGTAAGTCAGGACGGATCCGTTTGGCTCCGCACGGCCAGGCGGACACCAAAACAACTTTTTCCTTCATGTCCATGGATCCTCCAAAAATCAAGGAAGACCCATGGAAGAAAAAACGGACACGGATGACGGAACTACGGAACCCGTTTTTGCGGACCGCAAAAAAAAACGGTCATGTGCATGAGGCCTTCCTCTGCATTTTAATAATCATGAAATTAACTTTCTGGACACCCTGGTCATTAAGGGTGAGAATGGGTTGGTTGAGACTGATTTGCACATTAAAAAGACCGACAGAAATTCTCTCCTTCATTTCTCCAGTTTCCACCCTCCTACGGTCAAAAAAGCGTTACCGCATTCTCAATTCCAGAGGGTTCGTAGGATTCTTTCCGATATAGGTGTAAAAGAGAAACGTCTTGATGAAATGTCTATGAGATTTGAGGATCGAGGGTATCCCGCTACACTGCTGGGTAATGAGAGGAGTAAGGTTACCTCTTTGGCCCCTAAACAGGAGCCAAGGGGGTCGCGTATTCCATTCGTTACCAAATATCACCCATGGGTTAACAAATGTCGCTATATTCTCACTAGACATTGGAATATTTTGTCTCTGGCATACCCCTCTGTGGAGGAGTTTAAGAGTCCTCCTTTAATATGCTACAAACGTAACAAGAATATCTGTGACATGGTGGTAAGGGCCGATGTGGGCAGTGTTCAGACTGAAAAGCGCCAACAGACTTTATCTACTCCTAGGAAGGGTACGTTTCCTTGCCTGGGGTGTATACACTGTTCAAGTGTAATTAAAGGGGAATATTTCACACATCCCCATACAGGCAAGCGATTCCCAGTTAGTTTTTTTTTTTTACATGTAATAGCAATTATATTGTATACCTATTGAAGTGCCCTTGTGGACTCCTATACATAAGAGAAACATCTATGCGAATGAAAGATCGCTTTTCTAAACACAAGTCAACTATAAGAAAAAATAACTTGCTTTTACCGGTCCCTTACCACTTTGATCGCTGTAAACATAATATTGCGCAATTGCGCTTTCAAATTATTGAACATGTGGCACAACCTCGCAGATGGGGTAATCGGACAAAAATACATTGTAGACATTGGAACCTATGGGGTTAAACCGGGAGTATGATCTGAATAGCTTCCTGTAATTTTCCAAGCTCCCTTCTATTGTATAAAAATTTTTTCTTGCATTTACTTGTTTTTTCTTTGTAATTTTTTTCAGAAAACGTGAGGAACCCCCAACCGCATCATCTGAATTAGAAGTCACCATGATCATTGAAAGAACCTCGCATGATCTTCAAATACTACTAACTTGATTGATGCTGCTGCAGTTGGGTTGCTTCTCACGTGTTTCTGTTTTTGTTTTAATCCTGTTTGATTGATTACCATGGTTACTTGATGTCACTTCCGCTTAGGCGGTCTATTTAAATCCTGTACACTGTGTCATTTTGTATGCCATATCTGTTTGAGAAAGGCTCGTATTGGAGCCGAAACGCGCGTCACAGAATATCTCTTATGTGACGAATAAAGAGATTTAAACAGCAGAAGAAAAAGTGAGTGCCGGTCTTGTCTATTTATCTTCATAGATGATGTCAGAACCTGACGTCAGAACCTTCTTCCTCACCTACTGGTAATTCTGTTCACACAGTTGAAGTCTTGTTATAGTGCATCAGCATCTCATGATATGTGGCAGCCTTGATTAGAGGATTGCTTAAGTTGGATAAAATTGGGACAACCCCTCCACTGTGTGAAGTATGAATGTGTGAATGTTAGTGTTGATCAAGCAGCATAGTGCTCGGGGGTTCGGGCCGAACACATCGGGCCGAGCACCCGAGCACAATGGAAGTCAATGGGGGAACCCGAGCATTAAACCAGGTACCCCCTGCTCTGAAGAGGGGAGGGTGTCTGGTTCATAGGAAAAGGTCAGAAATTGATAGAAACACCACCAAAATAGTTTGGAAACAGCATGGGGAGGATGTCTGGATGCATCTTGGACTCCCAGGTCGCTGCTGGGAACGATGTTGTCCGAGTAGTACGCCACTTTTACAGACTGACAATAATACGCACAAAACCGAAGATAAAATTGATTTTAGAGGAAAAATTGTTAGGAAACATTCTTTCCTGTATATTTACTTGTATATAAAGTGCAAGTGCTGCCAAAAATTACAAGGAAGAGGCACTCCGATACAACCTGTATATCTCATAAAGGAGGGCCTCATTCACATTGTGGTACAATTGTTAAGGTAGTGGGACTCCTACACTCATAAAGCCTATGCACTAAGTGAAAGAGCTGCCAAAAATTACAAGGAACCGGCACTCCAATATACCTTTTATTACACATAAAGGAGGGCGTCATACACATTGGGGTACAATTGTTCATGTAGTGGGACTCCTACACTCATAAAGCCTATGCACTAAGTGAAAGGGCTGCCAAAAATTACAAGGAACCGGCACTACAATATACCCTTTGTTATACATAAAGGAGGGCATCATATACAGCCTTGAAAAATTATGATTGATGGCTAGTGATGTCCCGAACTATTCGCCGGCGAACAGTTCACGGCGAACATGGCTTGTTCGCGTTCGCCGCGGCGGGCGAACATTTGCGATGTTCGGTCTGCCCCCCTATTCGTCATCATTGTGTAAACTTTGACCCTGTACCTCACAGTCAGCAGACACATTCCAGCCAATCAGCAGCAAACCCTCCCTCCCAGACCCTCCCACCTCCTGGGCAGCATCCATTTTAGATTAATTCGGACGCTGCATTCTTAGTGAGAGGAGGGACAGTGCTGCTGCTGCTGATTTAATAGGGAAAGCGTTAGCCAGGGCAGTGTTCTGTGTCCACAGACTCATCTGCTGTAAGGACAGCGTCCTTACAGCACCCCAAAAAGCCCTTTTTAGGGCTGGTACATCAGTCTGCTTTATTTTTATTTTTATATATATATATATTGCAGTTGCCTGCCCGTGTGTGAGAGGCTGCAGGCTCACAGATTGTACTGTGTGCACACCATTTATATAGGGTGTCACAGACAGTACCTTGCAGATAAAAAAAAGTCAATTTATATATTTTTTTTTATATAATCGCAGTTGCCAGACAGTGAGAGGCTGCAGGCTCACAGACTGTACTGTGTCCACTGGCCAGGCCACCACTCATACCGTTACAGGGTGTCACAATACCTTGCAGATAAAACTAAAGTCAATTTATTATTTCTCTGTAATAAATATAATCGCAGTTGCAAGCCAGTGTGTGTCAGGCCCACACAGACTGTACTGTGCCCACTGCCCACCACTTATGGCACAGTACCTTGCACGCATAGTACCACTTATGTAGTGTACGGGGACTGTAATACCCGTCACTACCAAAGTGTCACTTGGTGTGCTGTCGTCCCTCCTAATTATGGAGAAGTTGCTATATGTCAGTTTTATAAAATGTCATGTAATGCAATGCTATGTGTTTCCCTGTTACTATGACACTTGCATGTACAGGCCTGCTAGGGGTGTCATTCCAGCTTCTAGTCATTAGAGGGAGCTAGGGAGCCCTAGTTTATATAAGGCCCAGTCAGGGAAGTAGAGGGCAGACGGAGTCTAGTGTCTGTAATCCACAGTTGGTGATTAGACAATGTCAGAAACCAGTCCAGGCCTGAAGCCTGCTGTCCAGGAGAAGATTCCCTCCTGAATTCCCATCTGCAGAAACAGGAATATCTTAGCTAAAGAGCCTGAGGAAGCTGAGAGGGACCGAGGCAAAGATCAGGAAAGCAAGAGGTACTAAGAATAACAGAGGAGGTACTTTTATAAAGCTACAGCCAAGGATATAAAGCCAGAGCTAGGTTATTGGGCCTTGGTGAAGAATTGCTATATTCCAGGATCAGACAGAAATAGAGTGCAAGCTCCTGTACTGCAAGTCCTGTGTTCAACACTCTGTAATCACCTTGCTAAAACTGTAATTGCCTGCATCAACCGTATTGCAAGATCGACTGTATGCAAAGGAACTGTGATTCCATTAAAGTCCCTGTATTGATGATGACTACTAAAGTTCGAGTTTGGTTTTAATACCACGTGTTCCTCAATTTATTCCTGCATCCGCAAACGGCGTGCCACCGTTTACTTGGCACTGGCGTCACGAACAATTTATACCATCACCTGCCCTTGCAGAGAGTCAGCCGTACCAGGTTAGTGTATATTGCACTACATCTCTTTTGGCGTCACGAACAGGATACGCACGCTTTCCAGTGCAAGAAGCGTGAACTTTGTGCCTTATACAGTTGCCCTGTGACCAAAGTGACAAATTGCCTGTTTATTGAAAGTGGACTTTGTGGACTGAAAATCATACCCAAAGTGTACCCAAAACATCTAAAAAGCGCTGTGCAGTGTTGCGCTACCCAGAGAAAGAAAATCGCCGCATTGGAGTGTGGTTTTGTGGACTTTTTACAATCCTGCTTGCTGTCAGTGAATGGACAGCGTTTTGCTAAAGATGGCCACCAGCTGCCTGGAGTAAAGTTTCCCGCGCCGCTGAGGACCTTCGTGGGCGGATCCCTGCAAAGACACAGAGAGTCCCGCCCCTCTTCATCATCGCACCGCCGCGGCCCTGCTTCTTCTGCGTCATCGGGTGCTCAGGACGTCCGGAACCTCGCGAGACTTGGCCTGCGCAAGCCCGGCGATAACGGTAAGCACTGGTAACCGGAGGGAAGGGGAGTGTACCGGCCCCTTTAGTCGCCAGCGGCCACCTCTCAATAGACTACCATGTCAGAGCCAGGAGTGCCTGAGCAGCCGGCCCCGGGAGAGCTTGCGGCTCCTAATCATCCTACAGCCCCCAGCATGATGCCCTTTACCATGCCTTAATACTTCGGGGCCCCATGGTTCCCTCGCTACAGGGGAGAGACCCATACCCTAAGGGACTTTAAAGAAAAGTTGCTGGCACTATTCCGATTGTACCCTATAAATGCCGACCAGCAAATGGAAATCCTGCTGGCACAACTGGAGGGAGCTGCCCGTAGAGAAGTGTTATCCTGGCCGGCTCCTGAGCGGAGTACTATAGAACAGATATTCACCCGCCTCAGAGCCACTTTTGAAACTAGGACTGCCTCAGAGATAAAGATGCATTTCTTTGGCAAGAAACAGAAGTCCGGTGAGTCCCTCCGTGACTATGCCCTATCACTTCAGGAGGCTTTAGGGGCTGTACTCCAGATAGATCCCAAAGAGGCTGATAATCAGGACCAGACCCTAAGGGAACAATTTATCAACGGGATGTCTAGTGAACAAATAAGGACCCAGTTAAAGATGCTGTCTGCCCAGCACCCTAACAGTGCCTTTCTAGACTTTAAAGAACTGGCTATAAAGATCCTGGGGTCCACAGTATCTCCTGAGTTGAGCGCCCTATCTGAGTCATCAGCCTGCAGGCCAAAACCGCTTATCACTAACCGAGCTGAGGCCGGCCAAGCTGTTCAAGTGTCAGCTACCGATACTATTGCCATGCTGACAGAGCAGGTAAATCACCTCACTAAAAGTCTAGAGAAAGTGTGCAGAAAAATAGAGGAATGGGAAAAACCCATAATGCTAGATGAAGAATTCCTGTCACCTCCTAGGTCGTTCCCACCTCCATACCAAGAGACTCACCCCAGGGATCCTGGGAGGCGTAATAGAGGTCGCAAGAAGCCCGTGTGTACATACTGCAAAAAGCTGGGACACACAGAATCCACGTGCTGGCAGTTAAACGGGCAACCCCTGAGGCTGAGGACCACCCCTCGGGAGGTAGAACACTAGGTCCAGAGGATCCAAATTGGATGCCACGTTATGAAGGATCCCATCCTAAAATCAATATAGAGATCAACGGGATCCCCTTTGAAGCCCTATTAGATACTGGGTCTCAGGTCACTACTATTCAGCTGCCTGCATTTGAAAAGTTCTGGGACACCAACCAGTTGACCCAACCGCCTGAATCCTGGGTGGAAATTATCGCCAGCAATGGCAAACCAGTAAAGGTTCATGGATACTGGGAACCCACCCTGCAGGTGGGAGAAGTAACCCTGCCTCAACAGGGAGTGATCGTAGTACAGGCCGGTGACAGAGGAGGACATCCTGTCATTCTAGGCACCAATATCTTCAAAAACTGTTATTCAGAAATACTTGCTGTATTACATCAGACTTTGCCCACAGCTTCCTCTGCATCCAGGAGGGTGATTCAAAAGACTATTACTGTGTTAAGTGCCCAGCAGAGGTTTGCTAATGGGAAAGGAGAAATTTGTACTGCCAGGATTAGTGATATTAAGCCTGTGACTTTGCCTCCTAATTCTCAAACTCTTTTATGGTGTCGTGCTGTCCTGGGAGTCCAAGGCCGAGACTATCCAGCCCTGGTGGAACCAATCCAGATGGAGGATTACCCTTTTGTGAGAGCTGCCAAGTCCCTGGTGAATGTCTCCCAAGGTAAAGTACCTGTCCGTCTGATTAACCTGAGTGATCATCCTGTGGCGCTTAATAAGCATTGCCGTGTTGCCCAGCTTTCTCAGGTATCCTTCCAAGACATCATTCGTCTTCCAGTGACAGAAAAGCCGCCAGCCGCAGTCAGCGGATGCTCGCCGATGACCCAGCCACAAGTGCCCTGGTGGGAGGAGCTCCATGTCGGGGACGAGACTACCCCCCAACAACAACAAGAAGGGATTATACAGCTTGTCAAGGAGCACCACCAGGCCTTCAGTAAGCATGCCACTGATTATGGAGAGGTGAGTGCCATACAACACACCATACCTACTGGCTCTCATCCTCCTATCAAGGAGAGATACAGACCTTTACCGCCTACTTCATATCAGACTGTAAAGGAAATGATCCAAGAGATGAAGGACTCTAATGTAATCCGGGACAGCCGTAGTCCGTGGGCTGCACCCCTGGTCCTTGTAAAGAAGAAGGATGGTGGTATCCGTTTCTGTGTGGATTATAGGAAAATTAATCAAATAACCCACAAAGATGCATACCCACTGCCCCGCATTGAGGAGTCACTAACCGCTCTGGGCTCCTCTGCCTATTTCTCCACATTGGACTTAACCAGTGGCTATTGGCAAGTACCCATGGCCCCTGCAGATAGGGAAAAGACTGCTTTCACTACTCCCATGGGCCTGTTCGAATTCAATTGTATGCCGTTCGGGCTATGTAATGCCCCAGGAACTTTCCAGAGACTAATGGAACGGTGTTTGGGTCACAAAAACTTCGAAACAGTGCTGCTGTATCTAGATGACGTCATTGTGTATTCAAAAACATATGAAGACCATCTGAAACATTTGGCAGAAGTATTTGAAATCCTTATCAAATATGGCTTGAAGGTAAAGCCATCCAAGTGTCACCTGCTCAAACCTGCAGTAAGATACCTGGGGCATGTAGTAAGCGGAGAGGGAGTGCAACCTGACCCTGATAAATTAGCAGCTGTCCGTAATTGGCCGGTTCCTACTACCGTCAAAGAGGTGAGGAGTTTCCTTGGTTTTGCCGGCTACTATAGACGTTTTATCCCCCATTTTGCTCAAATAGCTGATCCTATCCAGGAACTCTTGAGGGGGCAACCCAAAAAGAGTCCTAGAACTCCTGTGCCCATTGAGTGGAATGAGAAAAGAGAGATCGCGTTCCAATTGCTAAAAAAGAAACTGACCGAGCCTCCAGTGTTAGGTTATCCAGATTATAGCAAGCCCTTCCATCTTTATACCGATGCTAGCAAGCGAGGCCTGGGAGCGGTGTTAGCCCAAATCCAAGAGGGAAAAGAGAGAGTGATAGCATATGCAAGCCGCTCCTTGAAAGGAGCTGAGAAAAATGACCAGAATTATAGTTCCTTCAAACTAGAGTTCCTGGCATTAGTGTGGGCGGTGACAGAAAAATTCAAGGATTATCTAGCCGCCACCCCGTTCATTGCATTCACTGACAATAACCCTCTGGCACATCTAAATACAGCTAAATTGGGGGCCTTGGAGCAGAGATGGGCCTCTCGCCTTGCCAACTATAATTTCTCTGTAAAGTATCGTGCTGGACGTACTAATGATAATGCTGATGCTTTATCCAGGCTTCCCACAGAGACAGCTCCTGATGATGTGCGAGATGCTTGGGAAGATGTAGAGATGCCGGCTTTCTATAACAAATTTGCTCAACAGGATCAGGCTCGAGCTACCAATAACAGAGCTGCAGTTCCTTCACCCTCCAGTAGGCCTGATCCTAAAGAAGAAAGGTGGGTGAAACTACAGTCTGAAAGTAGAGTGCTGGGTGAGTTGTTGGACTTCATTACAAGTGGCAGAGCCCCTGAGAGGATTCGGCGTAAGAGTGCAGATCCTGAGCTCATCAAACTGTGGAGACAGCGCCATCAACTCTTCATACAAAAGGGCCTATTGCTACGGAGAAGCCTAGACCCAGTGTCCAACGAGAGAGTGCACCAGATTCTCATACCCCGATGAGATGCAGGTATGGTGTTGGAGATGTACCACAATCAATCCGGTCACTTTGGGGTCCAAAAGACTGAGGCTACTATCCGCCAGCGGTTTTACTGGGTGGGCATGAGAGAAGACATGGAGAAGTGGTGTCGAGAGTGTGTAGCCTGTGCCTTAAAACGGAGTGAGCACCATGATCAGAGGGCACCACTGAGACCCATTGTAAGTACCCGTCCTCTTGAACTTGTCGCCATCGACCATGTGAAACTGGAGCCTAGTCGCTCAGGGTATGCTTATGCCATGACTGTTATTGACCATTTCACTAAGTTTGTTGTAGCAGTGCCTGTGAGAGACCAGACAGCCAAGACTACAGCCGAAATGTTCTGGAAGCACTTCCTCCTGCCCTATGGATGTCCGGAAAAGATCCTCACCGATCAAGGACCTGCTTTTGAGTCCCATCTGTTCCATGAACTGTGCTGCTTACACAACTGTAAGAAGATCCGGACAACGGCCTACCATCCTCAAGGTAACGGATTATGTGAAAAAATGAATCAGACCTTGATAGAGATGCTGAGGGCCGTGCCTCCTGAGAACAGAGGAGATTGGCCCAGTCTGTTGCCACAGCTCATGTTCACATACAATCATACCATACATTGTTCCACCGGGTATACCCCTTTTTACTTGATGTTTGGGCGCCAAGGGACATTGCCTGCTGATCATTCATTGGACATACATGTACCTGATTGCATTAACCCATTACCTAACACCGACTGGGTTGCTGAGCACCAAAGGCGATTGGATGCAGCCAAAGCCATTGTTCAGGAACGTATGGACTTTGCTAGAGACCGACAGCAGAGAGACTATGATCAGACAGCCCATGCAGAACCCTTGACCATAGGGGCCGTGGTATGGTTAAAGAATAACCGCCGTACCAGTAAATTGGACAGTAAATGGGAGCGAAGTCCCTATGTTGTCACGGCAATCCCAAATGTTGGAACTCACACTTATGAGATCACCCGGGAAGACAAGGGATCCCAAATTGTACACCGAAACCGGTTGAAGCTCTGCCTGACACCAGAACCTAGTGCCGAGAGTTCTGGATCTGAATATCCTGTGTCAGAGTCAGCAATACCGCCCGAGGATCCTATGCAGGCTGTCAGTAATCTCAGGTATGACGCTGATCCCATGCATTGGCTTCTGACACCATGGTTGAACTTGCTGGTGCCTGCTCCGGCACCTACTGTAGCTTCACCTCCAGAAGAGCCGGTTCAAGATGCCCTGGATCCAGTTCCCCCTCTAGTGGATCTAGTTGTTCCTGTTGTTCCAGTTGTTCCTGTTGTTCCAGTTGTTCCAGTTGTTCCTGACCAAGATCTCCCTGTTGGAGACCATCCTGTTGCTCCTCTCTCTTCTACCTTGTTACTAAGGGAAGAAGAGACCCCTGTTTTGAGAAGGTCTACCCGGATGACCAGGGGACGCCCGCCAGTCCGTTTAGGAGACTTTGATTATTCTGGTGGTGTCTCCTCCCAAACAGTTGCCACTGGCAATACCTTACTTGACATTTGTGCGCAAAAATGGACTCCTCCACGCGAGCCCTTGCCTGTGATACACCCACAGGAAACTCCTGGGTAATTCCGTTTTTATACTGTTTTATCTATTTTGCTGTTCTATTATGGACTTATTCATTGTCATGGACTATCCTGGTTATAATGTTACGCTGTGCCAGGTCAGCGCCCCCGTTCCATTCATTATCCTGAGAGAAGAGAACGACGCCCCTTGTCACTACCCTTCACCTTTGCCAATTGGACCTGATGTAAATGTAAATGCAGATGAATTACATGTATGTATGCCTGCATGTCTCTATTTTCTATTTCAGGTAGAGATTCCAGTTGGGCGACCCATGATGGAGTACGAGGTCGTACTCAGCTTAAAGCAGTGGGGTATGTAGTGTACGGGGACTGTAATACCCGTCACTACCAAAGTGTCACTTGGTGTGCTGTCGTCCCTCCTAATTATGGAGAAGTTGCTATATGTCAGTTTTATAAAATGTCATGTAATGCAATGCTATGTGTTTCCCTGTTACTATGACACTTGCATGTACAGGCCTGCTAGGGGTGTCATTCCAGCTTCTAGTCATTAGAGGGAGCTAGGGAGCCCTAGTTTATATAAGGCCCAGTCAGGGAAGTAGAGGGCAGACGGAGTCTAGTGTCTGTAATCCACAGTTGGAGATTAGACAATGTCAGAAACCAGTCCAGGCCTGAAGCCTGCTGTCCAGGAGAAGATTCCCTCCTGAATTCCCATCTGCAGAAACAGGAATATCTTAGCTAAAGAGCCTGAGGAAGCTGAGAGGGACCGAGGCAAAGATCAGGAAAGCAAGAGGTACTAAGAATAACAGAGGAGGTACTTTTATAAAGCTACAGCCAAGGATATAAAGCCAGAGCTAGGTTATTGGGCCTTGGTGAAGAATTGCTATATTCCAGGATCAGACAGAAATAGAGTGCAAGCTCCTGTACTGCAAGTCCTGTGTTCAACACTCTGTAATCACCTTGCTAAAACTGTAATTGCCTGCATCAACCGTATTGCAAGATCGACTGTATGCAAAGGAACTGTGATTCCATTAATGTCCCTGTATTGATGATGACTACTAAAGTTGGAGTTTGGTTTTAATACCACGTGTTCCTCAATTTATTCCTGCATCCGCAAACGGCGTGCCACCGTTTACTTGGCACTGGCGTCACGAACAATTTATACCATCACCTGCCCTTGCAGAGAGTCAGCCGTACCAGGTTAGTGTATATTGCACTACATCACCCAGAAACACCTACTGCACACAACTTGAGTACGCTGCACTTATCTAAAAAAAAAATGACAGGCAGAGGCAGGCCACCCCGCAGGCGCCGTCGTGGTAGTGGTGCTGTGATTTCCATTGGCCCTGGAATAATGCCCAGTGTTCAGAGGCCACGTACCCTGAACCTGAAAAATTCTGAGAAAATAGTTGACTGGCTTACACAGGACACCCAATCTTCAACAGCTTCCGCTAAGAACCACCTTGACGCACCATCCTCCTCCAGCTCAGCTTCGGTCACCTGCTCTCAAGTTACCACTCTCCCGCCCGCCGCCACCACCACCACTACCACCACTACCACCACAGCCGCTTCACTTGATCCGTCAGAGGAGTTATTTACACATCAGTTGGATGACATTAGTGATGCGCAACCATTATTGCCAGAGGATGTAGATAACAGGGATATGTCTCAGTCAGGCAGGATTACACACATGGACGTACAGTGTGATGATGATGATGATGATGTTGTACCCGCTGCTGCTTCCTTTGCTGAGGTGTCAGATACAAGTGAAGTGGTTGATGATGACGATGTGTCTGTGGATGCCACGTGGGTGCCTGCTCGAAGAGAAGAAGAAGAGGGGGAAAGTTCAGAAGGGGAGACAGAGAGAAGGAGGAGACGAGTTCGAAGCAGGGGTAGGTCATCGCAAGGAGCTAGTGACACAGTCAGACAGCATGTATCGGCACCCGGGGTCAGCCAGACAGCACGCCAATCAACGCATGGTGTTGTCACCACCAGAATGCCATCATTGCAAAGCTCAGCAGTGTGGCATTTTTTTTGTGTGTCTGCCTCTGATAACAGCAATGCCATTTGCAACCTGTGCCAAAAGAAACTGAGTCGTGGGAAGTCACCCACCTCGGTACAACTGCTTTGTGAAGGCACATGATCTCACATCACAAACGCCAATGGGATCAACACATGAGTACAAGCAGCACACAAACTCAAAGCCACCATCCTCCTCCTGGTCCAGCATCTTCAGCAACGTCAACCACTGCTGTCCTCCTTGCACCCTCTCAACCATCCGCCACTCCGCCTCTCACCTTCAGCAGTTCCATCTCATCTGCCCACAGTCAGGTGTCTGTCAAGGAAATGTTTGAGCGTAAGAAGCCAATGTCACAGAGTCACCCCCTTGCCCGGCGTCTGACAGCTGGCTTGACGGAACTTTTAGCCCGCCAGCTTTCACCATACAAGCTGGTCGAGTCTGAGGCCTTCAAAAAATTTGTCGCTATTGGGACACCACAGTGGAAGGTACCCGGACAAATGTTTTTTTCAAAAAAGGCAATCCCAAACCACTACTCGTTATTGAAAAGGAAGTCATGGCATCTCTGGCATACAGTGTTGGGGCAAGGGTCCATCTGACCACTGATACCTGGTCTGCAAAGCACGGTCAGGGCAGGTATTTCACCTACACTGCGCATTGGGTCAACCTGCTGACGGCTGACAAGCATGGAATGTGTGGCTCTGCAGCGGAGTTGGTGACACCGCCACGACTTGCAGGCAGGCCTACTGCCACCTCCTCTACTCCTCCTACTCCATCCTTTTCGATAACCTCCTAGGCTGAGTCCTCTTCTGCTGTGGCGTCTGGCTGCACATCAACTGAATCCCCCCAGCTACCCAGGGGCTATTCCACATCCCGGATACGACAGTGTCACGCTGTCTTGGGGTTGACTTGCCTGAAAGCAGAAAGCCACACCGGACCAGCACTCCTGTCCGCCCTGAACGCACAGGTGGATCAGTGGCTGACACCGCACCAACTGGAGATCGTCAAAGTGGTGTGTGACAATGGAAGCAATTTGTTGGCGGCATTGAATTTGGGCAAGTTGTCACATGTGCCGAGCATGGCACATGTGTTGAATCTCATCGTACAACGCTTTGTGTCTAAGTACCCAGGCTTACAGGACGTCCTCAAGCAGGCCAGGAAGGTGTGTGGCCATTTCAGGCGTTCCTACACGGCCATGGCGCACTTTTCCGATATTCAGCGGTGAAAAAACATGCCAGTGAGGCGCTTGATTTGCGACAGCCCGACACGTTGGAATTCAACACTCCTAATGTTGGACCGCCTGCTCCAACAAGAAAAAGCCGTCAACGAGTATTTGTACGACCGGGGTGCTAGGACAGCCTCTGCGGAGCTGGGAATTTTTTTGCCACGTTACTGGACGCTCATGCACAATGCCTGTAGGCTCATGCGTCCTTTTGAGGAGGTGACAAACCTAGTCAGTCGCACCAAAGGCACCATCAGCGACCTCATCCCATTTGTTTTCTTCCTGGAGCGTGCCCTGCGAAGAGTGCTGGATCAGGCTGTAGATGAGCGTGAAGAGGAAGAGTTGTGGTCACCATCACCACCAGAAACAGCCTTGTCATCATCGCTTGCCGGACCTGCAGCAACGCTGCAAGAGGAGTATGAGGAAGAGGAGTCAGAGGAGGAATGTGGCTTTGAGGAGGAGGAAGACCAACCACAGCAGGCATCCCAGGGTGCTCGTTGTTGTCACCTATCTGGGACCCGTGGTGTTGTACGTGGCTGGGGGGAAGAACAGATCGTCAATGACATCAGTGAGGACGAGGAACGGGAAATGAGTAGCTCGGCATCCAACCTTGTGCAAATGGGGTCTTTCATGCTGTCATGTCTGTTGAGGGACCCCCGTATAAAAAGGATGAAGGAGAACGACCTGTACTGGGTGGCCACGCTACTAGACCCCCGGTATAAGCAGAAAGTGGCGGAAATGTTACCAAATTACCGAAAGTCAGAAAGGATGCAGCAGTTGAAAAACCAAACTAAAAAATATGCTTTACATAGCTTATAAGGGGGATGTCACAGCACAACGGGAATCTAACTGGGGAAGAGGTGAAAGTAATACTCCTCCTACCACGACGGCGGCAAGGACAGGACGCTTTACAGATGTGTAGTCGATGGAGGACATGCAGAGCTTTTTCAGTCCTACACATCGCCACAGCCCTTCGGGATCTAGCCTTAGAGAACGACTCGACCGACAGGTAACAGACTACCTCGCCTTAACTGCAGATATCGACACTCTGAGGAGCGATGAACCCCTTGACTACTGGGTGTGCAGGCTTGACCTGTGGCCTGAGCTATCCCAGTTTGCGATAGAACTTCTCGCCTGCTCCGCTTCAAGTGTCCTGTCAGAAAGGACCTTCAGTGCAGCAGGAGGCATTGTCACTGACAAAAGAAGTCGCCTCGGTCAAAAAAGTGTTGATTACCTCACCTTCATTAAGATGAATGACGCATGGATCCCGAAGGGACTGACAGTGGGCGATACGTTTGACTAACAAAAGGCCTGATGACATGCCTTGGCCTCAAAATGGTCCCCACGCTGCTGTATTTAATGTCTGCATACCGGATGACTTTCGTGAATTCTCCGCCACCAACTAGGGTTCAAGCCGCAATGTTTTAGTCACCTTTCTGCCTGGAAAACATCAATTTTTCCAGCCGCTGCTACAACAATACCATTATTTTTCAGGCATGTGTACATGCCTAATTTTTCTGGCCTCTGGTGCTGCACTGTGGCTGCAAAAACAAAAAAAAAAAGGCACATACAAGTGTCAATTCCCCTTCGTGATCGTTACCTTGTTGTGGTGAAGGGGCTTGCGTATCACAATGAAGCGATCATCACCTCTATGAGTGTGTTGGCAATGTTGCCACACCCCAGATGATAAGGCTGTTGCTTCATTATGATCAGACCAAAAGCGATCGGCTGGATAATTTTTCATAGAAAAAACATTAAAGGGTTTCTATCACTTCGTATCACATATTTAGGTGTCAGACACTAGCGATCCGCTAGTGTCTGCTCTAACAAACCATCCTAATATGATAGGTTTTGGGGCAGCCGTTTCGCTAAAATAAGAACTTATATCTATATGCTAATGAGCCTCTAGGTGCTATGGGGGCGTCATTAGCACCTAGAGGCTCCGTCTACCTTCATAAACTGTCGCCGCCCAGCGCGTCCCTCCAGCCCGCCCATCTCCTGCTGAATGCGATCCTCTCCGTGCGCGTCTCTGTTCGGCGCATGCGCAGTGAATGTCTGACCGCTTCCCTGCACAGACATCTCCACTGCGCCTGTTCCTCGGAGCACTATGATGTCATCGCGCAGGCGCAGTGGAGATGTCTGAGCAGGGAAGCGGTCAGACATTCACTGCGCATGCGCCGAACAGAGACGCGCACGGAGAGGATCGCATTCAGCAGGAGATGGGCGGGCTGGAGGGACGCGCTGGGCGGCGACAGTTTATGAAGGTAGACGGAGCCTCTAGGTGCTAATGACGCCCCCATAGCACCTAGAGGCTCATTAGCATATAGATATAAGTTCTTATTTTAGCGAAACGGCTGCCCCAAAACCTATCATATTAGGATGGTTTGTTAGAGCAGACACTAGCGGATCGCTAGTGTCTGACACCTAAATATGTGATACGAAGTGATAGAAACCCTTTAATTTTCTTTTTTTTCTTTTTTTTTTTTAAGTTGTATGGGTTTTTAATACATAAAATAAAAAAATCATAATAAAGTCTCTTAATAGTTTATTAGAAATAATGCAGACAATTAAAAAAATCCCCATCAATTCTAATACAAAGCAAGTACAGAGCTCAGAACTAAATTATTTCAGGATGTCGTAATGGTTCGTTAATTCGACAATGGTTAATCAATTCGACACACGTCCCCAGATAGGGGAGGTAACAGGGATTAAACTGATAGGAATAGTACTAGTTAAGACACCACTCATATAGGGTGTCACAGCACATTGCTCTGTGCACGCACAATGCCCCAACTTGAGTAAGAGGACCGACCAAGCTGCTTTTTCCATCTCCCGGTTCCTAAAATCAATTCAGTTTGGTGTATCAGAGTTTGGTCTGTCACTGTGAAGGCAGTCGAAGGTACCCGGCCTAAATTATTTTTTTACAAAAGGCAATCCCTGATATGTAGGGATTAAACTGATGAGAATAGTACTACAGAAAATACCACTCATATCGGGTGTGACAGTAAATTGCACGGCGCAGACGCAGTGACCGTGGATTAAAACAAAGGGGAGGGAGCCAGCGTCTTTTTAACCATCTCCCCGTTCGAAAAATCAATTCAATAAATGGACCCCAGATTGGGGACGTAACAGGGATTAAACTGATGAGAATAGTACTACAGAAAATACCACTCATATCGGGTGTGACAGTAAATTGCACGGCGCAGACGCAGTGACCGTGGATTCAAACAAACGGGAGGGAGCCAGCGTTTTTTTAACCATCTCCCCGTTCGAAAAATCTATTAAATTCACCTTTTGGGGACCCTTGGTGTTGTACGTGGCTGGGTGGAGGAAGAAACCTTCAATGACATCAACGGGACATGGCTAGCTTGGTATCCAACCTTGTGCAAATGGGGAGTTTGCGGTTGGGCAAATGGACTGTTTGCGGTTGTTTGTGGTGCATTAAAAGGGGAGTTTGGTCTGTCAATGTCTGTGAAACGGGCGTAACCCTTACACTACCTGATCGATACAACATCATACCTGATCGTATACACACACTGGATGTTTTAAACCCCGTTGTTCAAAATTTTTTAGGATTGTTAGGTGATTTATGCCCTTTATGGATGAAAACCAAACTCTGCGTCAACTATGTAATTTTCCATGGGAGTTTTGCCATGGATCACCCTCCGGCATGCCACAGTCCAGGTGTTAGTCCCCTTGAAACAACTTTTCCATCACTACTGTGGCTAAAAAGAGTCCCTGTGGGTTTTTCGCCTGCCTATTGAAGTCAATGGCGGTTCGCCCGGTTCGCCCGTTCGCGAACATTTGCAAAAATTTGTGTTCGCCGTTCGCGAACAGAAAATTTTATGTTCGCGACATCTCTATTGATGGCCTGCTGGTGACCCTCAAAAACTATTGGAGCAAGGGCTTGCTGATCTGACCATCTAAAACATTATGGGCGGTGGCCTGCTGCCGCTTTGGTGACTGTAGATAACCTGGGGCTGATCGCACGTCCCCGTAACGGCGAGGATCCATTCGGATGTCTTCCCTATCAACTTTCAATGTTATTGTCAGCGCAAACCATGGTGACTATGGGTAACGGGGAATCTGGGTTCGATTCCGGAGAGGGAGCCTGAGAAACAGCTACGGCTACCACATCCAAGCAAGGCAGCATGCGCTCAAATTACCTATTAGGTATAATTAGGTGAGGGTCTGCAGGTGATCTGACCCTGTAAAAGATTTTAGGTACGGGCCTGCAGGTGAGCTGACCCTGTAAAAGATGTTAGGTGCGGGCCTGCTGGTGAGCTGACCCTGTAAAAGATTGTAGGTGAAGGCCTGATGGTGAGCTGACCCTTTAAAAGATTATATGTGAGGGCCTGCTGGTGAGCTGACCCTGTAAAAGATTTTAGGTGCAGGCCTGCTAGTGAGCTGACCCTGTAAAAGATTTTAGGTGCGGGCCTGCTGGTGAGCTGACCCTGTAAAAGATTTTAGGTGCGGGCCTGCTGGTGAGCTGACCCTGTAAAAGATTTTAGGTGCGGGCCTGCTGGTGAGCTGACCCTGTAAAAGATTTTAGGTGCGGGCCTGCTGGTGAGCTGACCCTGTAAAAAATTATATGTGAGGGCCTGCTGGTGAGCTGACCCTGTAAAGGATTTTAGGTGAGGGCCTGCTGTTGAGCTGACCCTGTAAAACATTATATGCGAGGGCCTGCTGGTGAGCTGACCCTGCAAAACATTGTAGGTGAGGGCCTGCTGTTGAGCTGACCCTGTAAAACATTATATGCGAGGGCCTGCTGGTGAGCTGACCCTCTGAAAAATTATATGTGAGGGCCTGCTGGTGAGCTGACCCTGTAAAACATTATATGTGACGGCCTGCTGGTGAGCTGACCCTCTAAAAAAAATTATATGCCAGGGCCTGCAGCTGAGCTGACCCTGTAAAACATTATATGCGAAGGGCATATATGCAAGGGCATTATATGCGACGAATAAGCATGTTGATATGATGGAAGAGGAGGATGAGAAAAGGAAGATTCAATCATATACCCTTGTTTGTGGTGGAAGGGGTGCATGGGAATACAGTGAATTCAGTACATTATAAACAACACATTTAAAGTGCCTTTATGTTCATCAGCTTTCCTTTGGTAGAGTTGAGAAGTCATGGTCAATCCAGGCCTTCTTCATTTTTATAAGAGTCAACCTGTCAGCATTTTCAGTTGCCAGGCGGATACGCTTATCTGTTATAATGCCACCAGTAGCACTAAATACCCGCTCAGACAAAACGCTGGTGGCAGGGCAGGCCAGCACCTCCAAGGTGTAGAGCGCCAGTTCGTGCCACGTGTCCAGCTTGCACACCCACTAGTTGTAAGGCACTGAAGCTGACACGGTCTGCTATGTACTCCTTCATCATCTTCTAAAATGTTTCCCTCCTTGTGACACTAGGCCGCGCATCAGGGTGAGGGTGCTGGCGGGGTGTCATGAAACTGTCCCAGGCTTTGGAGAATGTTGCCCTGCCTCTGCTGAAACTGCTGTGTGTTCCCCTTGTCTCCCCTCCTTGGTTAGCCAAGGAACTATGGACTCTGCTGGCAGCGTTGTCAGATGGAAATTTTTGGAGCAATTTTTCAACAAGGATCTTCTGGTATTGCACCGTTTTGCTCGAATGAGAGATGAGAAGTTCTCTTTGTAGCGGGGGTCGAGAAGGGTGAACAACCAGTAATCCGTGTTGTCTAAAATGCGTATAATGCGCGGGTTGCTGGTAAGGCAGCCTAACATGAAGTCAGCCATGTGTTCCAGAGTACCAACAGGCAAGACTTTGCTTTCGTCATCAGGAGGATCACTCTCAATCTCCTCATCCTCTTCCTCCTCTTCTGCCCACCCACGCTGAACAGATGGAATTAAACTTCCATGGGTACTACTCTCTGTAGCGGAGTCAACTGTCTGCTGCTCCTCCTCTTCATCGTCCAATTCGCGCTGAGAAGACGGACAGAGCATGGTCTGGCTATCACCCTGCGTAATGTCTTCCCCCATTTCCACCTCTTCCACATGCAAAGCGTCGTCCTTAATTGTGAGCAGTGAGCGTTTAGGGATACACAGAAGTGGGATGGTTACGCTGATAATAGCATTATCACCGCTCACCATCTGTGTTGATTTCTCAAAGTTTCTTAAAACCTCACAGAGGTCAGACATCCATGGCCACTCCTCGCTTGTGAATAGCGGAAGCTGACTGGAAAGACGACGACCATGTTGCAGCTGGTATTCCACTACTGCCCTCTGCTGTTCGCAAAGCCTGGCCAACATGAAGAACGTGGAGTTCCAGCACGTGCTCACGTCGCACAACAACCGGTAAGCTGGCAATTTCAAGCACTGCTGCATTGTTGACAGACCGGCTGAAGCTGTTGATGACTTGCAGAAATGTGCACCTTCACCAGTAGCTCAGGCGAATTGGGGTAGGTTTTGAGAAACCGCTGAACCACAAGGTTGAACACGTGGGTTAGACATGGGATGTGTCTGAGCTTGCCGAGCTCCAAAGCCACCACCAAGTTACGGCCATTATCAGACACAACCATGCCTGGTTCTAGGTTAAGTGGTGAGAGCCACAGCTCAGTCTGGTCTCTTATCCCCTGCCACAGCTCTGCGGCAGTGTGCTGTTTGTCCCCTAAGCATATCAGCTCCAGCACGGCCTGTTGCCGCTTCCCCACTGCAGTGCTACACTGCTTCCAGCTACCGACTGATGACTGACTGGAGCTGCACGCAGATAAATCGGAGGTGAAAGTGGAGGAACTGCGTTGATCAGGGCACGTGTGATGTTACGGGACACATGTTGGTGTAAGGCAGGCATGGCACACCTTGAAAAATAGTGGCAACTGGGGACAGCGTAATGCGGGACTGCCGCTGACATCAGGCTGAGGAATGCCTCAGTGTCCACAAGCCTAAATGGCAACATTTCCAGGGTCAGTAATTTGGAAAGCTGCGCATTTAGTGCTATGGCCTGTGGGTGGGTGGCTGGGTATTTTCGCTTGCGTTCAAAGGCCTGGGGTAAGGACATTTGGACGCTGCGCTGGGACACCCAAGTGGATGTGGTCGCTGATGGTGCTTGCGAAGGTCTAAGTACAGGGCGGGAGGCATCCGGGCCTGCGCCTTCGACAGGTGAAAGGCCAGCATGTAACATAGGGGAAGAGGAGGCAGTGGTGTGACCCGAAGACACAGATTGTGGACCCAGGCGTTCGTCCCACTTATTACGGTGCTTGGATGCCATGTGGCGGATCATGCTGGTGGTGGTGAGGTTGCTAGCGTTCATGCCCCGGCTCATTTTCATATGGCACAGGTTGCAAACTACTATTCTTTTGTCGTCCGCACATTCCTCAAAAAAGCGCCAGACTGCGGAACACCTACACCTTGGAAAGGGAGATTTCCACAAGGGGGTGCTCTGTGGAACAGTTGCGAGCCTGTTTGCCTTCTCCCTTTTGCCACCCCACTGCCTCTTTCAGCCTGTTGTGGTGCTGCAGATCCCTCCCCCTCTGTACTGCTTTCCTCGCTCGGATTTTCGCTTTCCCAGGTTGAGTCAGTGACCTCATCGTCCACCACTTCCTCTTCTCCACTTCCTCACTCTGATCATCCTCCTGATTTGTTGACCTAACCACAACCTCAGTGATTGACAACTGTGTCTCTTCCTCTTCATCAACCTCTTGAGACAGTAATTGCGGTTGACTCATTGGCAACTGTGTCTCATCATCATCCACCTCATTAAACACTAATTGCCGTTCCCAACCGTCATGTTCTTTCGACTGTGGATGCTCAAGAGGTTGGGAATCAGGGCACAAGATCTCATGTCCCTCTTCAAGCGTGCTTGGCGAGAGGGCCAAATCAAGTAATGGCGATGAAAAGAGGTCCTCGGAATATTCGAGTGTGGGATCACTTGTTTTGCCAGATTGTACATGGAGGGAGGAAGGAGGATCAGGGTGAGAATTGTGTTGACCAGACTCCTGGCTACTGAGACTGGACTTGGTGGACGACAGGGTGGTGTTTAACCGACTGGAAGCATTATCTGCTGCAACCGACCACCTTGTCGCACTAGTCTGACTTCAAGAGTGGTGTCCTGCGCCGCCTTGCAAGCTAGGTATCGTGGATGATTGTTTTTCTTGTGCTCTGGCAGCAGGCTCAGTTTCTCCGCGCCCAGGGCCACGGCCTCTGTGTGAACCATCAGCATCACGGCCACTTCCCCGTCCATTACTGCTCGCCTTCTTCATTTTAAATGGGATATATGCTTGAAAGTATGTCACACGTACAGTAGCTTAGGATTTGGAAGTGTATGCGCAAAAAAAATGTACAAAGATATTTGTGATTAGGAAACGTTATACAGGACAGCTACCACAGGTAATGGCACTGTTCGCAGTGTCTACGAAAAAGGTACACTGGATGTCACTGCTATTTTAGGGATGAGCACACTTTAAACAGAAGATGTGGCGCGGATAATTTAACTGTCCGCAGCGGACTCCGTCTACAGAAAAAGTGCACTGGATGTCACTGATATTTTAGGGATGCACACACTTTAAACAAGAGATGTGGCGTGGATAATTTAACTGTCCGCAGCGAACACCATCTACGGATAAAATGCACTGGATGTCACTGATATTTTAGGGATGCGCACACTTTAAACAGGAGATGTGGCACGGATAATTTAGCTGTCCGCAGCGGACACGTCTACAGAAAAAGTGCACTGGATGTCACTGATATTTTAGGGATGTGCACACTTTAAACAGGAGTTGTGGCGTGGATAATTTAACTGTCTACAGCGGCCTATTACACGGTATTTAGTGCAGGATGCGCTAAAAATATATATTGCTGCTGTCACACAATAGTCCTTAAAAGAACTTTTGGGTCTCTGAAAAGTTTTTGTATAAAAATCTTCCTATTACACTCCCTACACTGTCTGTAACTTCCTATGCTCAGCTCTCCCTAACACTGAGCAATTTAGCGCAGGTTGCGCTACAAACATATATTGCTGCTGTCACACACAATAGTCCTTACAAGGACTTTTGGGTCTCTGAAACGTTTTTGTACCAAAAAAAATTCAATTACACTCCCTACACCCAATGACGCGTTTCCGGCCAGCCAATCATTGCAATGCCAGTAGCCAACATGGCTACTGGCATTACAATTAGGGCAGTACTTACCTGCACGTTTATTGGCTGCGTAGCAGCCAAGAAATGTGCGGGGAGGAGACTCGAGCATGGTGCTCGAGCACATGCGGTACTCAGTCGAGTACTGCCATGTGCCGAGCATCGAGATGCTCGAGCCGAACAGGTGTTCGGCCAAGCATGCTCGATCATCACTAGTGAATGTATGAATTTATGTCTTTATGGAGTTCCTAAAATACCTTCAAGTTATTGTCACTTTTTTTTCAAAAAGTGTGGACAAAGCATTAGCTCTGTAGGGGTTTTCAGACTTGTTCTCATTCACTGACAGCAGGCATAGATATTGAAAGTGGTAAAGAACTCTAACATAAAGTCTAATATAAAGTTGCAGAAGTTTTCATTCTTCAATGATAAACCTTTATCGACAGAAGTTGGGATTGGCCCTTTAAAAAGCAGAGCTGGCACGCTGTGTAACAATGTAACTCTGATACCCATGAAGAGAATATTAATGTGGCTAGTCTGAGCTGATCTATAATAACGGGTTATTGATTTCATATTCACTATGATTCACACACATCTACATGACAGCCGCTTCCTTAGGAATTATCCTTGGGGTAGACAATGCTGAGGTCTTGCTGCAAAAATGCAACCACGAGTCTGGAAAACCCATACACAAAAATAGTCACAAAATAGTCACCTGCTGTGTCACATACATATCATGTGTCAGAAAATCAAATTCTGTGGCACAAAACACCGTCTTAGAAAAGTTATCTTCTATTCATGTCATACTTATCTCCAGAACCTGTTTACATAGGTATAATGCCCCCACCTCAATTACTGTATGGACAAGGGATGTCTGATCTCAGTAACCCTATCCTGGAACAGTGCACTCGGATCTCTTATACACAGAGTCCTGGATACAGCTGGAGTGTGACTGGTGCAGTGTGACAGTGTCCTGTGACCAGCAATGAGACACATGGACCCACCTGACCTCTAAGCATCTGTCTGTTGCCTTCCATAGAGAACTTGATCAATCAAATACAAATGTAAATAAACAATTCTCCGTTACATTGCTCCTATTGTCTTCGTTGGCGCTGCAGAGTCACCGTGTGAAGTGGGTTAAATTCACAGTCAAAGTTAAAGGGATTCTGTCACCAGGATTAACGATATGTAGATATTTATATGTGCCCATTAGTCTTCATGCAGTGTTCATGCGGACTACTGGCCCCGGCTTCAACTTGTCCACTGCGCATGCGCCGGCTCCCTGCGCACCCCGATCGGACCGGAAAATACTTTCTTTCTCTGCGCAAGTCGGTCAAAATTGTCAAAGGAGCGATTGCTGCTAGAAGATTCCTCCGCCTAGGACCGACTTGCGCAGAGAAAGAGTCTTTTCCGGTCCGATCGTGGCGCGCAGGGAGCCGGCGCATGCGCAGTGGATAAGTTGAAGCCGGTGCCAGTAGTCCTCACGGGCGCAGACTACAGTGTCCACTGCGCCTGCGCGAGACTACGGAGCAGAGATTACATGACGTCAGGATAGTGCAGTAAATATATAATAGTAGTAGGCGGTGCTGGGCTCCGGATCGATGGGCGGTGCTGGGCTCCAGGAGATCGTGGGACAACCCCTTGGGCTCCTGACAGAGGTGATTGACATATGAATAAGATCGATTTTATAAGAATATAAGGCACACAGAGCATAAACAGAGGGATCATTGGAAACACTGCATGAAGACTAATGGGCACATATAAATATCTCCATATCATTAATCCTGGTGACAGAATCCCTTTAATATAAAATAAAGGTGATCGCGCTGCCAAATTTCACCTCAACGAAAGAGAGTTGCCGACCAATCACAGTTAGCTTGGGCACCCCCAAACATCAGAATCCCCTGCAGTTTGGAAATCCTCGCCAGAGCAAGACCTTCTGTGGGAGTTTAAAGATTGATGCACATAGTGAAGTATCGCCAGATAGACCATATAAAAGGAGATTTATTACCCCCATCCCCTCTTTTGTTATCATAAAGAGCCATAGATCAAATGATTAAAACATATATTAAAAAACTAAATAAAAAATCATCTCTAAACAATCATGTATAACGTAGCCCAATTTTCAAATTCATATAATCAGTACAGCGCTTTTTGGTTTCATAGAGATCACGTGGTACATTCCAACCAAAGAGCAGTCACTATCACATTGTGAGCCAATCAGAGGTGACGTTTACCTTCATTGATCACTTCCATTCATAATATAGTCGCCTGTTTCGGCTCAGCGAATAGACACTCACTGACTCCGTACTAAAATCTATCTATCTGTCTATCTACCTCAGATTTCGTTACAGGGGAGTATGTTGATTTTTTATTTATTTTTTTTATTTATTTTTTTAAATTGGGGGCAGTTGATCATTGCCACAGCCAGATCAGCAGTCACATATCTAATTGAGTGACACTAAATTGCTCAACGCAACCAGCAGATTTTTCAAAGCAGCTCAGAATGTGAATGGAAAAAATATTATATATCACAACATAAATTGTAAAGTATTTGAAAAGTTAGAACCTTAGATAAAACTGAATTTATGGAATTTCAGTATAATATACCATACACAAGTACTCAGTCTTTGTATCTGATGTGCAGCCACCAAAACCAAGAATGAATTAAAAAAGAGAAGTCATATCTGTCCTTAATATTGTCTCCTTATTTGATCCACACCTGATTTCAGCTTCATAAACTGCATCAAAAAACCTTAACGTGTGGCAGCCGCCACTACTGTCCTTTCTCTCAGTGTCTCTTGTTTATTCGGTTATTCTTGTGGTGATTGCAAACCTTTTTTTCTTATTTTACACCATAGGTTGCATCCCTAATTCTGTGTTGCTCTGTTCTTGCATCATGTCCTTGCTGTAACCTCATGTCATCACACTTCCACATGACTTGCCTCATATTGCTGGGAAGGAAGGAGGGGGGGTAGAGATAACTGCACAAAGCAACAAACCTGGGTAAAACCTGGCCCCCAGACAGAGATCAGGAACTGATATAGGGAGCTCTGTGTTTGCAGATTGACCGAGTACAAGTGCTTGGCTATCTCCAGCTTCCCCATACAGCTGAATGGAGCAGCAAACACGCATGCATGTCTGCCGCTCCATTCAAATAGGGAGCACGAGCTCCAGTTCTCATGATTGACAGAGGCTCCAGCGGTCTCATCACGCCGATCAGACACTTATCATCCCCTATCCTGTAGTTCGAGGATAAGTTGTCTTAATTCCACAACCCAGCAAAAAAATGCCTAGGAGCCACCAGACAAATATCGGAACAGCCTGCTGGATCTGTTTACCGCAAATGTGAATCTGGCCTTACCCAGCTGCTAGATAACGAAATAGTTTTATAATGATATGATTATAGGAATGCATAATGAGGCAGATTTCACTCTTGGTGTGGATGACAACCCCAGTGGGACAACAGAGGTAGTGAACAAATTTATATTAAAGGGGTTGTCCCATGAAAAATATAACCAGCGCCTGGATTTTTTGCATGTAATTAAATGTTTAGCATAGCCACCGAGTTATTCAATGAAATGTAAACTTACAGCTCCACCTGCTGTTTGTTTTTTCTTTTATTTCTTTGTCCTGCTCACTGAGAAGGCCGCACATGCTCAGTTTCATCCTTCAACTGCCTCCTGAGCTGTGATAGGGAGAACATGGACACGCCCCCTGAGCTGTGATAGGGAGAGCTGAGACACGCCCCCTGAGCTGTGATAGGAAGAGCTGAGACACGCCCCCTTAGCTCCAGCAGAAAAGACACTCCCCTTGAGCTGTTCGCTTGATATAAATGTAGCAGAGCAATGAATGGGGAGATCTCTGGATCCATGTGAGGTACAGGGCTGGTTCTAGCTTTGTTAGAAATTGTCATGTACTATATGATGTCTGATTTAAATTTTTTACATTAGTCATGGGATAACCCTTTTAAGCTATGTAATCAATATGGCTGCCGTTACAGATCCCACAGGGCATGTGTCACCCGGGCTCTACTTTTACAACACCCCTCAAATCTGCTTAATGCCCAAATTCCTGTTTAACCAGGTAGATTTGCCTTTTAGGGGGTCTAGTAAAGCTGGGAGTTCATAATAACGTCTGGGGGAACAGCATAGGCAGCCTTGTTGATAGTCACCCTTCTTTCCTGGAAGCAAATATAATTGTATGGCTATCACAGATTTTTTTTACTGCCGTGTTTTCGATACGTGTGAGCAGACCTTTATAGCTTGAGTGACTTTTGCCGCCATTGTTCTTCTATAAAATCTGATCTTGTCTCTACCTCTATTTCTTTATAATGTGGCACCCATGTCTACTCGTGTTCACATCGGAATAACGTTTTACTCAGGAAGAAATCCATTCGTCAGACTCTACTTGTATTGGACACATCCCCATTAGCCCTGTACTATGAACTCCATGGAAATGTTAGTACAAATATGTAATAAGGAATGAGGTGGGGGAGGGGTTGTCTTTCACTACTGCACCATAAAAATCATGAAAGTCACTAAAGCCATCTATAAAGTGGTATTCTGACCAAAGATATTCCTATCTCATAAAACATGGTTTTCTGATTATTGCCACATTTTGTGAATGAAACTTAAAATCCCATTCACTACAGTGGCTCATTGGGCTGCAGCCGGAAAGGATCTTCTATCTTAATTCAGCAGGATCTGTGCTGACGTCACCGCGCTCACCACGCGGTGACCGCGAATACGTCATCAAAGGTCCTTTTGCAGGTCCTGAAAAAAGAAGAAAGAAGACGATGCCGGCTGCGCGATCAAGTGGATGAGGTGAGTTATTTTTTTTTATTTTTTAACCCCTCAAGCAACATTTTATTAAGCATTCTGTATTAAGAATGCTATTATTTTCCTTTATAACCAAGTTATAAGGAGAAATAATACAGTAAATTGACTTTAATCAATTTACTAACATCATCTCCTAGCAACCATGCCTGAAAATCGTATTGCATCCGCACTTGCTTGCGGATGCTATGCAATTTTCACGCAGCCCCATTCATTTCTATGGGACCTGTGTATATAGAATATAAAACATGCTGCGATTTTCACACAACGCACAAGTGATGTGTTAAAATCACCGTTCATCTGCACAGCCCCATTGAAGTGAATGGGTCCGGATACAGTGCGGGTGCAATGCGTTCACCTCACGCATTGCACCTGCGCTGAATTCTCGCCCGTGTGAAAGGGGCCTAAGGCTACGTACACACGTGAGTGAAAATACAGCTGAAATGTTTGCTATACATAACCGTGTCTTTTTGCTGCAGAAATAGCTGTCTCACTCTCTCCATTGCAAAGGGTGAAATCTGTGATTTTTTTTTTTACCCAACATTTGGGTGAGATTTCTTAAAACCTTGATTATTTTGATGGTGCTGTACAATGCTACGTATTTTCTGCATTAAAATCCGCAACGGCAAGTCCGCAGCATTTCTGTCACGTGTGGACATATCCTCTTATAATAGTTGACAAAGTGTTAACCCCTTCAGGACTGAACGATGTTCAGGTTTTTTGTTTTCGATTTTCACTCCCAGGCTTCCCAAAGCCATAAACTTTTAATTTTTCCATTCACATAAGCGTATGACGAGTTGTACTTTCTAATGGCATCATTTACAGTTGCATATAATGTAGTTAAAAATGGGAAAAAAATTCCAAATGGGGTGGAATTATAAAAAAAAAAAACACAATTCCACCACAGTTGTATGAGTTTTGTTTTTACAGTGTTTCTATGTGGTAAAGCTGATCTGTTATGTTCATTCTCCAGGTCAGTACGATTACAATGATGCCACATATGTATATATTTTCTTGTGTTTTAATCCTGAAAAAAATTAAAACTTTTGAAAAAAAAACTTTTTTTTTTTTTAGCATCACCATATTCTGGCTCCCATAACCTTTTTATTTTTTTGTGTACGGAGCTGTGTGAGGGCTCATTTTTTGCAGAATGATCTATAGTTGATTGATGCCATTTTGGAGTATGTGCGACTTTTTGGTCACTTTTTATTTAATATTTTGTGGGAGGCGAAATGACCAAAAAACAGTGAATTGGCCTTTTTGACTTTTTTTTTCCATTTCATCGTTTGCCTTATGGGGTAAATATTTTTATATTTTAATAGAATGAGCGTTTTCAGTGAAAGGAGGGTGATTAGAATTTTTATATTTCTTTTAATATTTTAAAAAAAAAAATTTACACTTTTTAATAGTTCCCCTAGGGAACTGGAACAAAAAAATCATTAGATTGCTTCTCTCATAGACTCCAATGCGTTAGCAGGAGGAACTTATGTGTGGCAGCCTCGGTTGATTCAGGAGGACCGAGGCTGCTGCACTCACCATCCTGCTCCCCCAATCCTCGCTAGTTGGAGCTGGTGCACAGACAGGAGCACGTGGTCCCGATTTTTAACCTCACAGATACCATGGTCACATTTGACCATCTGAGGGGTTAAATGTGTACGATCCACATTATTATCAATCGCATACATTATCCCCCGGTGCCTGTTGTTTAAAAAAAAAGGCACCTGGCGGCTCTGGCACTTGCTGGTGGGCGCCATCTTTTAATACCCGACTGCCAATATAAATTTACATTAGGCAGTCAGGAAGAGGTTACATAGGGTCTAAGGTGGGTCTCTCAACAATGAGATCTTCACAAGGTGTGGTACTGCTTAGACCCCAAAAATCTGCTGCAATCTGCAGGGGAACCTGGCAGTGGGTGTCCAATTCCAAATTAAGGATTACACGGTCCCTATTATTTGGCTGTCCACATACTGCATGCAAGTAATGGGGCCTCTATAGTATGAGGCTTTCCTAATAGCAATTCTGTGAGGGACCCTTTCTATTTACTCCAAATTCCCTAATAGGATATACAAAACCCTTTAAAAGGGGATTTCACTTTAAGTCCTCTGGTTGAACCTAAAAGTACAATTTCTTGCAACTGCAGGGTAGGAGTTAGCGCCATGTGCATAGAGGCCGGACATGGGTCCTGTGCCATAATCAGGGCTTTGTTGGCATCCATTGTGACACCGCAGTAACCCTCATTAGTGCACTACACTGCGTGCAGAATTATTAGGCAAATGAGTATTTTGACCACATCATCCTCTTTATGCATGTTGTCTTACTCCAAGCTGTATAGGCTCGAAAGCCTACTACCCATTAAGCATATTAGGTGATGTGCATCTCTGTAATGAGAAGGGGTGTGGTCTAATGACATCAACACCCTATATTAGGTGTGCATAATTATTAGGCAACTTCCTTTCCTTTGGCAAAATGGGTCAAAAGAAGGACTTGACAGGCTCAGAAAAGTAAAAAATAGTGAGATATCTTGCAGAGGGATGCAGCACTCTTAAAATTGCAAAGCTTCTGAAGCGTGATCATCGAACAATCAAGCGTTTCATTCAAAATAGTCAACAGGGTCGCAAGAAGCGTGTGGAAAAACCAAGGCGCAAAATAACTGCCCATGAACTGAGAAAAGTCAAGCGTGCAGCTGCCAAGATGCCACTTGCCACCAGTTTGGCCATATTTCAGAGCTGCAACATCACTGGAGTGCCCAAAAGCACAAGGTGTGCAATACTCAGAGACATGGCCAAGGTAAGAAAGGCTGAAAGACGACCACCACTGAACAAGACACACAAGCTAAAAACGTCAAGACTGGGCCAAGAAATATCTCAAGACTGATTTTTCTAAGGTTTTATGGACTGATGAAATGAGAGTGAGTCTTGATGGGCCAGATGGATGGGCCCGTGGCTGGATTGGTAAAGGGCAGAGAGCTCCAGTCCGACTCAGACGCCAGCAAGGTGGAGGTGGAGTACTGGTTTGGGCTGGTATCATCAAAGATGAGCTTGTGGGGCCTTTTCGGGTTGAGGATGGAGTCAAGCTCAACTCCCAGTCCTACTGCCAGTTTCTGGAAGACACCTTCTTCAAGCAGTGGTACAGGAAGAAGTCTGCATCCTTCAAGAAAAACATGATTTTCATGCAGGACAATGCTCCATCACACGCGTCCAAGTACTCCACAGCGTGGCTGGCAAGAAAGGGTATAAAAGAAGAAAATCTAATGACATGGCCTCCTTGTTCACCTGATCTGAACCCCATTGAGAACCTGTGGTCCATCATCAAATGTGAGATTTACAAGGAGGGAAAACAGTACACCTCTCTGAACAGTGTCTGGGAGGCTGTGGTTGCTGCTGCACGCAATGTTGATGGTGAACAGATCAAAACACTGACAGAATCCATGGATGGCAGGCTTTTGAGTGTCCTTGCAAAGAAAGGTGGCTATATTGGTCACTGATTTGTTTTTGAATGTCAGAAATGTATATTTGTGAATGTTGAGATGTTATATTGGTTTCACTGGTACAAATAAATAATTGAAATGGGTATATATTTGTTTTTTGTTAAGTTGCCTAATAATTATGCACAGTAATAGTCACCTGCACACACAGATATCCCCCTAAAATAGCTAAAACTAAAAACAAACTAAAAACTACTTCCAAAAATATTCAGCTTTGATATTAATGAGTTTTTTGGGTTCATTGAGAACATGGTTGTTGTTCAATAATAAAATTAATCCTCAAAAATACAACTTGCCTAATAATTCTGCACTCCCTGTATAGTGAGTGGTGATGATTAAGGGGTTGAGTGCAGAATCAAGATCTTCAACATTTCCAGACTACAAAAGATCCAGAAGAGGAAGCTCCACAGAGAAAGTTTACATTAAGTTTTATTGTACTATTTTTGGCCATATTGGTTCCTTATTACAGATGGACAGTGATAGGATTTTCCCTGCAGGGTCCCGGGAAGAGTCCAGATATGCAAGAAATAGCATGGTAATTACTGTATCAGCCATTATCTCAGTATGAATGTCTCCAGGAACTTGCTAACCAAAATGAAGGGTGTGTGGGTGAATCATGAAGTATGCCTTGTGTGTAGTAATGTATTATTTAAAGTGCAGCTCTATACCACAGACTCCTTATGTGCAGTTGCTGTGTGTAGTCTTACTTTCAGACTTCTTCTGACGTAGACAGCACTTCCATATTCGTGAATAGAGCAGTGTACCATTCAGAGAGGAGGCTTGGGATCTCTGAGGGTCCAAACAGCCAGACCCACTGCAGTCCCCTATTTATCTCCTATCCTGTAGATAGATGATAAATACTTTGAATACTTGGGATAATCTCTTAAAGTTTTTCGGATAGGAAGTACCTGTTTGACACAATTGTCAGCCATATTGGCCTTTTATGGTGCTAATGTCAGTTGGTCACCCAGTCTATCCTTCCTGCTCTTTCTGGCTGTCCGTCTCCTCATCCTGATTATGTTGAACTCAATAGCTAGCTTTTCCTCTTGAGATTTAAAGGAGTTGCCCGATTATAACAACAGGAAAGTGGATAAGTGGACAGCCCACTGATCACGAGAACGAGGGCCCATACTCCCTATTTGTATGGTGCTGTGGACATGCACTCAATTCAACTCTATGGGACTGCTGAAGATAAAGTAAAATAACTTAGCTATCTCTGTCGGCTACATGGAGCTGAGCGGAGCAGCAATGCATACACGTGACTATAATTCAAACAGAGGAGCACAAGCCCCCGTTCTTGTGATCATCAGGGGCCCCAGTAATTGAACCCTCCCTCTGATCAGACACTTATCCTGTATTCTGTGAGAATTAAAGGGATACTTCCAGAATCGGACTAGGATGCCTAGGGCCCACCAGTAAAATTTATTTTAGGGGTCCACCACATAGATAGATTCAAATATTACCTGCTCTCACAGCAGCAATATGCTACCAGATGACTGAATATGGGGGTTCTCGTAGTAACTTTGAGAAGGTAGGTCCTGGGGAGAAGAGGACACTGGCAGCTTTCCTCTATACCCAGAAGTCATCTCAGCTCTGATTGTGTCTATATTAATAATCTGGGGAGTTTCTTTAATAATCTATCAAGTTTTTTATATGAACACAGTCTGGTGGAGGAGCTGTACATTGAGTATATGTATGTAGTGCAGTAAGTCTACCGTGTTATGTGCCACTTGTGCAGGAGGTAGGAGACTAGGGGCCCACCGGGGGATTCACCTGTACCCCTGTGGGCCAGTCCGATCCTGGATACTTCCATCTCTGAATTAGGAAGTAGCAAGCTGTATTTGACTATTTTCAGAACTCCCATAGAGGTGAATAAAGAGAGGCAGCCATGCAGGGCCACCTCTTCAGTCACAATGGCCATAAGATGGTGGTTGAAGGCCCCATTCACGAGATGGGGAATACCCCTTTAATATACTGTAGCTGCAGCCTGGGACATATTTACAGCAATAGAGGTTACAACTGGGGTATTTTATTAACACATTCAGCAGTTCTATTGTGCACACTAAGACACAGACCTGGAGGCTGTTTTGTGTCAGCCTGGAATGACAGCTGCAGATTTTATTCATTATAGGACTGACTGTGCTGCCATCACACAAGCCATTAAATGAATAGAAAACCCAGCACTCCCCCAAAGTGATGCCAAAGTGAAAAAAGTTCCTTTATTGACAAAGTTAGTGCATAGACAAAGTTCCAAATGTATGGAAAATTGGAAAGACTCAAGTAATGTTAAAGCACATGTGAGATGGCGGCTTTATATACTTCTCAGGACCTTTCAGACCGTAGACGCTCTCGCGCGCGTCTCTTACGAGCACTGGGAAGCAAGCTCACTCCAGCTGTCCTGCGGCTTTGCAGATTAAGGTCCAGGAGGACCAAAAGGTCCTGAAATATCTTAGTTATCTTACTTTTGGAACTTTGTCTATGCACTAAAACTAGTTTCACACATGCATCAAAGAAATTTGGCCGGACATAAAACTTTGCATGAAGCAATTTTTGTTCTGCCGAATCCCAGCTGATATGCTGAGGAGCGATCGGATCACTGCTGCATCCCATTATAGTCAATGAGGAGACGGCATTATCCCGGTTCTGGAGAACTTCTTTGACGCATGTGTGAATGTAGCCGAACTTTGTTAATAAACAGAATTTTACATTTATTCCATTCAATTTTTTCACAGCACCTCCCTCAACTTTTGATTATTAAACAAGCCATTAACGGCATAAAAAGACTAAGAGGGGAAGCATTTGCCGCTAACATTGTGAATGACACCAATGTAATGTCGCTAAGGGCTCATGCCCGCGAGCGTAAGCGCTCAGTGCCCGTGCTGCGGACCGCAATTTGCAAGACCGTGGGGCAGCCGCATGCGAATTGCGGACCCATTCACTTGAATGGGCTCCGCGATCCGCATCCGACAGTCCGCACCGTAGTGCTTCCGTTCCGTGGTTCCGTTCCGCATCTTTTAAGTGAATGGTTCCGCATCCGTGATGAGGAATGCACACGGCCGGTGCCCAGTGTAGTGCGGACCCGCCGTATGAGCGATACAGATTGTGTAAAGATCTGTACAGGGAAAAAACTCTTGGTTTTACATGCAAGTTTAATCAGTTTTGCGTTTCAGTTTTTTCTACGCGGATGTAATCAGTTTTTGATGAGTCTTTCACATGCGTGAAGAAAAACTGAAGAATAACACTCAATATCTCCCAGGAACCATCAGTGAAAATCGCATTACATCCAGATGCCTTCCAGCTAGTGTGAAACTACAACTCCCAGGAGTGAAAGCTACAGAATGTCAGGGCAGTGCTATATTTAACCCTGTAGTAAGTGGACACTGAGTAGAGGATGTGCCACTGGTATTCACCTACATACACACACATCCTGTGGCTCTGCTGCGCAGAAAAGAGCTGAGTCAGTTCACGCAGGGCTCTCGTTTCCTGCCTCTTTTCGCTGGTTCCCAGTGTGTGAGATGTGAGCTGTAATTACAGGCTGAGCTGTGTTCCTGACAGAGTTAATTGCAGTGACAGTAAGTGTTTGGAGTGGCTCCTAGTCATATGATGCCGCTTACAAGAAGCCTGGCCCTGGACGTCGCTGGGAATTCCCCTGAAAAAGCCATGGCCGCGTCTTCCTGTGCTGCCTCACAATGTCCTCCTTCATACGGCTCTGACGGCTTCAGTTATGTATCTCTGTCTTTTATGCAATGACTCATTAGGAGTTCAACTAAAGTTTTTACATTTCCGACTGCTGTACTATAGTCGTCCACCTGATCCACCCGAAAAGTGGGGACCTTGCCGGCATTGCTGGGGTTAAATAAACTTGCGGCTGGTGACTCTTGTGGTTGCCATTGTTCCCCTTCTCCGTCCACCATCTGGCAGATCTGTGATTGTGCAATGTACGTTTATTTCTGTGGATTTCTGTTACGACTGACACGGGGTTGGGAAGCGTCAGATTAGATCTCAGCCCAGAGGAGTTTCACTCCATGTCACCTGCTGCCAGTTCTGTACTGCTGTGTCATGTCACAGAGGACTGAGGGCTGGACTTCATGTACTCCTTCTGCTTTCTCAAATAATCTCTTTAGCTCCAATGTTCTTGAAGTCTGGAAATTCTAAAGTTTTAGAAGTTTGGACAAACATGGTCATATAGACATGTGTGCAGTATATATACGGTACTTACGTACTTTCTCACCAGGCCTGGAATCGGGTATTTCAGTGGCCTAGACGGAACAGACAAATTGCCCCCCCTGAATCAATTAAAAGTGACATTACTTCCTGATAAAGGGATTAAAACACATTTAAAAGAAGCAGTCAAGGGCAGACTTACAGATGACGTCTCCATGGATTTGAGTTGTTTATTTTCTTTTTCTTCTCCATTTGGTCCAGAACATCATGGGCAGACGTGTTTGGTCAGGGGTGTGCAACCCCCTCTGTCACATAAGAAGACACCAGTATTACTACATGGCACATGGTTGATGAAGGCTGTTACAGATTTAGCAAATTCTGCTTAGATCAGCCCCAAATTTATACAGATCACTGTGTCATCCTGCTGCTACTCTCAGTACTGTGCCCGCTGTGCTACCCCATGCCAACAAACACTACACTGTCAGAAATAACAGTGCTATACAGAAAGCCCCCCATAGTAACAGTGCTCCCAGACTTGTCCTCATTAGTAATAGTGCCCTCAATAGTCATAATACTTCCTAAGAGAGCTCCAATTAGTACAATTAATAGCAATGCCCTTCATAGTATGCCCAATAAAAATGATGCCTACACAGTACTCCCAGTAATAATAATGCCACCATAGTGCCCCCAGTCAGTGGCGTGCTAAGTGGGAGGGAATTCCGCACCAGGTGCCCGCTGTCAGGGGGTTGCCAGAGACCAGAAGGTGGAAGCCCTCATTGCTGGAGCTCTGGGAGCTGCGGTCCTGTCACTCACTGACCAGCTTCCCGTGCTCCTTCTCTACTTCAGGCCGTCGCACTGAATGGTAAAGCAGGGAGACTACTCCTTTCTCCACTATTCAGCCTGCAGGCACAAATTGCACTGCCAGCCTGTGTGGGTGGAGCCTGCAACCGGGAAATCTACCTAAGCTCCTCCCACACAGGGCTGCAGCACGATCTGTATCTGCAGGGGAGAGATTGTTTTTTAACACAGTGGGCTTTACTACTGTGAAGGGGGCACATAGGGCATTACTACTATGGAGGAGGCACAGAGGGCAATACTACTACAAAGGGGCACAGAGGGCATTACTACTGCAAAGGGGCACAGAGGCCAATGCTACAACAAAGGGGCACAGAGGGCATTACTACTACAAAGGGGCACAGAGGGCATTACTATTTAGGGGGCACAATGGGCATTACTACTATAAAGGGGACACAGAAGGCATTACTTTTATGAAGGGGGCACAATGGGCAATATTAATATGAAGGGGGTGGGCATAATTGTTATGGGGCACAGAGTGGACATTATTACTGTGAAAGGGGCACAATGGGCATAACTACTCTGAAGGGGCACAGAGAGGACATTACTACTGTGAAATGGGCACAGAGAGGGCATTACTACTGTGAGGGGGCACAATGATGGCATAACTACTGTGAAGGGGGCACAATGAAGGGATAAGTACTTTAAGGGAGCACAATGTGTCATAACTACCATGAGAGGGCACATATCTGGACAAAACTACTGTGAAGGTTGTAAAATGAGGGCAATACTACTGTGAGGGGGTACAATATTTTTAAAGTATTGGGGGGATGCCAGAGAAAGGACCCACCCTAGGTTTTAAACACCCTAGGCATGCCACTGCCCCTAGTATTTATAATGCCCTCATGTAGTGCCTTTTGCAGCTCTAATGACCCCAGTAGTTACAACTCCCCTGTATTATAATGTCCCCTGTAGTGCCAATATACAGTTTCTCACAAAACTGAGTACACCCCTCACATTTTTGTAAATATTTTATTCTATCTTTTCATGGGACAACACTGAAGATATGGCACTTTGATACAATGTAAAGTAGTCAGTGTACAGCTTGTATAACAGTGTAAATTTGGTGTGCCCTCAAAATAACTCAACACACCCATTAATGTCTAAATAGCTGGCAACAAAAGTGAGTACACCCCTAAGTGAAAGTGCCCAAATTGTGCCCAATTAGCCATTTTCCCTCCCCGGTGTCATGTGACTCATTAGTGTTACAAGGTCTCAGATGTGAATGGGGAGCAGGTATGTTAAATTTGGTGTTATCGCTCTCACACTCTCTCATAATGGTCACTGGAAGTTCAAAATTGCACCTCATGGCAAAGAACTCTCTGAGAATCTGAAAAAAGATTTGTTGCTGCTCTACATAAAGATGGCCTAAGCTATTAGAAGACCTGAAACGGAGCTGCAGCACAGTGGCCAAGACCATACAGCAGTTTAACAAGACAGGTTCCACTCAGAACAGGCCTCACCATGGTCAACCAAAGAAGTTGAGTGCTTAGCGTCATATCCAGAGCCAGAGGTTATCTTTTGAAAATAGACGTACGAATGCTGCCAGCAATGCTTCAGAGGTTAAAGGGGTGGGGGGGGGGGGGTCAGTCTGTCAGTGCTCAGACCATACATCGCACACTGCATCAAATTGGTCTGCATGGCTGTCATCCCAGAAGGAAGCCTCTTCTAAACATGATGCACAAGAAAGCCAGCAAACAGACTAAGCAAACTAAGGACATGGATTACTGGAAACATGTCATGTGGACTGATGAGACCAAGATAAACTTATTTGGTTCAGATGGTGACAAGCGTGTGTGGCGGCAACCAGGTGAGGAGTACAAAGACAAATGTGTCTTGCCTACAGTCAAGCATGGTGGTGGGAGTGTCACAGTTTGAGGCTATATAGTTTGAGGCTATATAAGTGCTGCTGGCCGTGAGGAGCTACAGTTCATTGAGGGAACCATGAATGCCTACATGTACTGTGACATACTGAAACAGAGCATGATCCCCTCCCTTTGTAAACTGGTCCGCAGGGCAGTATTCCAACATGATAACAACCTCAAACACCTCCAAAACGACCACTGCCTTGCTAAAGAAACTGAGGGTAAAGGTGCTGGACTGGGCAAGCATGTTTCCAGGCCTAAACCCTATTGAGCATCTGTGGGGATCCTCAAACTGAAGGTAGAGGAGCGCAAGGTCTCTAACATCCACCAGCTCCGTGATGTCATCACGGAGGAGTGGAAGAGGATTCTGGTGGCAACCTGTGAAGCTCTAGTGAACTCCATGCCCAAGAGAGTTAAGGCAGTGCTGGAAAATAATGGTGGCCAGACAAAATATTGACACTTTGGACACAATTTGGCCAACTGCATAATGTGAGTGCCATGACAATTGGAAGGTGGACGTCCAGGCAAAATATCGGAGTCAACAAGTTGGCTCATCACAAAGTCTATCAGTTATGGCACAACAAACACGGCAGTGGAGGTGGCTAGTATTCTTCGTAATAGTGAGATCACAGACGTCCATGCAAGCACCATGCGACGCATATACACAAGTCTGAAATGGTGGCCCAAAAAAAAGGTGAAGAAGCCTCGATTTCAATATCCTCATAAGAAGTGTTGGCTCGAGTTTGCAAAAAAGTACCAACAGTGGACAGTAGAAGATTGGAAACGGGTGATTTGGAGCGATAAGACAAAAGTCAATAGACTCTGATGGGTGCAAATGGGTCTGGAAGAAATAAGGGAAAAGGGAGCTAATGGATTGAGAAATTGAAGGAGCTGCCAAGTTCGGTGGCGGAAGCCTGATGATATGGGGTTATTTCACAGCCAAAGGCGTTGGATACTTTACCAGTATCGATGGTGGTCTCAATGCTGAGCTATATGTGAGTATTCTACAAGACGAGTTACTTCGTACACTTAAGTACAATGGGTATTAAAAGGACGACATAGTGTTCCAGCAGGACAACGACCCAAAGCATACGTTGAGATTGGCGAAGAAATGATTCAATGACAATAAAATAGAGGTGCTGGATTAGCGCCCACAGTCCCAAGACCTCAACCCAATTGAACACTTGTGGGTAGAGTTGAAGAAAAAGCTGTATTCGTAGCCAAGCAAGTCGACCAGTATGCACCAACATTAGGAACAGATTTTGGTCAAGATATGCTTGAATTTGATTGAGAGCATGTCTAGAGGGATTTGGGCAGTGTTGAAAGCCAAAAGGGGATTTACAAAATACTACCAAAATAATAAAAATAAAAATTTTGGATTTTTAGGAGCAAAATAGTAACAATGCCATTACATGACAAGAATCTGCATAACTAACCATATGCTAAATTGTTGCAAGTCCAGTTTATGTATGAGATAGGTAAAATGATTGGCTATAAAATGATGGTAGTCTCACGTTCAAAGCTGTAGATATGGAACCTGAAAGTCAAAAGTTCCAAACATTGTTAGTGCTCGTTAGTGTATGTGTATATATATATATATATATATATATATATATATATATAAAAAGCAAAAAAGAAGGCAGCACTCCAGGTAGTGAAAAAAGTGGACGGTTTATTCACCCAACCAGCAGCAACATTTCAGCTCTGTCTATGGAGCCTTTGTCTAGCTCTAGCTCCATAGAGAGAGCTGAAACGTTGCTGCTGGTTGGGTGAATAAACCGTCCACTTTTTTCACTACCTGGAGTGCTGCCTTCTTTTTTGCTTTTTATCTACAACTGGGGCCTTGGTCACAGGTCCCATAGGAGGATTTTTTGCACCCGCATATTGTTTGTGTGCTGCTTCTTTTCTTTTTTCTTCTATATATATATATATATATATATATATATAAATACACACTCACCTAAAGAATTATTAGGAACACCATACTAATACGGTGTTGGACCCCCTTTTGCCTTCAGAACTGCCTTAATTCTACGTGGCATTAATTCAACAAGGTGCTGATAGCATTCTTTAGAAATGTTGGCCCATATTGATAGGATAGCATCTTGCAGTTGATGGAGATTTGAGGGATGCACATCCAGGGCACGAAGCTCCCGTTCCACCACATCCCAAAGATGCTCTATTGGGTTGAGATCTGGTGACTGTGGGGGCCATTTTAGTACAGTGAACTCATTGTCATGTTCAAGAAACCAATTTGAAATGATTCGAGCTTTGTGACATGGTGCATTATCCTGCTGGAAGTAGCCATCAGAGGATGGATACATGTTCTCATTCTGTTTACGCCAAATTCGGACTCTACCATTTGAATGTCTCAACAGAAATCGAGACTCATCAGACCAGGCAACATTTTTCCAGTCTTCAACAGTCCAATTTTGGTGAGCTCGTGCAAATTGTAGCCTCTTTTTCCTATTTGTAGTGGAGATGAGTGGTACCCGGTGGGGTCTTCTGCTGTTGTAGCCCATCCGTCTCAAGGTTGTGCGTGTTGTGGCTTCACAAATGCTTTGCTGCATACCTCGGTTGTAACGAGTGGTTATTTCAGTCAACGTTGCTCTTCTATCAGCTTGAATCAGTCGGCCCATTCTCCTCTGACCTCTAGCATCCACAAGGCATTTTTGCCCACAGGACTGCCGCATACTGGATGTTTTTCCCTTTTCACATCATTCTTTGTAAACCCTAGAAATGGTTGTGCGTGAAAATCCCAGTAACTGAGCAGATTGTGAAATACTCAGACCGGCCCGTCTGGCACCAACAACCATGCCACGCTCAAAATTGCTTAAATCACTTTTCTTTCCCATTCTGACATTCAGTTTGGAGTTCAGGAGATTGTCTTGACCAGGACCACACCCCTAAATGCATTGAAGCAACTGCCATGTGATTGGTTGACTAGATAATTGCATTAATGAGAAATAGAACAGGTGTTCCTAATAATTCTTTATTTGAGTGTATATTGTGGGGATTTGCTCTGGTAGACAGGCTTGCGGACGCAGTATAGAAGCAATGACAACGTCTTTAACTTAAACAGTTCGGTGTTTATTCACACATAAGGATAAGAAAAACAAAATGTCAGTTTCAAGGAAAACAGTCACCTTGAATCTGGTGTTTGTTCACACCATGCAGCAATGCAGAAGTCCTTGGACATAGCAGAAACCACCTGCTCTCATGCCAACAAGGTAGCAGGCCTTTACCCAGGCCCAAACTCCCAGGTCAACACAGAGACTGACAGAGCTTCACTGTCAGAGAGGAGTAAATTCCTACCACCTGACAGTGCTGCCTGTGTTTTATAGCCCAAAGCCCCAAACCAAGACCAGGCCTGGAACGTGGGGAGAAGCCACCCACCCTGCACTTTGGCTGCTCCCAGTAAGAGCCGGCCCGGATCGGCTTTGCAGCTAAATAGTACTAAATAGCAAAACCATGTCAGCCAGCACTAGCTGCCGCTGACACATGAAATTACCGGCTCTTACCTCATCGAGGCCAGGAATCTCGGTGAAACATACCTTCTGTCAATGACGGACCCTTGCGCTTCCTACATACCTCCCCCCTTTGTTCAACCCTGAAGGGGTGAACATTTGCCAGACAGTGTACCCGGGACAGGGGATCCGCGTTTCCCTGTAAGCGGCCTGCCCTGTGTTCCACTGAGAACTTGAAGTTCTGTAACGACAAGAACCATCTGGTGACCCGAGCATTCCTCTCTTTGGCTTCGCTCATGCACTTCAGAGGGTAGTGGTCAGTCACCAGACGGAACTTTCCTCCCAACAGATAATAGCGGAGAGACTCGAGTGCCTATTTGATGGCCAGTCACTCTCTCTCCACTATACTGTAGCCAGTCTCGGCTGGGGTAAGCTTTCGGCCTAGGAAAACAACAGGATGTTCCTCCCCATTGATATCCTGAGAGAGTACAGCTCCGAGGCCTACTTATGAGGCATCGGTCTGTACCACAAATTCCCTCTTGAAGTCAGGTGTCACCAATACCGGGGACCTACACAGGGCAGACTTCAAAGCGGAGAAAGCCTTTTCCACCTGTTCATTCCACTGAACCGTCACTGACTTGCATCCCTTCAAAAGGCTTGTCAATGGTGCAGTGACTGTAGCAAAATTGGGGACAAGCCTCTTATAGTACCCCACCATACCCAAGAACCACTTTACTTGCTGAGTAGTGACAGGTCAGGGCCAATTCCTAATTGCCTGAATTTTGTTCACCTGAGGTTTGATCATTCCGCGCCCAATTACATACCCCAGGTACTTGGTCTCTTCTAACCCTATTGCACACTTTTTTGGGTCAGAGGTTAAGCCAGCCTTCCTAAGGTAGTCCACTACAGCCTGTATTTTAGATAGGTGACTTTCCCAGTCGGTGCTATGGATAACGATATCGTCCAGGTACGCCGAAGCGTACCGACGATGTGGGCGTACTACAACGTCCATTAGCCTTTGAAACGTGGCGGGAGCGCCATGTAGACCAAAGGGTAATACCTTGTACTGATACAGCCCCTCTGGTGTGATGAAAGCCGTTTTTTCCTTGGCCGCCTCCGTCAAGGGTACCTGCCAGTACCCTTTGGTGAGGTCCAACACAGAAAAATACCGGGCTTGGCCTAACTTCTCAATAAACTCATCTACTCGGGGCATGGGATATGTGTCAAACTTGGACACCTCATTCAGTTTGCGTAAGTCGTTACAGAACCGCAATGTCCCATCCGATTTGGGTATTAAGACTATCGGACTGGCCCATACCCTTTATTACTCCTTGATGACACCTAGCTGGAGCATTAGCTGCACTTCCTCCGCGATGGTTTGTCGCTGAGCCTCGGGTACCCGGTACTGTTTTAACCGGACTTTTGCCTGCGGCTCAGTGATAATGTCATGCCGGATTATGGACGTGCGTCCAGGGAGGTCCGAGAACACATTCGTGTTCCGACTAATGAACTCCCTGGCTTTCTGAGCCTGTTTAGAGGAGAGGCTGTCAGCAATTTTCACTGTGGCAGCCGCTTTCCTTGCTACAGACAGAGGGGCCGAAACCGCTTCCCCTAAGACCCTGGTCGTGGGCTGTCTTCCGTACAGGTTTCCCTATTTCTCCATGGTTTGAGCAGATTCACATGGTACACCTGCTCCGGCTTTCGCCTCCCTGGCTGGTGTACCTTGTAATTTACCTCTCCAATTTTTTGAAGTATCTCGTAGGGCCCCTGCCACCTAGCTAGGAACTTACTGTCTACAGTCGGTACCAGAACCAACACCTGATCACCCGGGTTAAAGTTCCGGACCCGAGCCTGCCGATTATAGACCCTACTCTGGGCTCGCTGTGCTGCCTCCATATGTTCCCTAACCAGAGGTAACACTGTTTCCATCCGTCCTTGCATCTGGGTGATGTATTCAACAACACTTTTGTGCGGTGTGGGTTGTTGTTTCCACGCCTCTTTGGCCACGTCCAACTGACAGCGAGGGTGTCTGCTGTATTGCAGTTCGAAGGGCGAGAACCCAGTAGAGGCCTGGGGCACTTCTCGCACTACGATCATGAGATAGGGCAGAAGAAGGTCCTAGTCCCTCCCATCCTTAGACACCGCTCTTTTTAACATATTTTTTATTGTTTGATTAAACCTCTCTACCAGGCCATCCGTTTGCGGATGATACACGGACGTCCGTAACTGTTTTATGTGGAGCAATTTACAGAGTTCCCTCATGACCTTGGACATAAACGGGGTCCCTTGGTCAGTCAGAACCTCCTTAGGCAGACCCTGAGAAAACATCTCCATTAACTCCATAGCTATGAGTTTGGCTGATGTATGACGCAGTGGCACCGCCTCCGGGTACCGAGTGGCATAGTTGAGAATAACCAAGATGTGTTGGTGCCCTTTAGCGAACTTCGGTACTGGGCCTATGAGATCCATAGCGATCCGCTCGAATGGAACCTCAATAATCGGGAAAGGGACCAGAGGACTACGGAAATGTGGCTGGGGGCTGGTTATCTGGCAGGTTGGGCAAGACTTGCAATACTCTTCCACCTCTCTGAACACACTGGGCCAGTAGAACCGCTTTAGAATCCGGTCCTGCGTTTTCTGCTGGCCCAGGTGTCTCCCAAGAACATGTTGGTGGGCTAACTCCAACATGAGCTTGCGATACGCCTTGGGCACCACCAGCTGTTCAATATGCTCACCCTGTAGTTGATTTACCGATACAGCATCTCCTGTTGAACAACAAAACGGGGAAACGTAGACTCGGCCCCCGGTTGTTGTGGCTTACCCTCAACTACTACCACATTCTCCCAGGCTCGGGATAGAGTCGGGTCCTGGTGCTCTGCTGTACCAAAATTATCTCCTGGGACGTTGAGGTCTGCCAACTCCGGACCCGGCGGCAAGTCCTCCAAGTCTCCCACCATCACATTTAGCGGGGTTGTCTCCCCCTCTTCCACCGAAGTGGCGGTCACCCTTACCGCTGGCCCTTCAGACTCAGGTTCACAGGGTTCTGGTCGTTTCCCTGAGCCGGGCCACTCTGCTAGGGTTACGTCTGTCTCCCGGGTATCAGTAACTTTCGTATCCGGCCATAGTGGGAAGTCTCTCCCAATTATGAGTTCATACTGTAAATTTGTAGCGACAGCCACCTCATGAGTCCACCTGCTGGCCACCGTTGATAGAGAGACCAGGACGGTGGGATAGTCCTTTAAGTCTCCATGAATACACACTACGCCGACCTTTCGGCCAGTATACTCGGCAGGCCGTACCAGGGCAGCACAGATGGTACGGCACAGGTGGCTATTGTCTATAGTCTCAGAGGTTCTTGTGGCACACAACTTCCCGGCATATAATGAGTAGCGGTAGCCATAGTTGGTGTCCATGGGTTCACCCTGATGGGAACAGTCGGCCCTTATGTGTCCAGGCTCCTGACATCGCCAGCAGACCACCGGGGCTGGGTCTACAGGGGGTACGTCCCAGGCGGGTTTGGCTGGCTCCGGCTGTCGGGTCTGGGGTGGAGATTTCTGGGGTTTGACTGGCCCCCTCCCAAAAGAACCCCCCTGTAGATTTCTGGTGGCCTCGTAGCGCTCCACCAGGTCGACCATCTCCAAGGCATTATCCGGAGACACCTGGCTCGATCCAGTGCTGGAGGGGGTACGGCAAATCCCTCCAGAACACATCCACCAAGAGACGGTCCAGCATGGCAGTGGAGGTCAGTACGTCAGGCTGCAGCCATTTTTGTAAACGGTGTAACAGGTCATCACTGCGGTCTGGCGGGTTCAACCGGGTTAAATTCCTACTGATGCACTCGCTGGGCCGGACCAACACATTCACCCCCAGTCTCGCCAGGAGATCACCTTTTACGGTCAGGTAGTCGGCCGCTTGATCACCGGGGAGATCGAAAAAAACTTGCTGGGTTCCAGACTCCAGGAACGGAGCGATGACCTCAGCCTGAGTTGCCACGTCCCACGATCCTTGCCTAACCATCTTCTTGACCCTACTTCTTACCCCTGGCCAGTGGCGTACATACAGGGGTCGCAGTTGCGACCGGGCCCGGCACTCCAGGGGCCCAGGGCCCGGCTGCCTGTAAACCCCCCTGGCCCCTGCAGTCAGTGTTCCCTTACGTCTAAGTGGCGCGGGTGGGCGGCCGCGCAGCCATATCGCGCCGCTCAATCTGCTTGCAAAATGTTCGTCATGCGCCTCCTGCCCCGTCTGTCTGCTCCTTCCACTTTATGAATGAAGCAGGCAGGCGGGGCAGGAGGCGCATGATGGAGGGAGAGATGTCACGCACAGGCAGCACAGCAGCAGAAGGGCGGGCAGCGGCGCTCTAGTTCGGCTGCCCACTGCCGGCCATGTTAGGAGTGGTGGAGTGGTGAAGCGGCCGCCGCTCAGGAGACTTGTGGAGCAAAATGTCCTGCAGCAGAATTAACTCCCAGAAGGTAGGAGCTGCCCCCGGTGTATGCACAGTGCCGGGCACTGCACTGGCCCCGCCGCAAGTGTCCCTGCCTCCTCCCTTCCCCCCACTAATACATTACTTTACTAGAAGGCACTTATGGGGATATCTGTGGAGGGCACTGTTGTGGGGGGATCTGTGGAGGGCACTGTTGTGGGGGATCTGTGGAGGGCACTGTTATGAAGATATCTGTGGATGACACATATATAGAATAAGATGCTATATATGTGTCATCAACAGATATCCCCCCATAAGTGTCATCCACAGATATCCCCCATAAGTGCCCTCCACAGATATCCCCTATAAGTGCCCTCCACAGATATCCCCCATAACAGTGCGTCATCCACAGATATCCCCCATAACAGTGCGTCATCCACAGATATCCCCCATAACAGTGCGTCATCCACAGATATCCCCCATAACAGTGCGTCATCCACAGATATCCCCCATAACAGTGCGTCATCCACAGATATCCCCCATAACAGTGCGTCATCCACAGATATCCCCATAACAGTGCATCATCCACAGATCCCCCATAACAGTGCGTCATCCACAGATCCCCCCATAACAGTGCGTCATCCACAGATCCCCCCATAACAGTGCATCATCCACAGATCGCAGTACAGAAGGATTGCCATCCAAAATCGGCCTGTCCCGCACAAAGCGGTACTGTTGGGAGGCATGTTGGGTGAATGGTAGGGGAGGTAGTGGAGGGGGGGTGGAGGCAGGTTGTGGGGGGGGGCGGCGGCGGGTTGGGGGATGGAGGGGGCCCCATAGATCAGTTTTGCACCGGGGCCCCATGGAATGTGTGTACGCCACTGCCCCTGGCTATATACAGTTGCAAGAAAAAGTATGTGAACCCTTTAGAATGATATGGATTTCTGCACAAATTGGTCATAAAATGTGATCTGATCTTCATCTTAGTCACAACAATAGACAATCACAGTCTGCTTAAACTAATAAGCAACAAGAATTAAATGTTACCATGTTTTTATTGAACACACCATGTAAACATTCACAGTGCAGGTGGAAAAAGTATGTGAACCCTTAGACTAATGACATCTCCAAGAGCTAATTGGAGTGAGGTGTCAGCCAACTAGAGTCCAATCAATGAGATGAGATTGGAGGTGTGGGTTACAGCTGCCCTGCCCTATAAAAAACACACACCAGTTCTGGGTTTGCTTTATACAAGAAGCATTGCCTGATGTGAATGATGCCTTGCACAAAAGAGCTCTCAGAAGACTTACGATTAAGAATTGTTGACTTGCATAAAGCTGGAAAGGGTTATAAAAGTATTTCCAAAAGCCTTGCTGTTCATCAGTCCACGGTAAGACAAATTGTCTATAAATGGAGAAAATTCAGCACTGCTGCTACTCTCCTTAGGAGTGGCCGTCCTGTAAAGATAACTGCAAGAGCACAGTGCAGACTGCTCAATGAGGTGAAGAAGAATTCTAGATTGTCAGCTAAAGACTTACAAAAGTCTCTGGCATATGCTAACATCCCTGTTAGCGAATCTACGATACGTAAAACACTAAACAAGAATGGATTTCATGGGAGGATACCACAGAGGAAGCCACTGCTGTCCAAAAAAAACATTGCTGCACGTTTACAGTTTGCACAAGAGCACCTGGATGTTCCACAACAGTACTGGTAAAATATTTTATGGACAGATGAAACCAAAGTTGAGTTGTTGGGAAAAAACACACAACACTATGTGTGGAGAAAAAGAGGCACAGTACACCAACATCAAAACCTCATCCCAACTGTGAAGTATGGTGGTGGCGGCATCATGGTTTGGGGCTGCTTTGCTGCGTCAGGGCCTGAACGGATTGCTATCATCGAAGGAAAAATTAATTCCCAAGTTTATAAAAACATTTTGCAGGAGAACTTAAGGCCATCTGTCCTCCAGCTGAAGCTCAACAGAAGATGGGTGTTGCAACAGGACAACGACCCAAAGCATAGAAGTAAATCAACAACAGAATGGCTTAAACAGAAGAAAATACACCTTCTGGAGTGGCCAAGTCAGAGTCCTGACCTCAACCTGATTGAAATGCTGTAGCATGACCTCAAGAAAGCGATTCACACCAGACATCCCAAGAATATTGCTGAACTGAAACAGTTCTGTAAAGAGGAATGGTCAAGAATTACTCCTGAACGTTGTGCACGTCTGATCTGCAACTACAGGAAACGTTTGGTTGAAGTTATTGCTGCCAAAGGAGGTTCAACCAGTTATTAAATCAAAGGGTTCACATACTTTTTCCACCTGCACTGTGAATGTTTACATGGTGTGTTCAATAAAAACATGGTAACATTTAATTCTTTGTGTGTTATTAGTTTAAGCAGACTGTGATTGTCTATTGTTGTGACTTAGATGAAGATCAGGTCACATTTTATGACCAATTTGTGCAGAAATCCATATCATTCCAAAGGGTTCACATACTTTTTCTTGCAACTGTAGATGGTTATATCCTGAGGCCAATACAGTCCAGCAGTGTGAGCAGGATCTAGGGTCTACTCATTTGAAAGCCTTCTTATCCTGGCTGGAGCAAATTTTGATTCTAATAGAAGGAAAATGTTTTTGAGAGTTTCCCAGACCCCCAGCCAGATATCAGTTACCACTGTTCACTCTGTAAAGATGCACTGCATATAGTTCAGGCCACTATGGGGGGAAAGCGGGTCAGCAGCACTCTGTAAAGGGGTAGATATGTTGGTTAGGGAAAAAGGATCGTAGCAATGTGATTGGTTACTACAGACAGCTAAGCCAGTTTTGCGTTTTGATAAATGATGCCCAATGTATTAGGCCTCTTTCACACGGGCGTTGCGGAAAAATGTCCGGATGCGTTGCGGGAACACCCGCGATTTTTCCGCGCGAGTGCAAAACATTGTAATTGTAATGCGTTTTGCACTCGCGTGAGAAAAATCGCGCGTGTTTGGTACCCAAACCCGAACTTCTTCACAGAAGTTCGGGCTTGGGATCGGTGTTCTGTAAATAGTATTATTTTCCCTTATAACATGGTTATAAGGGAGAATAATAGCATTCTGAATACAGAATGCTAAGTAAAACAGGGCTGGAGGGGGTTAAAAAAAATAAAAAATCATTTAACTCACCTTAATCCACTTGCTCGCGATGCGGGCATCTCCGTCTGACTCTTTTACTGTCTAGGACCTGTGGAGAGCATTAACTATAGTTTAAGGACCTGGGATGACGTCACTCTGGTCATCACATGGTACGTCACAATGATTTTTTATTTTTTTTAACCCCCTCCAGCCCTGTTTTACTTAGCATTCTGTATTCAGAATGCTATTATTTTCCCTTATAACCATGTTATAAGGGAAAATAATAAGGTTCGGGTCTCCATCCCGATCGTCTCCTAGCAACCGTGCGTGAAAATCGCACCGCATCCGCACTTGCTTGCGGATGCTTGCGATTTTCACGCAACCCCATTCATTTCTATGGGGCCTGCGTTACGTGAAAAACGCACAAAGAGGAGCATGCTGCGATTTTCACGCAACGCAAAAGTGATGCGTGAAAATCACCGCTCGTGTGCACAGCCCCATAGAAATGAATGGGTCAGTATTCAGTGCGGGTGCAATGCGTTCACCTCCCGCATCGCATCCGCGCGGAATACTCGCTCGTGTGAAAGGGGCCTTAACAGGCAACGGTAAGCTGATTAATTACATTACATTTTTATAGACCATAGTAAGGCCTCATTAACATTTCCATTTGACATCAGTGAAAAAAATCAGTCCATGTTTCATCAGTGAAGATGTCTGTTTTTGTTCTGTGTGTCTGTTTTTTGCTCTCCGTGTGTCATCCATATTCCACAGACACAGCTCAGCTGAAAGTTAATTTCTAGATCATCTTCTAGTAGTGGTCAGTGAAAAAACAGACCAAACACAGACGCAAGACAGATGCCATCCGTGTTCTGACCATGTTTTTTTTCATGGACCCATAGACTCCAATGGGCATGTTAGGTCCGCATCACAGGCCAGAGTAGTGCATGTCTCTGTGAATTTTTCACTGACCCACAGTCAGTAAAAAAAATACTGATGTGTAAACAAATATATTAAAAGCAATGGGTACGTGTGCAGTCCATGGAAAATGCGGACAGCACGTCCGTGAAAAATGGAAATGTGAACAAGGCCTTAAAGGGAACCTGTCACCGGGATTTTGGGTATTGAGCTGAGGACATGGGTTGCTAGATGGCCACTAGCACATCCGCAATATCCAGTCCCCATAGGTCTGTGTGCTTTTATTGTGTAAAAAAAACGATTTGATACATATGCAAATTAACATAAAAGAGTCATATCTTACTTGTGTGACCAGAGAAGAGTCATATTTTCAAGCTCTGACTCATCTCAGGTTAATTTGCATATGTATCAATCGGTTTTTATACACAATATCCCGGTGACAGGTTCCCTTTAATCAACATGTATAGATCCCATGTGCAAAGTAAGTACCCCCTTACACCAGTTGTATTACCTTTAGCAGTAATGACTGTACCTGAACACTTCTATCATTTCAGATCTCAGTCTTGAAGACTTTTCTCCCATTCTTCCATTGAGGATTACAGACCGATTGGGAGGTCGGCAACAATGCTCATCTCAAGTCCAGAGGGAAAGAAATAAAGAAATGCTGAAATGTATCAGTCTGGAAAGGGTCTTAAACTATGGACAGTGAGAGCCGCTATGAGCGGGGAATCTTCCCAGGAGCAGGCCAAATGACCAATCAGAAAGTATTCAGTGTGACTATAATGCAACAGGATGGAACTTATGAAAGGAGACACTTGCTTTGTGTATGTGGTTGAGGCCCACCTTGCAAGATATGGTGTTGCTGCAGTCTCGACTCCTGTACCTTGCTTTATTGCATCATGGAAGAAGCATTTTGGTCATGAATAACATTGTTGTGTTGTATTTTTAAATGGAGCTGATGGCTCCTTCTATGAACACAGACTGGGTGGGCAATTGCTGCTGCTGCTTTCATACTTTGCGGCAACTGGATGACCTATCTTCTTGATTTATCAGATCAAGAAACCTCAGGCTTCCTGCTATGCACTGATTATATCTCCAATGCTGTCAGAAGGAGCGGAAAAAATAATTCTTATCGTCATGTATTTCAATCCTTTCCTCATGCCCTCTGAGCCCTGACCTCATAGCGGTACAACAAGTAAATCTCTGTGCCGAACACAACTGTCTCAGTACATCACAGCCCTGCAGATAAGATCATTTACACAGTCACTGAAAGCGATAATCATCTGAACATGGCAATCGCCCCTCCAATTATAAAACCAAGTGCCGTAATCACTCTACAAAGTTTGATTTTCACGGTACCTACAGACAGATGTCGGTGGGGCAGCCAAAGAGTCTACTATTGGCAAATGTTTTTTTCATGGATTCCCTATAGTAATAAGGCTAGTAATTACTGCAGTACAGGACAGACTGATACTTCAGGGTACATTCTAATTGTTAATAAGTAGCTTTACTCACAGGGCTAATGAGTGTGTGGGAGTATGTGTGTAAAGCCTCATTCACACATCAGTGATTGTGAGCCAAAACCAGGATTGGCGCTACACAGAGATTAGGTATATGGGAAAGATCTGCGTTTAGAGCCACACCTGGTTTTGGCTCACAATCACTGATGAAAATCACTGATCAAAACACTGACGTGCGAATGAAGCATCAGGGTTCTGCATGAGCATTTCATAGGAACGGAAGCAACCAAAATGATGGCAGTGTCGGACCTATCACAGATACCAAAGGTGCCCAACAGGCCCCATTGCTTATAATTAGACCCATCTGGTTTCCAGCATGGTGTCCATCCTTGTACCTGAAAATCGAGCACAGCTCCAAAGCAGATGTAAACACAGCATAAATTATGGTAGGTCGACAAATTTAGGCATCTCTTTGTACCAGATGCTATGTTCCCTGGTGCCCAAGTATTTGTCCCATGGCTGCATAGATCCAAAACAAAACATAGATCGAACAAGGAAGTTTACTTCCTTAACTTTTGGCAAAAGCCTAGGGGTTCTTCCTTTAGCCTGCATCTGGGAGATATCTCCTTTGGAACGCCGGTGGGGAAAATCTTTCCCTTGGGACTTTGCTGGAAGGCATTTCTCCCTTGCCCTGCTCCTTTTGGGGAACCTGCCTCTTGACCTGTACTGGGAGGGAATCTCTCCTTTGACTTGCATTAGGGTGAATCTCATGCTTGGCTTGCACCTGGGGTATCTGTACCTTGGCCTGCTCCTGGGGGAGATTTCACCCTGGGTCTGGGGATATTTCTTCCTTTCTCATTTGGCTGCCATCTGAATCTCCCTTCATTTTTCAATGCATAGAGAACTGTCATTTTGGTGGAATGAAATCATAAAACCATCTCACATATTCTTGGGTGAAGAGTTCTATCAGTGGCATTGCTACAATCCAGGAAACATTATCATGAAGTTGTTTTATGTGTGTCAGTCAATACTTCTTCCGTGTCAGTAACCCCTGCTTGTAATCTTCAGTCTGTCATTGATACTTATGCCTCAGATGAGGTTCCAGCACTGTACACACTGGACAGCTCCCAGGACAGCAGAGAGTCCAAAGAAGGATCAGGCTTCATGTGTAACAGTGTGCTCCCACTGCTGCAATGTATCACACTCCTCCTGTCTGTACACCGCACCAAGCGTTAACAGTGAAGGTGGGTCATGTGACAGGATATGGCATTTCAACTTTTCTGCTACATCACAATATTATAGGCAATGAAGATTCAATGATACACAGTCTTGTGCTGTTCTTAAAGAGATTGTCAACAATATATCTTTTTTCAAAATTCCTCCCTCCTAGAAGAACCTGCTGTCCACTGCTCGTTTCTGGCACTGTGGGTCCTGGGCTGTCTTCACTGCACATCTGTTGCCCGCATATAAACTTCCTGCATGGACAGGTTCACATGCACCTCTGCAGCCAATGACTGGCCTCTGCGGTCATGTGTCCCCAAGTGCCCTACCATCTACCAAAGCTGTTCATACTATGACTTGTGTTTCCCATGCTGCCTATGTTGGAAGACTAGGCCACTTCGCCTGCAGAGCCAGGATAACTGGCTTAGAGCTCCAGCTGAAGGGTTCCTCCTCACACCACAGTGGTGGCCATCCTGCAGCCTACTGACCCAACAGAACCTACTGAGTTCCGAATCCTCCAGCACTGCATCCGACTTCCCATCTGCTGCCTACTCCACAGAATCTGCCTATTCTACTGCTAGCTACCTCTAAATCACCAGCACAATCCTTAGATTCCTCTCCACACTCTGATATATGCCCGACAATTACCTTGCAGCCTGCTGTCTAGGGCAAGAGGCTAGACACTGGAAAGAGAAGTGTTGGATTATTATTTCAACCACGGCAAATACTTCTTGAGGCTGAGAGTTGTAACTCAGTTTGAGAAATTCTGACATAAATCAGCCAGAGTTATATGGACTATGTTAGTATGACTTAAGCATTTCATGTACACTTGACCCAAAAAAAAATATGCACCCAAATAGTAATGTCAGATTGCTGCGGATATGTAAATGATCACAGGTGTGGTCTGATTAGACACTAGGTCTTACCACAAGAGGGAATTACAGGGCTTCCCCTGCTGCCCTTTAAAAAGCTCTCAGAGGCTACTTTTGGATAGTGTACTTCTTTCTTGAGAGATTGCTGACTGCTAGAAATGCCTCTACAACGCACTCGAAGATATCTTCTTATTTGACAGACTTTGAGAGGAGGCTCATCATTGGACTAAGCAAAGCAGGACGGACATTTCAATGAATTGCCTGCCATCTAGGTCATTTTGACATATCTATTTTGAGATGTTGGGGACAGTGGTTATGTGAGGACACATACACACAGAGAACAGGATCCGAATGGCCCAGACAGACCATCAGTAGAGAGGATCGTTTGATCTGCCGACAAGCACCAGCAGCTCCCACTGTTTCATTGTCCACCATCCAGATGCAGGTGACACCTTCATTATACACAGGCATGGGATTCAGCCAGTTTCCTTCAGTTCTCCAGATCTGGTTGTTTAAATTACTGAGCAGGTGCTAAGGCGGCGGCGATCACTTCTATTGCTTTGTGCGCCCCAGATAGTTTAGCTCCTTAGTTGGGTGGTATGTGTGTAGTGCATATTTGGAGTATTTATGTTTGTGTATCATGTACAGTACAGACCAAAAGTTTGGACACACCTTCTCATTCAAAGAGTTTTCTTTATTTTTATGACTATGAAGGCATCAAAACTATGAATTAACACATGTGGAATTATATACATAACAAACAAGTGTGAAACAACTGAAAATATGTCATATTCTAGGTTCTTCAAAGTAGCCACCTTTTGCTTTGATTACTGCTTTGCACACTCTTGGCATTCTCTTGATGAGCTCCAAGAGGTAGTCCCCTGAAATGGTCTTCCAACAGTCT